>NC_142781.1:6611488-7211488 GCF_988280905.1 Pimephales promelas
CTGCAAGCTTTTTCTACTGAGCCACACTTCGAGGAGACCGGTAGCTCGCCGTGATCGTATAGTGTTTAGTACTCTGCGTTGTGGCCGCAGCAACCCCGGTTCGAATCCGGGTCACGGCAACTTTTTCTGGGTGGCTTTGAAATTGAGCTCCAAGTTACCACCTCTGCCCACCCCGTCCTTCAGACAACTTTTTTTTTGTTACCCGGTGCGTCCTTGTTTCAAGTCCCTGGTCGGGCGATCAAGGCCCTTTTTTTTTTCATTTCAGCCTATACGATTAATTTTTATGAGCATTCCCACGCAACACGCACACTTTCTCGAGCAAGAGCCCGGATAGCTCATTCGGTAGAGCATCAGATTTTTAATCTGAGGGTCCAGGGTTCAAGTCCCGGTTCGGGCGTTAGAGCCTCTTTTTTTGTCGAGTGCTACGTTTTGCTGTTGAGTTCTTGCAAGGCACCTGGGCAGCGACGCTGCAAGGCACCAAGTAAAAAGACAAGCTTGCTACAGCCAGGTTGTAGTCGTGGCCGAGTGGTTAAGGCGATGGACTAAAAATCCATTGGGGTCTCCCCGCGCAGGTCGAATCCTGCCGACTACGTTTGATGGCATGCGCCTGCTTTAAGCCTTGTTAAAACTTTAGAAAAAAAAAGTAAATGTGACTATGGGCAGCGACGCTGCAAGGCACCAAGTAAAAAGACTGCCGACTACGTTTGACGGCATGCGCCTGCTTTAGGCTGGAGGCCTTGTTAAAACTTTAGAAAAAGAAGTAAATGTGACAATGGGCAGCGACGCTGCAAGGCACCAAGTAAAAAGACTGCCGACTACGTTTGACGGCATGCGCCTGCTTTAGGCTGTAACCTTCTGGAGGCCTTGTTAAAACTTTAGAAAAAAAAGTAAATGTGACAATATTACCCTTGAAAAGAGTTATGTTGGAAAGGAATAGTTTTGTCTGCAAGCTTTTTCTACTGAGCCACACTTCGAGGAGACCGGTAGCTCGCCGTGATCGTATAGTGTTTAGTACTCTGCGTTGTGGCCGCAGCAACCCCGGTTCGAATCCGGGTCACGGCAACTTTTTCTGGGTGGCTTTGAAATTGAGCTCCAAGTTACCACCTCTGCTCACCCGTCCTTCAGATCACTTTTTTTGTTGTTACCCGGTGCGTCCTTGTTTCAAGTCCCTGGTCGGGCGATCAAGGCTCTTTTTTTTTCATTTCAGCCTATACGATTAATTTTTATGAGCGTTCCCACGCAACACGCACACTTTCTCGAGCAAGAGCCTGGATAGCTCATTCGGTAGAGCATCAGATTTTTAATCTGAGGGTCCAGGGTTCAAGTCCCGGTTCGGGCGTTAGAGCCTCTTTTTTTGTCGAGTGCTACGTTTTGCTGTTGAGTTCTTGCAAGGCACCTGGGCAGCGACGCTGCAAGGCACCAAGTAAAAAGACAAGCTTGCTACAGCCAGGTTGTAGTCGTGGCCGTACCCTCCAGTTTCTGGACTGCCTCCTAGTTCCTAACATTAGAACGAGGTCCGAACCAGATCCTAACCAGGTCCGAACTCATTCCTAACGAGATCAAAGAATTTCGAACAAGGTCCAAACACTGATCCGAACACAGGTACAAATCATCCAAACAGTTTAGGTCACGTGATGCATGACGCAAGAGTAGGCGCGGTTATCGCTTAGTGGCGGTCATTTTTTCCTTCCGCATCAACAACACAAAACACGGGGAAAAGGTTTGGAAACATGCTAATATTTATAGCAGTTAGCGTCTAAAGTGATACATTTCATGCCCATAGACAGCTGTGTTGTGAGGAGAAATACGGTTCAATACTCGGTGTAGCAGCTAACTTAACGTTAACTTACATACTAGCACTGTGTGGTGGCACTGTTGGGGATATTGGTGATATGGCAGAATAAGAAGACCAGTAATAACGTATTTATTTGTTTATTTGTCGTATAAACTATAAAAACGCCAGTTTTTCTGAAAAAGCCTTGAAATGTGAAATAATTGTGCCAAGTTTCATTCATCCCAAACAAATGTGTCCAGATCTATTAATTTATTATATAGTACCCTTTCAATTATATATAGTACCCTTTAAAACATATATTTTCAATTTGCTTCTCAACAATTATAAAACAGTAATGTAAAGCATACATACACACATATATACATACATGTATACAAATGTATGTATTTATGTATTTGACGCTATCTGAAATTAGAGCACTCAGAGAACTGCATGAATCAAATTTGTTCCTGAGCAATTAGCTCTTTATCTTTTTCCTAGTTCTTTTATATAATAATCACTGGTTGACAACAGCAGTTCTCCCATTCTATTTTTAGTAAAGCAAGTTCTTCGTTGCAGGAAAAAGCAAGCCATTTCTTCTTTGCAATATGCAGCAATCAGGGGCATGACTAGGCCCTAAATTTTTGCCCAGCCCCCCTAAAAATTGTGTGTGTGTTTGTGTGTTCATCTGAGCCCATTGGTCTGTCACTGCTCGTCAATGTCAGAATATTTGAGATGACCAATCAAATCAAAGTAGGCTGGCTTTACATTCATAGACGCTGAGCGCGAATTTTAGCAGCACGACTCGACGCTAGGGGTGTAACGATTCACTCGTTTTCTCGATGCATCGATTATAAATCCTGGCGATGCATATGCATCGATCCTGAAACATGTATTTTGAATCGTGAATCGTTTATTTACGTGAATAATCGATTTAAAAGGCTAAGAATCGAATTAATCACGATTTTATAGCGATTCAGTGGTTTAAAATATATAAACACAACCTGTTCCTGGTACAAGCTGCCTCACGCATTGGCCGTCATACGACATCCGCATTTGATTGGTTTCAGGCGCTCACACACCCCTGATTTCTCACGCTGAAGCCCGGTCGGTCAAATGCCTGAAAGATGAGTTTATCTTTCTACCTGTTGAGCTACTCATGTCGTGATCAGCTTGTATTACCGCAAATTAGTAAAAATCTCCCGGAATCTAGAGCGAGCGTGCATACGAGACAGAGGTTGTGCTCCAAACCGCGTATCGCGCGTTCACACACGGCTGCACGCACTCGGCAGAGAGGGAAAGCGAGCGAGAGACCACCTTGCGTGTACGGAGAGTCCATGTAATAAATGAATAAAAGCGTTTTATTTCATAGTGCCCACGCAATGGCATGGCAGCTTTATCAATGGCTTGAGCGGTTTGCCTCAAAACTATTGCTTTCTCGACAGAGAGCTCAGCTGGAGATCGAGCTTAAACATGGACTGCTCAAAAATCTGTAGTTAACGTTATGAAAGCATGAGAGCTATGGGACCGAGCGCGAGCAAAATCCAGTGAAAAGATGATTTCCACTGAGAGGACGCAAAATGAAACTAATGAAAACGTCTCCATTAATTTGTGCATGTAGTCATTTAATGCAATACTTTAAAAGCCTTTTTCAAAATATTTGCTACTTGCAAATGCTAATTTGTAGGCCATTGAATTTTTTTTTTAATAATAATATATTCATTAAAATTAAAAACAAACATGAACTAACATTAACAATGGACAAAATCCCCACTATCTGACCCCCGAAGGCCGCTGTGTAGGCTAATTCAAACCCAGACAAAGACCCATTGGGTGAAGCATTGAAATAATACTATAATGCATATAAAAAATTAAGAATCGAATCGAATTAATCGAATCGCATCGAATTTGGATGTGAATCGCATCGAATCGAATCGTTCTGAATTTGCAAAAATCGTTCATGAATCGAAAACCTATGAATCGTGAATCGAATCGATTCGCTGTCTACCCAAAGATTCACAGCCCTACTCGACGCATGTCGAATGACAAAAAATAATTAGGAAAACTAATCTAGTTTTGTCTAATTTCACCCTTTTGAACTGAAATTAGCCAAAAAAGCAAGAGGACTCCAAGGCACTCTCAAGTAAAGTTAAAAAGCCTTTATTACTATGGCTTGGTCGAATCAACCATCTCAAAAACTCCAACGCGTTTCGGCTACATGCCTTCTTCTGGGAGTTACACAGATCTCAAACCAACAGTTTTTTTTTATAAACCCACAGTCCACCAATCAGAAATCTCCATCTGTCAATAGTATACTGACATAGTTTTAAAGCTATTTCTTATCCCTTTTGTCTAAATTTAACCCCCAAACCTCCACCTCAAATGTAGGACCTCTTTGATTATAAAGCCCTGTCTACAGCCTATCGAATTAATTTTGAGCCAATAAAAATGAACGTAACTTTTCAAGAAACGAATGAAAATATAAATTGAAACTGAATAAAATATCTTTGAAACTGAAAAAGAATGAACCGCAAGCAATTTTTTTGACTTTGTTTTTAATACACTACATGTTTTGCTAACTATTCCTCATATTTCGTTTACTGATCTACACTTACAAATGCGCTTCCAGAGTTTTCATTTACGCTTCTGAAGTTTTCGTTTACACTCCCTGAGTTTGCGTTCGCTGTTCTGACACAAATCTCTCGTGGGGGCGGGGCTAGTAGCAGTCTATTCTCATTGGCTACTGAGTTTTTGATTGACAGCTTCTTGACCTGGAAGTGAAGACGTCAGTGAGTGTTGTGATTACACGTTTGGATGTGAGCGTCTGTAAGCGTAGCTTTCTATTTCATTTAGGTGATATTAAGTTTATTTCTTTATTTATTTACTGCTACACTATATTGTTGATATGATTTCTTATAGAAGGAATAGTACAGACAAATGATATAATTTGTCATCATCGTCGATATCAGAATACTGGATAGCATAGGCTACTCGTGGTAAGTCTGATTGTTTTTATTATTTTTATTAATTAATACTAAACTAATACTAATTATAATACAGTTCTTGCTTTTTCAGGTGGAGAGGCATATTAGAGCTCAGTGAGAGCCCATAACATTATACAGCAGTGTTGTCTTGATTTAATTGGTAAGTTGTTAGCCCAATCATTACATGTCTTGTTTATCTAACGTTACATACGGTTACAGTCTTCGATTAGATCATATTTGCTTCAATTAGATCATATTTCCCCTCTGCCACCCCAAACAACATTGTGCTAGAGTACTGTACAGTATCTGTAGTGTAGCCTACAGTACAAAATGTACTGTATCAGACAATGACCGATGCCATTGGACCAGAGCCCTGTCAATCACTGCCCAGTTCAACTTTGGCAATGTAAAGCCAATTGCTGATTAATTTGTGATGCAGAGTTTTTAAAAGAAGAGAGAGAGTACTTGACCATTTTCCACGTCTCCATTCATAATATGTAAACACTCATTTGTTTTGAACTATAACTCTGGGCGCAATATTTATTCTGCAAAAGGCAACAAAATGCTTTTTCTGTATCCATATTTTAGTAATAATTATGTTAAAAAAAAACAACATTTTTTAGAAAAATTTTGAATTTTTAATAGTCTTTAATAATTTTTATATATATATATATATATATATATATATATATATATATATCCAAATTCAAAACCTAATACATGCAAGTAATTATGACTGAAAAAATCCAGCAACTAGGGAGTAGACGCTACACCGCCATGGATAAATGTTTATTGGGCTATAGAGCCATCTACTGGTTATACAATAGTATTACAGATGATAAATGGTGTGTGAGTCAGGTAAACATTTGGTACTGTAAAATCCCTTAAAACATTTATATAATTTGTTTGAAATAATTATTTTAAGTCTGCAAATGGTTACTGCATGTGGGAGTTCAAAGCAGTTTGTATTGTTAGATTATAATATATTTCCTTTCTCATTTTCCAGGGATTTGAGCAACTTTTCCACAAACAAAATTCTGATGCTGACACAGAGGATGGAGTGATAATACCAGAGATCAGCGTCTCCATCAGACAATAATGTTACTTTGTTCAGACATATCACCTTTGAATGACTGGGATCCTTATCTTCAGACACCTGTTGTATTTTATTTTAATATTATAAAATAGCAAATATTTTAATTTCTTTGGAGCTCTAGATTAAAACAAACACAGTACACAAGAGGTTGCAGTTTATTCTTATTAGTCTCTGCTGATCATGGATTAGCATACCAACAGCATATGAATGGAATAGTTCATCCAAAAATAAAATTCTCACTTATTTTACTCACCCTCATGCTGTCCCAGATGCATTTTACTTTCTTTCTACAGATAAATACGAATTAAGATTTTAAGGAAAGTAATCCATCTCTGCAAGCCCTAAAGATGCTTTAAAAACCACACACAGTGACCGTGATGTCCATGTGACCTCAGTGGATGAATCAATACTGAAGTGAAACAATAGAATAAAAAAAAAAAAAATACTAATAATGTAAACTGTTTTAACTATTAAAAATAATTTCCGACCAACTGCCATACATGGGTACAATCCACTTGTGTTATGTGGACTCACAGAGATGTATTATTTCATTAAAAATCTTTGTGATTATACATTTTATTATCTACATTATGAGAATACTGTGCATTACATGTATAGTATGCAGTTAATGTTTTGTGGATTCTGGTCTTTCCTGTCATAACTGCATCCAAGACTTTCACTTGGATACTTGTGTATATGCTGTAGTGACAATAAAGAATGAATGATTAAAAAAATACCAACAAAAATATTCTTTGTGTGAAATATTTAATGAAATGCCCTTTGAGGTCTGTATCATCTGACAGCAACCCACGATTGTAATTTTCATATAGTTTAAATTCCTCTTATTTAAGTGATCATACATGATCATTTGATGGTGTAAATGCATATGGTAACAATGAGAAATTTGATGGCCATGGTTGCCAACCTTGATTACCTGGTTGAAGTGAAACTTTCTTGACTGCTGAATATATCACACACGTATACTAGTAGGCTATTCTCTTGTAATAGCACAACCTATTCAGAGCCTAACATGCAAACGAATCATCAAGAATAAACAAATATTCCTCCTAAAACATTGGACAAAATATTTTAAGTAGTCATATACAGTGGGCCTACTTTGATGTACAATTACACCTGAATAGACTGATCTCTTGTGAACCTAAAAGCTTCTGTTGACAAAGTAATCGCAGCAGAAGGTAAATACAGATAAAATTAAAAAACAACCATAACTTAATATCACTAAAATTAAATAGAAAGCTGCGCTTACAGACGCTCACATCCACACGTGTAAACACAACTCTGACGTCTTCACTTCCAGGTCAAGAAGCTGTCAATCAAAAACTCAGTAGCCAATGAGAATAGACTGCTACTAGCCCCGCCCCCACGAGAGATTTGTGTCAGAACAGCGAACGCAAACTCAGGGAGTGTAAACGAAAACTTCAGAAGCGTAAATGAAAACTCTGGAAGCGCATTTGTAAGTGTAGATCAGTAAACGAAATATGAGGAATAGTTAGCAAAACATGTAGTGTATTAAAAACAAAGTCAAAAAAATTGCTTGCGGTTCATTCTTTTTCAGTTTCAAAGATATTTTATTCAGTTTCAATTTATATTTTCATTCGTTTCTTGAAAAGTTACGTTCATTTTTATTGACTCAATATTAATTCCATAACAGCCCTGCATGAGGCATCAGAATCAGAATCAGAATCAGAAAGAGCTGTATCCCAAGTGTGCTTGCACACACAATGAATTTGTTTTGGTGCTGATGTTTCCAGTGTAAATATACAAATATGTGACAAGGCATAAGATCAATAATGAATTTGTAGCCTTTAATGTGAATTAATTTTATACACTAGTTACCTTTCCTAGTAGTTTTCAGTAAACGAATTTGTCTGAGAAAATGATTCATAGGCAAAATCAACCAGTTGACCCTTTACTTTCTTCATTGTCAGACAAAAATGAAAAGTCAAAGCTCAACTTTAGGAGGGGAAGAGACAGGGCAAGAGAAAAACAAAGAGAAAAAGAGTGTGATGATGAGAAGAGAAAAATAATCAGCTGCCCACTGACATGGTTTTATCCCCAAAAAATTGGCATTCAAAAAATCTTAAAATGCACATAATAGTTCAGAGAATTCAAAATTTTCTCGGGGAAACCCCGAACATTGCTGTAAATTATTTATGACTGTTGAAGCTTGGTCACCCAATCCTGTTCACTTTTAGCACACTGCAATTTTTTTTTTTCTCAGTACAAACTTTATCTACAATAGAATGCTTTTTCTTACTTTGTCTTAAGGGATAATGAGATACAAATTTTTAGACGTCTTCAGATTTAAGATATAATATATTAAGCATGTGCATTTATATTATTCTTTATCAATTAAGATAACATGTACGCTGCTATTCTTAACAGTAAACAACTGATTAACCTTAATCAGTACCGATGATAACCTTATCATCAAACTTGTTAACCTTAACAAGTACACTGCTATTCTTAACAGTACATATAACAGGCAACTGATTAACCTTAATCAGTACCAATGATAACTGTGCTTGACTTTAAACTTTGGTTTAAACAAGGACTTTTATTTTGATACTTATTTTTGAGTTTTCCTTAGTTTTCCTATGGTTTCCTGTTTAAAAGAGGAAGTAGGCTATATTTCTTCTATGCTTGAGTTGTGCAAGGTGCTTCATGTGGTTTCAGGCATTCCGCTTCATCTTGCCTACCAAAGCCCTTTGCAATGCAATATCTGTAAGTGACTGTTTGATTTTGTTTGTTAAGCATTATGTGTACTTTATTGTTGTGCTATGTAATGTAGCATTTAAGGGGGACATATCATGCAAAATCCACTTTTTTAGCCCTTAAATGCATTTTGTATATTTGGAGTGTTTATAAGTACAGAAAAGATGAAATTATTCTCTTCAGGTGATTCGTTTATATCTTTATATTCTGTTTTGGTCATATTTTTCAACCTGTTCAGATTTTTCTGTTTTCTATGACGTTTTTTGAGCAAGTGCGTCACCGTATTTGCAGCAGAACTGCCAAATAAGGACATTGACTACCGGCCCAACACTTCGAGCAATCTGCCATTATTATTTCTCACTCTGATTTTGTAGTCCGAGGCCGAGCTCAATGATGCAGAAGGTACTAGAGGGCAAGTCAAAATGTTCAGTTCTTGGATGTAGTGACCTGAAGCACTTCAAGGATTCCCACTTCAACAACCTTCGCCATTATAAAGAATGGTTTGCCGATCGACTTTGTCTGAATGAGAGGTAAATCACTTCTATCTTTGGAGACGAAGAACAGAGCATTTCGATAAGCTGTAAATGTTGTTAATAAAAATAAAGTACTTTACTTTCTTAAAACACATGGTGGTCCTGGTTTAGCAGTACCTTTGTCTTTCTTTGTTTTTGTTTTGAAGTAACGTTACACGTCTGCAGGATTATTGTTCTTGAGTTTCATCAATGGTCATTTAGCTGCTGTGTTTTCTGATGCTTTTCTAAACGCATCATATTATCAGTACAGATTTTTTGTGGTAAGATTAGACCGTAGTCATTTATCTTGTCAGTGTGCTTGGTTTAACAAGCGAAATAGTCGAGTTTCACTAATAACACAAAACAGTTAACTCGCATACCAATATATCCATATGAAGAGGTTGTTCTGCAGGTTCGTCGTCGTCTTTATCAACTCGCTCGCTCTGGCTCGAATATGTAAGGCTTGATGGACAAGTCTTCTGTTGTTGACATTTTATTAATGTGTGAATAAAAATGTTCTTTGAAGGTATCGTATATAATCGTATATCTCTAATCAAACTACAATAATGGCCGAACGGGGGAGTTGAACCGACCGTGAACTCATCGACCTGGGCCCGTATCCCTTCTGAGAATCCTTTCAGAGAGCTCCTAACTTAACCTAAAAATTCCTTGCCATGAGTTTTAGTTTAGAAGTGATTCCAGAACATTTTCAGTGAACTCTGAGCAAGGAATGGATGGAAAATCCTATCTTAGTGAGAAGGTGTGGTTGACCCCGTTGCTAGGTATGAGTCATCATTTCAAAAGCCGTGATTGGTTGATCCTACAAGTTTGATGAAAATGAACTTTTGGTGATGATGAGCAAAGGATGTACCCTCAAATCAATAAACATAATTATACACTCTAATAATCTTATGCAGAATGTAATTGTAAATAATATTTCACATTCAAGAAATTATCTGGAAAATGAATAGTAAGCTGTAGGGGTTATAGCCTAACATTAGAATCTAAAATTTGTGAAAACTTAAGCTCATTACTCCCTGTTCAAATAATGATTCGCGTCTTATTTGCTCATATAAATATCCTAGCTGGCATATTTTGTACTTTCACTCCCATATAGACCCCATTGCGAACAAGATGGCCTATCTCAAGGGAATGTCTTTAATGAAGTAGAAATTGCAACGTTACAACTCAGTGTTGTCTTAACGAGGGTAACACGGCTCAGCTTTTATCAATGTCTGTGATTGCTGGCTGGTCTATTTCTGAAGGCTTGTTAACAAATATCCAACAAACAGAAAATGGGGAAAAAAAGGAAAAAAAGAAATTTTGTGCAGCTGCTTAGGGGAACTCCTAAGCCACTAAAAGTCCTCGTCCCTGCTCTTAGCAGATCTCGCCTTAGGAGCCCTTTCAAGAGCTAGGTATCTTGAGGAATAGCTTTTATATTAACTGGGATTTTTGTGTCACTTTTAGGGGAAATTCTAAGAAAACGTCATGACTCTGAGAATTTTCTTAGAATTTGGCTGCTAGGAGCCACTTTTTGCACAAAAATTCTTTAGCGATACGGGCCCTGGAGAGCGGGCGGGGTATGACGCATCTCCTTTTTATTTAAAGGGGCCGCTTTGAAACGGGTCGCTCAAAGACGCACATCAGAAAAGGGGCTTGTGGAGCTATAATAATGAGGAATTCAGACCCAAGCATTGCAGTTATGTTTTATATAGACTACAACGGTATGATTTATATGTAAAAATAAATTATTTAAAAGCATGATAGGTACCCTTTAATTTTGACATGTTTGTTACCTTTCTACTCAAGTTTACAAAGTATTAATGCTGTTGATATACAGCTGTATTGTTGTTGGTTATTTGCTTTGTGTGTTTGAGTGTGCTCATTTTGATGATTTAGTGAATTTGATGTATTTTGTGAAATTCATGTTTGTGTATTTTCTCTTCCTTGTAGTTTCACACTTTTCATGATTAAACTTCCTAAATTGCACCTTCGTGGAGTTTATTATGGAATTGTTTAGCGACTGGATAGCTGGATTGATTAAAACAGTGAGGCCAGTGACAGTGAAAAGACAAGCAGCGAATTGGAAAAATGGATGGACTGCCCGTCTAACAACTGCATCTATCAGAGAGATAAAGGAATATCTCTGTTTGTAAGCCTGCACAAAGATCATGTCTTCAAGAGTGACATATCTTCAAGACTTCAAGAGTGACATCGCATGCACAAAGAGAGTGATGATGCTTGTTCAATCTTCTTCCTCCTCAAGAAGTTCTAAGGCCAGTTTAGCCGTCACGAAAGCTCGTGCAAGAGCAGAGGCAGCCAAAGCAAGAGCGGAAGAAATTGAGATAAAGTGGAACAAGCCCGACTTCAAGCAACACTTGCAAGTGCAACACAGTTGCAACACTTGCTTATTTCGCCAAAAAAGATCTCCTCCCCATTATAAACGAACCATTTATTTAATCAAACTCTAAATACAGCTCGTTCTGGATCCATGGTATGAAGTGACGTCACGGTACGAAGTGACGTACCAGTCGTTTGCATATGACCGCCTCCAGCGCAAGACAACTACGCCTCATTTCGCATCATCGCATGCGTTGTTGTGAAGCGAGTCATAGTTGCCAAGTCCGCTTGTAGACCCACATTGCTCTGTTCTGTGATGCGTGTTCATGTGACATCAGGTCACAAACGAGCATCACAGAAAAGAGCAAGGCAACCATTTGTACTAATAAAACTTAAAACTTTATTTTATTGTTTTTAAATGACCGATCGTTTCACTACACAAGACCCCTATTCATCGTCTGGTGTTGTTTAAAGCTGCACTGAAACTCTCATTTGGACCTTGAACTGTTTGGACCCCATTGAAGTGCATTATATGGATAAAATCCTGGAATGTTTTCATCAAAAACCTTAATTTTTTTTTGACTGAAGAAAGAAAGACATGGACATCTTGGATGACATGGGGGTGAGTAAATTATCAGCAAAAGTTTTTTTTTTTTTTTTAAAGTGAAATGTGTGTCAGCTTTTTGGGGTATTTGAGATGTAATGCATATACCAAACATCAAAAGAAAAGCATCAGCCAACCTGGAAATGTCCCTTCCACCACAATGTCACCTTCCAGCACAATAGCAATTCCAGCGGGGTCAAACGGAACAGTGGAAGTCGAATCTCCATTCACCATGCTGACAAGAGCTACAGCTGAATCTGCAATGACTGGCTCATCAACCTCTTCAGTCTGAAAAGCATGAGAACTTCATGAGCATAATCAGATAAATAACATTAAAATTCAAACGAGATGTATAAAAACCTACATTCCACAACTTGAAAAACAGGGTCATCTTCACGCAAGTAGACAGGTAGGGCTTGAAGTGCAGCTGTACGTCTATTGTCAATATCGTAGTGATCCTGGAAAAAGACAGAACTGTCTTAGTGGTCTTAAAGATAAAAGTACAGATGAAAGAGGGGAAGAAATTTGAAGCAAAAAAAAAAGTTCAAAGCTAGGTTTAAACTATTAACAGATAAAATACTTGTGCACATTAACCAATTAACTTGTACTATAAATGTAATTAACAACATTTACCACAAGATAAACAGCACTAAAGATGCTTCTCAGTGCTTCAGCAGCTTAACAGCAATTAGTTGAGGAGTCTGGTTGTCCACTTCTGCATAGAACTTGTTTTCAAGCTGGTATTAATAATTCTGTGGAATTCTGCAGCAATCAGAAAGCAAGCATTCAAACAAATAACAAAAAAAGTTAAACAACAAAACAAAAGAAACAGACACACATAAACACACAAAAAATGGGAACTAACAGAGAACGGAGAAAATTACCTGAGATTCCAAACGAAGTCCTTGTTGTGATGGGTTATCTTCAACGATCTGTGTGCAATGCAGCGCAAATGGACTTTGCATGAGTTTTTGGGCATCACCCCAAGACTTCTTTCTGTCTTGGAGCAACAAAGATTGATAATAGTTGAAGTGTCTAAGCTTTCAGCAGCTCTCTCTCTTTTTGGACAATTTGGTAAGTAGTTTACCTCAGCTGGACGAGCTCTTTTGATGTTGGAGTGGAGACTCTCTGGATTATTTTGGCTTCTCTTCCACAAGATTTAACAGCCACCTCTTCACAGCCAGATCTGCTGAGTTTCGTGCGATAGTTGTCCATCTTAATCTGCATTTCCAATCCATCACTTAAATCCAAATCATGAAAATGACAAGGGATGGGAAAACCCGGAGTTATGCCAACCTTTAAAATCAGTTTTAAAACGCTGCATACTTTTAGTATTTTCACCCCCAAATTCCTAATTGTAATTGTACTCACATATGCTCAGAAGTTTGAACCTAAATAGAAAATAAAAACAAATTAATAGTGAGGCATATGTCAAAAATCACACAAAAATTTCAGAATTTGGAAAATTTGGCTTCGATTACAGCTAATTTAATTCTAAGTAGCGTTATGAGTTTTAAAAAAAAAAAAAAAAAAAACAATTAAGATTAAATGAAAGTGGTTTTAATCTTAATCTAGGTTCCGTAACCGTAACGCTTCAATACAAGCAACTGCGATAACCAACAGTGCCACAAATTATTATCCGTGCGATGCGTTTGCGTACATCAACTCATTCCCGTTTAAATTTAGTTAAATCAATCCATAAATAACATCGCAACAAACATGTAAGCCTAAAGTGTGCCTGATCATTTTAGTAACGTTAGGTCTATCAGCAAAATACAACAAGTAAATATTTTCAGTTGATGACTTTTCTGTCACATTCTGGTGCAGATTACTTGAATAACTTTTTAAAAAAGTAAAGAATTAACTTTTACTTACCAGATTATAGCCAGGAAACAAACCGCAGCAAACACAGAAACGACGACGATGAACGGAAATGATTCCACAGAACCAAATTGAGGCAACAACTCCTGCATGACATGGCGGGCTTCCAAGTTCAAATTCGAGCGCTCGATTTCAAACGGGAATTATTTTTACTCCGTTGTTATTTTTGTACAGTCATTTGAATAAAACATGAAATAAACGGACATGATATGTTGACTCTTTGTAGTGTGTTGTATTTTGGATAGTTTTACCTGGTATGTTATGTTTAAATAAAAAATGCGCCGACTAGTCTTCTTTTTCGTTGGCAGATTGGCACTCAATAAAGCTCATTACTGCCACCAAGAGGCAGTTTTACTCCGTTGTTATTTTTACAGTCGAGTAGGGCCTCCCCATATAGGTCATTTGAGTAAAACATTAAATAAACGGAGCATGATAGTCATGTTGACTTGTCTGTTTTGGAGAGTTTTACAGTATGTTTTAAAAGTAGCAAATAAAGTGCATTGAGAATGCTTAAAACATTTTTAAGATTTATGCATTTAATTAATAGTAAAATTCTATCACATTTAATTGAACAATCCTTAAAAAATAAAATTAAAATATGTAAGGTTCATTAAACTCAATTTGATGGAATTTTACTATTGAAATTTGTATATCTTTGGCTTTAAATGTTTTCGAGTGTAGAGACTCTTCTTTGTTGAATTGGCAGATTGGAACGAAATAAAGCTCATTACCACCACCAAAAGGCAAAAGTAAGGCTATGGTATTTAAGATGACGTCAAGTTCCCTTTCGTAGTCACTTCGAGTTACGTCAGAAGTGACGGAGATTGGGGGTTTCGCATAGAAAGCCAATCCTCTTCGAGTATTTAAACACGAGCCAATGGCATGCAATGCCTTGGGGCTGCGGAAATTTGCATAGCGTACTCCGCCCTACTCCGTGAGTATAAAAGGAGGAAGTGAACGCAACCGCAGTATGTTTTCGCTTCGGAGCCAAGAGAACCTCTTCACTCCTAAAAGCTAATTCAAGACTCTTCGAGACGAGCGTCCTCTTCAGTGTTGGTGTGACGCCGGTACCCAGCGAGATTCTGCATCGCCTGCGATCTGAGCAGTGGTCTGCCAGACTTTGCGCTTCTCCCTGGTCGCTTCAGCGCTGAAAGAGTGAATTTCCTCCTCTCATTGAAAGAGCTGCACGCGCACGTCTTTTTAAAGACGGTTCGCCCGTGTTCTTCTGGGTGTGGTTGATTTCTGTCGTCATCTGATGGTCACGGTCGCTGCTTTGTATGCCTGGGCATTTCAGCATGCAGCAGCAGCGTTCGTGGATGACTCATGTTCCTTCTGTGGGAACATGACCATCTCTACACTGAGGTCGAGACTCAATGATCTCACTTGAGTGAGAGTCCCGGTCCCCCCCGCTCGATCGGTTTCCTCCATAGGGGGCCCGTCGACCCGGGGACCTGGTGATTTTACGGTGATGGTGTGGGACAAAGCCCCGACGATTCCTCGGGCCACACCTCCCGCCTCAGTGCGAGAGCCAGCGAGCGTTAGTTCGATTCAGTCGGTTGCTTCTTCGGTGGCACCGGCTGCTTCGGGCAGCGCTCCAGATGATGATGCGATGTCGATCACAGCATCACTAGGCGGGCTTGACTCCTCGGGAAGTGAGGATGCGGCCGCGTTGCCTCCCTCGGGAGCGTCAGCGCCGCCGTGTCTGATCCCGCGATGATGGCCGTGCTATCTCGGGCGTCCGTGAGCATCGGGTGGGGGTGGAACTCCGCCCCATCCCGATCTCTCGCGGCTGAATAATTGGTTTTTGGGTAACGCTGCCGCCTTACGGCCACGGCCAACCCCAATTTCCTTTTTTCCCCGAGTTGCATGCGGAACTGACACGCAAAAAAAAAAAAAAAAAAGGCGTGCTTTAGTTCCCCGCCCTTCCTCCCCTCGGCGATGCGGCTGTCTGTGGGTACGCTGGGGCTCCCCCGGTCAACCGGCGGTTGCTCTCAGATGCCCCTCCAAAGCCTATGGGTTCTCGTCGTCTATGGCGGCGCGATTCTGTAGAGCGGCGGGACAGGCAGCCTCTGCCCTGCATATGATGAGCACCTACAAAGCTAGCTGCTCAGGAATGTGCACGAGGAGGTGACGGACCAAGCGAGCTGCGAGCCTGCCGCCTACCTTGTCCTTAAACGGGTCACGGAGGCGGTCGCTCGCTCCTTTGGTCAGGTGATGCCCACCGCTGTGGTCCAGGAGCATCATAATGTTCATAATGACTAAGCATCATAATGACTTTGCCCAGCACTTCTCGACCGCCTAGGAGCAGACGAAGGCGGTTTCTCTGCCCCGACGGCCAGCTGCTGCCTCCAACCAGCCATCGGCTCGGACGCCTCCGCCAGCTCGCCGCCGAGGACGCCCCCCTGCGGCTCCCTTCCCTCCCACGCGGCCCCAGCAGGAGCCTTCAGCCGGTTCGCGTCGCGGAGGAGGCCACAGGTAAGCGCCCCCCCCCCCCCCCCTCAGGCCGTGTGCCCCGCTAAACGCCGGGCGAAGCGATGTTCCTGAGGCGGGCCGCTCAGTGATAGTGTCATGGTTTTTCTCAGGAGGCGGTGGCAGGGCCCCTCCTTCCCCGATGGAGGGCCGGTGGAGAATCTTTTGTTCTAGCTAGCTCCCTGAGCTGGTTGAGGGGAAGCTGACACTGTCATTGAGCACACAGACTGGAATGAGCGCGCACGACGTCCAGTGCGTCGCCCCGTTCATTCCTCTCTGCCTCGGAGGGCGCGGAAGGGTGCGTGTGTCGTCCCCGGGCTACGCCAATCCCTTCCCCCTCTGTCGCCAGACCCCCGACAGAACAGACCCCCGTGGAACGCTCTGCCTTCCCTGGTCTCTTCTGTCGGGGAGCGGGGTTCGACGGTGCATCCGGACGGGGTAACTCCTGCACGCATGCCGGTCGACCCGCCTCGCTGCCCCTCCGGGGGGACGTCTGTGGTTCGCATGACCCCGTTGGCTCACTTCCTGGAAGCCTGGCTAGCGCTTCCCGGGTATCCCACTGGGTCATCAGAACGATCAGATTCGGCTACGCGATTCAGTTCGCACGGTCTCTTCCCCGCTTCAGGGGAGTTCGCTCCACGATGGTTGGTGGCAATGCCCCAGTCTTAAGAGCGGAGATTGCGACCCTGCTGGCGAAGGGTGCAATCGAGACGGTCCCTCCAGCCGAGGTGAGGTCCGGGCTTACAGCCCCTACTTCATTGTCCCCAAAAAAGACCGGTGGGTTACGACCGATCCTGGACCTGCGCATTTTGAACCGTTCTCTCCATCGACTACCGTTCAAAATGCTCACGGCCAAACGCATTTTCGAATGTGTTCGGTATCAGTTCGATTGGTTTGCAGCGATCGACCTGAAGGACGCGTACTTCCATGTCTCCATTCTCCCTCGACTCAGACCGTTTCTTCGGTTTGCCTTCGAGGGCCAGGCATACCAGTACGCCGTTCTCCCATTCGGGTTAGCTCTGTCCCCTCGCATCTTCACGAAGATCGTCGAGGCAGCCCTTGTTCCCCTTCGCGAACACGGGGTTCGCATCCTGAACTATCTCGACGACTGGCTGATACTAGCACACTCTCGAGCTCAGGTTTGCGAACACAGAGACCTGGTGCTACGGCACCTAGCCCGTCTGGGCCTTCGGGTCAACCGGGAAAAGAGCAAACTTTGCCCCGTGCAGAGGATCTCTTTTCTCGGCATGGAGATAGACTCGGTCGCCATGTCCGCGCAGCTCACGAACGAGCGCGCGCACTCACTGCTGGCTTGTCTTCGACAGTTCGAGGGCAAGAGTGCGGTTCCACTGAAACTATTTCAGAGGCTCCTGGGGCATGTGGCATCCGCGGTACGCCGCTCGGTTTGCTTCATATGAGACCGCTTCAGCTGTGGCTTCGCGATCGAGTCCCGAGGTGGGCATGGCATCGCGGCTCGCTCCGAGTTCCAGTGACTCCGACGTGCCGCCGAACCTTTTTCCCGTGGTCGAACCTCAGCTTTTTACGGACAGGGAGTTTCAGCGAGTTTCCAGGCATCTCGTTGTCTCCACGGATGCGTCTACCACGGGTTGGGGTGCCATGTGCAATGGGCATGCAGCCGCCGGTTCCTGGACAGGAGCCCAGCGCCTCATGCACATCAATTGCCTCGAGCTGTTGGCAGTACGGCTCGCCCGGCACCGCTTCCGAGCGTGCTCAAGGGCCAGCATGTGCTTGTCCGCTCAGACAACACTACGGCAGTAGCGTACATCAACACCAGGGGGGGTCTACGCTCGCCCCGGTTGTCGCAGCTCGCCCGCCACCTCTTGATATGGAGTCAGAAGCACCTGAGGTCCCTTCGTGCAGTTACATTCCTGGAGACCGGAACCGGGCAGCCGACGAGCTGTCCCGGGCCCGTCCCATCTCCGGCGAATGGCGACTCCATCCCCAGTCGGTCCAGCTGATTTGGGACCAGTTCGGGGAGGCACAGATAGACCTGTTCGCCTCTCGGGACTCGTCCCACTGCGCCCAGTTTTTTCTCTGACCCGTGGCACTCTCGGCTCGGATGCGCTGGCGCACAGCTGGCCACGGGGCCCATGCAAGTGTGCGTTCCCCCAGTGAGCCTCCTTGCACGGGTGTTGTGCAAGATCAAGGAGGACGAGGAGCAGGTCTTGCTGGTAGCCCCCTACTGGCCCACCAAGACGTGGTTCTCCGAACTCATGCTCCTCGCGACAGCACCTCCTTGGCCTATTCCTCTGAGACCGGACCTACTCTCTCAGAGACGGGGCACTCTGTGGCACCCTCGTCCCGATCTTGGAGGCTGCACGTGTGGCTCCAGGACGGGACGAGGCAGGTTTGAGTTCGCTGCCACCTGCGGTGGCGGCAACCATCACTTCCGCAAGAGCGTCGTCCACGAGACACCTTTATGCGTTGAAGTGGAACCTCTTCGTCAATTGGTGTTCTTCTCGCTGAGAAGACCCCCGGAGATGTTCGATCGGAGTCGTGCTTCCTTCCTGCAGGAGGGGTTGGAGCGTAGGCTGTCGCCCTCCACCCTTTGGATTTATGTCGCGGCCATTGCCGCGTCTCATGATGCAGTGAAAGGTAAGTCTATGGGAAGCATGACCTGGTCATCAGGTTCCTGAGGGGAGCGAGGGGGCTAAATCCGCCTCCCTTCCCTCCTGCCCTCTGGGGACCTCTCAGTAGACCTGGGTGCTCTGCAGAGGCCTCCCCTGGAGCCTTTGCAGTCGGTAGAGTTTTTGCCCTGTCCTATGTGACAGCACTCCTGATTGCATTGGTCTCCATCAGGAGAGTAAGGGACCTGCACGCACTCTCTGTTGACGAAGTGTGCCTGGAGTTCGGGCCGGCTTACTCTCACGTATTCCTGAGACCCCGGCCTGGATATATGCCCAAGGTTCCTACCACTCCCCTCCGGGACCTGGTGGTGAACCTGCAAGCGCTGCCCCTGGAGGAGGCAGACCCAGCCTTGGCACTGCTCTGTCCGGTACGTGCTCTCCGCACCTATGTCGACAGAACGCAGTGTTTCAGGACCTCAGACCAGCTCTTTGTTTGTCATGGGGGGAGCCAGAAGGGAAGGGCTCTCTCAAAGCAACGGCTGTCCCACTGGATAGTGGATGCCATTGCTTTGTCTTACCAGCAGCAAGGCCTTCCGTGCCCCCTTGGTGTGACGGCCCATTCCACTCGGAGTGTAGCCTCCTCTTGGGCTTTAGCGCACGGCGCCTCGCTAACAGACATCTGCAGAGCTGCAGGCTGGGCGACACCCAACACCTTCGCCAGATTCTATAATCTGCGAATTGAGCCGGTATCCTCTCACGTACTCGTTTCGGCCAGTTCTGGACCCGCTCAGGTGTCTTCGCTTGCTCGTCACTCCACTCCCCGGACTGGATAAGTGCGATATCTCCTCAGTTCTTCCATTGAAGTCTTGAGTCCTCCAGCACCGACGATGTGGGCACCACTGCTGTTGCTCTGGATGCTAGCTAGGTGCCTCCATGCGCACGGTTCCCCATGGTAACCGTCTCATGTGTATTATCCACTGTAAGCCTCTCTGAGCATGTGTCTTCCCTTGGCAAGCCATCTGCCACCCCTGGAGTTGAAATTAGTAGCCACCTGCGGTTGGTACTCCAGTGTTCCATATGTGTTCCTATGTGGCCATATGTGTATTCGTAAGTCCTCCCTTCGGTAGGCAGCTGGTAGCATGTCCCTTCCGGGATATGTTTCCCAGTGTACCTTGGTAATCCTGTGTCAAAGTCAGGATCCCCAAAAGAAAAGAAAAAAAAAAGAGGTAAGGCTCGGGGGTCCAGACTTTCGCAGGGCACTGGAAGACAGCTTGAAGATGGCGTGATGGCACAGACCCCCAATCTCCGTCACTTCTGACGTAACTCGAAGTGACTACGAAAGGGAACGTCTCGGTTACGTATGTAACCCTCGTTCCCTGAGTAGGGAACGGAGACGTTACGTCTCCCTGCCACTTCTGCTGTATCGCTGGGTAGACGCCGAGTTCAGTCTTGGCTCCTCAGCGAAGACATACTGCGGTTGCGTTCACTTCCTCCTTTTATACTCACGGAGTAGGGCGGAGTACGCTATGCAAATTTCCGCAGCCCCAAGTCATTGCATGCCATTGGCTCGTGTTTAAATACTCGAAGAGGATTGGCTTTCTATGCGAAACCCCCAATCTCCGTCACTTCTGACGTAACGTCTCCGTTCCCTACTCAGGGAACGAGGGTTACATACGTAACCGAGACGTTTTACTTATTAGGGCCCGAGCACTAACAGTGCGAGGACCCTATTGAAACTGTTAGGATTATATTTAGGGCCCGAGCACTAACAGTGTGAGGACCCTATTGAAACTGTTAGGATTATTTTTAGGGCCCGAGCACTAACAGTGCGAGGACCCTATTGAAACTGTTAGGGTTATTTTTTTTAGGGCCCGAGCACTAGTGCGAGGACCCTATTGAAACTGTTAGGGTTATTATTTTTTTCTTTTTTCTTTTTTCTGCAAAGTAGGCGCCATTTTCGGGGCCGCAACATGCTCAAAAACTCACCAAATTTGGCACGCATGTCAGGACTGGTAAAAAAATTTCGCATTTTGTGGGTTTCGCGGATGGGCGGGGCAAAATGGCTCGCTAGCGCCACCTAGAAAATTGGAAATAATTAGCCCCTCGTCCACGTTCAACCTACATGCACGAAATTTGGTGGGGATGTGTATCATATCAAGACGCACAAAAAAGCCTCAAGAACCCATACCCTAAACTCGACAGGAAGTCCGCCATTTTGAATTTGGCGGCCATTTTTGGACAATTTACACACTCCGTACTTTAACAAACTCCTCCTAGGGATTTAGTCGGATCGACATCAAATTTCTGCTGTGCCTTCTAAAGGCATTGACGATGTAAAGTTGTGCTATCTGCGCGTTTTCGTCGATGGGCGTGTCCGTGGCGTCGAAGATTCGCCATGAAACAGGAAGTTGTAGTAACTTGGCTGTAAATGCCCAGATCTGCACGAAATCTGACACATTTGACAAGAGTCCCGCCCTGAACAAATCTACATGCCGACATTCACCCACAGTCATAGCGCCACCTGCTGGCAACAGGAAGTGAGCTTTAATGAAGCAGCCCCCACCGCATATTTGACCGACATGTACGAAATTTCTGTGGTACATCTACCATGTCCAGACGCACAGAAAAGTCTCTTGGAACGATGCCCTAAACTCAACAGGAAGTCGGCCATTTCTAATTTTACCGCCATTTTTGGATGATTTACTCATTACGTACTTTAACGAACTCCTCCTAGGGATTTAGTCGGATCGACTTCACATTTCTGCTGTGCCTTCTAAAGGCATTGACGATGTAAAGTTGTGCTATCTGCGGGTTTTCGTCGATGGGCGTGTCCGTGGGCTCGATGATTTTACTTTAACGAACTCCTCCTAGGGATTTAGTCAGATCGATTTCAAATTTCTGTTGTAGTAACTTGGCTGTAAATGCCCAGATCTGCACGAAATTTTACACATTTGACAAGAGTCCCGCCCTGAACAAATCTACATGCCGACATTCACCCACAGTCATAGCGCCACCTAGTGGCAACAGGAAGTGACCTTTAACGAAGCAGCGAAAAATTTCACAGCTGCACCGGCTGAGCCGCAGAATATGCAACGCGGCCGCCTCACACCCCAACACGCTACAGGTGCGAGGGCCCGCCCATCGCAATTTTATTTGAGTTCCTGGAACTTAAAACAGCCAAATCGTTGAACAAACTTAAAAGTTTTAAGTTGAATGAACTGTTTCACTGTTTTGAGTATAGTTCACTTAACTTTAATAAGTAGGTTATACTGTTCGGGAATACAGTGTGTCAGAAATCAATACATTTTGTACGTTGAACATTAGTAAACCATCTCAAATTATTTGCCTGAATTGACTTCTTTTCATAAATTTTGCGCTGAGATAAACTGAGATATGATTGAGCTATAATATTAAATAATGTCTCATATTGAGACTAATTTGAGAGCTTGCACTGCTCTATTTTTTCTTTTTGCTGAAAGAGACAACGTTAAGAGAATCCGAGAACTCAAATAGTGAGCAGTACGAGACATATTTCTCACTGAGATATAACTGAGATCAAATTGAGACATATTTGATAGCGGCACAGTATGTCTCATTTTTCTCTTAGTTGAGATCTGGAAAAGAGACAGCTGTGAGAGAATTTAGAGAACTTGCACTGTGCTCAATGTGAGACTTAATTCTCAGGAGACACATTTGAGAAGAATGAGAAAACCACTTTGGTCTCAATTAGTGCTCATTTATGTCTAGGAGATGTAAATGTGACATAAATGAGATCTCATCTTCAATTTTGCTTTGCTATGGGTAGTATATTGTGTTAGTGGATTTTTTTTTTTTGAAAATTAATGTTGGAGTTTAGTTTACAGTGTGTGATTTTGAGCATGAAATTAACCGTTTGCCAATTGTGTGTTGTAGGTGTGTTGGTGTGTTAAGAGTTTTGAAAATTTGTTAAAAGTATTGAAAAAAACTGTCATAGCGATTGTTAAAAACTGTAATACCTCTCGCAGACTCAGCGCCATGTTTATTCTAGCTTCTTTTGCTCTGAAATGGCTATCACTTCCAGATTTGACCCAAAAATCCACCCAAACATCTCAGACCTTTCAGTGCTTGACAGTGAATCTCTTTTCTGATTAAGCAAAGCTAAACAGACCAAACCAAAAAAGGCCACTTCATATATATTTTGAACCTCTTATGACCAATTCAACCATTCCAAACTATACTAGCATACCTCCAACTGAGAAACTCTCATGCTAAATCCCATCTCGAACCCCTGTTCATAGACGACTCTAACAAACCTGTGACACACTTTTGGTTCCAAAAACACCTAAAATCTGTTCTCCAACTATCAGGCATCCCAGCAGAGAATTTCTCCAGCCATTCCTTCCGCATCGGAGCAGCAACCTCAGCAGCCCAAAAAGGCCTCTCCCAGCAACAGATCCAAGAGCTTGGAAGATGGTCCTCAGACACAATTTTTTTGGAGATACTCACAATAAAAACAAAGAGTTGTGCTTTTCGCCAAATAAAGCTGAAAGGCTCATTATGCAGCTCATTATGTGGCTAATTATGCAGGTCATTGCTTTCTCAGGTGTGAATCAGGGCATTATTCATGATTCTCACAAACATCTCAAGGACCCCCAAAACACCCCCAGTGAGTATATGATTAGACCAATTGCACTTATGCCTTTTATAACAAAGTGCTTTGAGAAGTTGGTTCTGGCACTCATTAAAAGTATCATTCCAGCCACTCTAGGCCAGCATCAGTTTGCCTAGCGGGAGAATAGGTCAACGGAGGATGCAATCAACCTTGCTCTGCATAACGCCTTGGTTCTCTTGGATAAGTCAAACACCAGTGTTGTAGTCGAGACCACCTCACTCGAGTCCGAGTCAACACCAGAGAGAGTCGAGTCCGAGTCAAGGCCGAGTCCATAGAGAGTCGAGTCCGAGTCGAGTCCGAGACCAGAGACGGTCGAGTCCGAGTCGAGACCAGTGAGGGTTGATTACCTAATTTACTTTTATTTACTTAGAGAAATCCTTTTTTTTTTTTTTTTTTTTTTACTGAATTTACTTAGAGTTTAAAAAATATGATTAGTTTAGGGTAAAAAGGCCACATAGTAGGTGGTGTTAAAAGTAATTTTATTACAATTTGTCATACGCAGTTGCGCACTAGAAAATCACCAATCACTGGGCGTGTCAATCAATTTAAAGAAATAATTTATTAACATACATTAATAATCATGAAAAATATTTTTAATTGAACTCGACTGGACTCGGGAATAATTCCGAGTCCTAAAAAAAAAAATGTTCGAGTACGAGTCAATTCCGAGTCCAAATGCACACGAGTCCATGACAAGACCAAGACCATTAAAATATGGTCTCGAGACCGAGTCCGAGACGAGACCGAGTCCGAGACGAGTCAGAGTCTCGAGTACTACAACACTGTCAAACACATATGTCAGAATACTGTTTGTTGATTTTAGCTCGGCTTTTAATATGGTCATCACCAAAATCCCTTGGGTCCAAACTCCACAGCTTGGGAATAAGTGCAGCCATCTGCAGCTGGACTTTGGACTTTTTAAACAACCACTCCCAGAATGACAAACCACACTTCTTAAAGTCTTAAGGCCCATACACACGAATATCAGCGCGCGTTATTCACGTTTTTTGTGATCACACCCAAACGATTTTCGCTAATGATGAGCAGAGTGAACATGCAAATTCATTCCCTGACATTAGATGGTGCCAATTTGCTCTGCAATACCACTTCATATCAGTTTCCTTCTATCAAGATGTTTGTAGTCCCTGTCGCGTTTGTCATATACTGTAGTTCTTTATATTCTAGCACCAACGAGAACAGCAGCTCTACATCTTGCCTTGCATCTTCCTCGTCTTATTTCTGCCTGGCTGTGTAGATGGCGACGCTACTTGGCGTATATTTTCTTCGCCGTTGTATATGTGTGCTCGGCAAGACCGTTTTGTGTTTGAGCGCAAGACAGTTTTGTGTTTGAGCGTTGTGTTTTACTGTAACTTCAGAAGCTCCAAACATGTGAGCAAAAGTGCCAATCTCATTGGTTGGATAATTTTTGACGCAGCGCGTCAAACTAAAAAACGGTCCTGAGGCGGGTTTTTTTTAATGACGCTTTTACGCGTGGCGTTTACGGTGGCGGTGTGCACACTCACATTGGCGCCCTTTGTTTAGTCACGAGGCGTTAAACGTTGGCGAATAAGTTGGCGAGTTTTGTGTTCATAAATGGAGTGGCTCCCCCTTTTTAAATTCTTGTGGTTCAACATTACAGAACATTTTATTTGGTCTACACCTCCTCTGTCTTTGGAAAAGCACAAACATGTCTTTACTTTCTGAGAGGATTAAAGAAAGCAAGATTGCCTTTTAATGATTTGCAGTGGAGGGTGTACTAACGTATTGCATTACACCTTGGTATGGTAGTTATACAAGAGAAGAACAGATGGCTCTGCGACAAGTTACCAAAATGGCACCAAATATCATCGGCACAGTTACCATAAGTTGAGAACATTTATTTGTCCAGATGTCAGAGCAGAACCTCCAAAATTATTTGAGATCCCACTCACCCTGCACACTACCTCCCTTCATGTAGGAGATACAGCACAATTAACTCTTGTTCCACAAGACTAAAAAATAGCTTTTTTTTGCTACAGCTACTCAACACTTCCTGACTGCTTTCCATGTATAAATTATATTTGTAATTTCACTACTATTTTTTATTTTTGATTTTTTACTCACCCTCATGTTGTTCCAACCCCGTAAGACCTTCGTTCATCTTCGGAACACAAATGAAGATATTTAAGATATTAAGATCGCTCCTGCATACTAGTCCATAGGCTTCTTGAGGGACTGGCTCTTGCTGTCCACGAAAAGTCATTAAAGACATCGTTAAAATAGTCCAAGTGACTACAGGGGCTCAATCTTAAGTTTATCAAACGACGAGAACACTTTTGTGCGCAAAAAAACAACAAAAATAACGACTTTATTTCAACTATTCACTTCCTTCTCCATGAGCCTGTAAGTCAGTTAACGTAGTGTGATTGCGTAGAGCTACGTCACACGTAAGGTCACTATTGGCCGACGCTGGTCATGTGTGTGTGATGCGAGTGACGTACAATAACAGAAGCTTACGCTATTAAACTAGTAACCTGACTCGCGCAGAGGGAGAAATAAACGAATAGTTGAAATAAAGTCGTTATTTTTTTTGTTTTTTTGCGCACAAAAGTGTTCTCGTCGTTTGATAAACTTAAGATTGAGCCCCTGTAGTCACTTGGACTATTTTAACGATGTCTTTAATGACTTTTCGAGGACAGCAAGAGCCAGTCCCTCAAGAAGCCTATGGACTGTATGCAGGAGCGATCTTAATATCTTAAATATCTTAATTTGTGTTCCGAAGATGAACGAAGGTCTTACGGGGTTGGAACAACATGAGGGTGAGTAAATACTGACAGAATTTTCATTTTTGGGTGAACTAACCCTTTAAAATTTTTTTATTGGGAATAAGAAAGAGAAGCAACACTTGTAAAGTGTAAAATATTGTAATTTTTTATTTACAAATGGGAAAAGAGTAAACAAAATGCTATGTTAAAAAAATGGGAATGGCAAAGATAATTGAGGTGATTACTAACACAATACTGTTAAACCAAAAGCAATGTTGTTGAGGGTTTTTTTAAAGACGTTCTGATGAGCACTGTACAAACCAACAAGGGAAGAAAAAAAAAATGGTACTTTGGAGTGTTCCATTGATCCAAATTCAAACAATTCCACTAATTTATGATTAAATAAAATACATTACAACAAACGCATCTTAAGTATCCTCAATGGAGAACAGAATAAATGGCACGTGAAAACTAAGGTGTGTGAAGATAAGGACCAGTTGTTGTGGTAACCACTGAGGGCAAATCGAACCAGACTAAATTTTAATGAGGCTGTGTCCGAAACTGAAGACAGCTGCTGTGCTTATTCGCTGCCCTGTCAGTCAATGAGCAAACATTTCTGCGTAAAAGGAAAGAAAGTTTCAGGCAGGCTTCCAAGGCACCATAATGTCATGTTTAATTATCAAGAACAAATTCAATAACTTAAGTTAACGATTAAGCAGTTCATAGTCCTCTCTAGGGTTGCTGCGGTAGTCAGTGTTACCGGTGTTAAACGGTATTTGGCCGTAAACCGATTACATCACTTGGCCACCATGGAACCGCCCGCATGGTTTTTAATTTTTTTAAAAAGCAAAACAACAATTTAGTTCAGTTGGACAACGGGTGCTATACAATTATACTAAACATTATAATGAACAATTAGCTGCAAAGTTGCAGCAGGAGTCAGATTTCACTTATCACATGACGAGGAGAGTAAGGAGAGATGATTGACAAGACAACACATCGTAGGCATCATTGCCAAATATTGTATCTTGTAAAATGTGGTCATATTCCAATTTTGCGCATAATTTGTTAAATTCGCTGCTTTGGATGGAAAGAGCTAGTGACAAGTAGTTTTTTTGACAGTGCTATAAACAAGTTTAGCTAAACTTTAACTCTGACTTCCTCTGCAAGATTCACTTCTGCAGCAATGCATGGGATCAAGCTTGTCAAGTGTCATGTATGTGTAGAGTATGATTGGACCTCTAGTAGTGAGAATGTTGCACAAATATTGGATTTCGAACATGCCTTGGTGACTTTCTACCTGAATCTGAAAACTGTACGCGAAAGTAGCATTTTTCAGGCTTTGGACACAGCCTAAGTATGGGGTTACGAACTTTTAAACCTTAAAGGATTAGTTCACTTTTGAAAAAAATTTTGCTGATAATTTACTCACCCCCATGTCATCCAAGATGTCCATGTCTTTCTTTCCTCAGTCAAAAAGAAATTTAGGTTTTTGATGAAAACATTCCAGGATTTTTCTTCTTATAATGGACTTCAATGGGAACCGGATGGTTCAAGTATCAAAAGACGGTTAATAACTGTTTCAGATGCAGCTTCAAATGTCTTTAAACGATATCAGACGATGAATAAGGGTCTTATCATGCGAAACGATCGGTTATTTCAAAGCTTATTCCAAAAATTTAACTTTTATAAGTACAAATGCTAGCCTTTCTCCATGCTGTGAGGTGCGTTTGCAACGTCACGTATTACGTAATTACGTTCAAAAGGTCACGGGCGACGTAGCCGAAAGTACAGAGTCAGTGTTTACAAGTTGAACGCATAGGTTGAACGTGCAAACTAGCTCAAACACCGTTTACAAAAAAAGGAATTAAAAGGAAAAACAACGATGTCGGACGATTTTCATTCTGTACTTCCGGCTACGTCGCCCGTGACCTTTTGAACGTAATTACGTATTACGTGACGTTACAAACGTGCCTCAGAGAATATAGCAAGGCTAGCATTTGTCCTTAGAAAAGTTACATTTTTGGAATAAGCTTTGAAATAACCGATCGTTTCGCATGATAAGACCCTTATTCATCGTCTGGTGTCGTTTAAAGACATTTGACGCTGCATCTGAAACAGTTATTAACACTATCTTTTGGACCTGAACCATCCGGTTCCCATTGAAGTCCATTATATGGAGAAAAATCCTGGAATGTTTTCATCAAAAACCTAAATTTCTTTTCGACTGAGGAAAGAAAGACATGGACATCTTGGATGACATGGGGGTGAGTAAATTATCAGCAAAAGTTTTTTCAAAAGTGAACTAATCCTTTAATAACCATTTCTCATCCACCATAGAAAAAAACATCCATACTTGAACACCCCAAAATACTTGGGAGCGAGGAAACTTAACATATGCTGATATACAGTATGGCAGTCTTAAACATTTGGTAGAAAACACAAAACTGTAATGTGCATTATGTGTAAAATATTCTTTTTAGATTAACATCTAATACTTTGGAGAGGACACAATTCTCAGAGATTAACAAAATGTTAAATCATTTTAGTAAAAATTATTCAATAAAATGTAAGGAATCAATTTCCCTTGCAGTTTGAGATTTTAAAACCACTAGAATAAGAAAGACACTTGGATTTATTCCTTTTTCTGGAACAGGATTTCATCAGCAGAGGAGAGGACGAATAAAGCACATACATTCTCAAATCTCAAATATAACACGCAGACATAGAGATTCGTTCTATGCATTGGCACCCAGCCAAACCCTTCATAGTTGTCTGGTTTACCCTTCGCAAAGAACGGGTTCCTCGTCGAGACCATAATTGCTATTTTGCAAAGCAAAACAAAAAGACAAGCGGGGATGAAAAAAAAAAAAAAAAAAACCATGAATGAAAACAAACCGAACAAAATAAACCATAAACAAGCATCTTGTATTTACACTGAATACAGGCATCATTTCATTATAATGGTTATGGCCACAACCCTGAACAAAATCATTTCCACATCCCCCAACTTTACCCACAATCCCCTCTGTTTACCTCCCCAGCTTGCTCTTGTATACACCCCTCAAGTCTGTGCAAATTGTTCAGTCTTCAGTCGACTAGGGCATGAGGCCGCAGGGGTTTACAGGGGACTAGAAATGGCCCCAGGGAGGAGAAGATCAGGGTGAGTCCAGGAGGCTGGGTTTAGAGGTTGTCTCCGGGCTGATATTGAGGTTCGGTCGCCGTGAAGTAATCTTCGAGGAAGGCCTGCAGGTACTCAAAAGTGGGCCGCTCTTCTGCGTCTTTCTTCCAGCACTGAACCATCAGCTCGTGTAGAGAACTTGGACAATCCTGGGGACTCGGCATCCGGTAGCCACGCTCCACTTGTTCTAGTACCTCCCTGTTGTTCATCCCTATCAAAAACAACAGAAAACTCAATGAGAGAAATAAGAGTCATTTTCAGCAGAACAATCAGGCATGTGATTGGCTAAGGACAAAAAAGCAGGAAAATATACCCCCCCCCCCCTCCCGATCAATACATGCAATCCCAATATCTTTTCCGCAAAGTGAGAGCAAATGTTCAATCAAAGTCAAATATAGTCTTCACTGTATCAATTATACATTGATTCTTATTAAAGCTACTATTACAGTTCTCAGTCAAGAGCAGTGAGTGATTTCCTCTGTGTTTTGTTGTTTAATTAACATTAAATAGATAGTTCTCCCAAAAAATTTAATCATTTACTCTCTCAAGTTGTTTTAAACCTGAAAAAGTTTCTTTCTTCTGTTTAAGTTATTTGGAAGAATGTCGGTAACCAAACAGTTGATGTACCCCAGTGATTTCCATAGTAAATTTTTCCCTATGGAAGTCAATGGGGACCAGAAACTGTCTGGTTACCCACATTCTTCAAAATATCTTCTTTTTTTGTTCAGCACAAGAAATAAATTAATACAGGTTTGGAACAACATTACAGTGAATAAATAATGACAGAATGTTTATTTTGGGGTCAACTATCCTTTTAAGAACAAGCGGCTGCATTTTTATTATTAGGGCTACTGTCACTTTAAGACCGGTACGCGACACGTCTTATATACACGGAGCATTCGACAAGCAGATTTCTCTCAATTTTCTCGGTTTGCTTTGAGTTTAGACATAACCAAATGTTCTTATGTAAACCTTGTGTGTATTTGAGAGTATTAGCGAAATAATACTCGAAAGATAACTTAGTCCAGCAACCAGGCGCTGTTAGACAAGCTTTAGTGCATGTGCACGTCGGGTGTTTGCGCTCAGAACAGCGCATCAGCAGTGAATGACATGACATGTCCTCATATTCTCTATTTTTCACTCCGGCTGCCGACATCCGTCCCCCTCTTTTTTTTTTTTTTTACAGATCTGCATGATTCACATTCACATAGGTCACATTTTCAGGTCGGAAAATCCGGAATTCCGGATTAATCCGGAAAAATCACATCCCTGAACAATGCTTTTACGGGTGCAAACCAAAGGCGTAGTTGGGCCTACGCCCATTATGAACAGGACCCCCAGTTTTTGTTCAAAAATTATATTTATTAAAGTATTTTTGTTTCATAAATTTTGATACAACTACAGAGATTATTATAACATCTCAAATCCTAAAATAATGTAGAATAATTGCACGCTTGATGAGTTTGATTAGGTGTTAATCAATTAGGTGTTAATCAGGCTGTCTCAGCCATTTCACGCCTGTAAGATGTGTGTTCTTTACACTTATGTTAGAATTTTGCCTAAACTTCTATTAAAAAAAAAAAAAAAAAAAAAAAATCTAAAAAAGTCCTATTGAATGCAGTTTTATGGTTGACAACCCATCCATCTAATTTCAAGCCCAAGAGTCTCTGGCTTATTCTGTAATATCAAAGAAGTTTTGTTTTGAAAATCAGATCTTTTTTTGTGTCATTTTGTATTTGGATGGGTTTATAGGTGCTGTTGTTTGTCGGTGGTGTATGACTTTATTCACAATTGATAAAAATTATGTGTTAAGTATTTATATTTGAACAGATGCGAGAGATTTTGGTAACACTTTATAATAACTGCACGCTATTAATCATTAGTTAAGCATGAGTAAACAGTTAATTCATCATTTATAAAACATGAATACACATTAATAAGTAGTTTATAAATATAGCTATACATGTTTTTTTCTTGATTTATACGCATATCTATAATGCGTTTAATGATTGTATTTTCATACTTTGTTAATGATCAATTAATAATTTCTAAATGAAGTATAACATTATTTACAAACCAGTTGTTTAAGAGTTGTCAGTCATTCATAAGATCACGTAGAAAGTGTAAGTAAATGTAGTAAATACAGGTAGTTATAAAGCATTTAGTAGTGGTTAGTTAACTATTTCTAAAGTGAGGACTATTCATGCCTTGTAAAGCATTTATAAATGAGATTTAAAGACTCGTCAATCTTCTAAACAGTAAAATGTAACAAACACAACGCAGTGATACAGAACATAGAAATATTTAACAGCCTTTAAAAATGCTTTACAAGGCATGACTAGTCCTCACTTTAGATGAGCTCACGAACATAGTTAACTGACCACTACTAAATGCTTTATAACTGCCTGAATTAACCCTGAATGACAGCATTAATACATGTTAATAAAGCATTTATTAACACATTAAGTAACCATCACTATGTCTGAATAATAAGATGTATGAATGTACATTTAAATAGTTTATTAATCATTTACTTACTCGCTCTAAGTAATCTTACGAACCATTGACAACTCTCAAATAACTGGTTCATAAAAAATGCAATTCTTCATTTAGAAATGATAAATTGATCATTAATAAAGGATGAAAATACAATTATTAAACAAATTATAGATATGCTTTTAAATCAAGAAGAAAGCATGTATAGCTGTATTTATAAACTGCTTATTAATGTCTATTAATGCTTTATGAATGATGAATTAATGGTTTACTCATACTTAACTAATTATTATTAGCGTGTAGTTATTATAAAGTGTTACCCTAGATTTTTTCTACACAGTAGTTTGAGTATTGTACCTATATCTCTCTTTTAAGAATCCTTCTGCACAAACTCACACCATTGATCAAGTCATATGGTGAGAGGTGGGTGTCACGATTCTCCAAATCCTCCAAATTACCGATGAGCGACACCTGTGAGACGCACCGGTCTCGTATCTCTCACGGAGGAGCTGAAATTTTCTTAGCAATGTTAAAACACACATCAACCAATCACTTGTTTAGCGTTCATGTAATCCAATCTACATTCAGATTCATCAATCAGAATGAATTCGGTTAGATTGAAACAAATCGTGTGCACGTAAACAATGAATGGCGACTGCAGAAAGCAAAAGCTGAATCCAGGACATTTTTGTACGATCTCGACGGTCGGACATGTCCAGGAAAAAGGGGATGGTTACTCAGCTTTCTCCTACTAAGTTACTCAGCTTTCTCCACAGAACAAGAGCCTGCTAGCTTTAGCCTCCAAAAAAAGATGGCTGACACTGTGTGTCCATTCTGTGAGTGAGGTGTCTTTAGCCTCTTGCCAAAAAAATCGATTTTTGCATCATCTGAGGATTTTTTCCAGACAAAACATACAGAAATCTCTCGTCTCAGTGGGATATGAGGCTGGAAAGCATGGTAATTTGAAAATACTACAGGTACACGGTGTGAGTTCAGACACTGGAGTTCATGAGATATTGCACACGTTACGAGCAGTGTTGGGAGTAACGCATTACAAAAGTAATACATTACAGTAACATATTACTTTTTGCTGTAACGCAGTAGTGTAAGGCATTACTAATCAATTTTCAGTAATATTTTACACGTTACATGTTCAGTGAGGCTTGTATTACAGTTGTAGTACAGTGTATTGTCTGCTTTCACTTCTTAAAGGCAACAGACTATGTGAAAGTTTTAAAGCAGTCTTTTAGTGCCAGTTCAGAGCGGTCGCGTCTGTAACATTGTTTTTTCCTCATAAATGCGAACACGAAAACTAAAATAAAATGAATATTTTAAGTTCTATGGAGACTGGAGAGCCAACCCTTCCTCATCCGATTTGCGCAGTGTAATTAACAGAATTACAAAAAATATATTTTGCCTCCTATTTTTTTTTTGTTACGCATGAATGTGTGTCTTTTCCCTAATATTAAAAATAAAACATAGACTGATATTTGTCTAATGTCTGGAGTCCTTTAAGGAAGTAGCCTATATACGTTTCAATATTTTCTGAGAATTTTTATTTCAAGTTTTGACTGCAAATGTCATGTCCATAATGCTGGACTTCCCCAATTTTAAATAATTTATCCTCAACTACGTATTTTATAATGTTAACTTCAAATAATACTAATAGCCTAATTTAAAGATAAGGCAGCATTGGATCTGGACGGTAAGGAGAATAACGCTGGAGTTGGAAGAGGTGTGTCGCGATTCTGTAGGTTCGTGGATCTGAGTCGTGTGGCGAATCGCGATTTCGGTTTCATATTGCATATCGTTACAGCCCAAAAGTTAAGTTCTACTTAGTTATTTTGGTGAAAGTAACTCAAAAGTAATACATGAGTAATGTAACGCATTACAATTCTGAGACAGTAATATTGTAAGGTAATGAATTACTTTTAAATAACAGTAACAAGTAATACCTAATGTATTACAGTTTGGAAGTAACTTGCACAACACTGGTTACGAGTCAGTTAACTTGATAATCGCGTCAAAGCAGCTGGTACACGGCACAACTGTCCTGCGCAAATTTTATCCCGAGCCGGTGCCAATCACGTGAGCTTTCACGCTAAACACAGAGACCGGAGCTTTCAATGTTGTATAGCTTGAGAAATGACAGAAATGTGTGTGCAAATGATTTGTTGAAAAGCAGAGAACAGTAGCCATTCCTTTCAACATAAATAACATACAGTAAATAGAGAGAAAGGTGTGTGTGTGTGTGTGTTTCTGTTTATATTACATTGTGTGGACCAAATGTCCCCACAAGTATAGTAAAACCTGAAAATCACCTACATTGCATTGTGGGGTCCAGCCAGCGCGGTCCCCATGAGGAAAACAGTGTATAAATCAGAGGTCTCAAACTCGCGGCCCGCAATTTTGTGGCCCCCTACTTGATATTAAAGTTTAATGTTAGTGCGGCCCGCCGTTGCGTTTGCCGCGTTTTTTTTACTATCGTCTCGTGACAGCTTACTGTGGGTTTGTTGTCATTAGTTGTCATAGACAACCACGAAGTACAAATATACTGTGCCTGGAAAAAATGAGCGCGTCGCTTCAGTTATGAGCGCGCTCGGCGCTTGATGCGCGCCTACATTTGAAACGTAGGCTACTTGAGCGTGCAAAATATGTGAGCGCGATATGTGAACAGGCGAGCTACCACCACCAAATCAGGCCACAGCTACTGATAGCTCACGAGCGACGTGCTGGATACCCCTGCTCTAAAACAATGTGAGAATAATCATTTTGAGCTTGTAATGTGTTGTGTCTGAACGCGTTCAATGAATGATAGTTAATGAACTCGTTCATATTTTGGGCGAACGTGGACTGAACGTAGCCTACTGTATTACTGCCTGAAGAACGTTACAGTGAACTCGTACATTCAAGAGGTTGTGAAACCGAGGACCGAGGAGGCGTCGTAAGTTAATTTAAAAGGCTTTTATGAGGTCGGTGAGGATGGGAAAATCTTACATGTCTGTGCAAACTTTGCCCGTCGATAAAATGATTGTTATCTGTGGTTGTATATGGGTTGTGGCAATAATAATAGCCTAATAATAAAAAACAAGCTCGCAGCAACATATGGAAAAAAAAGAACTAGTTCATTTGAAAATTTGTGAATTGAACTTTGAACTAGTTCATGTAATGAACTTGGTCCAACAGGTTGATAAGAAGGTTTGCTTTGATATGTGCAAAGTCATTTGCCTGAGACACTATACATGTGTAGAAAGAATTATTTGTATTTCAAAAGCAGTAATTGTTTTTTAAAAGGAAATGTGCCTTTTGGAAAAAAAAAAATCAATATAATAGTGTTGTATAAAGAAAATAAAAAGCAAATATGACTATCATCACAACAAAGATGTTGTGTATAAGAAAAAGACAAAGAAAGTTTGTAAAACTGTCAACTGTCAGAAGGACAGCTCATGAAGAACCAATCATGTACAGAAAGGAATGTTCAAATTCAGAGGAACAGTTCTGAAGAAACGTTAATAATAAAGATTGAGAAGATTGGATCAGTTGTGTTCCATTTTTGGAATACTTGATGTAGCCCGGCCTGACCCAGACTCTATCTCCAGCGGCCCCTAGTTAATTTGAGTTTGAGACCCCTGGTATAAATCGTACAAAGTAATGTTTTTTGAAAATGTAAAAATGCAGAATGTTTCCTGTGAGGGGTAGGTTTAGGGATAGGGGCAGGGAAAGGGGATAGAATATACAGTTTGTACAGTATAAAAACCATTACGCCTATGGAGAGTTTGTGTGTGTGTGTGTGTGTGTGACAGTGTATACACACACTGTATGATTGCTGCCACGGAGCATACATAAGCATGTCCCATGACATGGTTGTGCATGATTTGGCTATAGGGGAAAGGCTACGCTTGTGTAAATCAGTCCGACTCCCCGAACTGTTTAAACATGTTTAAAAATTATCGGGAGGTGCTCGTAGCATGCTCGGCTCATAATTCCTCTCACACACTGCGAGGCGCGACCATGTGAGCTTCACCGTTTCCCACGCGATCACCGTAAAACAGCAAATAATCGCACCGTGTTTGAAAAGACAAAAAAAGTCACTGTCAATGTAACATGTTAAAATCACTCAGAACGCCTTTGCAACCATATAGCAACACCCTAGTATTGTAGTAACAAAGTTTTACACTGGCACACACAACTACAAAAATCGAGTTATTTTCGGAATTAATTTAGTGCTAATAAAATGTAATCACTTTTGAACCAAAATGACTAATAAAGAGATACACAAACTCATGCTGCATAGATCATTTTGCAACAACGACTGGGGGGATAAAAACAGACTAAAACTATCAATCAAACCAAAAAATGCAATATCAGATCCCCATTTTTGAAGATATGAGGGCAGGACAATAAGACCCGCTTCTCATGATTGGTGATCCTGGAACAGAACTGGACGTATGAAGCCAGAAGATTCCTCATCACCATGAGGGACATGACCAGATTTCAACAACTGCGAGAAAAACGCCTGCAAACATCTGTGGATGACGCAATACTGTGTCGACTCAATGGCATTTCACACCTCCCCCTTTCATTTCTCCCCTACATTCCAGCTAAGATCAAGATTTGTTTTTTGTTTTTTGAATTTGTGCAGATAAAATTCAACCATGGATCACCGTCTTCAGCATATTTTAAGAGTCTGAGTTTGATTAAAAGGGTGGTTCACAAATTTTACACAGATACTGATAAATGATTCATCTAGTTGATCTAATTATGGAGCAACTGCATTGCCAGGACATGTCAACATGACTAGTACTGAAAAACCTAAAGGTGTGGAAAGAGCTAGTTTGGACTAAAATGAAAAAAATAAAAAAAATAAAATCTGAGACTGGACATGCCTCTCAGAAATTAGTCTCCAGATATGTACAGGGGTTGGACAATGAAACTGAAACACTGGCCAATGTTGGAGGTTTCACATCTATATGCCTGGCGGCCAATCTTCAGAGTGAAGCACGGGTGGATCAGTGATGGTTTGAGCTCCAATATCATGACAATCCTGATTGTTTTTGATGGACACGACACTGCCGAGGACTACCAAACCCTTCTGGAGGATCATGAGCACCTGATGCTCAAACCGTGTATCAGCATGATCATGCACCAACACACACAGCAAGACTTGTGACAGAAGGGTTTGATGAAGATGAAAGTGACGTTGAACATCTCCCATGGTCTGCACAGTCACCAGATCTAAATATTATTGAGGTGTTTTGGAGGAGCGAGTCCACCAGTATCATATAGTGACCTGGACACTGTTCTGGAAGAGGAACGGCTCATAATCCCTCTGGTCACTGTGAAGGACTTCTATCTGTCATTCCCAAGATGAATTGGTGCTGTATTTGGATGAAAAATGAGGCCCTCACCATACTAACAAATTATTGTGTTGTAAAACCATGTGTTTCAGTTTCATTGTCAAACCCCTGTATATCGGCAGATATGCATCAAGGTATGTGGTAGCAAACCTTTAAATGTTTAAACATGTCTTTTGGTCTTTTGGATGTAGGTTACAATTTTTTTTTAGTTTGATGTATTTTAAACTTTTAAAGGGTCACATTAGTAATTTCACAATACATCTAGTGAGCACTCAAAGCAACTGTTTTGAGATTTACCTGGATATGGAACTCTGCCTTTGGTGACCAGCTCCGTAAGCAGGATTCCAAAAGACCAAACATCGGATTTAATGGTGAACTTCCCATACAGAGCTGCCTCAGGAGCCGTCCACTTGATAGGGAATTTAGCCCCTGAAATACAGACATGGGAGAAAGAAGATTCATTAAAATGAAAGTGCACTAGAATTTCTAAAATACATGCAATTTTAATTGTAATGTCATTTTTCCCCCCACCTAACATTGGACAGGAAAGTAGGGTTAGAGACAGGAACTAATCAGAGACAAGAGAGAGGAAGAGGACCTGGAAAGGACTTCGAGCCACCCAATATGAGCAATTGCTCTGGATTCAAATGGATTTCTTTAAGTCCCCATGTTGTTTATGTCTCTGTGGTGTGTTTAATATGCCTTAAGTCAAACCATGTTCAAATTCAAGAGTCAACACTTGCTGAGTATTTAAGATCTTACAGTATCAAATCAACGTGTGATTACCGAGTTGCTGTGAATGAGTGGCGGGGCTCGTTTGCATATTCATAGAACGACATATACTAAATGAGGCAAGGGTGTAGAGTTACATTCAAGCTATTTTAAGGGATGAAGTTGATGAAGGAAAAACATTTAAATGTGTAATTTTAGTGATCAAAGAGGAGTTTTAAGGGGTACAATTATTTACTATAGAGGGACTGTAATATCTCTGGTAGTATTGTGCACAATTCATTAGATCTTCTGAAACCAATTTTCTTTTCAGCTGATGTAACCAATGGTGTGTGTTGACCAACAATATCAAAGTTAACTTCTCATGATCCAATCAAATCTCAGACTATAAAATCAAGTACCATTCTAAATTAATTTCAGCTGAATATTCTGTTTTAACTTTTTTTCAGGGATGGCGAGGTAGGAACCATAAATGGGGGTGGTGATGGCACAGTGCATAAGACACTTGCCGTTGGTGTGAGAGACCCAGGTTCGAATCCACTGTGTTTGCTCCAGAGGCGTGCAACCTCTGACATATATAGCAATTGTATGAAATTGGATAAATTGGATAAAAGCATCAGCTAAATGAATAAATGTAAATGTAGCCGATCACATATGTTAAGTTTAATCAGTTTAATTTTAATTTTAATCAGTTTAATCATTAAATCAGTTTAAAGCATTCCATGCAGGATATACACTGTTAGATGCATGTTGCATCTAACAGTGTATATCCTGCATGGAATGCATTAAACTGATGTGGAATGGAACACACATAAAGCCATGTAGGGTAACACTTTATAATAACTGCACGCTATTAATCATTAGTTAAGCATGAGTAAACAGTTAATACATAATTTATAAAACGTTAATAGACATTAATATGCAGTTTATAAATATAGCTATACATGCTTTTTTCTTGATTTATAAGCATATCTATTATGCGTTTAATGATTGTATTTTCATACTTTGTTAATGATCAATTAATAATTTCTAAATGAAGTATAACATTATTTGCAAACCAGTTGTTTAAGAGTTGTCATTCATTCATAAGATCACTTAGAAAGTGTAAGTAAATGTAGTAAATACAGGTAGTTATAAAGCATTTAGTAGTGGTCAGTTAACTATTTTTGTGAGCTAATCTAAAGTGAGGACTATTCATGCTTTGTAAAGCATTTATAAAGGTGATTTAAAGACTCGTCAATCTTCTAAACAGTAAAATGTAACAAACACAACACAGTGATACAGAACATAGAAATATTTAACAGCCTTTAAAAATGCTTTACAAGGCATGACTAATCCTCACTTTAGATGAGCTCACGAACATAGTTAACTGACCACTACTAAATGCTTTATAACTACCCAAATTAATCCTTAATTACAGCATTAATACATGTTAATAAAGCATTTATTAACACATTAAGTAACCATCCCTATTTGTCTGAATAATAAGATGTATGAATGTACATTTAAATAGTTTATTAATCATTTACTTACTCGCTCTAAGTAATCGTATGAACCACGGACAACTCTTAAATAACTGGTTTATAAAAAATGCAATTCTTCATTTAGAAATGATAAATTGATCATTAATAAAGGATGAAAATACAATTATTAAACAAATTATAGATATGCTTTTAAATCAAGAAGAAAGCATGTATAGCTGTATTTATGAACTGCTTATTAATGTCTATTAATGCTTTATGAATGATGAATTAATAGTTTACTCATGCTTAACTAATGATTATTAGCGTGTAGTTATTATAAAGTGTTACCGCCATGTAGCTACACCCTGCCCACTGTGCCTAAACATGTTACCTTTCCATGTGAGATACGACCTCTTTTGCTCTAAAAAAATTAATTAATCTGATAATTAATTGTGAAACTATTTGTAGCTTTCCTGTAGTTCAAAAAGAAGAGCGTTGGTGCTTGCAACACCAAGGTCATAGATTGTCTACCAAGGACTGATAAAAATGTAAATGTGTAAATTAAAATGCAATGCAAGTCGAAAGCGTCTGCCGAATGCATAAATGTAAATGTACATGTTTGTTTTGAGAAGTGGCTGATTCTGGCACCAACAATATTGGGATTTGGGTGGCAGTATTTCTGTGCACGACGAACGTTTCATGTTCACGTCAGCTTCACAGGTCTTCCTGCCGCTTGCCCTTCTAGAAAATAAATTGTGAACTTTCAGGTAACTTTTTTCCGAGAAGTTTCTTGCTCTGCCGCAACCTCTTTGGCTGCTATCTCTCTACACCTCAGGAAAAGGATAAGCGGTCAGCCAATGAGAAAAGTCTCCAGTTTATCTGCTAGAGGCCAAAACTGTGGGAGGGAAGTTATTCAAATCGCAGCTTAACTCTTCTGAGGAGACAGCATCCCAAAGACTAGAGTTGAGAAACACCGAACTATACATTGTATGTCTTCAGGGTATTTAGAAAATTATAAATAATCTTCATCTTCTAAAAAAATCTACTTTTGTGTTCTTTGAAAATGTTGGGTTTGGAATAATTTGAGGGGAAATTACAACTAAACATTTTTGAAATGACTATTTCTTTAAAGAGTCAGATCACCCAAATATGTCAATTCTACCAGTAATTACTCACCCTCATGTTGTTCCAACCTATCTTCAGAACAAAAAATGAAAATATTTTTTTATTAAATCTGAGAGCTGGCTCACTCCTCCATAGGCTTATCTGTAATTGAAACTTCCCGGCCCAGAAAAGTTATTAAAACATTTATAAAATAGTCTAAGTTACTACACTGTAAAAATGAAAACGACTGAATCTGTTAAATCTAATCAATAAAATTGAGGCAACAGATTACAATCAATATTATTAATTAAATTTAACAAATTAGAATGGAGTAATAATTAACCAAACATATTAATTAAAAGTTAACCATTTAAATTGAGTAAAATTTACACATTTTTCTAAACAAAAATATCGGAATAACAGACTGGCGTCAAAGATGAATTACGAACTCTTTTTTTATTGCCATCATTGAAGACACCTGATGGTAACAAGCAGAATCCCCGAAGAAGAAAACCGAGATTTTTAAGTCACCATTATAGAGATCAGTGTGTGTTTTAGTTGGTCTCTTGACAAATTATTAACTTTAGATGTTATACGTGTCTGGCTGTTATACGTAAATTATAATAGCCAGATAAATAAATAGAAAAGGTGATCTGATGGTGTTGGTTGTGTTTTACCATAATCATCATTTCACAATCATTTGACCTGATCAATGACCTCACATAGAGTTCAGTTTAGGTTTACTTAATTAATTATAGCAGCAATGTTCTTGAACAGTATAATATTTTTTATGATTATTAAAAGGTAATCCATAGATTTTTTATGACCTATATCAAATACAAAAATAAAACTTTGCTCTGATTTAGTGATTTAGTGTTTAGACACACAGTGATCTAGAATTAGCCTGTGAATCTCAACAACGGTGACAATAATAGCGCATGTTGTAGTGCATTCTAGGTGCCACCAATCCATGGCTCCCATCATGCATTGCTGCATGAATAAATAATGAGCTTATGTTCAGAGGTGATCTGTTTGTCACCACTGCTGAGATTAATACGCAAATTCTTGATGTCTGTTTGTGCCTCCATAAAACAATTTCTGAAGTTATCTTTTTATTGTTTTGATCATTTGGTTTCATTGAAAATGCTAAAAAATATGATGCTGTCCAAGTCCAATGAAGCTATAATTGATCAAATAAACCTTAGTCAAACAACTGAGCTCTACATGAGTTCATTGGTCAGGTCAAATGATTGTGAAATAATGATTATTTTAAAACGCAACCAACACCATCAGATCACCTTTCCTATTTGCTCATCTGGCTATTATAATTCACGTTTAACAGCCAAACAACATCTAAAGTTAACTATTAAAGGGTCAAGACGCCAACTAAAACACACACACTGATCTCTATAATGGTGACTTAAAAATCTCGGTTTTCTTCTTCAGTGATTCTGCTTGTTATCATCAGGTGTCTTCAATGATGGCAAAAAAAAAAAAGAGTTCTTACGTAATTCATCTTTGACGTCAGTCTGTTATTCCGATATTTTTGTTTAGAAAAATGTGTAAATTTTACTCAATTTAAATGGTTAACTTTTTATTAATTTTTTTGGTTAATTATTACTCCATTCTAATTTGTTAAATTTAATTAATAATATTGCTTGTAATCGGTTGCCTCAATTTTATTGATTAGATTTAACAGATTCAGTCGTTTTCATTTTTACAGTGTACAGTGGCTCAACCATAAGTTTATCAAGCGATGAGAATGGTTGAGCCACTGTAGTCACACAGACTATTTTAACAATGTTTTAACAACTTTCAAGTTTCAATAACAGAGAAGCCTATAGGAGTGATCCAGCTTCCAGATTTAACAAAAAAATATATTAATTTGTGTTCCGAAGATGAACGAAAGTCTTATGGGGTTGGAACAACATGAGGGTGAGTAATTACTGGCAGAACTGACATTTTTGGGTGAACAGCAACTGAATTTAAGTTACGTTTTAAGTGAAATATGTGCATTTTTATTTTATTTTTTTTTACAGCGGATGAATGTGCTTACCTTGTCGGGCTGTGTACTCATTGTCTTCAATGAGTCTGGCCAGGCCAAAGTCAGCGATTTTACACACAAGGTTATCGCCGACTAGAATGTTAGCGGAGCGCAGATCTCTGTGAATGTAGTTCATCCGCTCGATGTAGGCCATGCCTCCAGCCACCTGAATATATACAAACACTGGCATTGAAATATGGTGAGCAAAGTCAAATCCTTGTGGAATAAGTGCTGAGGTTACTATAGGCCAAACTAAGAAAGACAGCCTTCTGAGTATTACAGTGAGTGCTGATACAGTAGATGCATAAAAATTATATAACTTCATGAACACAACAGGGGCCAGAACATACTCTTTTCAGATTGAGCGGCCCTAAGCAGTTATTTTCATCCTGCTGTACTTCATTGATCAACAGTGGCATCAGAAAGTATTTTAAGCAGCAGTATACCTATTTTTGCATCATTAAAGTGCAGTAAACTATATCCAGGGAAATACATCAATAATTCATCTTGTAGTCAATACAGTTTCCTTCAAGAAAGCTATTCAATGTCCATAAACTCATGAGTTGGCTAGACAAAAATAACTCTAGAGAAGAGCATTTTGCTAAATACATGCAGTGAATTACATATTACTAACAGTTTAAGTAAAAATAGAATGCATGTCTTATATGTATGCATATTTGAATAAATCTGTCATGAAAACAAGTTATTTCAGTACATTGTTGTTTAAATGTTTATATTTCAGCAAAAATATAAAAAGTTGATATACAAATATGTACATTTTGTAAACTTTTTAATAAAAATTTTCATTTCAGTGCATCCCTAAAATTCAGTTGATTTTAAATGTGTCCAAATAGTTTCTGGACCACTGTAGATGAGGTTTCATTTGTATTTGACCCGGAACATTCCTAAAGAAGGGCTATAGAGAGCCTAAGTCCCTCCCCTTCCAGTCGACCACCATGGGACCTTATTTCGGAAAAATATTGTATGGTAGTCAATGTCGAGAGACAACAAATATTTTGATATCATTTGAATTGTGCCCTGAAATATACATATGATGGTTGTCAATTTAAAAGATATATTTTAAAGTAAAGAAAGTCGCAGTTTGATGTAAAACCGTTGAGGTATAAGCCTGTGAAAACACGTAATTACAAAGACTACAAACCCCAAAGGCGCACATTTTCTCTCAACGAATGAAGCTAACTTTACTGAGGCTAATGTCTGTCATTGTTTCTATAGTCTAAAGTTATAACTGTAACGTTACACCGTCATGCCTGAGTGTTTTGTACCAGACTGCACACACACGAGCAGCGGATCTTGCTTGTTGTTTCGCTTCCTGGGAGATGTAGTTCATTGAGCGATTTTCACATAAAACTAAATGTTACTCTTCTGTTTTATGACAAACTGTGACGTTTTTGACTTTCAGAATTATCTTTTAAATTAACAAACATCATGGGCCCTATTTTAACGATCTGACACGCAAGCATCAAGCGCCATCATATGCTAATATTTTTCCTTGTTATAATGTATGATTTGCAAAAATAAAAACTGCAGCATCTTTGTTGATGAGAGAATCAAAGTGAATCCGCGGTGTGCACCCGCGCTTAAAATAGCATTATGAACAACGCGGAGCGCCCCACTGACTTTAGACCAGGATTTTTCTGGTCAGTGGCGCAATTGTTTTCTGGAATTGTAAAATAGAACTAGGGAACGTTTGCGCCGAAACACGCCTTTTCGAAACACGCCTTCCTTTTTGCGTTCAATTCCTTGTTTACCGACGTGCGTCTGTGCGCGGGTGCAAAATAGGAATGAGACATGCATTAGTGTATAATGTCATTTGCACCGGGTGTAAGATAGAGCCCCATATGTGTAATTCAGGGCACAGTTCAGACGGAATAAAAAGATATGTTGTTTCTTGCCATTGACTACCACACATATTTTTTCTGAAATAAGGTCGCATGAGCCAGAAACGGAAGGGCGGGACTTAGGCTCTCTATTTACACAGAGAACGATAATGTAGTACCTGGGCCGCCATGTCGACGAGGTTCGGCAGTTTCAGTGCCCGTCCCTCCCCGTCCTTGAGGAAATCTAGGAGGCTTCCTAAAACATGCAACGTGTACATGTTAGCTTCACGGATAGAAGAGACATTTCTGCTACAAGATCATGTATACGCATGCCTGTATAATTAACATTATATTCCCTTGTTGTTCTGATATAAAAGTGTCTGATGTGCTGTTAACATATCCTGATGTTAACAAAATAAAGCTCTTTCCCCAGTCCACCCAGACCCTTTATTAAAACTAAAGCACAAAAAGACTTTGTTCAGAACTCTGCATAGTGTTGATGTCACAACCATGAGCACATTGTAAAGTTAATGCCCATGGTTATCTGTTAAAGCTCTTAGTAAGCAGCGACTCGTCCTGATGAATGACAAAAACAGTTTACACAGAGCAAAATCCCCAGTGTTAAATTAACACTGAGAGTGTGAATTATATAAACTCTGAGCAGAGTGTTAAATGAACACTGAAGCAGTGTTAAAGTTAATGAGATAATTAAGTGAATAATTGAGTGATGATTAAGCATCATTGAAGACACCTGATGTTAACAAGCAGAATCACTGAAGGAGAAAAACGGAATTTTAAGTCACCATTATGGAGATCAGTGTTTGCTTTAGTTGGGCTCTTGACCCTTATTTCTTTAACTTTAGATTTTGTTTGGCTGTTGTACATGAGTTATAACAGCTAGATGAACAAATGGAAAAGGTGATGGTTGTGTTTAAACATAATCATTAATTCACAATCATTTGACCAGAATCACTGAATTCATTTAAATTCAAATTTCTGAGTAAGGTTTACATTATTAATTATAGCAGCAGTGACCTTGTGCAGCATGATATTCTCAACATCTACAGAATATTCAAAATAATTTCTTAAAAGCTTTTCTTATACAATGTTTTACTTCTCTACAATGTTAAGACACACAGACGTCAATAATTAGCCTGTGAATCTCAACAATGGTAACAGTTATAAAGCATGTTGCATTGCATTCTTGGTGCCACCAATCAAAACTCATTCATGGCTCCCATCATGCATTGCTGCATGAATAAATAATGAACTTCTGTTCAGAGGTGATCTGTTTGCCACCATTGCTGAGATTAGTGTGTTAATTCTTGATGTCTGTGTGTGCCTATATAGACCATTTCACAAGATGTAAACAACACTGGTCCAGAAGCACTTCCTGTTTCAGTTTGTAACTGTTTTCTTTATTTCACATGTAAAGAAAACATCTTATAGATGTTTGTTTAACTTTTTGATTCAGTTTTAAATGTTCTGTTGGTTGTATTTTATCCCAGCTTTTATGTAGTGTTAAAAAACTGAAACAGGAAGTGCTTCTGGACCAGTGTTGTTTACATCTTGTGAAATGGTCTATAAAATACATCTATAAAATATTTTTGGGATATTTAAAATTTTTTTTTTAATTTAACTCAGAATGTATGCTCTTGATGAGTTCAACGATTCAGGTCAATTAATGATTGTGTTGAAACACAACCAACACCATCAAATCGCCTTTTATCATACGACTGGCTGTTATAAGTCGCATACAACAGCCAAACAAAAATCTAAAGTTAAAGAATTAAGGGTCAAGAGCCCAGCTAAAGCAAACACTAATCTCCATAATGGTGACTTAAAATTTCAGTTTTTCTCCTTCAGTGATTCTGCTTGTTAACATCAGGTGTCTTCAATGATGCTTAATCATCACTTAATTATTCACTTAATTATCTCATTAACTTTAACACTGCTTCAGTGTTCATTTAACACTCTGCTCAGAGTTTATATAATTCTCACTTTTCGGTGTTAATTTAACACTCTCTCTAATTTAACACTGGGGATTTTGCTGTGCAGAGACTAGCCGAATATACCAGAGTCCATTTTGTAGAACTAAAAAAACAGTCTGTTTGAACAAATTTAAATGCATGGATTTTCATTTATTTTACTTCTGAGATTTTTTTTCTTTAAAAAGACGGTGGATTTTGGTCTTGACTAAATTATGTTTTTAATGCTTAATAACATATGTGGAGTTCAGGATTTTTCCATCCACTGTCCATTAGGTTTTCCTTCAGTATTAGGTTAATTGTCTGTTTCCTCCATTATAGCTCTTCAAATTAAATTTAGGCCACTATAATTTCTTTTTCTTTCTGTCCAAGTGTTTTGAGGCCTCAAGTGACAATTTCTGAGGTTAGAACTTCAACCTTCAATCCTGATTTATCTTTAATTGGATTTTTTTCCCCCGCAAGGCCTAGAAAACGCATAAGTGTTGCTAAAATAGATACATTCTATGCCTGTCCTCTAGTTAAGCCATTCTCTTCACTTTTACGAGGAGAACAACTGCTGACCTTTGCCCATGTACTCAGTGACAATGTAAATGGGCTCCTCAGAAACCACAGCATAGAGCTGCACTAGTTTATCGTGTCGTAATTTCTTCATGATCTGCGCTTCCTCCAGGAAGGACTCTGGAGACATGGTCCCGGGCTTGAGGGTCTTCACAGCCACTTTAGTGTTGCCATTCCATGTGCCTGACAGCAAAAAAAAACAGACATTTGTCAGTCAGTACAACAGCACAAAGCCCCTAGCCGAACAGCATGCCACCAAATGACTTTCATGCACCCAGGACATATTGAAACCCCTCTTGTTCATGCAAAATGATTTTGCAATTAAAACAGCCCTTATTCCACAAGTACACTCATGGGAGAATCCACTAAAAATCTAAGTATAGCATTGTTCATTTGTAGTCACTTTCAGTTGAGAGGAATTAATGTTACATGAGGAATTGACTGCATGGTCTATTTTTAACAGTTATAACATTCCATCATTTGATGGACACTGCAAAAAAAAAAAAAAAAAAACTTTTTAGTAATAACTTTTTTTTTGTCTCGTTTTCCAGTAAAAATATCTAAGCATCTTTTAAATGAGGAAAAATGTTATTTATACTTGAGAAGCAAAATAAGACTTCTTCTCAGATAATATACTGTATATTGAATTTGCCTCATTGTTCTATCCTACTTGGTAAATTATTTTATAACAAAAATATATATATATATATATATATATATATATATATATATATAAACATATGTATAGATACATTAGTGTAAATAAAATAATTTTGTTACATTTTAGATTAAATCAATTAATCTATTTGAAGATATATTCCGTGAAAACGTCTTAATATACTGCTTTTGCAATCTAAAGTAAATTATTTTTAAAATGCGTAGATATCTTGACGTATCAGAACTACTGCTGGTCAATAGAAAATAAATTACAGATTACACTGTACTTGTGATATGTGGCTGTTTTTCTGCAGGACAAAGTGAGGAATTTCAACAGACAGAAAATAAATAGTCGCTTTTCCACCGTCGGGCCAAACCGTTCTCTTTCGTGGCGATCCGGTCCAGCTGGTACAGATATGGTTCCATTTTCCACTGTGGATCTGATGTGAATCTTTGGATTCTGATTGGCTATGTTTGTATCGTTCATCAACTGGATAAAATCGTTCTGAAAGTGATTCCAACATTATTGTTTCTTTGTGCCGTTATCGTTATAGCTGTGGTGTGAACTCTGCTATTCTTTAATATTAAGAACTATATCTTTATCTTTATAGTTATAGCTACAGAGCAACTAGTAGTCAGGCTACAGACAAGTGACCGAGCCTGAGTGGCGACATTCATACACACATTCTACCAGCACAGTTCAGTACGGTTAGACAACCGTGCCGAGAACGGTTTGTAATCGTTGGAAGTGGAAATCCAGCTGGAACCGTTCCTTACCGTTCTTAGAACCGACCGTGGAAAAGTGTCATTTAGGGATAGTTCACTTTGAAATTAATTTTTGATATGTTTTAGCTTACCTCAAGGGCATCCAAGATGTAGGCGTCTTTGTTTACACATTATTTTCAATTTTGATATTTTTAGGTCAAACCGTTGTTGTCTGTCAGTCATATAATGGAAGTGTATGGGGTCCACCTCAAAGAGCATGCACAGAGAAGTCCAAATTAAACATGATTTAAATACTCATAAATGTAAGTACACATTGTTGGCCTAAGACACGAAACGAGCGGTTTGTGTGAGAAAACAAACAATATTTATATAGCTTTTACCTCTTGTAATCACAGTCACATCCAAGTGATCTGAGGGCGAGGGCGCTTCTATATGCGCAAGTGCACCGAAAAGCCCCGTAAGTGATCTGCCGATCACAAACCGCTCGTTTTATATCTTAGGCCATCAATGTGTACTTACATTTACGAGTCATTAAATCATGTTTAATCTGGACTTCTCTGTTCATGCTCTTTGAGGTGGTGACCATAGACCTCCATTATATGACTGACAGACAAGAACGGTTTGACCTAAAAATATCAAAATTGAAAATACTGCAGAAAACAAAGACACCTACATCTTGGATGCCCTTGAGATAAGCTAAAACATATCAAAAATTATTTTCAAAGTGAACTATCCCTTTAATTTGACAACACTGGAATCTGCTTGCCTTTAAATGACCCTGCAATGGTGGATATTCTATTTCAAATGTCAAGTTTTTAACTACATATTAAAGTTACAGTTACGCTTCCCCCTATCCCAACTGGCCCTTCACAACTTCACATTACAGAAGATAATGCTCCAAAACGTCATCTTGTGTTTACTTATAGGTAGGGCTGGGTATTGAGACAAATTTCACAATTCGATTCGATTTCGATTCACAAGCTTGCAATTCGATTCGATTCAATATCGATTATTTTGGATATCAGTTATAATAAATGGCATTTTTTCTCAAGGGAATCAAATCTCTTAAATGCTGTAAACTATGGTCTATATCATGGGCGAGGCTAGCCCATTTTTAGGGGTGCTTCAGCACCCCTAAAAAGGAGCTCAGCACCCCTAAAACTTGGAGCAAGAAATGTTGTTATTCTAAAAATTTTGTTCGTCTTTGACACGGTTAAATAATGTCCAAAACATACTCAGTAGTTTGTGGTTTAAAATGAAAATGAAAGCATTAATCTTATTCTAATGTTACTTGTACCTGCACCGCTCAACACGGTCGTCATCCAGCGCGAAACACACGCAGAGTTATGAGAATCCGGGCCGTTAGGTAGTTTTGTGAATCAACTGAGACGCTCCAGAGCTGTGTCTCACACTTCTTTCCTTTCAGTTGTTCCGATTCCGAAACCATATCGGTGAGTACTAGAGTCAGTATCCTGAATCACCATGGTACACCTATAATAAGTGTTTATTTTCGGACTGTTTTAGTCTAGCGGGTCGCCTCCGCTGTGGAGTAATGTTAGCGGAGTGGCAATCGGGAGAGACGGGAGTTTTCCCGGTGAGCCGGTGGTGTTTTGAGGCCGCGAGGGCCGGTCTGATAATGTTGAAACACTCTTGATAATGTTTATACAAACATCTCTGATGCTTACAAAGTTATCCCCCAGCCCCATGTTGGACAATCTGATCACTTATCTCTGCTCTTACTGCCCAAATATATTTCCATTATTAAACGTGAAAAACCTACTGTGAAGACTGTAAAAGTGTGGCTAGAGGATGCCGACTCTTTATTACAGCAAGAATTTCAGAATACAGACTGGACTATATTTGCTCGTCAAGCTACTTTGGTCTCTCATACAGACATTAATATCTACACAAGTTCTGTTTTGCACTACATCAACAGTTGCGTTGAAAAAGTATCCACCCAAAAAACTATTAAAGTATTTCCAAATCAGAAACCCTGGATGAACAAGGAAGTTCGACTCCTGTTAAAAGCACGTGATGCTGCCTTTAAATCTGGCGACAGGGATGCCTACAGTTTATCCAGAACTAATCTGAGAAGGGGTATCAAAGCTGCTAAACATAATCACAAACTCCAGACCGAGGATAAGTTTAAAAACAACGATCCTCGTCGTATGTGGAGAGGCATTCATGCTATTACGGATTATAAACCATCTAACAGCAATTATCCAACCAGCAAGCCTACTCTCCTTGACGACCTGAATGTCTTTTATGCTCGCTTCGATTTGGAAAATACAGAATCTCCTACCAAAGTTGAGCTCCCACCTGATCATCTGCCACTCACACTTACCGCCGATGAGGTGTGCTCCGCCCTGAGCAGGGTGAATGCACATAAAGCGTCTGGCCCTGATGGCATTCCAGGCCGAGTGCTTAGGGCATGCGCTGAACAGCTGGCGGATGTCTTTACCAATATTTTTAACATCTCTCTGGCACAGGCCATTGTTCCGAACTGTTTCAAAACAACCACTATTGTTCCAGTACCAAAACATGGAGCTGGACTGGCCCCTAATGACTTTCGTCCTGTGGCCCTCACGCCAATTATTGCTAAGTGTTTTGAGAGGCTGGTTCTCTTCCATCTGAAAAAGTGCCTGCCCCCAACACTTGACCCATTTCAGTTTGCCTATAAATCTAACAGGTCAACTGAAGATGCCATTGCCTCAGCCCTCCACACTTCTTTGAATCACCTGGATAAAAGCAATACATATGTAAGAATGTTATTTATTGATTTTAGCTCTGCTTTTAATACTGTGATCCCGTCCAAGCTAATCTCTAAGCTCACTGAACTTAGCATCAGCCCTTCTCTCTGCAACTGGTTCCTGGACTTCCTCACTAACAGACCACAGTCTGTTAGGATCGGCAACCATCACTCCTCTACCCTCACCTTGAACACCGGTGTGCCACAGGGCTGTGTTCTGAGCCCAATCCTCTACTCTCTCTTTACCTACAACTGCCAACCTGTGCATGTCTCAAACTCTATAATTAAGTTTGCAGATGATATCACCGTGGTAGGCTTGGTCAGCGATAATACTGAAGATGCCTACAGGGAAGAGGTTCAACACCTGGTAGAGTGGTGTGCATCCAACAATCTCATACTCAATACCCAGAAAACCAAGGAGCTGATTGTGGACTATCGGCAGTCTAAGAAAGACTACACACACACTCCCATTTATATTAATGGGTCTCAAGTGGATCGAGTGACCAGTTTTAAATTTTTGGGTGTTCATATTTCAGAGGATCTTACCTGGACCATTAACACTTCTAGTCTCATCAAAAAGGCACAACAGCGCCTCTACTTTCTCAGGAAATTAAAGAAAGCCCATCTGTCCCCTCTAATATTGAAGAACTTCTATCTATGTGTAATTCAAAGCATCCTAACAAACTGCATCACAGTGTGGTATGGCAACTGCACTGTTTCAGACCGGAAAGCCCTCCAACGTGTGGTCAAAACGGCCCAAAACATCATTGGTGCTAAATTGCCCTCAATACAAGACATTTACTCTAAGCGATGCTTACGTAGGGCAAGATGCATTATTAAAGACACTTCTCATCCCATCAATGGACTATTTACTCTTCTCCCATCTGGGAGACGATATAGGAGCCTTCGCTGTCATACGAGCAGATTTAGGAACAGTTTCTGCCCATCTGCGGTCAGGATGTTAAACACTACCTCTACTTTCTGAGACATTGCACTGAGCCCTGCAACTGCACTATTTATTTATATTTATATATTGTAATTATAACTTTTTATGTTTCTTTTAAATTATTACTACTGTTTGCACTTCTGGTTAGATGCTAACTATGTTTCGTTGGCTTTGTACTTTGTATTTTGTCAATGACAATAAACTGAATCTGATCTGATAAAATTTATTTATTGCAAGTTCGCCATGAGCCCAAGCAAGGGGAAGAAAAAAATGTTTTTTTTTTTTTTACATTTTCGATAACGGAGCGTATATTTGCAGTAAGTGCCTCTCTTTTTAGTAAATAGATGCATGTCACGGAGTAACTAAAGTGGCGTAGGTCGTAGGGCGTGAGTGAAGTACTTTAAAGCAGTATTAGATGCGCTCGACCTGAGTTCGAATCTGCCTTTTGCCAAACTCTCTCTTCTCCCTTTTCCCTACACATATGAGATGTAAAATGTATAACCTAACATAAAGGGCTCTAGTGTTATATTTTGCCAACAAACTAAAATCGAATCCATGATATGGCTTTGTGCCTATATAAAACAGCACAAGACTTTAAGAATAGGCATCCATTTTTCTGGGTGATTTAATGAAAAGTGTGCACTTTGCTTACGCGATCAGCATGATTATATCTGGTGTTTTCTCCTAAATAAAAGCTCAAGGGTTTATTTCTTGCAAGTGTAGAAATATGACAAAAGTATTTTAATTTTCCTATAGTGTAATGTTGACTAAAATATACTTTTGAAATATTAATTTTCACTTATATAGTACATTTATAGGCTATATGGATTTTACATCATAGGAATAATTATATAAATTATTATTACATTATTATATTATAATAATTGTTTAGGATCCTAAAACACCATTGATAATGTAATGTAGACTGAAACTCAACTAAAAAGATGTTTGAGCCCTCTTTATTGTCCTGGTACAAATCAATGCTTTTTCTTTGTTCAACGAGTAGTTAATGGGTTGAAGCTCTTAATTTTAAACTCTCAAAGAGCACGAGATTGATGCATTTAACCTTAAAATCTACAAAATTTTCTAGCGGGGGAGCATGCCCCCGAACCCCCCTAGAGGAACAGAGGCCACCCAACATAGTTTTACAAATTTGTTAATATATTTAAGGTTGCCTATTTTTACTGTTGGCTGGGGAACTACCGATGAAAATGAGCTATTTTAGCTAACTCAGGTACATTTTCATTGTTCTAATGTTGATTAATGTGTACACTGTCCCCCTTACAAATAGATAAATAAATAAATAAAATGAAGAGAGAGAGGGAGCGTATATGGGTGTAAAATGTGGGTGGTGGCAGTGGGGCTCATTGGGTGCTCAGCACCCCTAAAGCTCTGACCCTAGAATCGCCCCTGGTCTATATATATAGTCTAGTTGTAGCCTACTAGGCTTCATTAGCCTAATATGAAGGTAATAATTAACTGTTTTGTAGCTATACAAACACTTAAATTACACTTTTATTTATTTTTATAATAAGAAAATTATATGAAATATAAACATTTAAATGGTGGCTGTCATAAAAACTTGCCAGATTTATTCAAATATGCATTAAATATTGAAGAACACTAACGAGTGTGGACTAATGAGTTTATGTGCGTTTTCTGAGGTAAATATGACGATACATGACATTGATTACAAGCTGTTTAATTGACGTCTTTCCACGGTTGAAACGCAGATTGAGCGAATCAATGTGACATGATACGGATTTAGATAAGTTATACTCGATCTTTTAACACACTTTCAGATGCTCATTCATGTTTATTTCGCGCTGTGACCGGTATTATTAACCCGGAAGAGATCAGCGCTGCTGCTTCTCTTGAGCTGCGCCAGAGCGATCTCACGCCACAGCGCCAAAACGGCAAAACGCTATTTATGTTTTTGAATTTCTAAAGAAAATGGACGTAATTTGAAAATTGAGACTTTGTTTCATATCAATAGTAACAAAGGACAAAGATTATTGCGATTTGTTGGATGCGCGCAGCCGCGATACAATGTCTCATTCATTCAAATTAAACAACAGGATGACTAATCGATTCTTGAGATTTAAGAATAAAAATGAGAATCGATTAATATCGAGAAATCGATATTTATTACCCAGCCCTACTTACAGGCGATATCAAGGTGGTACTAAAATGGTTACATCAGATGTGGTGCTTGGATTTTAAATCCACTGATCTACACACACATTGATCTGTGAGACTCTGCTCATTAAAAACTAAATAGCCTACCAGCAGTGTCCTAAAAAGGCAATAATTATAATAGGCAGATTCAGGAGATATTTTGGGATGCACATCTACAGGGAAAGGGAAAGTGAGAGATTGAACAAGATCGCTTGTGATTAATAAACAGCCATGATTCAACTTGATATTTACGGTTCTTATTCATACCTCCATTCAATGACACGACAACCACATGTAGAAGAATCACTGAAGCTCACTGAAGAACAATTTTCAAAACGTATCGGCATGTGTAACATGTGAGCACAAATTAGCTATAGTTTGTCTCTCACTTAAAATCTGTTCTTGTGAATTATTTAACCCTTGTGCATCCTCATGGACATTTTTGTCCTTTTCAGTTTTGTTTTTTTTTTGATCACTTTGCCTGTGTTAAAGCTAACTGCAAAAAACTTGGCACAGGTGTGTATTTTTATTGGAATTTTACTATTTCACCGTCATTTTCTTAAAAAAAATATTTTTTTGCATTAGGTACAAAAAAATACTCCCTCTCAGCACCTTTTGGACAAAAATGTCCCCATTGAAACCCATTAAAACTGCTATTTTTAATCCCTGGTTCAGTTAACTATAAAATTATGCAATCTTTGTTAAGAGGCTTTCATTGTGATGGCAAGGCTTCAAAATATTATTTTTTACTATTTTTTTATCAGATGGTGCCATTTTTTTTAAGTTTGGCCTATAAAACAAATATCGCTTTATTCCTGTTTTCTGGTTCGGCATACTATAGAGCCAACTGGATAAATTATGCAACAATATTTGTGTGGGTGTGTTGGTATGGATGTCAGAGTGTGGTTAGTATGTGTGTTATAAAAAAATATGCGTGTGTGTTTGTAATACAGAGAGATAAAAACTGCAAATTCAAATCCAATCACTGTGAGCTCCAGTGGGGTTTTGCTGGCACCCAATGGGGAAAACTGTTACCCAAAGCTCATTTTTTGAGATATCATCCTCAAATTTGGAACACAACCTATTTAGATTCATGGCTTTGATTTTATTGCAGTTTTGAGTTCAACCTGATTTATAAAATATATATTTTATATAAAATATTTTTTATAAAATAATTTCATAAACTTATACCTATATGACTTTTTTTTAAATTTACATATTATTATTCTTTTACTTCAGCAATAATCTGCAAAGGGTCTTCTTTAAAATGATTCCAAAGCGTCACATTTTTATGACATGGACATTTTTGTCCTCTTTTTACCTATGTGTAACTTTTTTTAATTGATGCACAAGGGTTAATAGTTATTTGCATCTATGATGAGTTCACATGTTCATCTAATCCTTGAGCATGGTATGGGTAAACCGAAATGTTTTGCTATCCGTAATGAAGAGAAAAAAAATCTCTCAGATCAAAAAAATTGAGATTAAGAAAATATTTCAATGGTTTTGCTTTTGAGGAAGTTTGCGTTCGCTCGCAAAGAGCGCAAAGTTTCTCAGGGGAACGTTTTGTGAGAGAATGAGGAATTGTGAAAAAGTGAGCAACCATTATGTCAGGTTTTGGAGAAGCATTTTCATCTAATCCAAAGTTTGCGTGGAGGTCAGTGAATGTGGGAGAGGAGGCGACTGTCTTACCACACCAAACATCAGCGAAACACCCGGCCCCCAGCTTTGTCTCCAGCCTCAGAGACTCGCGGACGATTTCCCAGGAATCATGGCTAAGTCCCACCGTATCAGGGGTGTAGTCAACGCACACGCCCGTTAAATTAAAGCACAAACCATCTGCACTCTCTATAGAGGGGAGGAGTAGAGGGGTTAACTAGCAGGACGGCGGAGGACATGCACTGAGAGAGAAGGAGTGTGGCTGTGATCTTCTGAGAGGCTCACTTCATCATGTCTGAATATTTCAGAAATGGATGTAATAGATCCAATCTTTTCTGTATCCGCTTTGATTTTAGGTTACACATACAGTAACTTAGGCTTTAACGAAAACATTAGTGTTCTGATGTTGGCACTTACTGAACTTCTTGTTTTAAAAATCCTGCTACGGCATAACACCACTAGCCTGGAAACTTTGATAAAGAACAATAACTGAAAGAGTGGTCACATGACTATCTATAACCAGTAGTTATAGATCCACCTTAAAGGGTACATATCATGCTTTTAAATCATTCATTTTTACATATAAATCATACCGTTGTGGTCTATATAAAACGTAACTGCAATGCTTGGGTCTGAATTCCTCATTATTATAGCTCCACAAGCCCCTTTTCTGATGTGCGTCTTTGAGCGACCCGTTTCAATGCGTCCCCTTTAAATAAAAAGAAGATATGCGTCATACCCCGCCCGCTCTCCAGGTCGATGAATTCACGGTCAGTTCAACTCCACCGTTCGGCCATTATTGTAGTTTGATTAGAGATATACGATTATATACGATACCTTCAAAGAACATTTTTATTCACACATTAATAAAATGTCAACAACAGAAGACTTGTCCATCAAGCCTTACATATTCGAGCCAGAGCGAGCGAGTTGATAAAGACGACGACGAACCTGCAGAACAACCTCTTCATATGGATATATTGGTATGTAAGTTAACTGTTTTGTGTTATTAGTGAAAGTCGACTATTTCTCTTGTTAAAACAAGCACACTGACAAGATAAATGACTACGGTCTAATCTTACCACAAAAAATCTGTATTGACAATATGATACGTTTAGAAAAGCGTCAGAAAACACAGCAGCTAAATGACCATTGATGAAACTCAAGAACAATAATCCTGCAGACGTGTAACGTTACTTCAAAACAAAAACAAAGAAAGACAAAGGTACTGCTAAACCAGGACCACCATGTGTTTTAAGAAAGAAAAAGTACTTTATTTTTATTAACGATATTTACAGCTTATCGAAATGCTCTGTTCGTCGTCTCCAAAGATAGAAGGAATTTACCTCTCATTCAGACGAAGTCGATCGGCAAACCATTCTTTATACTGGCGAAGGTTGTTGAAGTGGGAATCCTTGAAGTGCTTCAAGTCACTAACGTACATCCAAGAACCGAACATTTTGACTTGCCCTCTCGTAACTTCTGCATCATTGAGCTCGGACTACAAAATCGGAGCGAGAAATAATAATGGCGGATTGCTCGAAGTGTTGGACCGGTAGTCAATGCCCTTATTTGGCAGTTCCGCTGCAAATACGGCGATGCACTTGCTCAAAAAACGTCATAGAAAACAGAAAAATCTGAACAGGTTGAAAAATATGACCAAAACAGAATATAAAGATACAAACGAATCACCTGAAGAGAATAATTTTATCTTTTCTGTACTTATAAACACTCCAAATATACAACAAAATGCATTTAAGGGCTAAAAAAGTGGATTTTGCATGATATGTCCCCTTTAAGTAGTTTCAGCTCAAAAAGGATGATCTGGGCAATTTTATAACTCCAAGTATAAGTTAGGTTTTACTGGATGATTTAAGTGTCAAATTCATCATTAAATGAAAATCATGATCGCCTAAACTTCTCTATTGTGATGTACTGTACAGTGAAATAGGCGGGATTTTCAGGGCACAAGATTTATCATTTTTTTTGACAATGATGTGCTTGGATAAAACATTTACATAAATGCAGCAATATTTTAAACATTCCAGAACACTGGTCCAGTTTACTTCCACTGTAAGTGTGTTCTTTCAGCACTAATGCTTTCGTTAGAGCTGGACACGTATTAAACCTGGAAGATCCGTGAATATATTAGCTTACACATTCAGACATTTGCAAAGTGACTCCGCACTCACTTCGACCTCACTCCATCTCCCTCTCTGGCCGGTTGTTGTTAAGCACAGTGGGAGGGCCATACCCATCCAAACCTCCCCGAACTGGCCGTTGCCCAAGCGCTTTATGAGCTGCAGTGACTCCCGAGGAATCTCCCACACATCTTTGGTTTTGACAGACAGGTCAGTGAGCCTCGGCATCCCTTTGTGGCAAGGGACGACCAAGCGACAGCAAAGCCCTGCTGCCCGCTCTGAGCACGCACACAGACACATAGAAATATACACAAGAGAGAGAAAAAGCATCAGAAGCACGGAAGGAAGCAGTACAGAGTTTCAGCATGACACCTGCAGATATAGGGTGCAATATGTGTAGCTTGTGAGCCATTTTGCATGTTTACTTTTCAGTGGCCTTTGCATATGTTTGTGAAACACTAAATGTTTGTGACCTCTCTTATGGCTCGTTTCCACTGAGGGGTACGGTACGGTACAGTACGGGTCGGGTAAACCATGGCTTGCGTTTCCACCGCCAACAGTACCCTTATTTGATAGGTGTGGTATGCTGGAAAGAAGCGATCAACGTCATTTTCGCGCGAAGAAAGCGACATAGTAAACAACAATGGATGACAGACAACAGATCTTGTTCTTGCTTCTCGGCATGTTTGTCAATAGAAACAAGCGCTGGCATTAGGCGTTTCCAAGAAGCCAACGCAAAGTCCGACTCATGTGAATGATCCCGAGGACGCGAGTCCAGTAATTCTGTTTATGGAACAGCACGTTCTTGAACGCGGCACTCTCGCTCTGGATATGCGACTCCATGTTCATTTTAGGCAACAATAAAACGAAATGTTATAAAACACCACTCTGCTTCTTTTCGATTTCATTTCATACATTTTAAACATTCTAAAGCACACAAATGTGGTTCAGGCAACGCATAGCCTATTGATTATATTCACTGCATGTATGTAATGTTATATTTATAACAAAAGTAAATATAAAACACAACCTTGCCTCTTTTCGTTTAAATTTAAAAATATTAAACATATTCCAGGCAATATGTAATGTAATGTACTGCATATCGCATTGGTACAAATGTTGCAATAAACAACATCACAGATGATCTTGTAATAAAATAAAAAAAATGACAAAACTATCTCTTTTTGAATTTCAGTTTTATCAATAATAGCCAGTGGTGGAAAGAGTACTGAAAAAACATACTCAAGTAAAAGTACCATTACATTCCAAAAAATGTAGTGTGAGTAGAGTAAAAAGTACTTGTCCAAAAAACTACTTGAGTAAGAGTAAAAAAGTAGCTTATTTAAAAGTACTCAAGAGTAGTGAGTAGTGAGTACTGAGGTGTGGTTTCTAACCCTTATAATAAACACTGTGCACTACAATTTATAAATTAAAAAAAATGCACATACTGGAATTCACATTATACTTTGTTCTTTGTAAGAAAGATTGAAGAATATCTATCATCCATCTTTTTAAAATGCATCAAATCAGTACACTCATCACCATTTAAATCATATTATTTGGGGGAAAAAGCATTTAAAATTAGGCAAAAAGCCACTGGGCCTGAGCATGTTATTGTTGCACATAAAATATCAATATTCATAACTGTGCAAAGAATTCAAAAACCTTTAGAAACTCATATGATAGTTCAACATTACACACCAAGAGATGGGTTAAATAAAATAAAAAAAAATACCCAATTTCTCTCCAAAACGGTACCAATGTTAGTGTTTTGATAAATGAGAATCACTAATATTATCATATTACCTCAACTAATGCACTGAAAAAGGCTAAGATAGTGAGCTAACACTAATTACACACTTTTATTCCATGCTATTAAATATGTTACAATTTAAACGTAAATGAATTGTTCTAGAAGGGTGGCATCATCCCTTACATTTTACACGGCTACATTTACTCACATTGTAATGCTGATAATATAATTTGTAAGGAAAATCGTGCATTAAATAGGGAAGTTATATCCAGGAAACTTCTACAAAAGAAACAAACACACTTTGTCTGTTTTATCAGCAGCATGCATCAAAAAAAAAAAAAGTTTTGAAAAATGAAAAAACAAATGAAAAATGTTTTTGCGCAAGTGCACTTTCCAAATGAAGACGGATCATATAATGGATCAATCAAAAAACGCTGTTTATTAACGAGCTGTGCTAATTTCTTATTAAGTAATGCAGTTCAAGTTAACGGCATGTGCACTGATTCTGAATCTGGCGGCATGGCGAGCGCGAGACGCGGCAGATCGTGACGCGCGTCTCTCTATAATGTGATTGTAAAGTAAATGGGAGTGGGAATTCACCGCATTATGAACTCGTCTCGCAATTCCCCCAACCTCAGACCAAATGTTAGGCCATGTAGACAGGCCAGCCTATATAAATATCATATTAAGCAGAAATGTGAAATGTACCTTAGCATATTAGAAGAAGACGCTGATTTCTGGATTGAATCGATGCGTGATGAATGCACTTCCACAGCAGTCACGAGTAACAGCAGGAATAGGCGGTAAGTTTTCTATGCTTAATTTGAATTGATGACAGTCACGAGACCGATTACTCGATCCAATCACGTTGATGGATAAAAATCAAATTAAAACAAGCATGTAACGAGTAACGGCCACAAACAGAAGGAAAATAGCGGAGAAAAAGTACCGATACATCACTTAAAATGTACTCAAGTAAAAGTAAAATTACACAATTTTAAACTTACTACAATTTCTGAAAAAAACTACTTAATTACAGTAACGTGAGTATTTTTAATTCGTTACTTTACACCCCTGATAATAGCCATTATAAAAGTATAAGTACAAGGTACAAAAAGATATACAGTAAAGCTTAAATAACATAAAGAAACAATTCAGTCAGTCAAATACAAATTCAGCGATCAAAGATATGAAACTTCACGTAGCCTTCTGCCAAAACTATTGGCCAGGGAACGAATTATAGATTCACGAGACCAAAGATCACCTGTTAGGTTTATACAAGACGAACTATATCTCATGTTTAACCACTACAGAGACCTCCGAGTCAGCGGCAAACATCAGAACGACTAGCCGAGGAAAGGCTGTTCCAGGCGGGGGACACGAGCGCGAGCGTCCGGTGATCGCTTGGAATGGATCTCAGTCAAATTATCAAAAATCTATAAATAAACCACAGATTTGAGCTTTAAAAAACTACTTTCTCGCCTGAAAAACTGTTAAAACTACATTTTGTGACACAATAACAGTAGAACTATATTTCAACTGTATGCTTCTAATGCCCTTGTGTAGCACGTGCGAGTGACGATACTCCGTCCACCAATCACCGTTCTGCAGTGAGTCTAGCTCCACCTCTTAGTACCCTTTCACTGTGCTAGGTACCCCAACGGAAGGGTACCCAAAAAGTGGTACGGTACGGTTCGGCTTTTTGGTACCATTCACAATTTTTGACAGTGGAAACGCAAATAATTGCGTACCGAACCGAACTGTACCGTACCACTCAGTGGAAACGAGCCATTAAAGTCCCCCTGTAAGTCAATAACTGTATGCCTTAAAACTTATCTTTGAGCACCAAAATGACATATTTTAAAGCTACACTGTGTAACTCTTTTAGTTTATTCTTAGCTAAACACACTTAGTTCTTTCAAAAATATATGTGCTCATTAATGTAGATTTACTTCGTTCAAGTAATAAAGTATTCTCGTGAGTGTATATATGCCATTGAAAATACATACGGATAAGGGGTTCTAATGTCGGTCGCCATGTTGCCCCTCCATCTTGAATGTACATTAGCCAAAGAGGGACATACCCGTTAATTCAAGCTTCGCCTTTTGCGTTTACGTTTGAGTCAACACTCATGGACGAGGTCGAACTGGAAGCCATGTTAATCTTGGACTACTTTGGCCACCGTAGGAGTTAAAACAAAATCGGAATTGAGAGGAACAGAAACTAATATTCACTGGATGGTCATATACATTTTCACCGCAAAATCACACAGTGTAGCTTGAATGTTTTTTCCTTAGAATAGCTTGAATGTAACTACACCCTTGCATTGTGATATAGGCGGTTCTGCAAATATGCTAATGAGCCCCGCCTCCACTCACTCACAGCAGCTCAGAGATTTTTGAGACAGTCTTTGGTTAGTTTTAGGGAGAAAATACTCCGCAATGGTGTTGACTTATGAATTTGCACATGGTTTGTCTTAAAGCATATTAAAAAAACAAACAAACATAGAAATATAAATAATATTAAAAACTGGATTTTCACCACTTGGGTACAAAAATACTCTTTACTGTGCAATAAAGACTTTTTTTTCCTACATGATTTAAAAAAAAAAAAAAAAAAAAAAAACTACATAACTAAAATAACTAAAACTAAAACCTGGTAACTGGAAAAACAAAAACAAAACAAAAAAAACAGTGATGGTTATCAATCAAATATTCAGTCTGAACTGTTATAGCATTTTTTGAGATGTTTACCCCTCCAATAGTGTTGGACATGTCAGTTGGACTTGTTTTGACATTTAACAAATGGTTAATGTGTTAATTTCCCAACAACACTACAGCAATGTTTACTCCGGACTGTAAAGCTGAGATAACAGAACACTTGGCACCAAATAGACGCCTCATTTCAGGAAACGGTCACCGACTACAGTACCATCTGCTCTGATCTCGAGGAACCCGAGCATGTGTCCGGCCATCAACACACGTCCTCTCACACGTGGCAATAAAAGTGTTCTGGTTCATACTTTTTTCTGGTGCGGACTTGAGTTTGACGTCAAAGTTGGTTTGGCAAGCACTTTGATTAAAAGTTTTGCAACATGACCTCACACAAGTACATTTTAAGTTCTGGAGTACATGTGGAATTCAATATGGGTCAAAACTGGTATTAAAGTAATTGTATACCTATCCGGTAACACTTTATTTGAAGGGTGCACTGTGCATAAGGCTGTCATGACACTGTCATGAACATGAAGGAGTCTTTATGAATGTTTATGACTGTTGTCATTAAGTGTCATTCGGTAAATTATGACACTTTAAATGCAAAGTTGACATTGTTTGAAATGTCTTTGTTATGACAACTTGACATTAAGAAAGACAAAAATGTCTTTGTCATGACAACTTGACATTAACTAAGACAAAAATGTCTTTATTATGACAACTTGACATAACCAAGACAGAAATGTCTTTGTTATGACAACTTGACATTAACCAAGAAATCATAACTAGTCCAACGTGTTCCACTTTACTTGAGGTAAAGGGACATATTAATGACACTGTTGTTAAAGCATTTGACAGTCTAATGACCCTTAATGACATCTTTATAACTAGTACAATGTGTTCCACTTTACTTGAGGACAAGTAAAATATTCATGTCACAGTTATAATGGTGTCATAACAACCAAAGTTAAAACCAACCATAACATATGATAGGGTAATGTAATGTTAACACATTACAGGTTAACAGGTTATGATTTCTTGGTTATGTCAAGTTGTCATGACAAAGACATTTTTATCTTTGTTAATGTCAAGTTGTCATAGCAAAGACATTTTAAACAATGTCAACTTTGGATTAAAAGTGTCATAATTTACCGAAAGACACTTAATGACAACAGTCATAAACATTCATAAAGACTCCTTCATGTTCATGACAGGTGTTATGTCATGTTTATGACAGTGTCATGTCAGTCTTATGCACACCCCTTCAAATAGAGTGTTACCAATTATCCTATTATGGTATAATGCATTATATAAAGGTTTAGTTTTACAGAAAAATTAAAATTCTGTAATCAATATCCTAATGTCGTTGCAAAGCAAAAAGATTTTTATTCATCTTCAAAACACAAGAGAAGATATTTTAATTCGAATTTTTGTCACTTCATTAAAAGTCAAAAACTTCATTATTTGTAAAAGAAATCACTTGTGACACATGAGAACAAATCTCATTACTCCTATAGATTATTAAGCAATGTGAGTTGATCAATATTTATATGCGAATAAACACCCTTGATTATAGGCTGTTAATAAGGCTTGGATTAAACCATTCTATTCACCTTTTTCACGGGACGCGAAACTACCCGTCCTGCTTTGCGCGTGCGCGTTGGCAGGATGCTCGAAACTTCCGGTTCGCATGTTGACGCGTTTAGTTTAGGCGTTATTGGACAGCTCTGAAACGAAGGTTGTAATCTGTTTTATATATATGCAATATCCATAATGGCAACAAGCAATGGTAACATTAGTTCGCGGTGGCAGCACGGGCAAGACTATTTAACGAAGACCGTAAACAACATAACTTTGTCTGTCCCTCATCCTACGAAGCTAACAAGCGCCACCTCCTGGATTGATGATATGAGTCAATGGCCAGCAGTCACATATGTTGACATAATTAATTATCTTGTTTTGTCTGAGGGTGTCGACGGCGAGGAGCTTAGAAATTATAAAAGCACGAAGGCATACAATTACTTACACAGTAATAAAATTGGTCGAATTCTGTCCCATAATCATCAGCAGTTCACTTTCTTAAAAGCGGAGGTAGAGCCCAGTCAGACAATAAATAAACCCAATCACATCGCGTGGGTTATGGTACAAACTAACGGAGTAGTGGAAACAGCTGGATGCTCATGTGTAGCTGGCCCTGGTAGGTCTTGTAGCCATGCTGCTGCTGTGTTGTGGAAGGTGGGTATTTATAAATACCGTACACTGCTAGCCTGGCTTAACAAACAGCAACTAAGTTACATTTAAATAGTCTGTGCAGCATGATTCAACATGAGTACATTTTTACAAAGCAATATTTAAACTATAATAAATGTAAATTATAAAAAATAATACATGTAAAAATATAAATATATTATTTATATTATATTCTGATTTTTGAAAGGTGCAGAATGCAGTGGCCAGTGGTGTGACAGGGATATCTTGCACTGATGAACAGCGTAGATGGAATGCAGGGACCAAAAGAAATCATGAACAGAAAAGTTTTTTTAGTTTTCTGTAGCTGTTGTGACAGCCGGCACAAATTCTACCAGAGCCGCCACTATTTGCCATCACTCGTAACTGCGTTTAGCTGACGACAATTACTTAACGGAAGTTGAGAGCATCTTACCGGAAGTCACTCGCCGCTATGGCGCCCCCCACGAAGAAGTGAGGAAAAAGGTGAATTTATATGGATCACAATATATCTATGAACTTTTGTATATCTGTTGTATATATTGTTGTAGATTATAACAATATATCTCTAACACTTGATGTTAACGTTTTGGTGTAATGGGAATTCAATGGAGGGAAAGAAATCTCTCAGATTTCATCAAATATTTTCATTTGGGTTTCAAAGATGAACGAAAGTCTTACCGGTTTGGAACGACATGAGGATGTCTCGAGACGTGATTTTGAGACATGATGCAATAATGGAAATGACAAAAATAGCCAATCAGCAGAATAGATCGCTCATATTTTTGGCTATGTCCTGGCTATGGCATTTTGCCTTGATAAAAGTTCGCTGAAATTTGCCATGCCAACTCGCTACTGAAAACAAAAGCTTGCAACACTTGCCCCGCCTCCGGGGTCATCTGATTGGTCCACTGTTTTGGAACCGACACTGGTGAGCGGCACTGCATGTAAAAGTTAATTTTTTTTTTTTGATTCGAGATACGGCGGTTTATCTGTATCAGCAATGTATTGTCATGGATAAGATTCAAAAAACAAAACAAACAAAAAAACAAACGTATGATTGATCATTTTGATGATACATTTTTGTGAATAAATGCAGAATCATTTGAGTCTTTATGAATAGATTTTCAAACGAGACCTGGGGGACAGAGGTAGCTGGTGGAATAGCGCAACGGTTTGGACCAAGCAATCGAAGCAAATGTGAAACAGAGCCGGCTTTCAAATGCAGACGCGTACAAGAGCAACACAAGCTGCTGAAACTGAAGCCAGTCAACAATGAGAAAGTGTTAAGCTAAAGCAAACACAGCCTTAGAGTAGCATCAACAGAGCTACTGATACACAGTTCAGCTCATCCTGATGAATGTACTATTATGAGTTCTCTGGGCTCAATATGAGAGGTCATGGAAGCAGCAAAATGCACACGCTATCTAAAATCCATACGACTCATTCTCGATGCATTAACGGTCAATATGTTAACTGGAGCATAGACAAAGTACATCCTATTGAGAGAAAAAGCAAAGGGAGCCGTCTCGTAAAGGGATCCGCAGAAGCACTGTCAATAGCATATGGGATATAACCATGTCTTTGCAACATCTAAAAATGATCTTGAGTTAAAACAATATTCATCTACAATAATTCTGCATGTGGAATGACAAGTGTGTGCTACCTGTGTAATGCTGGACCAGCTGTTGAAGGGTCTCAAACTGAGCTCTAGTGGTGATGTAATATCCTCCACTGTCCAGTTTACGGATTTTATAATGTTTCACGTGGTCCCCCTTCACATCGTCCCAGTCCCGGATAGACAAAGAGAAGGCACCTGCCACAGACACACAACAGAAGCATTGCTGTAGTGCAGTGTGGGAATGGGCAACGCAGTAGATGGTGAACCAGAGGACCAGAACCGGTTCCGTTGTTTAAAGAATACTGGAATAGAATGATGTTAGTTCTGTGAATGATTCTCACAATATACAAATGTATTCAAATATTTAGAACTAGTAATGAGACTGACTCGATTACGTCATTAGTGTTTCACTGGAGTGACGGGGTTTTCATGCTAATTATAATTAAAGGGTTAGTTCACCCCAAAAGGAAAATTAAGTCATTAATTACTCACCCCCATGCTGTATCAACCCCGTAAGACCTTCGTTCGTCTTCGGAACACAAATGAAGATATTTTTGATTGAATCTGAGAGCTAGATCAGTCCTATAGACTTCCTAAGGGACTGGCTCTTGACGGCCCATAAAGTCATTAAAGAAAAGGTTTAAATATTCCATGTGCCTACAGCGGCTCAATTATAAGTTTATCAAGCGACGAGACTATTTTTGTGCGAAAAAAACATAAATAACGACTTAATTCGACTATTCCATTACTTCCTTATGGGCGCATGCGCGAGAACTGAGACGAGGACGTTCTCATTCGTCTACTTTTTGTTACCGGCTGCTCCGCTTAGGAGTATTACCGCCACCTACCGTATAAGATGGTGTGCTGATATAGCTGAAAGCGCAAAACTTTCTGTTTACAAGCAGAGGAAGATGCGCGCTGTACATATGCTTTTCAATTAGCGTATTTTCCGCACTATAAGGTGCACTTAAAAGCCTTTAATCTTCTCAAAAAAACGACAGTGTTCCTTATAATCCGGAGCGCCTTTTATATGGATCATCATTTTATACGGTACGTGGCGGTAATACTCCTAAGCGGAGCAGCCGGTAACAAAAAGTAGTCGAAGGAGAAGAACGTCCTCGTCTCAGTTCTCGCGCATGCGCCCATAAGGAAGTAATAGAATAGTTGAATAAAGTCGTTATTTATGTTTTTTTTCGCACAAAAAGTAGTCTCGTCGCTTGATAAACTTATAATTGAGCCGCTGTAGGCACATGGAATATTTAAACCTTTTCTTTAATGACTTCATGGGCCGTCAAGAGGCAGTCCCTTAGGCAGTCTATGTAGGACTGATCCAGCTCTCAGATTCAATTAAAAATATCTTTATTTGTGTTCCGAAGATGAACGAAGGTCTTACGGGGTTGGAACAGCATGGGGGTGAGTAATTAATGACTTAATTTTCATTTTTGGGTGAACTAACCCTTTAAAGAAAAGTCTGTCACTAGTATTTTTTTTTAAATAAATATAAATTACTTTTCACACACCCGATTCATATTTAAAAAGTCTTTTTGGTTTTACAGATCTGTATAGAACAACTCATAGTAGTCTATATAGACTTACTAATGTACTGTAGGACGAAAGTGAATGAACGCACAGCGCACGCGTCTGTCTGTGCGCACATTTAATATTTAAACAGTCTAATTTAAGCAGTTTACAGACACTATTCAATAACACAGTTAGAACAAAGCACTTAAGAATAAATGACTTACATCAGCTGCTCCTCGAAATGAAACAGGTAACTGAGGTAACTTTTCCAGGATTATTATGACAGTATTATTCCTCACAGCGCAGTAAGACGGGGTAAATGTTAGATTTGTGATAAACTGGATGTTTTATCCAGCTGATGTGGGCGTTTTCATGGCTTACCTCAACATTAGCGTTTGAATAGCGTGCGCTCTCAGTGGGCGGGGTCACATTAACATGTCATACGCTATAATTAGGTGAAAGGAAAAAGACAGACATCTCTCTGTTTTCATACAGATTACATCAACTGAGAATAGTTGCTTTTAAATTACTTCATTTAAAAGAAGAGAATTTCAGCTTCATAAAGAGAAATCTTTCATGTCTCTGTGACAAGAATTTACTGAGTTACAGTTCATTTTTCCAACGCGTTTCAGAAAGATTTTTGCGGAGACAGAGAGAGCTGAAAGCGCACCCTGTTTATTTATTTTACAAAAACACAAGATTTTGATGTTAATAAGAGTGTACACAAAAAAGAAGACCTTCTATAGTTCATAATCATGTATTGATTTTATTTATATGACCATTAATGACGAAGTATTTTAAGTCTATGTGGCAGCTATGTGAAAAAACAACCAGCATAACGTGGCGACGCGTTACTCGACCTCAGGGGGCTAAAGGAGTAGTTCACTTTTAAAAAAAAAAATTGCTGATAATTTACTCACCCCCATGTCATCCAAGATGTCCATGTCTTTCTTTCTTCAGTCAAAAAGAAATTAAGGTTTTTGATGAAAACATTCCAGGATTTTTCTCCATATAATGCACTTCACTGGGAACCAAACGGTTCAAAGGGCTTTAAACGATTTCAGACGATGAATACGGGTCTTATCAAGCGAAACGATCGCTCATTTTAAAAAAACAACAACAACAAAGTTTAAGTTTTATAAGCTCAAATGGTCGCCTTGCTCTGTTCTGTGATGCACGTTCGTGACTCTCCTGTTTGAACTCGTTCATCAAAATGAACAAATCTTTTCCCAAGTCAACTCATTCATTTCGTTCGTTGAATGAACCAAATGACACGAAAAAAGGTTCATTCATTTTGAACAGGAGAGTCACGAACATGCATCACATAACAGAACAAGGCGACCATTTGAGCTTATAAAACTTAAACTTTTTTTTTTTTTTTAAATGAGCGATCGTTTCGCTTGATAAAACCCTTATTCATCGTCTGAGATGGTTTAAAGCCCTTTAAACAGTTTGGAGTTTGTACTGAAACTGTCTTTTGGACCTTGAACGGTTTGGTTCCTATTGAAGTCCATTATATGGAGAAAATCCTGAAATGTTTTCATCAAAAACCTTAATTTCTTTTCTACTGAAGAAAGAATGACATGGACATCTTGGATGACATGGGGGTGAGTAAATTATCAGCAAAAGTTTTTTTAAAACGTGAACTACTCCTTTAAGAGAAATCGTAACCAGAATGCATTTTTTTTATTCTTCATGAATCGCACCCTAAGAACAGTAAAGTTCTGCGTAACCCAGTATATGGTGTACAGTAAGTGCGTGCTGTTTATTACCTTTCGTGGTTTCGCTCTCACGGATCAGGTAGGTTCCACGCGGGTTCCCTGTTGAAAGAAGCTGTCTCTCTGCATCTTTACGCCCCAACTTTCCAAAATACCAGCTGAGAGACAGAGAAAGAGCAAATGATCAGAATGCCTTAATTCTGTTGATCAAGTCACGACTGCTTGGGTCTTTCTGTTAATATAACAGATTGAATGCATTCTTTCTGAACATTTAAATTTATGTTATTCATAATGTCAAAATCAAGAGAATGTTTATCTAGGAACATATGTAAATTCAATCAAAAAAAAAAAAAAAAAAAAAAGGATGGCTGGGAAAAGTTTTTTAAAGCTGTATACTGTCTGTAAAACGGCCTTACAAATGACATCAGAAAATCTGCAAACTTGCATCTCCCTCTGGTTAAAGTTAAGTGTGCCAGAATCTGACATCAGTCTGGTTTTTGAAAGCGTAATGAGGAAAAAAAACTGACATCATTAACACACAGTGATAACCCAAGACATCACAGGAGAAATCAACATTAAGCATTTTGTTTAGAGCGAGATGTACCTGCCGCCTAAAAACAGTGTGTCTGAAAGGTAGAAACAAACTTAAAGTTGTGTTTTTTAAAATTATTTTTATGATAAAGAGTTCACTTGGCAATCCATTTGGAGAGAGGAGGGTTGGCTACAAGGTTTTTTAGAAAAGCAAAAAAGGGAGAATGAAAAGAAAACGTAATTTGGTGTCATTTTTGGTCCAAAAAGTCAAGATGCAGTCACATTTACTGTTACTCAGTGGAATTTCAAAGGATAGAATCCAGTCATTCCAAGAGGAATCTATAGAATAGAATGCATCCAAGATAGAGATTGGTGGATTGGATTAGGATAATGTCACGAATATTTGAAATAGATGTTGGTATTTTACTGACAGAGATTTTTTTCCCTATGTAAATGGAACACTTTGATGTTTTCTGGACAATTTTCTAAAAATGTATCAAAACCATTGATTTTGTCAATGTACTTAAATATATTGGCACTCAAATTGCACTTTTAAAGTATTACTCTAATGCACAATCAGTATTGCACATTTGCATACATAGATATATTATACTTAATCCTAATCCTTTAAATCTAATTCTTATTTTAAAGCATTTTTATTTTTGTGTGTGTGCGTGTGTGTGTGTTTGTTTTTTATAAGTACTTTGCACTAGTCCTGGCATTCATTGTGGACAGCAAAGAAAGAATTTCATTGTACAGGGAAAACTTGTTTTTTCCTTACTGTGCATATGACAATAAGCGCTTTGACTTTATACAATAAGTACTTGGATTTCTGATTGCCGTCTTTCAAATAACATTTAAAGTTCCCCTGTAGTCAATAATGTTATTACTTAAAGGATTAGTTCACTTTTGAAAAAACTTTTGCTGATAATTTACTCATCCCCATGTCATCCAAGATGTCCATGTCTTTCTTTCCTCAGTCGAAAAGAAATTTAGGTTTTTGATGAAAACATTCCAGGATTTTTCTCCATATAATGGACTTCAATGGGAACCGGATGGTTCAAGGTCCAAAAGACAGTTAATAACAGTTTCAGATGCAGCTTCAAATGTCTTTAAACGATATCAGACGATGAATAAGGGTCTTATCATGCGAAACGATCGGTTATTTCAAAGCTTATTCCAAAAATAACTTTTCTAAGGACAAATGCTAGTCTTGCTCTATTCTGTGAGGCGCGTTTGCAACGTCACGTATTACGTAATTACGTTCAAAAGGTCACGGGCGACCTAGCCGAAAGTACAGAGTCAGTGTTTACAAGTTGAACGCATAGGTTGAACGTGCAAACTAGCTCAAACACCGTTTACAAAAAAAGGAATTAAAAGGAAAAACAACGATGTCGGACGATTTTGATTCTGTACTTCCAGCTACGTCGCCCGTGACCTTTTGAACGTAATTACGTATTACGTAACGTTACAAACGCGCCTCAGAGAATATAGCAAGGCTAGCATTTGTCCTTAGAAAAGTTACATTTTTGGAATAAGTTTTGAAATAACCGATCGTTTCGCATGATAAGACCCTTATTCATCGTCTGATATCGTTTAAAGACATTTGACGCTGCATCTGAAACAGTTATTAACTGTCTTTTGGACCTGAACCATCCGGTTCCCATTAAAGTCCATTATATGGAGAAAAATCCTGGAATGTTTTCATCAAAAACCTAAATTTCTTTTCGACTGAGGAAAGAAAGACATGGACATCTTGGATGACATGGGGGTGAGTAAATTATCAGCAAAAGTTTTTTAAAAAGTGAACTAATCCTTTAATACTCATCTTTGATCACCAAAATGACATATTTAACTTTTTTCCCTGAAAAAAAGGAAGACGCATCAAAAAAGTTCACGCCTTAAAGGAGAACTCCGGTGAGCTAATTTTTTTGTACATTTGGAGTGCTGTCTGTACAGACAAAAATGACAAAAATCGGTGTTGCCTACACCGTGTTATCGTCTTTTTAATATTCGCACCCTGTTGACTTCAATGGGGCATGTTCTAAACCTGCGTTTAGCCTCTTAACATCTTTGATTTGTCATTACGAGTACACAGCCACGTGAGTGGTGTTATTAAGAGTGACCACAGTCAATCTGACTGCAGTAGATGTGAAAGATATGAATAAAAATGATGTTAATTCAGCCAGCTCACATACCTCTATTTGCTTCCTGTTTTCGGTCGAAGTCCACAGTAGTCAATTGTCGAGTTCACGTGCGCGATCATTGGTGAATATCATCTCAAACCCAACACTGTGTGGTGTTCTGAGAATATCAGCTCAAATGGATAGTTCATCCGAATCAGATGTGGAACACACGGAGGAGGTTTGAGATGATATTCACCAATGATCACGCGGGTGAACTCGACAATCGACTACTGTGGACTTCGACCGAAAACAGGAAGCAAATACAGGTATGTGAGCTGGCTGAAGTAACATCATTTTTATTAATATCTTTTACATCTACTGCAGTCAGATTGACCGTGGTCACTCGTAATAACACCACTCACATGGTAGGGCTGAACGATTTTGGAAAATAATCTAATTGCGATTTTTTTAGCCAATATTGCGATTTAATATGCGATTTAAAAAAAAAGTTATTTACCTTCTGTATTAGTCGACAAAGACAAGCAATAAATCATTGTATAGTATGGATGGGAATCTTTATATAGCTCATGATTCGATCTACTTTTTTTCTTATTAATTAATCTTAATAACTCTTAAAATATGTATTTAATTGCATGTGTAAAAACACATACTTTAAAAAATAAATATAAAAAAACATTTAATTAAAGCAATTACATGTTAAGAATTTTAAATAGGCTATATAAAATAATATATACTCCTTTTCATTCAAGAGCTGGAGTGATTTCCCCTCAGTTTAGATATGATAAGCTGCATTCACACTAATGCATATATCTCTTTTGAAATTGTAAATGTGGTTTGTCCTGTTGGTTTAAGATATAACTGACCGTGTTTACATTAATTTCGCGTCATAAAAGCATTTTGACATGCAAGTACATTTACCAATGAGTCGCTCACGGCCGCATGCACGAGCGCTCTTCACAAAGCACGCGTTAGTATTTTAAAATGAAAGCAGCCTTCTCAGTGATTTTCATGGTTTTAATATATAAGCCAACTGCATTCCAAAAGACATAAATAATGCCTCTGTGAACTGAAGCATTTGTAAAGAAAATTCCCGCGGGAGAGAACGCGCACTGCAAGAGTAACGTTATAACATCAAGCAAAGCGGCAAAAACTGTTCAATGAAGCCCGCGAATGTCATTGTAATTCGGTTAAATCCCGAACTTTATGAAATAACGTTACTATGTTTTGGAAGGTTCGAGCGGTGTCATGTGTGTGAGTGAGGAAGAGAGAGAGCGAGAAAATAGAAGCAAGCAGATTCAGAACACGGTTCGTTTCTAAAGCACGCGCAGCGTCATCACGCATCTGTGTTTAAAAACTAAGCTCAGACTCGATTCTGAAATTCTCTGAATCGATCCAGGATTGTTGAGGAGAGGAGAGAATAAATAACACAATAAACTGTTCTTTTCTGAACGCCAGACAACTTAGCGTGGCAAGTTGATGCTTTATCTTGCAGACTGCTTTTCTCTCGCGTGTCACGTGACCAGTATAATCGCAGCTCTTGCGATTACAAAATCGCGTTTCATCATATCGCGATTTTATCGCAAATGCAATTAATCGTTCAGCCCTATCACATGGCTGTGCACTCATAATGACAAAACAAGGATGTTAAAGGACAACTCCGGCACAAAATGAACCTTTGGTCTAATTACACATTGTTACCTAGTCAACCGTTCTCAGAGATTTGTTTTCAGGATTGCCGAATGTAAATAGTTTTATCTCTAAAAACAGTTTAGCCTATAACGCTAGTATAATGCTAGTATATAGGGCATAGAGTAATGACAAATAAAAATCGCTTGTTATTACCACTAAAAAGACTCAAAATAGCCCCACACCAACACGACAGCATAATAAGGGTCCCTACATTCAAACCGAAGCATTGAGAACTTTGTCAGTGTCCATACAGTTTAATAAGAAGATATTTTATACACACAGTAAACTTCACGAACACAGAAAGAAGCCATCTTGGAAAAATAGTCTCTGCCAGTCGATCTACGAACGCCGATCCAAGTGCGCTGGTGAGATGTGAATAAGGTGATAAGGTGAGCGTGAACAGTAGGCTACGTGTACATATTGAAGAGAAGAAAACGGTTTGTGTTTGTGTTTCTTCTGGAAACAACGGACCATATGAGATTCTGCACAGTTCAGCGCACTTGGATCGGCGTTCGTAGATCGACTGGTAGAGACTATTTTTCAAAGATGGCTTCTTCCTGTATTCGCGAAGTTGACTGTGTCAATAAAATATCTTCTTATTAAACTGTATGGACACGAACAACGTTCTCGATGCTTCGGTTTGAATGTAGGGACCCTTATTATGCTGTCGTGTTGGTGTGGGGCTATTTTGAGCCTTGTTAGTGGTAATAACAAGCGATTTTTATTTGTCATTACTCTATGCCCCATATAGCCTAGCGTTATACTAGCGTTATAGGCTAAACTGTTTTTAGAGATAAAACTATTTACATTAAGGCAATCATGAAAACAAATCTCAGATAACGGTTGACTAGGTAGCAATGTGTAATTAGACCTAAGGTTCATTTTGCGCCGGAGTTGTCCTTTAAGAGGCTAAAAGCAGGTTTACAACATGCCCCATTGAAGTCAACAGGGTACGAATTTTAAAAAGACGATCACACGGTGTAGGCAACACCGAATTTTATCGTTTTTGTCTCTACTGACAGCACTCCAAATGTACAAAAAAATGAGCTCAATGTTAAAATTGACTGGAGTTCTCCTTTTAAAATAGTTTGAATTTAACTCTACACTATGAATATGTAAAAAGATCCATTCGTTGATAACCACACATTGATCTGATTTGTTACAAGGTAGTGTGTGACGTTAGAAACTCCAGAGATTTCAAACTGTGTTTTTAAGACTGACTTTGGTTCACTGCAGTTTTAAGAAGAAAATACTCAGCAATGGTGCCCACATATGAATTTACACATGGTTCATCTTAAATCATATTAAAAACACCACATTGAAATATAAACAACATTAAAAACTGGATTTTCAACACAGGGGGACTTTAAAATATAATTTCTTTTACTAATACTTGACTGCTCAAATGTACTTAGCATGTGGTGAATTTGAGATAAAATGCAGTGTTGCTCATTGGTGGCATTGGAAAGCGCCTTGTTCGCCTATGCTTAGAAACAGCCCTGCTTTCAGATACGGTTGAGCTTGATAAAATGGTAATACATGGGTCAGTTTTTGGGAGGTGTCTTTGTACTTTGTCCCAAACAACAACAACAACATAAATGTTGCCTAGCGATAACATTCAAGCACCGCACTGCACTGAAACTGTCTCTGGATTCATTTAGAGGTTTGTCAAGCATCTTACGAAAGGTCTCTGGGTTAAAGAAGGAGTGAACCAAATGACATCACTGTACCCCCACCCTTGACACAGCCCAGTGTTTTTAACAAACACACACAGACAAATCCAAGACTTACTCTTCAGCCTGGATTGAGTCCACCGGGGCAACGTAATTGCTGGGAATGTAGCCGGTTCCTCCTGTAGTGAGAGAGCGGGCGTCCCACCAATCACCCTCACTGACATAAAGAGACAAAGACAGAAAACACACACACACATTATAAATTTTTAACGCTTAAGATTTTTTTTTGCAGATTTGTCCATGAATCTGTCCTTCCGTATGTTCATCCAATACATCCATTCATCTGTCCATTCATTCATCAATCCATCTTAAAGCCATTTATCTGTTTGTTCATCCATATAACAGGCATTATTCAGTCATCCTCAATAGGACATCCTTCAATTCTCTCACTACAATGTCAAACTTAACACACACTGTATACTTCTACCTCCTAACAGAAACAGGTTGTTGTGTGAAAGACTGAAAGGCCAGATGCAGGTCCCACTAATGTTAATGGAGCAGAGAGAGATTGTGTGTGTTTTTCTTAAATATTTACAATGATCAACCTTCATCACAGTATCGGTCAATGCCTGACATCTGTCCCCTCCCCTACAAACCTTTCAAAGCAAATTCACCACAAGTAAACAACCCCCACAACACAAACACACACTTTCACTTACAGTAAATTGGAAAACGATCTGCCTACAGCTGGTGTGTAATTCTGTGAACGTCCCATTTGTTCAATAACATCCAACTCTCTCTCTCTCTTTAACATGCCCTTCATGTAATACCCCTCTAAAATAGCCTGTGCTCTTCATACAAAACATCATTTCCAAGAACAGTCTCTCTGAACTCTCACAATCATACTGTCCATTTTCCCAGACACACGCACTATAGTAATAGCGTGACCTGCTGTACTAAGTAGTGCAGGTTACATTACCGCCAGCAGATGGCGCTATATTATAAAACATATTTGCAACAATGCAAAACAGGCTTACTACTACTTACTAACTTCCTTGATTCCTACCTTTGAATTCAAGGAGGTAGAATTCAAACTAGACAAAATTCAAGTAACTGTAAGTGTAGTTTTAATAAAGTATAAATGCAATATGACTAAGTGCAAAATATCAATTTCTGTGGTATAAGTACTGTTTTCCCACAATGCAACGCACTCACCTTGACCTTTCCTATCCAGTGTGTTGAATAGAAGTAATATCAGGCATGATTTTTAAAATCCCTGCTACAACTTATTACTTGATTGGCTGCAAATAACAATATTTATATCCTTCATGACAACTGTTACATGGTTAACGGACAAACATTGTGATAAGGTCATGTGACAATGTAGCACACCATTATTTGAAACCGTTTCAGAGATTGTACACAACATTGTACGTGTGTAAAAAAAATCTAGTCGACTCGTATTTATTGATAATGGAAGAAATGACACATTAGCTGGACCAGCCTAAAAACCTTCTTTTTTTATCAACACACACACACACGGCCAGTGTTGTGCAAGTTACTTCGAAACTGTAATACATTAGGTATTACTTGTTACTGTTATTTAAAAGTAATTCATTACCTTACAATATTACTGTCTCAGAATTGTAATGCGTTACATTACTCATGTATTACTTTTGAGTTACTTTCACCAAAATAACTAAGTAGAACTTAACTTTGGGGCTGTAACGATATGCAATATGAAACCGAAATCGCGATTCGCCACACGACTCAGATCCACGAACCTACAGGATCACGACTAGGGTTGGGTATCGTTTGAATTTGAACGATTCTGATTCCGATTCCTTGTTTCGATTCCGGTTCCTAACGATTCTCGATTTCGATTCTTTTAAGAGGCAGGGTCAAAAAAGTTTAGCTAACCTTGCTAACCAACGGTCTTTCTGAAGGAAATACTCCTTCTGTCACAAATACTTGTCACAAATTTTGCATTTTGCCGAGATTTCGTTAATTTTTAGAAAAGTGAAGCCACACTTTGGACCGCCGACGTAAGCTACTCATGTTCGACTCGCGCGGTTATACCAACACTTCCGGTTAGTGTTGGGCGATATGCTCCATTTTCATATCGTCCTATCGTCAGCCTGTGAGATCGGCGATACACGATATTATCGTGAGGGGGCGGGGCTAACTTATTTGATTATTAACTTGATTATTTAGCCTACTCATTAATTTGCTTGTTTTATTAGCCTACTTCGTTTTATATACGAGAATCTTTTTTCTATTTTGCTAGCAAAGGTGGAGTGTTTATTAATAGGATCAGGTTATTTCCTGGTATAGTGAAGTAAAAAAAGATCCTAACGTTAATCCTTTTGTTTGTCAACGGGAAATTTACGGACACATTAGCCTATTCTCATGCCATTACATGCAGCATTTTGGTCTATTTCTGCACGAGATGAAAACACATTTTAATAATTTCTTGGGTCAGAAAGAGTCGGAGTTTGCGATATGTGCCCCCCCTACCAGTGCGCTCTCTGCGCACTTCACATGCGCACTTCAGTAAGCACGAAGTACGCGGGTTAATGTGTTTTAAATGCCGATAGAAACAAGAGCAAGGGCCAAACGTCTAGCTGAGTCGATCGGTTTATACTTATACTTATGACTTGACTCTGATAAAGGAAACGTTTACATGACCACATGCATTGTCAAGTTTATTCAACATAATCAGGTTAAGAACGTCGTCGCATGTAAACGCGCTCAATCTCTGAAAGTGAAAGTAAAAACGGACTGCTTTCGGCATCTGCATTAACGGCGCGTTCCCTCAGAGACGACGATGATAACGGTAACTATAATAATATTTTAGTGATATTATTATTAACACTATTTAGTAATTGTATTGTTTTTAGTGTTAGTGTCATTAAACGTTTTGTTAATGTGTTACAGAAACAAATACTGACGAACAACGATGCCGTTTTCATCTTGGATCTGTAGGAAATTGAATTTTGCGTCTGTTAAAACGAGCACACTTGATAATTTGTGAATGGATCACCTTGCAATTGAATTTTGATGTGGGATGTTTTTTAGTCTGTTTCAAAAACATTCTCTTAGAGGAGTCCTCATTAGTGCATGTGTTGTTGCAATTGTTATGAGGTGATGTCGTTGTAAATTTAGGCAAGGCAAATTAATTGTAGTTCCTAATATTCATTTAATAACAATACTAGCTTTATAATAATAATAATAGGCCTAATAATAATAATTTAATACATTATGGTAAAACGAGCCAATTATCGTATTGATATCGTCAAAGGCATCTGCCATCGGCGATATGTCAGACTATCGTCGATACACGATACTATCGTCTATCGGCACAACCCTACTTCCGGTAGACGCTTCTTTGTTGGTGTTGTCCAGCGGTTTCTTCTTCCGCTCGGCGGACTGTGAATATCGAAACTACGAATCGAAATTTTAACTTTTGAACGATTCCGGGACAAACGAAAAGTTAGTCCCGGTTCCAATCGATACTCGATTCTCAATACCAAACCCTAATCACGACACACCTCTTCCAACTCCCAGCGTTATTCTCCTTACCGTCCATATCAATGCTGCCTTATCTTTGAATTAGGCTGTTAGTATTATTTGAAGTTAACATTATAAAATACGTAGACCTACACCACAAAACTAGTATAGGATAAATTATTTTAAATTGGGGAAGTCCAGCATTATGGACATGACATTTGCAGTCAAAACTTGAAATAAAAATTCTCAGAAAATACATGTATTGAAACGTATATAGGCTACTTCCGTAAAGGACTCCAGACATTAGACAAATATCAGTCTATGTTTTATTTTTAATATTAGGGAAAAGACACACATTCATGCGTGACAAAAAAAATAGGAGGCAAAATATATTTTTTGTAATTCTGTTAATTACACTGCGCAAATCGGATGAGGAAGGGTTGGCTCTCCAGTCTCCATAGAACTTAAAATATTCATTTTATTTTAGTTTTCGTGTTCGCATTTATGAGGAAAAAACAATGTTACAGACGCGACCGCTCTGAACTGGCACTAAAAGACTGCTTTAAAACTTTCACATAGTCTGTTGCCTTTAAGAAGTAAAAGCAGACAATACACTGTAATACAACTGTAATACAAGCCTCACTGAACATGTAACGAGTAAAATATTACTGAAAATTGATTAGTAATGCCTTACACTACTGCGTTACAGCAAAAAGTAATATGTTACTGTAATGTATTACTTTTGTAATGCGTTACTCCCAACACTGCACACGGCACGACAATTTAGTGTCTAATTTCATTAATACTTTTCCGATATGACCCCACTGACGGTTATTGTTTAGGAAAGGGGTTCGGGTCTTCCATGGCTATGGGAGTATTACTAAAATAGTGTGTGACCTGACTTGCCTTAAAGGGACTTTGACATGATTAAATTTAAGTCACTAAGTAGTGAACAAGTAATCCATTCCGAACATAGCTTTATGTTTCAGATCTTTGACTTACGTGCTATTGATGATTTGAAACTTCTCCCCTTTCCTGAAGCTGAGATCATCTTCAGTACGAGCCTCATAATCATAGAGAGCAACAAATAGAGTCACACCTGAGAGAGAGAGAGAGCACATCAGCACCATGAGGATTAAGAATAAATTAAAGCATACTTTATATCCTGGAAATGGACAACAACATAGTGTGCAACGTGAGCACTGGGAAAGAAAAAGCCATTTTGGTCGGCGGAGGCTTCCAGACAGATCGAATGACGTTCAAGACCTGCAATTAGGGCCTTTCACGAGCCATTTCTGGAGTCAAGACTGTTTCAGCCGATTCAAGACCACCAGTCCAGCACAGTACACACACAAACAGACCCACACACACACTGATGTCTGGTCTAAAGGAAGCTGAAAGCCACACCTCTCCCGATGGGCAGTGGTGGAATGTAACGAAGTACAAATACTTCGTTACTTTACTTAAGTACATTTTTCACGTATCTTTACTTTACTTAAGTACAATAAATAGTGCCTACTTTTTACTTTTACTTCGTTACATTTTGGAGCAATTATTATACTTTCTACTCCACTACATTTCTACAACTTCTGTTACATTTTCGTTACATTTTCTGATCAGTTTTTCCCCTGCCAAAACGTAATCTGACCGTCCGTTCGTTGCACGTTTGTCTCACCAGTGACGTTTGGTTGCCATAGATACAGCATATCAACCCGGTCACACTAAACGCGTCTCACACGCAGTGTGTTTATCGTGCAACTCATCCGCGAAAATTAGTTTTTACATGCATAGGAAACACACCGTGTGTAATATATGTTTGGTTTGGTTAGGATTATGGCAAGCCAAGAGGTTCAGAATTACACCATAAATTCATCTCGTTTACTGCCAAACATAGTTATTAACGTAAGGATAAGCATGATGTTTATATTGCCTAATTGCAAGCTTGTTTCAGAAATGGTGACATTTTTTTTCCATCATTATTAAACATCATTATAGGAGTAGGCTATTAGGTTGAATGAGTTAGAATTAAATGTTTTATTAATCATTAGAAAATAGACATTAAGATAATAAATTGTTATGCAAGTACTTTTACTTTTAATACTTAAAGTACATTTAAAATAAAGTACTTTTTACTTTTTACTTAAGTATGGTGGTCATTGTGTTACTTCTACTTTTACTAAAGTAAATATTTATCTGGGTATTTGTACTTTTACTTAAGTACTGAGATTCAGTACTTCCTCCACCACTGCCGATGGGATATTATAAAGAAAGCTGTGTGGGATCGGGATGGGGAACATTCGTCTCGTCTGGCAATGCAAAGTCATCTTCACTATTGTCATTTAGATTTCACTTTGCCTCAAATGATTCCCACAAGATTTTAGAAATTTGGTCATGACATGGAACCAGAGTAATGGGACACAACAAGCAAACCAAACCCTTCATTAGATGGAACCCAAACCTAAAATCGGTCATTAAACACAGGAATGTAAAACAATCAACCTCAACGGGCTTACATTCAACACTTAGCAGTCTGAGGCCATAAGCCATAAGTGATGGTGATGACCAATCTTTATACATCTTGGCAATCTCATAACCAATCAGAGGTCACACTAGATTTGAAAGGATAAGCCAAATAAAGTTTGCACTTTTTGTTTTGTTGCACTGCAATAGAACAGTGGACAGTTATTAAAGTCTCCCAGTGGTAAAATCGTGTTTTTAATGTCGTTTATGTGTCTTTGTGGTGTTTTTAATATGCTTTAAGACAAACCATATGTAAATTCATGTCGACAGCATTGCTGAGGGTTTTCTCCTTAAAACTGCAATGAACCAAAGACGGTTTCAAAAACACGCTTTGAAATCGGTGGTGTTTCTGACGTCACACACAACCTTGTAACCGATCAGAACAACGTGATGACCGCATATCATTAACAGTGAACTAGCAGGGGAGTCTCAAGAGAAGACAGGTTAATATGACAAATCGGGTACATTTAGCAATATAGCGGGTGAATTATATATATAATGTATATGATATTATGGTGAACAATATGCTTTTCTTCTCTGACGATCCGTGTTTGGTCGAAGCGTTTCTAAGGATGCAGATTTCTAGAAGACAGATTGAGATGGCGAACGGGAGCAACACATCATTAGATGTTCGATAACGTTAAATGCAAATTATACGGTTGCACTACAGATAATCCTTATCCATCAATTTGACTGAATAAGCTGTCAATTTTCTTCATATCCTATGTTATTTGCAGACGTCTTTTCCTCTTAATTATTTTTTTCTTTGTATTCAACTGTAACAATATGAAGACAACATTTAATTTACAATATATCCCAGGAATAATTCAATGAACTGCACTAAGAATCTCTTGGTATCTCTCCCCAAATCTGTTCCGGCCCCTCCGCTCCACCTGTGTGTTCTTAAAGAGAAACACACTCTTTTCAGCTGGACATTATAAATCACTATTTTCTGCACTAAACTAGTGAATTGTCCCAAGAAATATTCAGAGATGATAAACAAGATGTTATAGAACGATAATTTAATAAAAACCCAATTTTGACAAAAAAAAAAACTGACATTCAGTCTATATTTACTACTTTATATTTACACTTTCAGTGAAAACGTACCAGAGCGACATCCGACAGGTTTTCCCAGATCGCATCACAAATGATAAATAATAAAATGGAAGTTCCCCCCTCTTGTATTTCATCCAAGGCAGCAATATATGATGTTCAGATTTGCTTGTTCAAACAGCTTTTTGCTTGATCAATTCTCAGGTCAACAAATGTTTTGTTTGAAGTTTGGCAATTATGGAGGCAGACAAAAATTCCTCTGCAAGATTCAACAACTGAGGTCAATTGAGGACCCATAATTGAGTCACTTTGAAAAGGCTTTTTGAAAACACTTCATTTAGTTTGAGAAGCCAAAAATAGCAACATTGACTAACAGTGAGGTTTGGGCAGTTTGTAAGAAAAGTGTGTGTTACCTGTGCCTCCTCGCGAGCGCAGCGTGCCTTGGTGTGTTGCTGTGTTGACCCCTCCGAAGACAGTCACCCCCTGCGTGACCCCAGTGGCATGGAAGTTGTTGTAGTTGGGAATGGCAGCGACCCCAGTGACCCCACTGAAGCTGGGGTAATGCTGTGGCGTGGGGTCGACACCATATCGATAACCTGCTCCGCTCTGAGACAAGCTGGTGTCCCGGTCCTCTGTTAACTTAGCAGCCTCTTTGTCCTTGCATTGCACACAGCCCATCCTCTATGATCTATGAAATGAAGACAGAGAGAGATTAGGAATAAACTAACCTAAAACTGCACCTTAGCATACTTAATAATAATAAATACTATATACATATACCAGTGGCGGCTGGTGAAAAATATTGGAGGGGGGGCTGAATAAGAGGGGGGTCTGGGGTTCCCCCCCCCCAGAAAATTTTGAATTTAGTAGATGTGATTTCCTGCATTCTGGTGCATTTTAGGCCTTAGGCCATGCCCTTACCTATACCAATAAAATAACTTAAACCAGTCAATACCAATGGTCAAATAATACAATAATAATAATAACAGTTTGACAGTTAATGATAATGAACAAGTTGCATGTTTATTATGCTCTGTGTGCTGACAGAAAAAGTGCAAACGCATAATATTGATAAATTATAATATAGGTAATACAAAAAATAATAGGTAATACAACAAGTTTTATCAATCCCCAGCTGTAGACATATGTTTGACAAATTGACAATTGGATAATGGATAACAATGTGTTGATACTAGAGAAAGAGAGAGAGAAAAGGCTCTGAAAGAGAGGGTGGGACAACATTCTTGAGGGTAGCACCCAAGTATGAGAAGAAAGTTGATTTTAACTAGTATGAAACACAGTAATCTAGCTCAGAACTTAAAAACATCAAAAACAAAGCAAACACACAGGTATTAATATTCCTATAACTATTTAAATATCAAATGTGTGTGAAACAGTGTTTATGTGTGTGTGAGTGAGTGAGTGACAGAGACAGACAGGTCAATTCCCACGACTAACTTTACATTATTTCCACTCGACGTCACTGGCGCTGCCATTCTGCTCTCATCTGAGGTAAAAAAATGTCCCGTGGTGCGCGTGCACTCCCCTAATCTGACACTGTGGGCGATATTTTCAGCGCCCCCAAACCATAAAATTTGACGACGCTGATTGGCGAAATATAAACTTTTTTGCATAGCAACCGGGGAACCATTGGCTTAAATTCCAGCACTGTGGGGCTGAGCGAACTGGCGCCCTGAGAAGACAGCCTATTGGCTATACTACTACACCAACATGATAAAAGTAACGAAAGTGAATGCAAATATCATTCTGGTGAGTTCAAAACACTTTTCAAAGTAAAACCATAATTAGCATATAATTAACACAGATTATTTTTCAAAATGATAAATTATAATATATATTAAAAAAACAGACAGACAGGTCTGAGGGAGGGCGGCGCCCCAGCGCCCTCTATGGGCGAGCCGCCCCTGACATATACATATATACACATACACACACACACACCATAATTTACAAATAAATTCTTAAAAAAAGTGATTTCCTGGATTTTTATTCTCATTTTGTCTCTCACAGTTGAAGAGTACCCATTTTTTAAACATGTACTTGAGCATGTTAAAAACACTCATAAAGTGTACACTTTAAGCAACCTTTAATTTCATTATATTATCTGAAAGTGCAGTGTTATGAAATATATACAGCACAGAGGAAGAATTCATTATTGCATAGAATCTTAAAAATCCTTTAACAAGTAAGGACACACTAACACTTTGTTTTTGTTTTTTTTGTCAAGCTCCTCTTGTTGGGAACTTCACTCAGTAGAGAGAGAGAGAAAGAGAGTGTGTGTGTGTGTGTGTGTGTGTGTGTGTGTTCTTCCGTTCATCAGTGCAGGATTTTAAAACTGAACTCGGAAGTTCAGTCCATGATCCATCAACAGCACAAAAGCTGAACTGTCTGACGGACAATAAACTCCCATCGGGAAGCGTCAAGATCTCTTATGCCTCTTCCAGAAGACCCTCACAGTGAAACAGAGAAAAACACCCTTGTGAATAAGTACTGTGTTGAATGTCAACTTGTACTGCCCTTTAAATCTTAAAAGACAAAGTATATTATTTCTGTAATAATTACTCTTTTTAAAAGTGAGCTAAAGTGTTCTACTTTTTCACATGCAAGGCAACATACAGAAAAGGCCTTTAAAAGTAGTATTTTTTTCTAGATTTTCTAGACTAGATTACTGTAATGCTTTATTAGGTGGTTGTCCTGCATCCTCAATAAACAAGCTACAGTTAGTACAAAATGCAGCCGCTAGAGTCCTTACTAGATCAAGAAAATATGAAAACCGATTCTATCATCACTTCATTGGTTACCTATAAAGTTCCGTATTAATTACAAGGTATTGCTTTTGACTTTTACAGCTCTAAATGGTTTAGGTCTATTTAACGAATCTTCCATCGCGCTCTTTAAGATCACTAAATTCGAGGCTTCTGGTCATTCCTAGGATATCCAGATCCACCAAAGGAGGGAGAGTAGGGGTGTGCGATATGACGATTTTCCTTCCTGATATTGTTTGTTGCTCAGACTCTTTCTCCCAGTTTAAAACTAGACTAAAGATGCATTTATTTAGCCAGACATTCATATAATTTTTTTTTATCTTACAGTTACTGTAAATTTGGCCTCAAGTTGATAAACGCCAGAGGAGAACTGGCCCCCGACTGAGCCTGGGTTCTTCCAAGGTTTTTTTTTTTTTTTCTCCATCGGGTCACTTGATGGAGTTTTTCGGTTCCTTGCCACTGTTGCCTTTGGCTTGCTCAGTTTGGGATATTCAAATTAAATGACCCATCATACCATTGATCAGCTCCACCAAACTTGGATGTCTTTTTTCCAGTAATAGAAGTTAAAAAGCGCTATATAAACACTGAAAAGCGCTATATAAATATATTTGACTTGACTTTTTCAAATAAAAATGTTTTGTTGAATAGTGTGATTGTCTTTAAAATAAATGCCATTTGGCTTTATATCTAATGCAGACATACAATTCTAAACAAAGTGACCAAATATAAAGCTGATAGTAAACACTGTAAACTGTTTTCTAGAAACAAATAAAGTTGAGATTTACTGGATACATTACTCTAGATTGAGTCATCAGTGCAATAACAAACATTCATGCACTTTTAACTCCCAGAAACTCAAATGGATTTTTTTAAAGTCTGTACTAACTTGATCTTTTTTTATGACCAAGATGGCTGAGAAATAAATGTGTGTGTAAACGCCATTTTTACTGCTATAATCCAGATCTGTATCAGATTGAGATCTGCGAAGATATTATTTTTCAGTTTTTGAATTCAATTGATGTTCTTCAATTCTATGCCAGAAGTGGGAACGCATGGATCTCAGTGTTCTTAGCTATGACAGGAGTTGCTCATCCTCACTTGTCTCCAACAGACACACACTGAATGGCGGCAAGCTCACTCTGTACCCATCTCTGACAGGAACATCCCCTGCTCCGGCTTCCTCTCTCGCTCTGTTGTTCCTCTCATCTCTCTCAGACAGACCCCTGCTGTGTGTCACCGAGCAGACTAGCACTCTTACACCTACGAGCAAGGTCTCCCGTCGTCTCGCTCTTCCGCTAATCCACAAAGCTCTCTTTCCAAACCTTTTATATTTGTCTACCTCTGCCATGAATAATGTATGCCGTTCTTGCCCTTAAGCAGAAGCACCTGCAGGCTGTCAGAGGCGTTACCTGATGTTCAGCCCACATCCTCTCATTTACAGCTCAAGAGTGCCCATAAACAACAGCTTACTGCAAACATGAACCCACAGCTCTCCACAGGATTCACTGAAGCTACAGAAAATCCACCCCCAGGAAATCAACACAGGCTTATTGGAAAAAGTGACTGTGGGGACATTTGTTGCTGCTGATATTACATTGCTTTCGTAATGTCCAGTAAATGGCGCAAAAAGCATAAATGTGAAATTTGTTTTATTACGGTTGATGTTGCACATATTGTCGCAGTTCGGAGATGATATGTCCGATGAGTGGCATTAAAGGGATACTCCACTTTTTTTTTTTGGAAATAGGCTCATTTTATCACTCCCCCAGAGTTAAAGGTGCCATATGGAATAATTGAGGTAAAATATGCAAAAAATGAGCTACACACATCAAAAGAATGAGAAGAAATAAGTGCAATGATGTCAAACTGGCAAGTTATAGTGCTGCCGAGATATAACCTAAATTAGCATGCTAAATTACTAGCCCCGGCCCGGCAGGTGTCGTAATACCAGTTTCGGCCATGAGAGGCGGTATGCGGCCGGGCAACGTTACCACCAGCCAAACTGCAGTAACACGAGTAAGTCGCGCCGGCTTGTGTGTGTACTTGAACCTGATGTCATGTCGTGATGTCGTGTGGAAATACAGCCCACTACTAAATTTCAGTTCAGGGATGAGTTAAATAAATGATTGGTCGATTTTATGCATGAGGAACACATTTTGGTAAGTTGTAACATATCTTTCAACAGTGTTCGTGTTCTTTTACCATTAGCTCGTAGAGATGATCGGTTCACGTGCGCTAGGGATCTGTCGTCTAACATTTACAAGCGGCAAAACTGCATTTATTGTTTGAATTGCGTAATAAAATGAACAGAATCTGAGATCAGAGCTGAGATCGGTCTCCGTGTCCTTTTCTGTGCATGACAAATTGGATGTGGCGTGAGAGTGTGTGAAAAGTTGTGTGTCTCACGGTGAATTTGTGAGAGTTGGCAGCTCTGAAAGGCGCTAGCTTGGTCCACATCAGGGAATGCTTTCTGTCAAATTAATTCAAACTAATTATAAAAAATGTAACATGAACAAAACGAATACCATAAACTAAAAATGCCTGGGCTTTAATTTTTTCCATATCGTCGAAATGCACCGGCTTGTCTATGAGACGGCCTTTATAATTTAGTATTGAGATGTTGTTCATTTAGTCTCTAATCTCTGAAAATCTCCAAATGATCCACGTGAAACTGCGGTCTTCCAACCTTTTACTATTAGTTTTACTGACTAATATGCGCGAGGGAGACCCGCTCGCCCGTGTTGTTTGAAGACATGTGTGCGCGCGGCCGCGGAGGTATTTTTCTGGAGGTATACTGCCCCCATCTGGTATGGAATATGGTGTATGATTAGATTTTTTATCCCAGAGGGCACCTTTAAACAGTTGGGTTTTACCGTTTTCAAATGTATTCAGCCGATTTTTTGATATTTAGAAGAATATCAGTAACCAGACAGTTTCTGGTCTCATTGACTTCCATAGTATATTTTCTTTCCTACTATGGAAGTCAATGAGACCAGAAACTGTCTGGTTGCTGATATTCTTTTAAATATCAGAAAATCGGCTGAATAGATTCAAAAACGGTAAAACTCAACTGTTTAACTCTGGGGGAGTTGTAAAATGAGCTTATTTCCCAAAAAAAGTGGAGTATCCCTTTAAAGGTAAATGCTATCGCATTTGAAAATGCATGTCACTTAAACTAAACCAATAGTGTTAACCAAAGCACATCGTCAGATAAAAATGCATTTGCTTTTCGTGTAACACTGTACCAGGTGAGCTACTGTTTCCTACCGGTATGTCAGAAAAGCCTGGTTATGTGTTAAAAACATCAAAATGTAACCGTAATACATGTAACTATGCAAAAATAAGTCTTTATTAATCAATCTATTAATCAGTTTATTTCAACTGAAAACCGCAGTGAATTAGGTACAGTTTTGGAGCTGTAAAAATGTAGTTAGAGACACGTTTTTCCAATAAACCCGTGTTACAGGAAATCTATCTGTGAAAAGCTCATTGTCTGACACTCCACGGATTAACTTTACTTTAAACTGCTTTGGCAATGTAAATCATTGTACCATGTAATTATTACTTAAAGGAGAACTCCGGCGAACAATGAACCTTTGGTCTAATAAAACATCGGTACCTAGTCAATCGTTCTCTGAGTTTTGTTTTCATGATAATCAAATGTAAAGAGTTTTATCTCTAAAAACTGTTTAGCGTATAATGATAGTAATGGGGGCATTGAGTAAAAAGAAATCGCTAGTTTATACCACTAACAAGGTTCAAAATAGCCCCACACTAACACAGTAACATAATGAGGGTCACTGCATGCAAAACGAAGCATTGAGAACTTTGTAAGTGTACAGTAGGGGTGCACGATATTGACAAAAATGTGATATTGCGATATCGATAATGAATATTGCGATATCGATATTAATTTCGATATTTTTAAAAAGTTATTGGAAAACGCATCAAGTTTTCTTACAACATAAGATTTATTTCAACTGACAGTCATATTGGACTGGTAGGCCTACAGCATTAATAAATAGGCCTAAATAATATGTCAACAGAACAGGACATGTTAGTTGTGTACACTACACTGTAAAAGATAATAAATAAATAGCAAGTCTACAGAACACACTATGCAACATAAACCCCACTATATGCGTTTTCTTTGACCGAATAGCTATCTGATCGTGAAAAGACCAGGTGTAAATGCCCTGTGAAACGCATGACGTGACGTATTTGAATCTAATCGCTCAAACCACTTCAGGAGGCGGTCTGGGCCGCATTTCAGTTGAAACTGGACAAATGTAAATGCATCTCGTTATTGAATAAACCACATATGTAAAATGTACTCCTTCCAAAAACGCTAAAAATGAGAACGTTACAGGCTTGTCATCAGGGGCGTCGCAACCGTGGGGGATGTGGGTGTCTACAGAACACCCACATCCCCCGTGGTTTGACTTATCGAGACTATTTTTTAAGATGGCTCCTGCCTGTATACGCGAAGTGAACTGTCTTCATAAAGTATCTTCTTATTAAATGGTCTGTACACTTACAAAGTTCTCAATGCTTCGTTTTGCATGTATGGAGCCTCATTATGTTACTGTGTTAGTGTGGGGCTATTTTGAGCCTTGTTAGTGGTATAAACTAGCGATTTCTTTTTACTTAGTCAATCCCCCCATTACTAGCATGTACATTTGTTGTAACACATGTTAGTGAATGAGACACTTGAAGTGCAAGGGCAAGGAAAGAAGAGATTGCAGAAGAACAACGGTAAAGACACTGATGAACGGAAAGGAGGCGAAAAGAGACGTCAAAAGAGGAGATGAGTATGAATGGAGATGAGATGAGAGGAGAAACAGTAAATGAGAGGAGACAAAAAGAGAAGTGAAAAGTAGAGGGGACGAGAGGAGAGGAGGTTAATGAGTTTCTGCACAAGACAAGTGAACTGCTTTATTAAGGGAATGCTTGTAATAAGCGATGAGGCGTAAGAGAAGCGAGAGAAATGAAGAGATAAAAGGGCAGATGAAAAAAGACAAAGAGCAGAGAGTCTGCAGAGACCAGGATGGAATATTTTATATCTTAGGAAGAGAGAGAGAGAAAGACTGAGAGAAGTGAGAGAGAGGTGGAGAGATTGTGCCCTGCGGGGATTTTGAGTGGTTCAATATGCGAAATTATCGCCATGTAATAATAATAATAAATATGCTATATAAATAAGCTAATTGGGATTTTTAACGTATAACAGTTATGTATGACAGACTTGAATAAGGACAGACACAGGCAATTGCATTCGCTCTGTGTGCATGTGTGTGTGTGTGTTTGTCCCTGACCCCCACCTTTTTCTCAGACCAGGTGACAGAGTAATTGGGATTGCCTAAAATATTTGTGAATTTCATTTCATGTAAACAAACATGCACAATGGGGAATATATCAGGTCACCAAAACTTATCATGGTCATGCCCGTATATCAACACAGAAAAATCATCGGCTGTTGTCAATAATCAAAACAAATGCCAAATATCGGCCATGACAATAATCCCAACCAATATCTAAATTTGGCATTTCTTTATAGATTGTGTGCTTATACACCTTTTTGACAAGGTTTCACCATCAGCATTATGATTCTGTTGTCAATGTCATGAATTAAGCAAAGAGCAAGACTCAGTCTCAACCTACAGTTACTCCAACATTACAAGTTAAGATGGGGCCATTGAGCATCAATAACAGTGTACTGAGTGTAGCATAACTATTTAAATCATTCAGAGTTGTCTGTATATAATATAATATAATACAATATAATTAAAGGGGTGGTTTACTGCTTTTTTTCTTTGCATGATTGTGTTTATGGGGTGCAATATAACATGTATTCATGGTTTTTCTTTTTTAAAAAGTCTTATTTTTCATAAATTTCACCTTTATTGTAAGCTGCTTTCTCCTCTGTCATTTGAACGAGCGGTTGACTTCCTGAGTCTATGAAACCACTCCCTCAGAAACAGGCAATGGCCTCAGATTGGTTAGTTTGGGCTAGTGTGTTGTGATTGGCTAAACTGTAGCTCACGTTGTCCGGAAGATTAACGCCCATTACCTTTACGGGCGAAATGTGCCGGTGCTCCGGTCCAGATGTAAATAATGGTGTCGATACTGCAGTATCAGTATGAGCCAGAATCAGACCCAGAAAGCAGTGATGAAGAGAGTCAAGCAGAACCTCACCACACACGGCTCTTACTAAACGCTTCCGAATGGTAATGTGCCTATATATTTTTTTACTTTATACACGTTTGTTTTACACAATAGCATTGAACTGACTGGCTATTTACTAGGGGTTTCATCAACTAGTCGACTGTCACAACCACTAGTTGGCGCTGTTGGCCTTAGTCGACTAGTCGGAAACAAAATGATGCCATATATATAGATATATTTTTTTTGTGAACTATCCTTAAGTACCAGCGGCAGTATATACTATAAGCACTATAAAGGCCATTGCACACTGAGCACGAAATATTCGTATGCGTATTTTCGTGGTCGTCAGCTTAAAAATTCGTCACGCATAGAAACCTTGCACACCGAGTCCGTTGCGTATTTCTTAAACCTTTGCGGGAAAAAACGCAAAAATACCAAATGGATTCGTCAAGCAGTGAGGATGATTTTTGCCCTCTCTCTTATTGAAAAGGGAAGAAAGAGAAAATATTACGTCCATCCAATCCTGAAATTGCGCCGAGAGGAAGGAGAGTTCCTTATCAAGGAGTTGCGAATTTATCCTGAGCGATTCAAAATTTACCTCAGAATGTCAGTGGGACAGTTCGATGCTTTGCTAGCGATTCTGGAGCCACATATTAAAAACAAGACCACCAATTTCCGTGAACCAATCGATTCTGAACGGAGACTGGCAGTGTGTCTGAAATGGACCAGGTATGGACACACACACGGACAAACACACACCCGCGCGCGGCCCGTTGGAAGCGCTGGGCAGACAGAACAGCTAGGCTGTTATTGTGTATATTGTGCCCAAATAATACATTAGTTATCGAATAGGCTGCTCAATCACACCTTATTCGATCCTAAATTTCAATCTGATTGAAAGGGGAGGTTTATTAATTTCATAATCCAATATAGAGAAGAGAACATAAACACTTGATCGAATTGAAAACCGAAACTGAAAGCACGGCGCATATGTGCAATGATTTGAGGACGAGCTCCCCCCGGCCCTGAATTGTCAAAAGACCTCTCAAAATGCTGGCTCTGGATGCGAAAAACGCAGAAAATCAAACCCGATCCGATTAATTTTATGACGGACGAAAGTTTCGGAGGCGGTGTGCAAGAGTGACTGACATAACGTGAGGTCGAATTTTTTTTTTAACGTGCGAAAATTTCGGATGCGAATTTCGGAGTCGGTGTGCAATGGCCTTTAGGCGCACCTTCAATTACCTATTTTAGAACATTTTTCAAACGTTTGACTGGGTTTGCGTTATGCATCCACTAGATGTGCTAAAGGGAATTTATTTAGTAAGCGTGAGCGCGCTGGGGCGGGCACGTAACTTACATTCGCAGCCTGACTCGCTGACAGCAGTGTCTGTTCGTGTGTGTGTGTTAAGAGTGAGCGCTCGTGAGCGGGACGGGAGACACACATAACCTGTTTTATACGAGGTTGAACTTGCCGTGTGACAAAGCGGGCATAAGATGGACACGAGCGCGAGCAATTGATCCATATATAATGCGCTCCGGATTATAAAGCTTGAGAAAAGGCCGGATTGAGAAAATTAAAGGCTTTTAATTGCGCTTTATAGTGCGGAAAATACGAGTACTACTCTCGCTTTTAGATCAGCACGCGACGTGTTTAATATAGCTAGACACATTACACCAGATTTTCTCTCAAATGTTTGCTTTCACTTTAGACATAGCCAATTCTTTTTATGTAAACATTGTGTGTATTTAACAGTCGGCTATTAGCATAATAAGACTCGAAAGATAACTTAGTCCAGTATTCAGGCCCTCGCTGTATGACAGGCTTCTAGTGCCTGTGAGCGTCGGGGGTAGCCGATGCCGCGCGCTCAGGAAAGCGCACGTTAGAACAGCGCGTGAATTAAATGTTTAACCGGCAAGGCTTATGCAAATAATGAACTTTTGTGAATTGCAGTGTCCCGTACCTATTCCTTAACGTGTGATTTGGAGGCTACGTCGCGTTGTACAGTTGAGACAGAGGCGCCAGAACTGATAGAATGCACTGTAACACGATACTACTACCATATTTCTTCAAAAGCACAGAGATTTGAGACATTTACTATTCGTGATATCGCACACCCCTAGAATAAACCATTATGCAAAACTAGTCGACTAGCAAAAATCAGTAGTTGTGAAACCCTTACTACTTACGTTATATACACAAACAGCGTTGGCATTAAGTATATATCATAAAGTATATATACATGAAAAATACATTTACAACATTAGTACTTACACAAAATTCAGGACCATAATGTTTGTACGCGTTTATCGTAGACACAAAATAGCATAACTAGTAGCCTAGTGGCTCTAAAGCCAGCGATGGCATTTGATAAAACTAAAACACAAGGCTAAGTCTGAAATTACACATGCAAATAGATTTAAAATGATGAAGTCTTAGCCTACTTACAGGTTGTGGCCCAACAACTGCTGCCTCTGGTTTTAAAGTCGGAACTGCTTCATGTTTTAGTAACAGTTTCTTGTTGAATCCGGCGTTGAACTCGTGGAGATTCTGGAAGCTGTCTTCCGTAAAATGTGCAGTACTGAGAGCTAAATTATGATTGTCATTTTCAGGAACATAATCAAACATAAATTGTATCCATTGTTGACGAAGTTCAGTGTCCATGGGAAGCTCGAACACAGAAGACCTGACAGCTGGGTGAACACAACACACTCGACGAGCCGCAGAAATATGGCCATGTCCTTTTTTCGCATATTCCGGAGTGAGGGGTTGATGCAAATGTGTGGGTTAGTGACGTCTAAAACCCAGCTGTAGTCCCAATCGAGTCGTTTTTGTAGGCATTACACTTCCTGATTTTTAAAAGACGATATCTCTGCTTACATTGAACTTTCAGCGCTGCAACTTTGCAGATACTGTTCATGCCCCGACAGCAACATTACACACTATTTAAAATGAAAAAAGTGAAATCGCAATCAACCCCCCCTTTAAATGTTTAGTAATGTAACATACACATTACTAATATACACAGTTCTTACATATATAAAGTGTAGTGGCAATGCAGCTGGACCATGAAGTTGTCTTGTCACCATAGTAATGACCTTGTCCCAATTCTTCCTGTCACTCCATGGGAAGCAACCATCCTTGTGCAGCTTTCTAACACACACTCGCTTTTCCCACCAACAGAAACTCCCAGGGTAAACGTCCATAACCCAGCAGAGACGAATATACTGTCCTTCATCTCAACCCTCTGTCAAATACAGCCAGCACAGCACCATTGTGTCAAATGAACTCAGTCTCAGAGAGAGAGAAAGAGAGAGAGCATCAACCATAGACTCTGTACTAACTAAAAATTTGACAAAACAGAAACATTGAAAATGCAACTAGTCAAATAACCCATGAGCCATTATTTTTTGTGTAATTTGAAAACAATTATTGTCATTTCACTGCTTTAAAAAATGAATTCCATAATTATCCATATTTCACAAATTTAGAGAAATATTGATAGGTGTAGAAAAGGTATTTTTCATGTTCTCATGTTATGTTTTTATTGCTAATTAACTCATTTAAATCTAAAATTGGTGTGAAAAATACAGGGATGGGAATCTTTAGGCACCTTACAATCCGATCCTAGTCTTTTTAAGAGTAGCCTATTTTTCTCTTTCTCAGCTTTCCTGTTGTTTGATTATTACTGATGACATTAGACAGCGGGAGATCTAATAAGCTGCATTCACACTAATGCGCAGATCGTGCACACGGTTGGGGTGGAACATCAAAAATAATAAACAAGGAAGGGGAGGCGGAGGGACAACAAAGTCCTTGAGCGAGGGTCCAGGGTGGACAGGCGGGACGGTGATCTTGGGACCACGGGGTGTGGGCTTAGGACGGGGGGTCCGAACGGACTTGGGTGGAGTAGTGTGGGTAGAGGGAGAAACAGTCCTGGGCAGAGCAATGACGGGGGAAACAAACGGGAGTCCAGGGGCAGAGGAGACTGCAGCAGCGAAGACGAAGCGGAGACACAGGAACTGACAGGGGGAGAGAAAGCAGGAACGGGAACAGAGTTGCTTGAAGAGTCAAAACCTCCCCAAGAAGAAGTGAGACTCATCACCTCAGACTCTTGAGAGGCGTTGACTGTAGCACTCTTGGTGGCTGGCGCGGGTGCTGCGCTTTCGGCGGCGGGCGCGAGTGCTGCGCTCTCGCCATTAGTGTTCCCACATTCAGTTGAGTCAGTTCAGCGTTGATCCTGTCGGGTATCGGACACGCACGTCCAACACAAGCAGTTACCAATGACTAGAGAAAAACTATGCACATTGCTGCCAGTTCATTTCAGACGGCATGTCATCTATGGGAATTTGCATGTTTATTGCTTAAGCATTTCAGGTATTGACAACATGCTTGTTGCTACGGCTGTTGCTGCAACATACTCGTTTAGGTCATCCAGGTAGGGGCAACATACTTGTTGCTTAAAGCTGTAGTATACGATGTTGAAAATCGGTCGAGAGAGCCTGAAACGGGAGGGAAGTTTTGAAAAACTCATCCCGCCTCTCCACACACACCCCCCTCCCCTCTGCTACCTGATACCTCCCACAGGGAAACGATTTGAACAACGTCACTCAATCAAGTTGTCATCATCGGAACTGAGATGTACTCTGTGCAATGTCTGATTCTCGAACAGAAACCCGCTAGGCATACTGCAATATATTCAAGCACTTCAAGAAATATATTTATTTACTTTGAACCGTGATACAGGTGATGCTAAACAGCTAACATTCCAATGCCGACCGGCAGCATTAGCAAGTTTTCAGACTGATAAAAAGCTATTTATGTAACACGTCACACCATATAAGAGTACAAATAAATGTTTACCTGCTCAACAAAAAGTCAGCCGTGTCAGCGTCGGTATTCAGTCCCAGATCTCGCTGAAGTTTCCTCCATCGGTCAATGGTGAACCCTATATTTATCCTACTCAACTTTCAGCGTTCTTCACATTTTCTTTTCGTCTCTGCTTTTTCCTCAAACGACTTTCTCTTCCGTCCTAACTTTCTTGTAGGGGCAAGCAGGGGACGCTTGCTGATGTATTTTTCGTTGTTATCCATTGCTGTCTGATGTGCTACTTAGCTAGCTACCATGTGCGGTCACCTGCTAACGTGCGCGATTCTCATGACGCAGAAGGGGGGCGCGGTCGGGCGTGGTTGGGCGCGGTCGGGGTGGAGACGCGAGCTCCAGGCGGAGTTTCAAGTGTAGCTTGTGATTGGATGAGAGCAGTTGACCAATGTAGCTTTGCGCTCGCAAAGCTTCCATTGGTCAGCTTTTATGTGGCTGTACAGCCAATAGAGTGAATGGATTTTTTTCGTTCTTTTTTCTATTTATATTGTTAGGATTATACTATATAACCATAAACAGCATCTAAACGAGGATATTAATAATGAACAATCTTTGAAATCGTATACCCTAGCTTTAAGACTTCCGGTATTGTTGCTCAAGTTTTTCAGGTATTGGCAACATGCTTGTTGCCTTGGCTCATTCGGGTAACTGCAAAAGCATCCAGAATTACACTGTCAGTTGGGTTTGGGGGATATTGGCATACGGTTTTTTTTTGGTGTTATTGCTGCTCTACCTGCTCCTAGGCTGCATGGATGCGCAGGGAGTTCTCGCCCAGAATGGAACCATACCGCCAATCCAAACTGTATGCTAACTGCCAATCGTATTTGACGATAGTGGTCCTGACAGAAATTGATTTTGTGAATTTTAAAATCGTACCTGTTTCTTTTCCTACAATCCAACAGTGAACAAAGCAATAGTAGCAAACTGTAATCAGCTGCGTTTGTATGAAACAAGAGAGAGCGGGTCCACAATACTCAGAGGCGTAGGTTTGATTTTGAAATTGGTGGGGATGGGGACATACATTTTTAGGCCATGAGACAGGACCCCAAATTTGGGCTACCGGTACCTTTTTGAGGGATTACATTTCTTTTTGATTTTCACGAAGGTACACATTAGCCTGGTTCAACCAGACTCTAGTACATTTCATTTGCACATAGAGTCTGGAACCGCACCATTGAGAAACGTTTTCTTCCTTGTAGGCGGGTTCACTATTAAAATCTATAAGTTCAAATCTATTGGATCTGCCCAAAGTCACTCATGATCTGCCATAGCCAATCGCTAACGTGTGGTCGTGAGTGACGTATGTCACGCGCCGAAATGGCTGGAAACAACAAGTCCGAATGATCAGAGGACTAGGTTTACAATAGGATTTCAGTCAACGAGCGCCGCAGGTTTTGTTAATCTAGGAACAATTATTAATTCGAATGTATATTTGACACTAAGGACAGTGATATATTCATTCAACGGTGGAAGCTGTGTCTAATCATTACAAATATGCAACTGTGGTCGTTTCTGATCTGCCGCAAATGCTGTAGCAGCTACAGTGAATCAGTCTGTCTCTATCTGCAGATGTGTAATAAACAACAATTTTTCATATTACGTCTTATTGTTTCTTAATTACCTTAATTATGGTCTTCAAAGTATGTGTTTGTACATTTTTATGTGGCATTTAGTTTTTTTTTATTAAAACAAATCAACCATTGCCATCTAAAACTGAAAATCAAATATCTTCAAAGTATGGTTTTTCACATTTTTATTTATGACAATTATTTTTTAAAAATCACAACCAATTTGTATGATGTAGAACATGTAAAACTGACACACCAACCTCCTGCACGAGTACACAAATGGGCTCAAAATGTTCTATTTATCACAAGAATCAGTAAATTTACAGTTGGGAATATGAGCGACTGACATGACTCCTGAGCGGATCTTCAACAATAGTTTAGCAGCCAGGACTCGGGGCTTCCGAACACCGCGAACACGAGGCTAAACCGTCCGTCCAAAATGTCACGGTCATCGTGCACGAGCTGCCCAGCACAAACTTCCAAATAGACATGTGCCGGTATTCGGTAATGCGATAAATCGCGGTAATGAATATGCACGATATTGTTATCGCGGGCTCTTCAAAATACCGTGAAAAATAATAGATTCGAATTTAGACTTTTAGAGCGCGCACTAGCTGCTTATTTTCCTTCAACCGCTCAAACACTGCGTGCTGTGCAGAACACGCGCGCACTCTGATGTAAACAATCCCCACATGTATAAGCACTGTTCGCATATTTTTTTACAGTCTATGGACAGTGCGCACTAGTCTGATGTAAACAGTCCTCACATGGAGTAGAAGCATGGCGGAACGCTCCCGACGATTTATCCCCGCAGGGCTGCCAACTCTCACACATTCCGCTTGAGACTCAAGCTTGAGACTTTCAGACAGGACGCGGAATACGCGCGCGACGCGCAGGGATGTTTTGTTGCTGCGTCGACCTGCATCGACCACGCCGGTGTTAAAGTTCAAAATAGTTAAACTTTTTATTTGTAAAATAGCAAATCGCGTTGTATCTGAAGGGCAACGTTGAACCAAGCGGTCAGCGTCGCGCATTCCGCGTCCTGAAAGGCGATTAACGCATTTGACACTTTTCACACGCTCTCCCACAGAGAAAAATCACAGAGCAAAGAGGACACTGACACCGACAGACTAGACAGAGCAGGTTACTTTTGATATGAAAGTTGTTATTGATAAATTGAAGTTGATAAATCAGCTCTAGGTTCTGATCACAGATCGTTGCTCCTCAGTTCAAGTAAACCGATCATCATGTTACTTTCGTTTTTATTTAAAGATACAGTACAACTTACCGAAAGGTATATTTACTTATACATAATAACGATCAATCAGTGTTTTCAAACACGGAAAGAGGTCAGTAACACTGCAGGAGAACAGTTGTGTCAAAACGTTACATTTACCTCAGGAAAGCCATTTAATGACCAGCACATTCATTGACTAGACAAAAAATAGCAAGGAGTATTTTGCTAAATATTATATTTAACTTCTCTCTGTATGTTTACAGCATTATGTGAGTTTTTTTTCTTGAGAAACATTAACAGACTGAGGCCTACCTAATATTTATCCAAATGAGTCAATATTGAATTAAGACTGAAATCAAATCCAAGAATTTAATTGAATAATACAAACAGTAACCTAAACAGTCATTGTAACATGTTGTCACTAAACTTTAAACAATTTGGTTTAGTTTACCATATGTTTTGAAAATCACAATTACACATTGATACAAGTTGAGGTTTTTTAGAGACCCACAATGCATCTGTTTTTCTTGAGCATTAAAATATAATTTCATTAAAATATCGTGATAATACCGTATACCGTGATAAAAGCTCAATCAATTAACCGCAGCATGAAAATTTGATACCGGCACATGCCTACTTCCAAACTTTCTGCCTCCTTCACTTGGTCCTCAGTTGTGCAACAAGAGGTTAGACGATAACAATCCGGCTTTAAATTCTATATATTCGGCAGTTTCTTTTCCAACAACGGACCGAATAGCTTTTCTCACGTCTTTCTCCGCTGCCATTACTGAACTCAAACTGACGCGCTTACATCAACGTCATCGTTCTCAGCCACTCCCTCTATTCGCTGATTGGTCCTACAAAAAATTGATTTCTGGAAACCTAAGGATACACAGCAGTGCCAGACGCAGTACAAAAGGGAAATGAAATTGAGCGGAAGTGCGTAGGCGGGCGCAGCCAGGCTAGGTACACATCTCTATTGTTGGAAAATGTGTGATAGCATCCGATCCATGGTAGCTTCCATTAGAAATCAACACTTATATCATCCTACCTCAAGGTAAGGGGTTCAGTGACTACAAGAGAGAAAAATACATATTTACCAAGACTGAAATACTGAGAAATACTGAGACTGCGTAGTGAAGCATGCCCTAAGAGCTAACTACCAGGCTGCATTATGGAGGAGATGCTTGGAAAGGGACCCAAAATCACCTACCCCTGTTGGTCATGGATGGAAGATCGAGTCTGTGGGAGGAGTTGACCAGATGGTAGTTCAGTGGATGGATGGCGAACCAGCACCTGAAGCTCTATTAGATTTATTGGCCTGCAACTGTCTGTCCACTACTAAATGTGTTTGTGTTGCCAATGGACTCAAGTGCACGGATATGTGTAGGCAGCATTCCACGGAGCAGTGTAATAAGAAAGAATATTTTTCGGAAGATTCGAATGTTGTGTGTGAGGAAAAGGAAGCAAACAGAATACGGGTGTTTAAACGCAGTGTGCATCTGCGGTTAAAAACTCTGCTCAGAATCGACCCAGAACCATTGGAGGGAAAATTGCAATGTATCGATTTTTCCTCCCACCACTAGAAAAATATGTGAGGCGGATAATTTTAGCAGATTTGATCTGCACTTACTTACAAGTCCAGCTTCATCTATTCAAAAATAAACAGTGAAGTGAAACTAAGATGAAATGATCACAGTCAAGGAAATAAGTGATGACATTTCCTTTATAATGAAGCTGTATCCATTGTGAACAGACTGTGTTTTACTGGTAGTCAACGTTTAAAGATAGAAACAAAGGGAACAAATGGATCTTTTCCATATGCGCAGCGGCAGTGTCTGGGGTCTGGCATTGCTAGGTGAAAGTGGGAATTTGTGGATTGCTCACTTCAGAGAAACTCAAGATAAATATAATTTACGACCGTAACGTAAAGGGAAGTGTTAAAAGAAAAGGCTCAAAAAAACTGTTGCTGATAGATTACACTAAGCATTAGTGCTGCACGATCTCAAACCTGTGCAATTATATAACGCAAAATGCCGCGATTTTATATGAAATAAACAAATTGGGGCTATTAACGCAGCATCTCTTCTTTTTTGTCATCCTTTGACTAGTGTTACATGATCCCGCTCTTATTCGTGCAAATGCCTTTTTGCATTTTGCACAACAAGAAGTAAAAAGCTGCCTGTGAATGTCCTGAATGTGACTAGCAGAAAGATGCGCGACATAATGCACATGCACAGACCGCGTGCCAGAAAATACAGTTCTCTTTCGAGCTTGAACGAACAATAATACACACAATTATGCCAAAATGTCGTTTTGTCGAGTATCTTCATAACATAAGAAAAGTCTTATGGACGAAAAGAGTTGTGCTTGTGGAAGAATGAGGTGTGTGTGAGATCCGTGTCTCGGCAACGGCTGCTCTTAAAGGGCCAGCAGCGAATAAAGCGTTCTGTCAGTAAAGTTAATCAAAGAACAAAGGAAACAGAAAAAATTACTCACTTCTCTTGACTAAAGAACGTTTGTAGCTTTAATAATTAGTCTATATATAATTTATAATTCATGCAGCGCAGACTGTTTGATAACTTTATGCAATTTCTGTATCCTACCTGTTAAGACAGGAAGGGCACAGGTAAATATGGCTTTTATTATCGGTTTATGTGAGGATTGTTTGAAGTTAACTTAATTTAAAAGCTGTTATATTTTTTTAAGCCTAATAATTTTTTTAAAAAGTTGATAGCTTTCAATTATAATGATGGAATCACTGTAATGTTGGTTTGGTTGATGGTTTATTGATCATTATAGGTGTTATCAATCATTTAGTTGTTAGCTTGAGTTGAGAAACAAACATTAATACACAGAATAATCATCAATCTGTGTGTGCATTTTACTTTAGAACCAAGCAAGTTGGACTCATGAAACCATTTTATTATATCGCAATTGCAATATTGACCTCAATAATCGCAATATGACATTTTCCCCAAATCGTGCAGCCCTACTAAGCATAGATTATAGATATAATCCCTTCGCTATGTGCCATGAACTTTACAATGTGAAGCGTGGCCTGCTGTGCTTCAAGTGTATCATTCTGCGCATGGGATGCGCATGATCGCTATGCTGCTCTTAGTGGAGCCTATCATATTATAATACTTTGGGGAGACAAGGGGGCGTGGCCTAAGGGAATATCACTCGTGGGCCACGCCCCCTCCCCCTGGGGAAATGGGCCTGCCACCACAGCTTGGAAAAATCCTAGAGGAAACACTGACTCAATCAATGACTATTGATTCTTCATTAGTCAGACATCGTAGTAAAGTTTTTTTTGCTGGAGAATACCATTCCTCCAACCAACAACTAGGCCATCAGTGTGTACATCATGGAAGCTGTCAAAGATTGCAGATTTTGCCTTTTATGATTACTGACATGTGTCTGAGACAACTGTCAGCAATGGGTGGCTGCAAACACACGGTGCAAGAAATACAACACAAAAGCTTTTAAATCAATACATCCAACAGCAAAACTCCGGAGCAATGGGCTCTATGCACGGCGGTATTTTCGGTGAAGCATTAGGGATGCTCGATAACTTCCGCCGATCGTAGAGTCCAATGCAATACCGAGAATTTATATCGACTTTTATACTCCATGGTTATAATAAAGACACGTTAGTCACAAAAACAGATAAAACAGACACCCCTCGTTGTGTTTATGCTTCTTTTTAAAATTATATTAAATAAATATAACTATATATAAAATTACATCTAAACGTATGTACGTTTCATTTCAAAGACTGCAGTAAATTTTAAAGACTCTGCCATAATCCCGTTTTCCTCGGTTTTCCTCCGCTTTAATCTCCACAACCGGAAATGGACGAGCATCCCTGCGTCAAATGAAGAATTTATGCGTGCATATAGCCCATAATAATACACAACCATGTCAACCGAAAACGTCACTGAACAAAGAACTGAGAGCACAGAATGCTTAAATACACAAGGAGATATCAATAGCGTTGGGCGATATGCTCCACGTCATTTATATTGTCCTATTGTCAGCAATAAATACTATCGTGGGGGCGGGGCTTACTCATTTGATCATTATTTATTTGCTTATTTACTCATTAACTTTCTCACTTTTACTTTTTTAAATTAGGTCTCAATTTTCAATGGATTTCCCAATCCTCCTCGGTCCCAGTTGTGTTTGCTATTGCCACATCTCTCTCAACCAATCCATATTAATCCATGTTACTCTAACATTCTTCACTATATATTTTTTTTCATAGGTTCATGTTTGTTCACTAAAGTGTAAAATAATCTTACAAAAGCTGCCAATTCATCAGGATGATTTACCTTATAAACATCAAATCGAACATACAATATTTATGTCAGTACAAAATGATTCCTGACAGAATCTCTTATATGAACTTTTATAAATAACTTTCGGTTTCCCTTTAGGAACCTTTGTGTTCCTAGTAGCTATCATATTATGATAACTACACCCAATAGGAAAAAGATGGAGCACATTTCCACAGAATTTAAAAAAAATGTTGTCTATACAAGCAGATGTTTTCCTCACTGGAAAATAGTTTCATTCACAACTTTACTCTAGTGGACAGTCTAGAGACATCCAGGCAGTTAATGTCTAAATCACCCATCAAGTAAATTTATGTTTATGTTTATTTCATTCATGGATATTTTCCATTAACTTACTTCATCATTTAAATAATTTATAAAACCATGATGAAAAGGAAGCAGGACGAAGAATATCTTATAGTTCCTGCCCCCTCTAATTTCCAGTATCACAAACATTGTCAATCATATCACAAAGTTCCCTTAAATAACAGCTGTTTGCACATGGTGGTCTGTAGCATCAACCAACGAATAAGGATTTAACAAACCGTCGCTGCACTTGTAGCCACAAAGCCTCAACATCTACAGGCATTAAAGAATATACAGCTATTTGTGTACTTACCGTACGGCAACCCCTCCACTATTCCTGTCCCTATCCTTCTGGTAAATATTATAACATTTATATTCACTACATAATCTTACAATGTCTGATAAAGATGTGTTTCTGATACTGCTAAAACATGAATATTTGTAAATCAATACATCTGTTTGTTTGTTTTTTTCTTTTTTTTCTTCAAATTAGCAACTAACAATGACAGGGAATACTGGAAAACAACAACAAAATATACAACGTTACAACAACAAAATATGTTATACATATGGACAACATATGAGCAGTTTCATGATCCGAAACCAATTACACTCTGCACATACAGATCAATGAAAGCTCAATTTTTTAGGCCAGAGATATTGATTGATGTTCACACATGTAGTGTTGCACATGTGGTAGTGATTATACATATAGGTCGCCACATGACCCTCAAACACATGGTGCCACGTCATCATCAATTCATGTGCATTTGTTGTGAGGAAAAAGAGGAAGTTTGGCATTGTTCAGATAAACGCCTGGATTTCCACAGTTTCCTCAAGCTCTAGTAACCGATGCACAGAGCCAAAGGCTAGGTTACACAAACATCTTCGAGGTCAAGTGTTTTTTAATGCTACAGTATAACACTTTCTTCCATCCCAGTTTGATGTGCAGAGTCGACTATAAGCAAGCCATTAGAAAGTTGCCACATCTTCTGACTAATGGATTCTCATTTGCGTTTCCCAGATGCATTTTTTTTTTAAATACAGACTAAGTGAGACTGAATTAATCCAATAGATTAAGAATAAACTGGTAATCCTAAAGTTGTATAAGGTTGTAACAAGTGTTGTCAACTCGCCCTAAAATTTCCCTAAATTTACACCCCAGTGCCCAATGGAGACATGCTTGAAAACAATCCATACATAAGGAATTTCATTTACTAGATGCACTATAAAAAAAAAATTAAAAAATAAATAAATATTGAAACTAAAATGCACAAATGGTTGTCAGAAAACTGTCAGAAATCAGATAACATGATTACGACATCAAGTTACAGACTGATCTCATGAAGTAGTGTGTGTATGCCACGCCAATTCGTATTTCCATTTTTGGCGTGCTATCAAGACGCATAATCGCCTTTCAGCGTGTTTATGAACGCCGTTGACTTAACGTTATATAAATATATGACTTACCTCAACCCCGTCCCTAAACCTAACCGTCACTGGGGTTAATGGCATTTATGACTGTTCCCTTACCATCCTAGGTAAAAAAAAGATATGACTTACCTCAACCCCATCCCTAAACTTAACCGTCACTGGGGTTAATTGCATTTATGACTGGAGATTTGACTGCGTGTACAGACACGCGGAATGACGCGGACGTTAATGGCGTAGACATGCACGCATACACGCGGATACACGCGGATAGCTCAAAATGCGTAGAGATAACACGCCACCTGACTCGAAAGTGGCGTGTATGTTTACGCAAAAGTCATGATGTCATGTTGCAAGTTAATAAGTGTTCAAATCACTGTGAAATCTGCCATCAAAGTACTGCGATCCTGAGCCGTCAGCTGGCTCATTCTGCAAAGCTACTACAGAGCGGATGTATAAGCTCTGATGATAACACCGCTGTTTCACGATTGGCCGGATTCACTGATTTCCTGTTTATTTCAAACCCCTTCATTTTGTGAGCTGATGTGCACAAATCCAAGATTTTAACAGTAAAAACCTTTGTTTTTAAATGGTATAGGTTTATGTAAAATTGTATTCTTGTACATAGAGGCGAAGCATAAACTTCCCCCTGCCATTGATGATATTTTTTATTATGACACAATAATAGTTAAGGCAGTCTGTGTAACTTTTAGGGGCCACTGTGTAACTTTCAGATCTCCTGAAATGATACAACATCTTCAGTAAGGCTTCATTTTCGATTTTGATTATGCCTTCCAACGAATATTTTAGAAAACTCAAGGTAAAACAATTTTTGTGCTACTGGCACGTTCAGTGTTTTCGTTCCTCCCGAAGCCAAACTTAACACCCAAATCCGCCGAATAAGTGACAAACATGTCAAAATGGCATTTTGGCAAGGATCATAATAGCACAGTAGGTTATGTCTTAAGTGAACGTAAACAGTTGAGAAAGAAAACGGATGTGTAACAGTCTTAAAGTGACAGCAGCCCAATATTACTACTTGAATTCAGTGTCATTAATGTTAATAAAAAAAGAGATAAAACCACTCACTGCTCTTTAGTAGTTTTAATATTGATTAATTCATATTTAATGTAAACAGGGAAGACTATTCGGTGTAATTTTACATTTGATTACTTTATTCAGTTTCTTTTGTATATTACTTAATAATATGAAATAAGACTTATATTGCCCACCAATAATCATGTTAAATAATCGTGATTCCAATATGATTTGTGTCATAATCGAGCAACCCTAATCTCTAGATCGAAAAACAGGCAAAGAAGAACCACCTAAACCAAAAGAGGCAGATACAAACGGTTTACACAATAGTAAGCTAACGTAATCACCAACCGTTCAACACGATATAAATCAAAACTGCTTGACGTTACCAAGAAAATGTCAAACTCATGAAGAGGTAATGATGACTGAAGCTCGGGGGGTGTTGATGGACTTGTTTCTACTCGATCTATGTGTTGATCTTCATTCTGAATCCAATTCTGATGCAATTTTCCCAGGGTTTTTTTTTTTTTTTATTAAAATTACCCACATTAAAATATTGGTAAAAAAAGAAATTAAGCTAAAATAAAAATAAAAACCAGAGGCTCTTCTTTCTTTTGATTAGGGTTGGGTATCGTTTGAATTTGAACGATTCTGATTCCGATTCCGATTCCTTGTTTCGATTCCGGTTCCTAACGATTCTCGATTCCGATTCTTTTAAGAGGCAGGGTCAAAAAAGTTTAGCTAACCATGCTAACCAACGGTCTTTCTGAAGGAAATAATCCTTTCTAAAGGAAATACTCCTTCTGTCACAAATACTCCTTTTGTCACAAATTTAGCATTTTGCCGAGATTTCGTTATTTTTAGAAAAGTGAAGCCACACTTTGGACCGTTGACGTAAGCTACTCATGTTCGACTCGCGCGGTTATGCCAACACTTCCGGTAGACGCTTCTTCATTGGTGTTGTTCAGCGGTTTCTTCTTCAGCTCGGCGGACTGTGAATATCGAAACTAGGAATTGAAATTTGAACTTTTGAACGATTCCGGGAAAAACGAAAAGTTAGTCCCGATTCCAATCGATACTCGATTCTCGATACCCAACCCTACTTTTGATATATTGAACTTTTACATATTCAAACAAGATATTCTGGGGGTCATGAAATCTTGTGAATATGGTCAAAAATGCTGCCGCTGGCTGGCAACTTAAAAATAAAAAACTGCCGTCGAAAGAGTTCTCATAAATTCATATGTTGCTTAAGCAATATAAAGTATTGAATGAAAAGTGTTTCTGTTACTTCATGAAAACATCTGAAACAATTGACAGATGCTGCATCTAATCCAGTTCCTCTGTGATAAAGTATAAAAACACCATCAGTCTTCACATCTCGGTTTCTAACGCCTCCACCAACTGCAAATGGCAAATCTTGCCGATTGGTTAAAGTCCCCTGTGGTGAAAATCAAGCTTTTAATGTTGTTAATGTGTTGAAATCACTGGTGTTTCTGACGTCACAAACTGCCTTGTTACCAATCAGGTCAAAAGTGATTGTCAACGAGTGGATCTTTGAGCTGCTGAGAGTGAGTGAGTGGAGGCATGGCTCATTTGCATATTCATAGAAGCTTTTTTAAGGCTTGAAGATTCTTTTCCCAAGGAAAACACTTTTAAATACGTCATTTTGGTGATCAAAGATTAGTTTTAAGGGATGAAATTATTGACTACAGGGGGACTTAAAATCCAGCTGCAGCCAAAGTCAAACACACCTGTTAATAATGCTGATTCAATGTTCAGAAACTTGGCCTGCTCAGTGAAAGTGAAGTAACAAGGAAGACGCAAGATAAAGGAACTGTTAATTACAGTAACACTCATGGAGGAATGGTGACAAATGTCAGTAAATTAAACTGACTAGACAACCAAAGAAGGTGCTGTGGTTCTGCTGGGAGAGACTCTTCTGTGTGGGTGCAGGTTTCAGATCATACAGAAAGGCATGCTTTGTTGTTCAGACAACGGCTCTTGTTACAAAGCTACACTAGTCACATTTGACGAGAGTAGAGTGGGGTGGGGTGTTCGATGTAGTGCACCGCTGTAACACTCAACACCGTTGTTTGCAGTGCTGCTATTATTGTGTGCATGTATCTAGTGTTAAGCTCCAGAGGATGTGGCTAACCTAAAAATGACGATGACAAAGCAACACACCACCACACTAACTTTCCATCAGAGGTGTTTCTCCGGAGGGCAGCAGGAGCAGCCAAGACATATTTAACCCTCAGGTGCTCTTCGTTTCGGAGTCACACTTGTTATCTTCCCGGTCAAAAGTGACCGGACACCTAAAAATGAAACTTTCTCCATCCCAGTAAAACCAATGCAATTTATTTTTGTTCTATAATATTTATTCTTTTTAATTTAGTATTTTGAGACAGTTTGATTGAATTTATTAATATTTATGCAATATTTATGATTAATTTTTGCCATGGAAAAGTATATATATTTTTCTAAATATATATAATTTTTAAAAAAAAATTATGAATGCAGTATTTTAGTATACTATAGAGTCTTGGCCTTCAGAAAAAAATATTTTTTGAAGAAAATTAGCACCATCTAGTTACAGTATAGAGAAAAAGTGTAGAATCATGGCGTAATCACTAGCCTTCGTTTCGGACTCACACTTGTTATCTTCCCGGTCAAAAGTGACCGGACACCTAAAAATGAAACTTTCTCCATCCCAGTAAAACCAATGCAATTTATTTTTGTTCAGTTATATTTTTTCTTTTTAATTTTGTATTTTGAGCCAATTTGATGTTACTTATTAATATTTATGCAATATTTATGGTCCATTTTTGCCATTGAAAATAATACAAACTTTTTTTTATATATATACATTTTTTATTTTATTTTTTTTTAAGCAGTATTTTAGGTTAAAATAGAGACTAGGCCTTCCAAAAAAAATTTTTGAAGGCAGATTAGCGCCATCTGGTAAGAGTATGGAGAGAAAGCGTAGAACCATGTTGTAACCACTAGATGAAATGTACAGTTCTCTATGGAGAGGCATGTGAATTCCCCAGCTGTTCATGGACACGTTTACTTATTTTTTTTTGTTATAGGTGTGTGTGTGTGTTAATTTCAGTATTGAAGTTAGTGTCACCCCTTCACTGCTGTGAGCTTTTCCTGCATTATGACTGAATTATTGAATAGATTTCACATATTCTCACAACATTGCTCTATTACAGACACAGTGGTTCATATAGGTGTGTGTTTATTTGTGCGTGTGTGCGTCTGTTTGTGAGTGTGGGTTTGCGTCAATATCACAATCTTGATGTTTTAGAGTGTCACCCCTTCATTGTTGAGCACTTTTTTCTGCATCATGGCCAATTTGTAGATTGCAAATTGTAGTTTGAAGTTGTAGATTGTTGTTTTTGTCAATTTCCCATTCATTTCCTATGGTCGGTCATGTTTGACAGAAGAGCAGAAGTGTATCTCATTTTTTTACGACCACTTAAAGTGCTCGAATCGTGACCTCAATTTTTTTGTGTGTTCACATACATGTTGCCATAAAAGTCACGAAGTTTCGTAATTTTCTGATGAAGCAGTGATTTTTTAGAAATTCAAAACCGATTTTTTAATCACAATTTATTGGTGTTTTTGTGTATAAAAGTGTGTGTGTGTGTGTGTGTGTGTGGGTGGGTATGTCTGTTTTGCACTCTTGATGTTTTAGAGTGTCACCCCTTCAATGCTGAGCACTTTTTTCTGCATCGTGGCCGATTTGTAGATTGTACACACAAAAATTCTCAAAGTTTTTGTGTTTTTGTCAATTTCCCATTCATTTCCTATGGTCGGTCATTTTTGACCGAAGAGCACAAGTGTGACTATTTTTTTTACGACCACGTGATTTACGGATCATGACCTCAATTTTTTTGTGTGTTCACATACCCAATGGAATAAAAGTCACCAAGTTTCGTAACATTCCGATGAAGCTGTGATATTTAACATTTCAAAACATAAATTTTTTCGGTCAAAAATGACCGAAGAGCACCTGAGGATTAAACAAAATGTCAGGATTTAAAATCTCAACCATTAATTAGTCAAAAAAAACTAAAGAGGATGGCAATAAAAAAAAATCAGCAAATAGTTGTTCTTTTCAGTTAGCCCAAGTTAGAAAGACAAACGTTTTAGATCTCTGCAATGTAGTGTTAGTGCTCAGCTTAACTTGGCTTAAACTTGGATTCACAAGTAAAAAAGTTGAGTTCGTAGAACTTATGTTCGATGAAAGCATAAATCAACTTTAATTGTTGAGTGTCTTTCCATAAGTTCAGTATACTTAGGCCGTGTGTCCACCAAAGCATTTTTCCACGTGCATACGCCTTATTCAAAATCGAAATTTTAACTTTTGAACGATTCAGGGAAAAACGAAAAGTTAGTACCGGTTCCAATCGATACTCGATTCTCGATACCCAACCCTAGTGGACACACGGCCTTAACCACACATTAAGATGAATGGAAATGCTAATGAATAGCTCTCTCCTCATGGTATATTATAGATATATTTAGAGACTTGGATAAAAGATATAGGGCTCTATCTTGCACCTGGCGCAAATGACTTTATACACTGACGCATTTATCATTCCAATTTTGCACGCGCGCAAAGCGGGTTTTTTTCCTCCACAGACGCACATCGGTAAACTAGGAAATGAACTTGCGCTCCCTGGCCGGGTCGGCGCAAAAAGGAGGCACGTGTCAGCGTGAACAATTCCTAGTGCTATTTTGCAGTTCCAGAAAATACTTGCGCCAATGACCAGAAAAAACCTGGTCTAAAGTCAGTGGCGCGTTACGTTCATTCAGATGCTATTTTAAGCGCGCATGCTAGGCCATAACATAGAGAGTGAACAACGTGCATACACAGTAGATGATTCTCTCATCTACACAGATGCATTTTACTTTTTGCAAATGATACATTATTATAAGAAAAAATATATAAACATGAGGGAAATCATTGTTGTGTCCATGATGATGGGTAAAATAGGCATAAAACTTACACATTTACCCAAGTTATTATATGCATGTTTAACCGAAGCTAATTTGGGTGGGTTTGTCCCATCCCCAATGTCCCTTCTCTTTCTTTTACGGCCCTGACGAGAACATCGATCTCCGCGGCTGTGAACCGATGCTGAAGCGCGCCTGGTAAATGCGCCGTTAAAATAGTATTGCTCCATGGAACAAGCGCACCCCGTTCATCACGCTCTTAAAGGGAATGTGATATGACGCTCTTATTGGTTTATTCCCGTTACGCCCAAACCACACCTATGAATAATGAAGCTACTCCAGACCAACCCCTTTTAGATTTGCGCCAGGCGCAAGAGGCATTTATCCCGCCGGGAAAATAGCAACAGCGCCAGGACCCGCCCACAAAGTTACTTGCACTTTGACACTTGCGTTTTAGATCGTTAAAATAGGGTGTATTCAGATTGACTGGAACACATTTTTGCCATTAAGATGACAGCGATACTGTATATACATTTATAGTCTACCCAGACAGCAAACTGACATTGAATCAACGTGGAAACGACGTCTCTCATGACATTGAAACAACGTTGATTTTGCTCATCGAATTAACGTTGAACCAACGTCAGACGCGGCATTCTTCAAAGGTAAATGAAAATCGAAAATTGGTTTGCTTTCATAACGTTGAAACAACGCGTTGATTTCAAGTTGATTTTCCGTTAGTTTTGAAAGAATGACGCGCCTGACGTTGGTTCAACGTTAATTCGATGAGCAAAACGATGTCAGATCAACGTTGTTTCGATGTCATATTTCCACGTTGATTCAATGTCAGTTTGCTATCTGGGATTGTTTAGCATGGTTTATAAGCGTTTTTCCTCATGTGGACCGGAATTTCTAACAAATAAATAGGGGTGTAATGATAGCTGAACAATACCGAACTCACGACGATACAATATTATTACGATACTCCAAGACAAATGGTGAAAGGTTAACAAAAAATGTATTGCTGATTAAAATGCTAAAATCGATATTACATTGTGGGTGCAAATGAATAGGCTTGGACTTGGTGCTGGAAACCCAAAGCACAGGACAACAGAGACACCAGAATAACAATAAACATGATTCTGAAGATGACAATACAGAATTATTTTAGACGAATAATACGCTTGCACCGCCACTGACTAGATGTATTTAAAATAATGTTGGACACTTTTTACTGGTAAAATCAGACAATTTGGCATTATCAGGACCCACAAATATTCCCCCATTACATTATTATACATTATATATAGTAGTTCAATGTAGTAGTGACACGAAAACTGTGTAAACTACTTTTTTTTTTTATTTTGGGGAAAATATATACAATACATATTGTCAATATCCACAATGAATATTGATTAATTTTTGTATTGCGATATATTGTGACATGATATATTATTACACCCCCCAAAAAAACAGCAGGTTTCCTTGAGGGGATTTTTTTCCCCCACAAACGCAGGAAATACCTGGACCAAATACACAGACATTACGTTTAAAAAAAAGAAAAGAAAAGAAATGATGTCCTTAAAAGTGATCACGCTTAATTCAACTCAAAGAAAACCTTACTACAGAGGTTCTTAATTGATGTGAAATGTCTGTGTGATGAGGGGCTTCCAGTGACAACAGCCAGTCAGAAACGGGCACAGGAGACACATCATCAGACAGTTGCTAGGAGACCCGATTCCTCCGCACGGCACAATATCCACAGTGTGAGAGAACAGTCTATACTCTCATCAAATGTGTATGTGTTGGGAGCACATATATTCTCAATCTAATCTGATTGCAGGTGATACAATATTATTACGCAACATTGTGATTTTAACATGCTTTTAATTTGGCCATAAAGACACTGTTCTTAGACTTTGTCCAAATGTTCCTTCTCTTACAAATACACGTGTTAAAAGACAGAAATGTGTTTTAACAGCACCTGTCATGAATACTTTAATAGCAAATATAATGTAAGATAGTGAATCAGTTCAAATGGTACACCACGAATCACGTAGACTGAAGTGTGCAAGTTATTAAAAAAGTACTTCAACTAGTCCACAATAGCAGGATGTACAGTCATGTCAGGTGTAGAGTCAGTCCCTGAGCCTCGAGGCTGAATATACACTGACTAAAGCTAAAGATGTGAGCTTTTTTCAGACTTCTGTCGCTCAGACTGAGTTTCTACCACACGAGTGGCTCATCCCATTAAATCACTGTAAATGGTCAATATGGAGATTTAGTCAGACATTACAATCACCCAGATATAATCCAGGACGAGATGACGGACCACTCAGACGAATGAACAACAACAACAACAAAAAAAGCAGAGCATGCTAAGGAAGGTCTGAATTTTAGTCAAAGGAGCCAATCACCAAACATTTGGCACAGTATCAATTTAAACTAAAGGCAGTTAGATAACGATTTCAATGATATGTTGATGAATGTTTTAAAATTACAATCAAAGGGGTCATGAACAGGCTTTTTAAATTGTATTATATTGTTGTCTGAGGTCAACTTATCACGTTTGCTTGGTTTTTGCATTCAAAAACATCAAAATGAATAAGTAATAGGCTATTTTCTACCCTAATTTTGAGCCTAGCTGAAAAACGCTTGGTTTTTATGGGTGCCTCGCACTGAAGACTTGGAAGTAAACGCCCACTGCTGTGAGTGGAGAACAGTTTTTGAACAGTTTTGAGTTTCAACTCAGCCGTCGATGCACTTGGGGGAAATTGTTTTGAAAACATCCAATGTTAACCAGAATGATTCGCATACATGTGCGACCCAGAGTGTGTGTGTTGCACCATTCCTGTCAAATCCAATATAAACGGCACAGCACCATTCTTTAATCTTAATCGGTCTGAAAATCCAGTCTTGTTTACAAAACAATCCTCAGTGAAATGAAGCGAACAAACGGACGATGTTTTACCCTCATCAGCTGGAACGTCATTAAAAATAAAGTTTATCCATGCAGTCCCATTGAAATCCAGAGGAAGCTTATGCAGCGACTGTCTTCCACAACCAGGCATTGCACAATATTCTGTATTGCTCGGTAGCTCGATCTGGTTTGTCATCACGAGGTAGGAATCTATGTTATTTATCTATGCTTGCAATGTGCGAATCGGTGGGCGATTCGTTGAAGTAGGCATAGGCGTTGAAGTATCATCTTCTGTGGGGGTGGTGTTTTATCCTCTTTGACGCCATAGTTCCCCACTTTGAAAAACGAGTCGTTTCCTGAACCTGGTGTCAATAAAAGCTTTTATTGGACTAGGCCATTGCACACCGAGTCCGAAATTCGCATCCGAAATTTTCGCACGTAAAAAAAAAAATTCGACCTCACGTTATGTCAGTCACGCTTGCACACCGCCTCCGAAACTTTCGTCCGTCATAAAATTAATCGGATCGGGTTCGATTTTGTGTTTTTTTCGCATCCAGAGCCAGCATTTTGAGAGGTCTTTTGACAATTCAGGGCCGGGGGGAGCTCGTCCTTAAATCATTGCACATATGCGCCGTGCTTTCAGTTTCGGTTTTCAATTCGATCAAGTGTTTATGTTCTCTTCTCTATATTGGATTATGAAATTAATAAACCTCCCCTTTCAATCAGATTGAAATTTAGGATCGAATAAGGTGTGATTGAGCAGCCTATTCGATAACTAATGTATTATTTGGGCACAATATACACAATAACAGCCTAGCTGTTCCAACGGGCCGCGCGCGGGTGTGTGTTTGTGTGTGTGTCCATACCTGGTCCATTTCAGACACACTGCCAGTCTCCGTTCAGAATCGATTGGTTCACGGAAATTGGTGGTCTTGTTTTTAATATGTGGCTCCAGAATCGCTAGCAAAGCATCGAACTGTCCCACTGACATTCTGAGGTAAATTTTGAATCGCTCAGGATAAATTCGCAACTCCTTGATAAGGAACTCTCCTTCCTCTCGGCGCCATTTCAGGATTGGATGGACGTAATATTTTCTCTTTCTTCCCTTTTCAATAAGAGAGAGGGCAAAAATCATCCTCACTGCTTGACGAATCCATTTGGTATTTTTGCATTTTTTCCCGCAAAGGTTTAAGAAATACGCAACGGACTCGGTGTGCGTGCGTGACGAATTTTTAAGCTGACGAACACGAAAATACGCATACGAATATTTCGTGCTCAGTGTGCAATGGCCTTAACAAGGACGTTTTCAGTTCTGAAATCAAAAGGAAAATTTGATTTCTCAGTTCATCACCCCTTTAAATTATGTTATTTGGAACTTTGTTCATCAAAAAATCATGGGAAATACTGTAACATGGTTTCCACAAAAATATGAAGCAGCAGAACTGTTTTCAATATTCAGCTTTGATCACATGAATTATTTATTAAATATAAGTAATAATAATAATAATAATAACTAATATTAAGTTTTTTTTTTTTTAATTGTAATAATATTTCACAGTATTACTGCTTTGAGGCTCTTTACAACAGAATGAAACAATGTTAGACCCCAAACTATTGAACAGTACTGTAGACGTGACTTCACCACAAACTTCACTCACAAACATCAGTCGAAGCAGAACTTCTCAGGAAACAAGACCCTTCGGTGTGTGTGTGTGTGTGTGTGTGCATGTGCATATGTGGTCAGTGCATCAAAGTTGCAAGCTAACAAACCTCGGGGCTTTTGTTTTGATGCCTCTGCAATTGTGCTTGCACAGAAATGTATGTATGAAACACTATCTTGGTATCGCTGACTCAAAGCTAGAATATTTTGCTTCTCAAATGTGTGTGTGAAATTGCGAGCGATTTCACAGTGATAAAATGTTTTCTTTTTAAATGCAGGAATGTAACAGTGGGAAACTGCAATACTACGTCAAAGTTATGGGTCTGGTTTTACACATTGGGTTTAGATTAAGCCAGGATTAGGCCTTACTTCAATTAGGACATTTAGGTGGCTTTTATTTAAAAAAAAACATGACTGGTGTGTATCTGGAGACAAAACAATGGCACTGACATATTTTTTCAGATATCTCAGAGTAAGTTGCTTTAGTTAAAACAGCTCAAAGATGCATTTTAATCTGGGGCTAGGGACAAGGTGATGAGCGCTGAAACTGTTCACAGCTACACATGACTGCGTCACATTAAGCTTGGCTCTACCCACAATCCTCCATGCCTACCCACAAGCATACAGAATATTTGAATGGCAGAAAGGCACATTCTTAGCTGGTTATTTCAAAATTAAGAACAGAAATAGCTTCCGAGTTTCTATTCTAGATTAGCCCCCACCCACGTCTCTGGCCCTAATGTTTACCACCAACCACTGATCTGAGAAATGCAGCCAGGAGGTCAAATAAAATGTTGCACGACTGGCGCTGTGGTTAAACACACAGTTAAAAATGACGTGCTTCATATTTTTTTTTTCATTTTTTTACTAAAATAACACCTTTCAGTCGAAATTACAGCAGTTATGACAATTAGACAATCATGAAAGCAAATTGGAACTGCTCAAAATACATCTTCATTGTGAAGATTGACAGTACAATGTTGAATGACAGACACAATATAAATGCTAATGTTGATTAAATATATACACACATGTGTGTGTATTTATACAAAATGGTTATACACAGTACACACACACACACAACTTTTATTTTAGATGTGATTTGTTTCACAGGCCTAAAGGAAAATGTATATTTTGCATAAAGAACATGAAGCCGGTTTCAGCCAGTTTGTGTATTGTGATTGTTGTGAACTGTCAGCAGTATGTACAGTACGGTAATGTGATCATTTGTGTAATATTTACAGTAAACACATTTCAATGAGAAAGAGTTTTGTGCTTAAAAGTAATGTGACAAAACAACTTAAGGTGACATTTTGGTGTATTTTGTTGTTGTTGTTTTGAAAAATCCCCTAATTACTCTTTTCTCAGAACACTGAAATAAAAACTTGAGCGTTATATCTCATCCCTGCATCGTGATTGTTCTGGTGTGTACGCGAGTTGATTTCGATTTAGAGGAATCCTCAGCTGTGGTCTTAGTGTGCAAGTGTCAACAACCAGATAAAGGATCTTTGCAAAGCTGCATTTTCTATCTGAACGAACTGTGGTGTGTGAAACGACACCAACAAGAACCATGTGCCCTCCGAGTCCCGCTACACAATGTGTGTCACAGCTCGGACTGGGAACAATTGAACAGGAACAGCTGGGCCTATCCAATCCTCATCTGTCCATTAAACGGTATTAATGCCGGCCCATAAACCTCTTTAGAGATGCCACAGCGCAGACCGTGACAGACTGCACTCCATTTAAAGGCCTGGCTCTTAATTATGCAAACACACTGCGAAACTGTGTGGGTTAAAGGAACGTCTGTGATATTTAGAGGTGGGCGTTCATGTAGGTCGTGTGGAAGGTATGAGTTGGCTGATGAGCGTTTATTTGGTGTCAAACACACGGCTAGCTGGAATCAAAGAAAAATGTTACCAACAGTCTCAAGTACTTCAGCTAACAGATAAAACCAGCATCGTTTTTGGTACGGTCTTAAAAATGTGATCATTTGGCTGCACTTTACAATGAGGTCTCATTTGTTAACGTCAGTTAATCCATTCATTAACTAGCATGAGCTAACATTGAGCAATATACTTATACAGCATTTATTATTAACCTTTGGTACTGTTACTTAAAAGTGTTCATGTTAGTAGTTCACGGTGTATTAACAAATGCTCTTAAAAATCTATTAGTATATGAAGAGTTCAGATGCAAAAGCCTCTAAATGCCATTTGAAATGTTCTTCTTTAATGATGATTTTTATCAAACTTGTATATTTAAGTTCAGTAATTTCACTTAAATAACAATTAATAGGTAATTTTCATTGTCATTTAAGTGAAATTACCGAACTTAAATATACAAGTTTGATAAAAATCATCATTAAAGAAGAAAATTTCAAATGGCATTTAGAGGCTTTTGCATCTGAACTCTTCATATGTTAAAATTAACATTAGATACGATTAATAAAGGCTGTAGAAGTTGTACTCATCGTTAATAATAACTAATGCAGGTAATGTTAACAAATGAAACCTTATTGTAAATTGTTACTGATAATTTAATATCGCGTTAACTGGAATGAGCCATCCACTATTATTTTGTTGTTGTTGTTGTTTTGTCATTTGCACAATTCGACATCACTCACCTTGCCGTTTTAGTTCCAAACTATGTTCATTCTAATAGTCCAATCTAAAAGTTTAAGATTCACCTAAATATGAATATTATGTGCCAAGAGTCAGTGATATAGTACAGTACTTGCATATTTTATATATTATAAGACCATTTACACTCTAAAAAATGCTGGGTTGTTTTAACCCAATTTTGGGTCAAATATGGACAAACCTGAAATATTGGGTTAAAAATGTAATGTAAAAATTTAACCCAACGGCTGGGTTAGTCCATATTTGACCCAAAGTTGGGTTAAAACAACCCAGCATTTTTTAGAGTGTATTGAAACAATGTGAACTTTAAAGGGCACCTATTATGCACCTTTTTACAAGATGTAATATTGGTCTCGGGTGTCCCCAGAATGTATTTGTGAAGTTTCAGCTCAAAATACCCCACGGTTAATTTATTATAACCATTTGAAAATGTCATTTTGGGCCCTGATTAAAAATGAGCTGTTTTGTGTGTATACCACCTTAAATGCAAATGAGCTGCATACCCCCACCCTGCCTTTGGATGAGGGCGTAACTTGATACCTATGGCAGTCGGTACTGAGTGAGAGATGCGTTTGCTGCGTCCCAATTCGCTTACTTTTACTACGCCCTAAAAGTATGTACTCTTTTTGTGAGGAAAAAGTACATACTTTTGAGTGTGTAGCAAAAGAGTAGGCAAGCTTTGGGACATACTATCACGTCATCTTTAACGGACAGCTCTGTCGCGTGCTGCGTGCATCCTGTCACCGTAAACTGCCCTGTCAATCATCTTGTCACAGTTAAAATCCTCCATTCTATCTAATTTGATTTCCTACCGTTTCGGAGAGCACGTTCATCTGCCAGTTGTGGGTCTTTCATGCTCTCCTCGTGTTTGCAATTTGAATATAATGATGCATTTAAAACGTTACTAAAAAGTTACTGGAGGTGACGGTGGATCGCAAACAGTAGACGACGATCCACACTTGAGGATTAACTTTTAAGCCACAACAACAGGATTAACCCACGAGTCCACGACAGAACATTTATGTTTCTAAGAGACATTACCGGCTGTCGTTGAAACAATGAAGGATGGTGTGTACACAGATCACCGAGGGCGGGGTCTATGCCACAACCACACTGTCAATCAAACCCCTTGCTCAATTCTACGGTACGTCACAAAGAGCTGAATCTCAGAACAGCTCGTTCTGAGGCAGTGCATATGATTTATTGAGATTGAAAAAAAAAACCACTGGGTGGATTTTTATCATTCTAGGGTGGTTTTGCTCACACACTGCCAACACACATTTATGTTCAAACACCATGCAAAAGTGAATTTTCCATAATAGGTGCCCTTTAAATCTACATATTGTTCTACGACATGAACAAACCTTTAAAAATAATGACACTTTTTCCTCTGCTTTAACAAAGAATGTTTTTTATTTGCTGACGTTTGTATATTAGTAACTGATTTTAAGTTTTGATATTTTAGGGTGCTTTAATATGGAAGCTTGTTTCCGCCACAGAATAAAAAAATTAAAAAAAAGAGGTAATTGCGACTTTTTATTTCAGTTGCATGATATAAAGTCACAATTGCGAGTCAGAATTGAATTACAAGTTATAAAGTCAGAATTGTGTGATAAAAAAAAAAATCACAATTCTGAGGGAAAACGTTTTTTATAACTAGTACTTTATAACTCACAATTGCGAGTTTATTTCTCCAAATTATGACTTTATAACTCGCAACTGTGAGTTATAAAGTCGAAATTATCTTTTAAAATGCTTTATTCTGTGGTGAAAGCTTCTATACTTAAAAGTCACCATGAAATCAAAACTGACAATTCTTATTTTTTTATGCAAAATTGCGGTAAGCATTTAAAAAATAAAAAATAAAGTGCTTTTGTAATATTGGCGAAGGCAGGGGAACCTCTCTCTCACATGAGATCACAGTAATAGCAAAACACAACAATCCATCAATCCATTAATTCCCCAAGGACAAAATCTCCTCCCTCACATACACGTCATAATAGGCAACTTCCATTACATGTCAACTTTAATAAGTGTGTTTAACATCATGGCATTTTTTAGTTAAAACTCCTTTTAGAGAAGTTGACTATTTTACAGAGACATTCAGACATGTCTTTAGCTATTGCGTTGTCTCTTGCAGCATCCCACCTTGGATGTTGCATTATTAAAATGGTGAATTAAGTTTAATCATTTGCCTTATGAGTCACGACCTCCTCCATTTCATTCCATCAGTGTCATTTTCATTGACATTTCTAGCATAGAAATGACACTAAACCAGCACAGAACCAGAACAGTTCCTTACTGTTCTCATTCCTACATGATGCCGTTCCACCCTTCATCTACAGTGTCTCTAGAGCGTATCCTACTCATTCAGACTGTGCTTACATGAGCCACAGAGGTCTGGTTTAATGCAAGTGGGTCCTGGGTTCTCTTTATTATGCAGTAGGAGTGTTTCAGGCCTGCTGAGTTACTCACTCCAAACATCTTTGATGTACAGCAACCGACTGACACTACCCAGCAGGCCCTGGGCTTAAAACGCTGACCACTGCGTTTCTCTTCTTAGATAAGAAAAAAAAAGAAACACTAGAAGAAAAGAGAGAGACCCAAGGGGCATAGGACAGTGGTAAGCAGCTACACTATTATAACGTATGACACACGTGACTCGCTGAAAGGTCAAAACCCAAACACACACACACACACACATTCCACAGAGTCTAATCACTTCAGTATGTTTTAGCTAGCCCACATTACCTCACACACACAACACCACAATTCATATAACTTCACATACACACATTTCCAAGTCAGTTTTCTTTCCACAGAGAAGACACACCTTACACTGAACTCTGTCCAATTTATACATTATATCACACGTTTACTAAATGAAGACATACAATAGACCTTTACTGCCCTAAAAATATATATTTCAAATCTTTGCACATTTTCTTTTCTGATTTGGGGCAAATTTGTGTAATTATATGGAACAGATTGAAACATGGTGAACTGTGTAAAGAGCAGAGCATGACACATAACCATATTAGCCCAAATACTGAATACATAAGTGTGTGATACATTTTTGGACTACAATTATACATGTTTAGCATTTACTGATATCATCAAAAGTACTAATAATTCAGCCCGTTCTCATCCCAAGGCGTTATATACAAAGCTTTTTTTGAGTTCCGAAATTCGAATATAATTCGAATATTTAAAAAAACAATACTATTCGAATGCTGAAGTTACTATTCGAATATTGCTTTTATATATATTTAAAAATACATATATCTGTGCAATCTTTCTCGCGGCTTACACGCATTTGAAAATGAAATGCTTTTGTTTTGTCTAATGAACAATACAGTTTTTGAATCGTAACACAATTGTGCAAGTTATCCAAGCTGTTATGCTACGTTCACACCGGACGCGAATCGCGCGTCAAATTCGTGCCTGACGCGTCTAGTTTGACGCTTGACCACTTTGTGTAATTCGCGTGTCAAGAGCGAAACTGGCGCGCGTAAAAAACAAAAGTTTGAAGCGAAATTTACGCGCGTGACGCGCGTCAGAATCGAAATCCGTTGGCGGCCATTGTTTTTATGTCGACCGAGCATTCATCAAGAGAGTTACCGCTCTGTATTTACTCTGGAGAGCAGAACAGCGGCGTGGGGATCTTCGTCGCCGTATATTTGTGTCCACCGGACCCTTCGGAGCCGAACCGTTTGGCGAGTTTCACCATTTGCTCGCTCCAGGAGGATGACGGCCGCTGTCAGCCTGTCACGCGCCCAGTTTGATGACATGTTGTCCCGCATCGGAGCGAGGATCACCCTCGCCCTCATCCATCTAATCTAGCTGTCATTTATTTTTGTTTTGATGATAAATAGAGCCAGCCTCCAAAAGTTATTAACCTGTCCTGTGATTTTTTTTTCTCTCTCACGTCCAGACACGAATTTATGCACATATGTTGATTGTCTTTACAACATAATACTATTTTATATAATCTTGCTATGGAATGAATAACACTCAATACAAAATTAACATGTCCCCAGACAGCAAACTGACATTGAATCAACGTGGAAACGACGTCTCTCATGACATTGAAACAACGTTGATTTTGCTCATCGAATTAACGTTGAACCAACGTCAGACGCGGCATTCTTCAAAGCTAAATGAAAATCGAAAATTGGTTTGCTTTCATAACGTTGAAACAACGCGTTGATTTCAAGTTGATTTTCCGTTAGTTTTGAAAGAATGACGCGTCTGACGTTGGTTCAACGTTAATTCGATGAGCAAAACAATGTCAGATCAACGTTGTTTCAATGTCATATTTCCACGTTGATTCAATGTCAGTTTGCTATCTGGGTCTCGTATATAGAAATAATGTTTTAAGTGATAAAACATTTGCTTTGTTGTGCATAATCCCACCATGCATTTAGTCATATTAACAAAATAATTTATTGAAGCATCCAGACACTTCACCACGTGAGCAAGCAGCTAGGCTCCTGATTGGTTAACACGGCGCGAATTCACGCCAAAGTTCAGATTTTTCAACTTGGCGGCAGACGCGAATTCGCGTCAAACGCGTGAATGCACAAATGGCACTAACTGAATCATTCGCATTTTGACGCGCGAATGAGGCGTATTCGAGTCTTCCGCACCGCGCTCCACGCCTCATTCGTGCCGCAGGAATTTTTCACGCACATAAAGCGTCTTTGCATTGACTTAACATTGAAATCATTTGCGCCTGACGCGCTATTCGCGTCCGGTGTGAACGTAGCATTAGGCTATCATCAGGGTTTCCCATACAGAGCGTCTCCCTGATGCCCGCAAATTAGTTAAAATCTACCGGAATCTAGAGCGAGAAAGAACATACTGCGGCGCGTGGCGTGCATGGTAGAGAGGGAGAGAACGAGACCTTGCGAGTCCGCGAAAGCCAGTCCCGCGCGCTCTCTCTCCCTTTGCAGACTGATCTCACGAAATGGCTCAAAATGTGTATAGATAACATGCCACTTGACTTGAAAGTGGCGTGTATGTTGACGCAAAAGTCTTGATCATGTGCCTATCTATTAAGGTGAGCTAAGTTATTATTAGATTACAGCTGTATTTTCGAGGTTAACACGCTGTATAGCTGGTAGTTAATATCGATGGACACGCGTTTGTTCCGCTTTTTTATTTTTAATAAGAAAGCGATCTAAATGTTTATTGTAGTAATGTTAGATTTCCCTCTAGTGGGCAGAACATGTAACAACAACCACAGGCTATAGTGGCATTGGCGATCAATAAGAATGTGTAATGTCGTAAATATTAATAATAGAATGAATTTGTGCATTTAATATTTGAATATTATTCGAATATTACATAAAATATGGAATGGAATTCGAATAGTATTATAGAGGAATATTGACAGCCCTACCAACCACACCATTTAGCGTCAATATGAGACGCAGATATATATGGGGCAGAAGGCGCCTCCTAGTGGTCTAACACTAACACTACCCCACACCTAAACCTACCCATAACCGAAGTGTGTCATATTGACGCTAAAGGGTGCCATGTGCGTTGGATGTCTACGCTTTGGCAAAAGCGTCATATATGACGCCTTGGCATGAGAATGTGTTGAATTATTCATTTATGACTAGTTATTTTATAACAAAAAATATTTTAACAGGTCTGTTACGCCAACCTGATCTCATAAGAAAACATAACTATTTTACAATTTAAACACAATTTGTAGAAGTAAAATAAAGCAAGCATGAAGGTCCAGCCCAACCGATGCCTAAACTGCAAATTGTACGGAAACGTAGAGATAAGACTACGATTTTAGCCATCGATTCGCCAAAACTTGAAATGTTACGAATAGCCTTGAGAGTGTGTTGGTTTTAGCTAAGTGTAGGACCCTATACATTTCTCACATGGATATAAATGGTTGTCAAGTAAAAAGCTGAGTAAGCAACACATTAAGTAAATGACTGGTGTATTTCCTTTTATACACACACAGTATATTGTTTCGTTGGGTCCTATTCTTTGGAGACCCACCATTGGTCAAATATTTGATCAAACTGATTAGCGTTCGTCTGCATCTAGATGTGAATGTTGGGTTGTGAGGATGAGTGTAAATCCTCAGTGGGAGTAGATTGATGTTTGCCAGCCTACAGCTTTTCACAGTGTGTTACACTCACCTGTATTTAGAGCACAGCACGATCCTTATTTCCTCCACATCGCTTTGCGTTCAAAAGAGAATCCTGACTGAAACAGAAGGAGAAAAAGGCTGATTAATATTACATTTATAATGTGATAAACGGATTTATGGTGCGCTCTGATCTGGATTATGGACCTTCTGTGAAGAAGAACTGCCAAAAAATAACAAAAGAAATATGTCAATCACTTTGGGACAGTTTAATCACAATCAACCTTTCCATATCCCCACACTCAATAGTATTAGCTGCTATTTTTAGGGACAGATTATAGCATAGTGATGGTCCTCACCCACCCAGAACAAATGCAGCGTCGCAAACAAATGCAGCCCTAGTCATACATATCTAGACTTCTGACTATAGGTCAGCACAATATTAAAAATTTTCACACAAACTTATTGTCAATCCAATGGTGCACACGGAACAGTCCTTATCATGCTCCTGACAGTCACAACGTCCCAAACATCACAGAAGCTAAAGCAGCAAGGCTCAGCAAAAATGCTAAGAATCTGGATATTGTACAAAACTTTTCCCAATTTGAACACTAAAGCAGAAATCAATTAGTTCTGGGTTCTGATTTCTGAGCCTATTGAACCCACCTTGACCTACTTGTTCGGGTTTTTTTTATTGAACTTTTTTCTCTTTTTTAAAAAAAAAAAAAAAAAGATTTTTGTACAAATTTTAAACATTTGTAAATTAAGCTTACCCTTTCCTTATTCCATATATAATAGTCAGCCATAATTTCACAGAATGTCATTTAAAGTCTCCCAGTGGAGAAAATCCAGCTTTTAATATTGTTTGTCAGTGTGTGTATATAATATATTTTAAGACAAACCACGTGTAAATTCATGTCAACACCATTGCTGAGTATTTTCCTTAAAACTGCAGTGAACCAAAGACAGTCTCAAAAACACGCTTTGAAATCGCTGGTGTTTCTGACGTCACACACTACCTTAGTAGTAACCAATCAGAACAACGTGTGATCGTCAGCGAGTGGATCTCTGAGCTGGAGTGAGTGAGAGGAGACAGGGCTCATTTGCATATTCATAGAACCCATATACTAAAAGAAGCAAGAGTGTAAACTTACATTCAAGCTGTTAAGGCATGAAGTATTTCTTTTTTCAAAGAAAAAAAATTCTTGACTACGGGGGCCCCCGTATTATGCCCCCTTTCACAAGATGTAAAATAAGTCTCTGATATCCCCAGAATCTGTATGTGAAGTTTTAGCTCAAAATACCCAACAGATCATTTTTTACAGCATGTATAAATTGCAATTTTTAGGGCTCAGAAAAACACGTTGTTTTAGTGTGTGCCCTTTAAATGCAAATAAGCTGCTGCTGCCGGCACAGGGGGGCGGAGCTTCATGAGGTCGCGCTCATGCTACGTTCACACCGGACGCGAATCGCGCGTCAAATTCGCGCCTGACGCGTCTAGTTTGACGCTTGACCACTTTGTGTTATTTCGCGTGTCAAGAGCGAAACTGGCGCGCGTAAAAACAAAAGTTTGAAGCAAAATTTACGCGCGTGACGCGCGTCAGAATCGAAATCCGTTGGCGGCCATTGTTTTTATGTCGACCGAGCATTCATCAAGAGAGTTACCGCTCTGTATTTACTCTGGAGAGCAGAACAGCGGCGTGGGGATCTTCGTCGCCGTATATTTGTGTCCACCGGACCCTTCAGAGCCGAACCGTTTGGCGAGTTTCACCATTTGCTCGCTCCAAGAGCTGCGCTGGATGACGGCCGCAGTCAGCGGTACTTCCGCCTGTCACGCGCCCAGTTTGATGACATGTCGTCCCGCATCGGAGCGAGGATCACCCTCGCCCTCATCCACCTAATCTAGCTGTCATTTATTTTTGTTTTGATAATAAATAGAGCCAGCCTTCAAAAGTTATTAACCTGTCCTGTGATTTTTTTTCTCTCTCTCACGTCCAGACACGAATTTATGCACATATGTTGATTGTCTTTACAACATAATACTATTTTATATAATCTAGCTATGGAATGAATAACATTCAATACAAAATGAACATGTCTCGTATATAGAAATAATGATTTAAGTGATAAAACATTAGCTTTGTTGTGCATAATCCCACTAGTCATATTAACAAAATAATTTATTGAAGCATCCAGACACTTCACCACGTGAGCAAGCAGCTAGGCTCCTGATTGGTTAACGCGGCGCGAATTCACGCCAAAGTTCAGATTTTTCAACTCGGGCGGCAGACGCGAATTCGCGTCAAACGTCTCTCAGGACAATCTCATCTCACGGAGTGATGATAATATCAGAAACTCTCAGTAATGGTGTTCATTTCGAGTCAGACAATAATGCCTACAGAGCTAGAGTGCTGTATAGAGATGGAACAGGTATAGTTTAGTAGTTTAATTACGGTTATTATAACGTATTTGTCATCTGCTTACATGTATCCATTATTTATTAATAGCCTACAAGTCTGCTGTTTCGAACCAGGTCCGAATGATGATCAAACATATACTGATGAGTTTAATAAACTTTATTGTACATCACACAAAAGATGAAGCGTCAGTTTTACTTCAGAAAATCACTGTAAGAGCTGAGTAAACACAGTAAGTTATAAGAAGTGCGCAAGTTGAGGGAGTTGAGGCAATATCTTGCTTGGCAATGAACTTTAAGCTTTATAATTTTACAGATATTATTTATACAATAACAACAACATTACACACTAAATAAAGTTTGAAACATGGTATCACGAAGAACGGGACCTTTAAGGCCCGTTCACATCAAGGACAATAACTATAGCGATAAAGTTCTAAATCGCTCTGAATATAAAAGAATAGCAGACTCCTCACTACAACTATAGCCGCGTTTCCACCGCAATTACCAGGAACTATTTGTCCCAGGAACTTTTTTCACAGGAACTTTTTTTTTCCCCCTTGCTTGCTTGCTTACTGCGTTTACACAAGATGTAGTGACGTTGAACTGCGTGCGACTGCTCTTCCTAGCCTGCGCGTTTGTTTTGAGTTTTGTATGGAGGAGATTCAAGCTTTGCTGCTTTTGTGTGCAATTGGTTTACTAACGAGGTAATTAACAAAATGGCAGAAAAGAGACGAGCAGCCAAAGCGTATTCAGAAAGCTTGTAATGCTAGATATAAAAGTAGACGTTTGTTATCAGCGGACATTGACCGTGAGATGGATGGGACGAACGCGCGCCATCGGGCAGAAAGAATAGCGTGGTGAGAACCAATCAGCATGTTCAGCACAAAAGTCCCACCCCGAAAGTTCCTGAACTCTGAAAAACCTCGCCACCTCGCCAGCAGGGACTTTCTGGGGGGGAAATTTTTACCCGGAACTTCATTTAGAACCTGGTTCCTGTGGTGTAAATACACCGAGTACCACCCCAAAGTTCCTAGTTCCTGCGGTGGAAACGCTGCTTATAATAATAATGACACAGAGAAACAATATCGTTGGAATCACTTTCAGAACCATTTTTCCAGTTGATCAGAGCCAATCAGAATCCATCCTGGTTTAAAGTGCTTGAGCATTTAAAGCTGCAGAAGACAAAACTTACATCATTTACATAAGTTTGCGCTATAGTGTTAACAAATGAGGAGAATATCCAGACGTGGTGTCGTGAAGAACATTTCACCATTTTATAGAGCCTAGGTGCCAGGTTTACTGTGAAAGATCAAGATCATTCCTATTGAAATCACATCTTCATATCTAGAGATTCCACAAACATCCCCCAGAAGCCCTCATTGTATCAGTCGGGTTTCCCAGCATACTGATAAAAACGTGCACTTTGCCTGCCAATCAGATTAAGGCTTGTTACTCTGAGTAAACACTTGCTGCTTTTGCAATATGCTTGAAAATATATGATCTGTGAGTGTGATGTGAGATCCTGAGACTCAAACTCATGTACTTCACCCAAGACTTAAGAGAGCCATAACACGGCAGGCTAAATCTCAAAACGCACACGCACAGTGGACTGAAATAAAATTAACCCCCAAGGGCAGCCTTTTTTACGACAAACCCATTTTCTTAATTAGGTTTGAATACAGGCGAAAACCCCATCATGGTATTCAACAAGATTTAAGAGACTGTGACAAATGGATCTTTGTTAAATGAAAAGCCACAGATAACTATAATGGAAAGCAATGATGCCTGATTTGTTCTGTAATACTGGGCTGTCAAGATTTCATTTAAGGGTTAATACACCCATTAATGAAATTTGGCCAATATTACAATTATTATGTCATGTTGTTCCAAATATTATTATCTTCTGTGAAACACACAGGTAGAAAAGATGTCTGATGCTGATAGCTCCTTTATGTTCAAGGTAATCGTCCATGTCGGTTTAGCTCTAAAAATAAATATCCTGCTAAAGAGATCTCAAAATGTGGCCAATATGTTGATGAAATGATGCGTGCATGATGACAAATGAAATATATATATGTATAAACAATACTTTTTTGAGAAGGTTATGAACCCACTGAGGTGGACTCCTAGTGCTTAATTGTTATTGTGGATTTCGATTTTTCATAATTTCTTGTAAGTGTGTGTGTGTGTGTGTGTTTTCTTAGGCACAATAATATGAATGGCATGTTAGATATATAATCTGTTGCATGAAGCCGGTTTCAGTTCCTGAGAATAGTTTGAGCAAACTGTATTTTTTTTCAGGCTCAAGAAGGTGGACTGATTTTTAGTGGTGCTCATTACAATTAACTTAAGCTACACGGCTAACTTGCTAAACCAGAGCAGGTTTTATTCTGCGTTAGACAACTTAAAACAAAACTGGACCAATCAGCTGTGAGCAAAGTTGCATATCTGATGCAATAAAGCCACTCCTTCGAATCTCTCGCCCCAAACTACAGCAGTTTCTTGTTGGACACAATTTAGAGACTAAATTGTCCATCTTTAGCTGTAAATTATTAATTATAATTATGAATAATTCATATAATTATTATATTGACATTTCATATTAAACTTTGCAGTTAAAAGGGTGGTTTACTGTTTTTTTTTTTTCTTTGCATGATTGTGTTTATGGGGTGCAAAATAACATGTATTTGTGGTTTTACTTTTTTTTTTTTTTATGATTCTATGAAACCACTCCCTCAGAAACAGACAGTGGGCTCAGATTGGTTAGTTTGGGCCGGGAGCTACATGAAAATTTTTTTTTTTTAAATGACAAAAAATTTTTTTTTTTTTTTTCCTTTTTCATTTTGGGGTGACCTACTCCATTAATAACCAAGAAAGAGAGAAAAAAAGTTATGGATATAGCCAAGAACCTGTCTGAATTCAGACCCAGGCCAGCAATGACATTATAACCTGACAGCAAGTCGCTAGTGTTCACATAACACATTCTTTAAAAAGGTCAACACAAATATGATGGTGTGCTGCCTTAATAACGAATATTAAGGCAGCACACCATCATATTTGTGTTATAAAACAGTTATAAAACAGTTATATAACAGTTATAAAAATTTTTTAGTCAAGATACTGAAAAAGATACTGAAACAACCTTATGGTTCATAGATCTTCCGCCAGACATGGTATGTGTGGAGCAAGCAGAGGGAAATCTTTAATTGAGGGTTCAGTTGTATTTTTAGAACAGCTCGGAAATAAACTAAAGGAAACAGTCGGTCTATGCGGCTCACAGAAGGGAAAACCTTTCATTCTATGCCTGCTCCACGAGGACGGTTTGTGAGTATGTGCATCGGACTAATATGACAACTACAGATAAATGCAAATAAAAATAAACTGGTACTGGAAAAACGGAAACTAGACTCAAATACATGACTCCAAACCTGACCTGAATTACATATTGTTTTAAGGGCATGGTAAATAAATATTAGAAACCCTTTAAAACCCAGCAACCTTAAATCAATCTGTCTGAACAGGACAGCCAGTTACATAGATGGTGATAACATTTAAAAAAAAAAAAAAAAAAAACTTTTGAAATCACAATTACACCAGTACTATATGTGTCAGTCGTCCTCGATCTAGGTCTAGTGAACTCCCAGCATGCACTTCTCTCTTTTTCTATCCTCGATTTGTCCTTCTATCATGTGGGGTTATCGTAAAGATGCAGTCCTGAGGGTGTCGGGCATTCAGTTTGATGCAAGCATTCACTCACACACACACACAGACTCTTTATATGTCAGAGAGAGGGCAGCTCAGAGGAGAGAGAGAGAGAGAGAAACGAATCTCACATTCAAATGAATGTTATTTACTGACTGATAGTGGCATGGTCGCGATATTCAGTGCTGAAGGCACAAAGCTGCACTGTTGCCTGCAAACAACACATACGCACGTGTATGAATGATCACAGCAAGACAATTCACAACATGAATTATGCAGAGACCAGAAAGATACAGATGTCTTTTGTTTGGGTCTGTACAATATAAATACTTGACGGAGCGGAGCTCAACGGGAATAGAGCATTTCATTAATTCCTGCAATGAAATTCTTGAACTGAAAGTCTGAATCCACTCTGATAAAAGTAGGGACTGGTCAATGAAAATACTCATTTATAAATTGACCTTTGTTTTGATTAATCATTTCTATTAGTTAGTGTAGTTAACATGCTTGTGCAGTGTTGATCAATGTAAGAACTTACTATTTCAAACTGATATCTTGGTTTTTTTGGCATAAACTATAGACCCTTTTACAGTTGGTAAACATGGTGACGTTTTTTTTTTGTGGGCGGAGCTTAGGTGGAGGCAGAAAGATCCATCTGACCGCTTCACTAACGCTAGTTAGCAAGGATTGTTAGCTTGTTTTTTAACAATGACTGGAGAAAATCCGATTTTATCTTAATGTGTAAGGTCACTCAGTGTCCAGGACCGCGATTGTTATTTCCAAAAGTTATTTTTAACGGACAGAACCAGATTGGCCGACCTGTAGCCGCCTACACGCTCACTCAATGCATGGATGATCTGACAGGATTAACGTACGTTACGTTACCTCGGTTGAGTGGTCTGACTTCTACACCTACCTTACAGAGAAACCGATCGTAAAGAGAAACTGAGGCATATAAATCTTTAGATGCTTATATGGTCCTGTACAAGACTTGTGTGTACGATCCGCAGTTCTGCCGAGCCAGCGCCGAGACCACGACAATGTAAAGAGTGACATTACAGTGCGATTTTAATGATGTGAATATTTTCTAGAAATAAAAGTTCCAGATACAGCATATTCATTTTTCATCAATTCTTGCACCAAACAACACAACGAGATGACATTTAATAATAGTAACAATTATTTAAGCTCCTTATTATGTAGCCGAATCTGTGCTGTTTTGCATTGACCGCCTCCAGTTTTCACTTTGTTTTGCCTCCAGCTAGCGCCGTGACGTAACTGTGACGTCAGCGCAAAAGGGGTCTATAGATAAAGAGAAAACAGATCAAGGAACTCTCAAACCGGTTTATGTATTCCATGTGATGTGTTAGCCACTGATATAATGCAGAAAAGTGTATGTGTACAGTCCATTTGAGAAAGGGAAATTATTACAGGTCTTTATTAACCAGCCAGCAAAAATATGCATCCATCTTTTGTTCGTGCATGCACTATTGATTGATACAGCACTAACAAGAGAGCAAAAACACAGTCCAGAAATTTTACTTAAAATGGCAACCCTTTGTCAAATATTTTGAGAATCTTAAAGTATTGCCTGAAGCTTGAGACAACTTTTTATTTTATAATGTACCTTTTCTTCTCTCCTTTTTTTTTTTTTTTGTCCTCTCTTCTTGATGGTGATGGGAATGGAGTAGCCTGACTGACAATTGTGATACTGTGAGTCTAAAGCCCTGTTAACCAATAGGGGTCAAAATGTGGACATGCAGTTGTGTGTTTTTTTTATTATTTTATTTTATTTTATTTTTTAGTTGTGTGCTTGTTTTTAGTGTGTAGATTCGTAAACTGTTTTGAAGAACTGTGTAACAAATGAAGAGAAAATGTTGTTAACTTTTTTTTTTTTGGGGGGGATGGGTGGGATGACTATGTTGGGAGGGGGAGGGGTATTATTATTTTTTTGGTTATAAGGTTTTGGTTACTTAAGATAAAAAATGAAACTGGAGAACTATTTCACTGCTTGTCAAATGTAACATGCTTCGTCCTCCAATAAAATATATATATATATATATATATATATATATATATATATATATATATATATTTAAATAAAAAAGAGAGCAAAAACACTTCGGCCTGAAACCCTGTGCTATGTGTCAGTGCATTTAATAATGCAACACTAGTGTGCTTGTTAATAAAGACCTCATTGAAAACTTCCTGGCTATTCTGCGTTTGGGTTCTGCCCACAGAACTTGACAGGATCTCTAAGCTTGACCAGTTGACAAGTGGCCAAAACATCTTCCTAAACTATCGAACTAGAACAACCTGACCAGTGCAGAAACAGATGGACCAGACAACCTCCAACGTGTGTTTTCAGTCTGTATCAATAGTTATGCCTATAGGGATGCCCTCTAATAGTAGACGTTAGTTTACTCGCAAAAAAAAACTTGTTAGCCTAGATAAATGTGTGTTATATTATTAGGCAGATATCGAAGTGTTTGTGCGAAGTGTGGAAGCTGAAATATGAGTGCTCTTACTGCAAAATATTGAGGTGCCGGCGAGATCACTCGCATTTTCTCCTGATAACAGTGGAAATAACTTAAAATACTTACTCAATATACTTAAATTAGGGCTGTGCAAAAGTTAAAGGATTAGTTCACTTTTGAAAAAACTTTTGCTGATAATTTACTCACCCCCATGTCATCCAAGATGTCCATGTCTTTCTTTCCTCAGTCGAAAAGAAATTAAGGTTTTTGATTAAAACATTCCAGGATTTTTCTCCATATAATGGACTTCAATGGGAACCAGATGGTTCAAGGTCCAAAAGATAGTGTTAATAACAGTTTCAGATGCAGCGTCAAATGTATTTAAACGACACCAGACGATGAATAAGGGTCTTATCATGCGAAACGATCAGTTATTTCAAAACTTATTCAAAAAATGTAACTTTTATAAGGACAAATGCTAGCCTTGTAATATATTGTGAGGCGCGTTTGCAACGTCACGTAATACGTAATTACGTTCAAAAGGTCACGGGCGACGTAGCCGAAAGTACAGAATCAAAATCGTCCGACATCGTTGTTTTACCTTTTAATTCCTTTTTTGTAAACGAGTTAGTTTTAGTTTAGTTTGATTTGAGTTAGTTTTCACGTTCAACCTATGCGTTCAACTTGTAAACACTCTGACTCTGTACTTCTGGCTACGTCGCCCGTGACCTTTTGAACGTAATTACGTATTACGTGACGTTGCAAACGCGCCTCACAGAATGGAGAAAGGCTAGCATTTGTCCTTAGAAAAGTTAAATTTTTGGAATAAGCTTTGAAATAACCGATCGTTTCGCATGATAAGACCCTTATTCATCGTCTGATATCGTTTAAAGACATTTGAAGCTGCATCTGAAACTGTTATTAACACTATCTTTCGGACCTGAACCATCCGGTTCCCATTGAAGTCCATTATATGGAGAAAAATCCTGGAATGTTTTCATCAAAAACCTAAATTTCTTTTCGACTGAGGAAAGAAAGACATGGACATCTTGGATGACATGGGGGTGAGTAAATTATCAGCAAAAGTTTTTTCAAAAGTGAACTAATCCTTTAATTACGATTAATCGCATCCAAAATAAAAGTCTGTTTTACATAATATATTTGAGTGTGCTGTATATAATTATTTTGTATATATAAATACCTATGCATGCATGTATATATTTAAAAATTATTTGCGCTTAAATTCTGTATATATATATATATATATATATATATAAATACATAATCTATATTATATAAATATAAATATTTTATATAGGAATAACACATTTTCTTAAATATATACATGCATGTGTGTGTATTTATATATACAAAATAATTATATACAGGCAGCACACACAAATATACTATGTAAACACAGACTTTTATTTTGGATGCAATTAATCGCAATTAACTTTTGCACAGCCCTAACTTAAATATTTACTTAACAACTTAAAAAAACAAAAATACATTTTTGGTCATATAGATAAGAGTAATACATCATTTGAAACGGTCTACTTTTATTTGTGTGAACTCACAATAACATAAAACTGTTCTGCTTTTGTAAAATAAAGAAAACAAACAGGAAGCGCTTTCTGCCGTCTGTCTCCGTGAACTGGAGTGCTTCACAAACATAAACCAAAACTCAAGAGTATAGGTAGGGCTGTCGCGGTAACCGCAATATTGTAGTACCGCGCTTCTGACAAGTCAACCGCAGAGGATTGCACGTAACCGCAGCAACCGCGATATTCACGTTTTTTTTTTTTTATAAGGCTATACCCTTCTTGTTTTGAACTTAATGCATGTGTATTGGATGTTAAACAAGTTCATAATGATAACAAGACTGTTTATCATGGTGATGTGTAGCCTACAGGCTTCACACAGACAGTGAATGAGAGAGATCTGCAGAGCGCGTGCGATTACTGCGTCTGTCTTTGAAGTCGTGAAAAGCTTGTCGTGTCAAAGGGAAGCGAAATATTTGTCGCATCATCATTTTAACGATCTCTTCACGGGTATTTTCCCATAAATGCGCGTCAGAGGCACCGCTGGTCAGCATCACACAGCACAAGGAAGCCGCGGTGAAATAACATCAGTGAGTCACACATTGAATCAATGCTATATTGGTCTCTAATAAGTGAAGCATCAGCTTTAGCGTTGCCCATGCGACGCATTGCTGCTCAGCTGAGCCTTGAAAAGTTGAATCTCAATGTTAAAAATAATTAGCCTAACATATTGTTTCTTTACATATCTTGTTTTAATGAATCAGCTTTTTTTAAACGTGTTCGTTGAATGAACGGTTCAATGACTCGCTCAAAGTCCGTTGTCATAACAATATGCACGCTGAGTGAAAGTCTTTCAATGCGCATACTGTAGACGCTGTTTAGTTTCGGTTACATTGGTTACTGAAAATGTCCTCGTTTTTGTCCACATCGTAAACTTTATTTATATAGCAACAAATACATAAATTAAATAAATAAATAAATGGCGGTAATACCGCATATCGCGCTATTGAGCCACTTAACATTACCGCAAGGGAAATTCCATAACCGCGACAGCCCTAAGTATAGGTCTCGCAGACATGAGAAATAGATCTATAGAAAGCTTGAAATGTCTACTTTTAAATTAACCATTCAAAACGAAAAGTAATAGTCTCTGCTTACGTTTCCTTCTCTGTTTGATAGAGGTGTGACACTATGTGGAGACGGCGAGGCAGCATCATCAACTTTGCAACCGACACAGACAGAGTCTAATATAATTCAAACGTTATTTATAAATATACAATATTAATAATATAATTAAATCCTTGCTAGTTTTGCTGCAAGTTTTATGTATGCACTTGAGCACGGTAAGTAAATACAAAAAATTCAATATAAAAACATAGTAAATTCTTTAAAAAAACCCTTCAATTAAATATATATATATATATATATATATATATATATATATATATGAAGAGTTCAGATGCAAAAGCCTCTAAATGCCATTTAAAATTTTCTTCTTTAATGATGATTTTTATCAAACTTGTATATTTAAGTTCAGTAATTTCACTTAAATGGCAATGATAATTACCTATTAATTGTTATTTAAGTGAAATTACTGAACTTAAATATACAAGTTTGATAAAAATCATCATTAAAGAAGAAAATTTTAAATGGCATTTAGAGGCTTTTGCATCTGAACTCTTCATATATACAGTATATATTAGTATATCAGTACTCAATTCAAGCTTCTAAAAATGAAAACGTAACTATCAGCATTATCAAATTTAAGGTTCATTCTTCTGTTATGCAGCAACTTTGAGCTTCAGCAAGAACCAATAAGGTTCATTCTCATTCATAACAGGTTTTTTCAGCACAATATCCTTGCATCTGCTCACTCACAACTACCTTCCTAAAAACAAACAATGTAAATACATCATTCATTGCACAGTGTAGTGAGCTTCATTGATGGTATCAGGAGTTTTTGAAGAGTGCATAACTCAGTCAGTCAGCTCATGCTGAACTGAAGTGATTGACAGCTGCAGTGATTATAGAGAGGGAGAGCTTACTCTTGCTTTCTGTATATAATCCATTCACATTTTGAATGTCAAAGTTTTTTGTTTTGTTTTTCTGTTCAATACGTAATCATATTTAAATTGGTTTTGACATTGATAACCACACCAACAGAAGGGATAAAAATAACTGTGCATAAGTCTTGGAGAGTACATTCAGACTAATATAGCCACATTTTTTAAATAATGTGTTACGTTATAATTAGTATACTTTTAGTTTAAACCATTAATTAACACTTAATATATATTTCTTACAGTTAAAAAAGTTAAAAAATTACAACATTATGAAGGCATTTGTGTGTACACATTTAGATGTGTCTTGGCTTTCCACCACGTCTAGTTGTACTAAACAAATGATGTGCATCTGAGCATGCTAAGATGTTCTATACATCATTAAAAAAACAAAAACAAACATGTTCTATACATCATAAAAGCAGTTGTTTTTTTATCTTAGGCCTAGAATAAAAATGACAGTGTGAAGTCCGAGCAAACCAGAACTAAATACAACATTTTCTTTTTTGCACCGGACCACAAGTGTGAACACACTTTGTATCCACCCATATCCAATTAATACCAACTACAGTATTTAGTCAATGTTTTGTGCCCAAACACACAGGGTGTTTGATAAGCCAAAAAACACGTCTCTGTTTGTGTGATTCAGCTTTGCCCTGGGGACTGTGAGGAAGCAAACTGTTCCAGCTAATTGAATTCCTTCAGAAAGTCTGCTCCCCAGACAGCAATCACAATCAGCCACAAACACACAAAGTCTGTTATCATGACACACCATGTCACTAAAGACAGAGCGGCAAATCTGTCTCCTTTTTAATATTTTGAATTTAGTAGGCTAAGCTTCCCAACAAGACATTTGATATATGTTTCACCCCCAGACCATCTAATTTATTCCAGACTCAAGGAACACCCTAAACTGCGATCATATTTGGCCATCAACTGTGTGGATGATTGTTTAACTAAACCATGCAGCACAGAAAGAGCTTCAACTTTTACAAAACCCCCCAAAACCTCAACTTGATCTTTTAAATATTAATTCTGACCACATTACAAAGTCAAACTCATTAAGGGTAAAAACTTGGGTTGTCACATGCAGTTAAATATTATACGCACAGTAGTTTGTTACAACTGTATTTTTTTCCTCCAAACTAACGGTTTATAAAAAGCATTTTGACAAAGAAGATAATTTGACCATTTTCATTTAATTTCATGCAATGCTACTGAAATAGACTGGTGTAAATTTCACAGGAAATTTCTCAGAAAAGGAACATGTGGTCGAATGCTATTTGTACACAGTTGCTGAATTTCTTCTGAAAATGATGTCATGAATTATTACACAACTTGTGTGCAGACAAACCATGACATAAAGTCCTGAAATACACACTACGCAGTTGAGGAATCTTGCAAATAAATTTAGTTGAAGTTAATTAAATGATGTTTATGGAAAAACAACATCTGACGATGTAAGAAGACGTTAAATACGGTTAATGGGATAGCGCGCTTAATATGCCCTGGCCAAACATTTAACATTTTCATTTGCATACTTGTGTAAAGTTACGTTCCTGGCCTAAGGCAACAAAGTGGCCAATTGTTAAGTGTCTCTATGGATTGGATGATGGCCTCTCTCAAGCTCCCTACGCAAGGGCAGAGCAGTGCACTGTGGGCCGTGGTGATATGTGATGACCTCAGCAGAGGCTGGGAGTGGTGCGGCTGATACAAAAAAAGAGTCTGACCCACTCAAGACTTTCAACTGTTCAAACACATAGCCTGAAAGAATAGAAGGATCAAAAGATGAATACCTCTAAGATCCAATTTATCCTTTAAAAAAAGTACCAAATCTTTGATTTTATTTAAAATTAATCCAATCAAATCCTGGTGGTTTTTAAGTCTTATTACAATTTCCTGCTAAATTATGGAAGTTAAATGCATTAAGAATGCCATTTCACATTGATATGACTTGTCCTGAAAGTAGTTCAACCTTAAATAAAAATGTGCTTTAACCACTGTTGAATGTGTTTGTTTGCAGGTCATGTTTTTTATACCTGGTAGACTCTTTCCTTGTGCACACTTGGGATGTAATATTTTGATGTAAAAACTACCCTCACCATCCCAACTTAATATGCAAGGGCAATAAATCATTTGTAGGATTTTGTTGAGAAGTGTAAACACTGCAAAACTGGCTCAACCAATGGTGAAATTCAGAGATGTGTTTCCCAAAAGCTTTGTTAGCCAACTGTGGTCATATGTTCTATCATTACCAAAACAATTATTCTTTGTTTCCTGAAACCATAGTTTCAACGAACATTCGCAAACATCGCAAAGTTTTGTGGTAATAAGAAGCATAGTTTCTTGTTAGTATGACATGTGGACTTAAATAGATCACGCTCTTCAGCAAAAAAGCAAGCCAGGGCTCCACACTAAATTCATGTTTCTACCACAAATACCATGTTTAAGAACGCCTCTCATCTTGCAGAGCGGTTTAGAGGTTTTGTGATAGAGATGGTTCTGCTAGTAAATGCACTTCCTCTAAAGCTATAAGGCATGAGTGATCTTTGGGGTTGGGAAGACAATTGGTCCATGTGTCGTGCGTTTACCATTTTATGTTTCTCATACACAACAGAAATGACAGCACTTATTACATAAGCTAATTGGTAGTGGCGCCAGTCCAATCTCTAACAAAGTTTAGTCACATCGACAGGAAAAAAAGGTGTCTAAATGTGACAATTTAAACGCAATCGGGAGCCCTGCAAGCTAACATTCAGTATAATCTTTTATTTAATTTATATACAATTTTTACAGACCTTGAAGATCAAGAACTGTGATTGACTGCATTGATCATCTGACGCACATACGCTGGTACAGCACTCCTCAAAGTGAAAGCGCAAACATCGTTTAAAATACCATATCACATTTAGTTTTAGTATTATGATTATTCAACGTGTTTTAGATGGTTTATTCTTATAGTGCATTAATAGCGGGAGAGGCAGGACACAGCGAGCATCGGGGTCTGTGTAAACAGACTGATCTCATGAAGTAGCGTGTGTGTGACACGCCAATTCGTATTTCCATTTTTGCGGTGCCATCAAGACGCATAATCGCCTTTCAGCGTGTTTATGAACGCCGTTGACTTAACGTTATATAAATATATGGCTTACCTCAACCCCGTCCCTAAACTTAACCGTCACTGGGGTTAATGGCATTTATGACTGTTCCCTTACCATCCTAGGTAAAAAAAAGATATGACATACCTCAACCCCATCCCTAAACTTAACCGTCACTGGGGTTAATGGCATTTATGACTGGAGATTTGACTGCGTGTACAGACACGCGGAATGACGCGGACGTTAATGGCGTAGACATATACGCAAACACGCGGGTACACGCGGATAGCTCAAAATGCGTAGAGATAACACACCACCTGACTCGAAAGTGGCGTATATGTTTACGCAAAAGTCATGATGTCATGTTGGTGTAAAGCCGCGGTCATACTCTGAGCATGCAAAATTTTTGTGATGATATGACATCACACTCTGCAGCGTATTTTGATAAATTCAACATTTAAAGGGTTAGTTCACCCAAAAATGAAAATTAAGTCATTAATTACTCACCCCCATGCTGTACCAACCCCGTAAGACCTTCGTTCGTCTTCGGAACACAAATGAAGATATTTTTGATTAATTTTGAGAGCTGTATAACTACCACATTGACTCCTAAGGGACTGCCTCTTGACGGCCCAGAAAGTCAATGAAGAAAATGTTTAAATATCCCAAGTGACTACCGTGGCTCAACTATATGTTTATCAAGCGACGAGAATACTTTTTGTGCGAAAAAACAAACAAAAATAACGAGTTTATTCGACTATTCCTTTTCTTCCTTGTAGGCCAGAAACGAGACTTCCTTAGATTTCCACGACGCATGCGCGAGAATTGCTATCTTTTTCAACTACTTCAGATCAGTTCTCGCGCATGCGTCGTGGAAATCTAAGGAAGTCTCGTTTCTGGCCTACAAGGAAGAAAAGGAATAGTCGAATAAACTCGTTATTTTTGTTTGTTTTTTCGCACAAAAAGTATTCTCGTCGCTTGATAAACATATAGTTGAGCCACGGTAGTCACTTGGGATATTTAAACATTTTCTTCATTGACTTTCTGGGCCGTCAAGAGGCAGTCCCTTAGGCAGTCTATGTGGTAGTTATACAGCTCTCAAATTGAATCAAAAATATCTTCATTTGTGTTCCGAAGACGAACGAAGGTCTTACGGGGTTGGTACAGCATGGGGGTGAGTAATTAATGACTTAATTTTCATTTTTGGGTGAACTAACCCTTTAACAAATAATGTTAAAAATCTAACATCTACTCAACATCTACTGCAAAATTCCTTTTCATTCTTTTCATTCAAAATTCTTTCTCATTCTTTTAATTCAGCCAAGTGGTCACGCCGTGACGTATAGATCTTCTACTGGTCACACATCTCCACATGATGCAAATTCGCAGGTCAAAGTTCGCCAAACTTGAACTTTGAAATGCAGCGAAATGCAAAACTTTTCATCGGAGCTTGCGTTTCCTCTCTAACGCATTCGCATGCGTTTGGAAACGAAAAGATACTCAGGAAACTCCACTGTCTCCAAATATCCACCATCATACTTTGGTAGTTAAGCAAGTTATGTTTTTTTTAACTGTTAAACATGCATGTTTTGTGGCAATAGTGATTCAAAAATTACACAGTTCATCTACACACATCTCATCAGTTCCACCTCAGATTTTTCAAACAGAAACCAATAAAGTATATTTCTTTCTCTACGGCCAACACACAGACTGTTGTCTTTGTTCTGCTCTGTTCCTTAACAAGTGACATTTTACCTGCACTGCAGTATTAGAATAAAGTCTTTGACATTTACCTTACACAGTATGGAGAACAGACTCTAGAACATGTTTAGATTGCTACTGCAGGCAGGTCAGTTAAGGCGATGTCTGATGGCATAAGCACGCCTCGATGAGATGAGCCTCATTCGTCTGCTCAGAGAACACATCTGACAGAGGGTGTGCAAAACAGGATGACATGACACTGCCTAGGAAAAAAAAATCCTCTCAACAAATTCTCCAGCTTAAAGGTCCAGCCCAGTCAGAACAGCAAGTGGAATAAAACCCCAGAATGTTTAGAATGGTCATCTGCGTTTCCACGGTTACCTTTCCAGGGTTCTGCATGCTGATGTTGTGGCCAGCTGCTGCATATGGTTTCTCCTTTGTGCTAAGCATTCACACAATGTATTTCAACAAGCAAACCCTGTAGTATTGGGTTAATTGATTAATACCAGCAAAAAAAGCATTTCGAAATGGAGCAAACAGTAACATGTGAGATAAAAACTGCTTATGAGAATGTGACCAAATGTTCTGGAAGCGGTTTTGTGCAGTGTTTTAACAATTCCACCAGCAAATACCAACATAGTGTTTTGTCAATGACAGAAAAATGTAACAAACTAATGGAATACCAAGCAAATCTTGAATGACAAAGAAAATGGCGCTTGACTGTTTCTAAATTGATCAGTTTTAAAGGTTGTCTAAGCGATGTGGGGCCAAAAAATTTTTTGTCACACACATCAAACGTCTCCTTACTATCGGCTAGCTGCCTGTCCCCTAACACTGTAAAAAAACGTGGTCTCTGTAGACACCACAGGCTCCAAAAACGGCAACAAAAACAATCATGTCTTACCCGGACCACCAAACCTAACAAACAGTGTTCCAGCCAATCACTGGCAAGAAGTATTTGAGGGTGGGTCTGGGGGGTTAGTGCGGGTGCTTATGAAGGGTGTGTGTGTGTGTGAAGGAGAGCAGCGAAGCATCAGAGGGAAGTTTGAAAAATGACCGACACACGACCAGAGACGTCGTTCTGAGGAACAAATTAAAAAGAAAAAAGGAGTCGGATAAAGAATGTGCGAAGTTCCGAATTTACATCGGTAGCAAAGCTTTTGAACGATGGCGAGAACTCCGGCGGCAGAAGGGGAATTGACGCTTAAGTTCGCCAAACCGGCGGCAGAAGGGGAATTGACGCTTAAGTTCGCCAAACCCACACAAGGATATAATTAGCTAGAACTATGCACGTTTACAATTATTTCAGGAAGCACGGAAGGGAGGGGGAGGAGATGAGATGCGGAGGAGGGAGGGTCTAGCTCCGATTTGTTTGAAAATATTCGAACGTCAACACCCAGGATCGCTTTGAGAACCTTTAAGGGGCAGATCCAAAACCTCACCAAATGATTTTTAACAATATGTGAATAATGTTTACTCATTCTCCATGAAAATTCACATTTATTTGTCAGCTAAAGTCCACTGGACTGCAATTGTAATTAATTATTCCACATTTTGGACAGAACTGACAGAATGGCAGTTTCTTTCTCTTTCTCCATTTGGCGGTTTGTGGTCATCCGATTTTAACACAAACACAGGTTTTTACACATTTTCTGTTGCAGCGTCCTCTCTGTAGGGCTGAAACTAGGGATGCACCAAAATGAAAATTCTTGGCCGAAACCGAAAACCGAAAAAGAGGAAACCAAGGCCGAAAACCGAAAACCGAAACACCGAAAGAAATTATGCCAATTATCAGTATCATTGCATTTATGGCTATGACTGTGTACAAACGTTACTAAAATCAAGGCATTGCAATTGCATAAATTAATATAAAATTTTCAAAGAATAAATCAATTACAAATTATGCAAATATTTATTTAGCACAATGTACAGTATAAAATAAAATTCAAAGTAAAATGTTTTTGACCCCACTCATGTGTACATTAAATAATAATCTAATGGCCTGCAGAAAGGTTTTAAAATTAAATGTTCTCTCATAAAAACAAAGCCGAGTGCGAACTTCTTCTCATCACACCAGCACCCTTTGCACGTCTAAATTAGTTTCTTACATTTTAAAAATTTAGCATACAATAGCATAAAAAGCCTTTTTAAATGAACAAAGGTCCATGATTAATACAAATGTACATGAAACTTAACGAAACATGTTTAGTGAATGTAGAAAATATTTAAGAGAGCATTAATTTAGTTCTATACATACATGTTCCCATATATATTTTTTTGTAATGTCACACAAGTAATAATCTCAGAGTTTACTGGGTTTTACATGATTATTCTTCTTCTCACCGATTCCTAATGGTTAGAGGACAGTTACTTGAATCGTCCCCTGTCGTTTCAAGGAATAGTACGACGGAGAGCGGGTCAAGTATAAACGCCTCGACCGTTTGGAGCGGTGCGTGCGCTGTCTGAGGAGACTCGCGCATACTTTCGCCTACCTCCGCAGCGCGAGTCTCCACAGTTTATACTTGACCCGCTCGCATCCGGAGTCGTTGTCATGGCGGCGCGCATTGTTTAGAGCAGATATAGGTGGATAAACTTCCATCTCCTCGCGGGTTCAGATTCACTGAAATACGTCCGCACCGCAAACATGTTGCTTCAGACAAGCACGTGCAGGTCGCGGTTTCTGTTTGCGTCATCACAACATTTCGGCCGTATTGTTTCGGTGATAAAAGTCTTTCGGCCGAAAACCGAAAATTCACTTTTGGGCCATTTTCGGCCGAAAATTTTCGGTGGCCGAATATTCGGTGCATCCCTAGCTGAAAGGATTCCTCGAGTTACTCGAGTTACTCAATTACAAAAATTCCTCGAGGCAAAAAATCTGCCTCGAAGCCTCGTTAAATTCCTATGCACTTTACGCGCACGCAGGGATCTGATTGTTTCACATGGACCGTTGTTCAGGAAGCACACCATAGCGTATGATACATTTGACTTCATAAATGGCAGAGAATGTTTGAAAGAAGAAAGTTTGGGATCATTATATGTTTATAAAGGGAGAGAACAAGATGCAATGTGTCTACTGCAAATTATACCTGGCACGGCTGCCAACTCTCGTGCATTCAGCGTGAGACTCGCGCAGTTGAGCCAATTCTCACTCTCACGCTATACCCCCGATTTCTCACGCTGAAGTGTCAATCCCTTCGGTCAAATGCCTGAAAGATGAGTTCGTCTATAGATCTACCTGTTGAGCCACTCGTGATCGACTAGTTTTACCGCCGCATATTAATTCGCAAGTTAAAATATCCTGTAATCTAGTGCGAGCGCGCACGACGGCAGAGAGGTAAGCGAGCGCGTGCACCCATGTCTCTCTCACGCGTCAGACCAATTGCAGCAATTCATCATATGCTTAAACTTTTATGTCGTCACGGAACAACATTTTCGGCATACATTCACTGTGTACACCGGGACGTGATGGAGGAACAAATATTGTGAGACACACAGACACACGCACTGATGTTTGTCTTGAGATTACAGTTGAAAAAGTCTGATTCTTATTTATAATTGTTTTATTTCCGTTTATTTTTTTTAAATAAATTGTATACATTTGTGTACCTGTTTGGGTGGATATTTTATATTAATTTATTTTTGTTTCCAGGTGGGTAATTTGCAGAAGGTGCAATCCTTTTTTTTGTAATGTTGTATTAAGAAGACAAAACTAAGGCCAAATGGGCTTTACTATTTAAGTTTGTATTCAAAGTTGTACATGTTATGGCTACATGTGACAGGTTTTACAGTAAATTGTTTTAACTGTATTGTTATATAATTGTTGGCACTGGCACTTATAAACACTAAATGGGTAAAAATTGCAATAATTAATTGTGGAGCCAAATGTTGCAGTTGGAATAAATACCAAATAAATAAATAAATAAATAATAATATATATAATATAAATAATAAATAAATACCTTTTAAAGAAATAAAAGGCAAACACCTTATCATTTTAGTAATACATTATTTGTTTTGGTTGCTTAAAAACACACATTAACAAATTATCATATTCCTCGATTAATCGATCGATTAAGTGCTAGATTAATCGATTACAAAAAGAATCGATAGCTGCAGCCCTACCTGTCTGTATGCACGATTCTTTGCAGCCTTGCCCTTAGGCCGCTGCCTACAACTGCCCTTGACTGGACACTGAAAGTAACATACTCCTGCTAAACACTTTCTCTTTGAATTCTTGCACTCGGGAACAATACAAGTCAACACCCTTATGACTAAAAGTTTACCAAGAGGTGTTTCCTACTAAAGCAAAGCGGTATTTGTCTCCGATCAAGAGAATTCATAGCAGATTAGCGGGAGTGGCCTTGGGTGGAAACATGCCCAGTGCATTATGGGTGTTGAAGTTCTCCTACATATTTGTCAAAAGGGAACAGCCTTTTTTCTCTGTTCTCTAGGTAAAAAATAATAAATAAAATATAGCTGCGAGCAGCGATTGCGGGCCCAAGTCGGTGGCACCGCAACCCCGGCGCCTTTAGTTACCTAAAGGCACCAGGATGGGGGTGTTGCTAGCTTATTAAATGATTGTTTGTTGCTTATGAATTTCCAATATTTTATTTAGCAAGGGGTTTCAAACTTTTTAATGGTAATGAGCCCTAAACAACCCTTGTGAGGTTCTTTATTTAGCCTTAAAATATAATAAAATATAGGCCTAATATAACCTAAACAATACCTTTGTTAGATTCTTTATTTAGGCTCATAATATAATACAAAAGAGGGCTAATATAATATAAAAAAACGAATTGAAGAATTGATTCTGTGGGTCCTAGCTTCGCCCTTTCAGGGCTTGGGCCCTAATAATCCTAAGGAAAACAATAGGGCCTTCGCCCTTTCAGGGCTTGGGCCCTAAAAATACCCTCTCTACTGTAGGAAGCCGAGTTTTTTTTTTTTTTTTGAAAACCCTTGTTGCCAGCGGTGAAGTTCCCCTTTAGGCCTAATGCTTGGCTAACGTCATTGCATAGGAAACAGAATCAACGTCGCTCTACAGTTTTGATGACGTTATCCACATAAATCGTCATTTACAGAGAAAGCATTACAAAATCATTTACAGTTTGTGATGTTGCTGCTTTTCCAATATAATTGGAGAGTTCACAAAGAAACATTTGTTGAAAGATAAAGATAAAGCAACCATTACACTGCCTCATTTACAAAACAATTGTACAGTAAAATGCTTTGACCAAACATAATCCTTCGACACGTTCCAGGACGCCATTAAAACTAAATTTGTCCTGTTAACGACAGACAACTGTTGCGTCGTGTACGTCTGAACACGTATCTATATACTGTATCAGTGTAGACAGCCGCGTAAGTAATTATAATATCTGCTTTTGATGTGACACTCACATCCAGTAAAGGAAAATGGCAGGAATTAGGCGCCTGAACAGGCCTATGGTGCGATGGTGTGTAACTCTTTATCAATATCTCTGGAAGAAGACATGTGAAAATGTATTGGCCCATGTGACATCACAAACCCCACAACATCCAAATAAACTTGTTTTCTGGTGCTAAATGCTCTGTTTATAAACTCGTATATGTCAAAGATTGAGGAAAATCGGATTTCACATGTCATTATCCTACTTAGTAACTACTTCTCCAGGGAGAGGGAGAGAGGGAGAGAGACATTATGTGTGTGATTTCCACCAACCCTGAAATAGATGCCACACATCCCACTAAGCCTACTTAATTTTTCCAGATGGAACAGTTAGTGTGTATGATTTGTTGGAGGGTTATAGTCTGTCGCATCCAGCATCCAGTTCTGAGAATGATGGAAAATGATTATTAATAAAAAAAAAGCAAAAATCAAGACTATGTGCCTGCCAGACAAAGACAGCCCAGCAATTAAATGTATGCTTCCTATCTAGTCAGTATTCTTAGGGATCATGCACCACAAAAAATGCTTTCAAGGTAAGCAGCATATGGATTCAGGAGACTTGAAATAAATGCACATGATGCTAAAAAATGTTGTCCAGAGTCAGACATGTTAGTCTTGAGCAGGTCCGGCTCTATCCCTTTGGTTGCCCTAGGCGAGATTGATTTTTACTGCCCCTCTAAAATTATGTATTATGTATGTATGTTATGTATTGTTCTACTATAGTAATCATAATATTTAAGATAATATATTGCATTTTATTGGTGTCTCCCACATTGTCCCACAGCAACATTACAATAGTGTAGATAATGTTTTATAATAATAATTTATTCTATAGTGTTCAATCCATTTCATTAATTTAACATATTTAATATTGGGTGCATCTAAGTTATCTGAAATAGGCCTATTTTAACATTTTTTTTTTTTGTAACGCAATAGTTACTTTCTCTGGTAATTAGTTACTGTTATAATGATTTAATTCAGTCACTAACTGAGTTACTATTTGTGAGAAGTAACTAGTAACTATAACTAATTACTTTTTTTAACATACCCAAAAGCAAACTGATGATGAGTATTTATTTAACAAAACAAAAATGCTCTTATAATCACAAGTTGAAGGATCATCTGTAATAAATTGTTCTGCTACAAATAACGTTCAAGGATATTTCTACACTGTAAGTATCATCCTACATAGTTGCATTGTACAAATATATTTTATCTGTGTTATGTAATGTAACTTGTAGTAGATAAATTAAAATTACTACCTGCCCAGCTAGCAGGGAACGTTCTCAGAATATTGGCTAACATTGCCTATTTGGTTAATATTTTAAAGAAATGTTCAAAGAATATTTCAAGGATGTTTCCTCATTTAAAATAAGATATAAAGATATAACGTTTTAACTGTAACATTTTGAGGATGTTTTGGGAAAATTGTTGAGATAAAAGATTATACAATGTTCCATAATATCAAAGGAGGAACATTATCAAATCAAAATGTTCGTAAAATGTTTTGACATGAGCAATGTATGTCATTGAGCAATATATATCGCATGCAATATATCGCATGATATTGTTATGCACAGGGCTCCAGACTAACTTTTTTTACTAGGAGCGCTTTTGCCCCTGACTGAAAATTTTAGGAGCGCAAGCAGAAAATTTAGGGGCACACCTTAAATCAGCTCGCAATGCAATTATTCAAATTTCCCCCAAAATAACTATAATACTGACAAATTCTTTAATAATAAATAGACTTAACATTATGATATGCTGTTTTATTTTAAGTTCACAGGGCTCCAGACTCAAATTTGAGGGCAGCACCACCTCAAATCAGAACTCACACCAAGTTATACAAAAAACAAAACAAAAAACTGGTAGCACTGGGGCTGACATAAATCACTTAGATTAATTTAGGGTGTAGATGAAGTTAACTTTAGCTATTATCACTTATAATTTCTTAATATTAATTAAAAACAAAAGGAGAGAAAACATGTATGTATAAGGACTTGGAGTGAAAATAGCCAATAAACATTTACAATGTTTTTTTTTTTTGTTTTTTGTTTTTTTTTTTCAATAAAAAAATAATAATAATTTTAATGTTTAAATAAGAGTTTTCCAACATCTTAAAATTTTTTGTTTTAGGACAATCTTTGAAGGATGAACAAAAAATGTGTTGATCATCACACAAAAAAATACAAAAAATAAAACATTTAACTTTATATGATATTATAGTTTTGAAGAGCAGGACAAAGATGTGTTGTAAGTGTCTGACTACCGTATTTCTGTCACATCATATTTATGGTTAGAGTTAACTTACTATTTGCCATGCTGATAAGTTGCTGATTTGTGGACTGAAAGCCTTCTTCAAGTGTTTCTCCTGGTTTCCACGTCAGCGCTGTTTGATCTGATATGGTTTATAACAGAACTCTGCGCCGAATCGGAATGTTTCTCACTGGATCTCGTAGCGATGATGTTATTAATATTGAGGCGAATTCAATGGATTTATTCACTGGATCTGCTAGAAACAGTGTCGCGTGATCGAGATCGGCCCGCGACTGGCAAGTTCGGGGCTTTATTACTGTCGGTGGTTCGGGGGGCTCCACTATGCGCTGCTCTGTCTATTATTGGTCCAACCTAATAAAAACGTCAACGGTCCGTGAAGCATAGCCTATATGAGTTGCGTATTTTAGTTCCACTTTCATTTTGTTTGTATTCGCTGCTAGGTAACGTGTCGATAGATCGCTGATTGCTCAGACTCACATCAGGTTGTGATATTTGTCTCCGTCTCCCTCCCACAGACGTTTAATCGCGCTATTCTTGTCACGGATTCATTGACGCGACCATGTCAACCATGTGACAATAATAATCCTTGTTGCCACCAGTCACAACTCATGAATGGCTCCCATCATGCATTGCAATATGAATAAATTATGATCTGAATTGTCAATGTAATTTACTTTTCCTAATTGAATATTCTGCTCGTCACCATTGTTGAGATGCATTGAGTGAATCTTGAGGTCTGTGTGTGCCTAAAAGAATTTTTTTTTTTAAAACAACTTTTAAGAAATCAACTATATTATAAATTCTGGATATGCAGAATCTCAGTTATGCTGTAACCAACAGAACAAATTACAAACATACTGTAAATTTCAAATGATGAATGTCATAATATAACCAACACCATTAGATTACTTTTTTTTCTTTGTTCATCTGGCAGTTATAACTCAGAAACAACAGCCAAACAAAATCTAAAGTTAATATTATAAGGGTCAAGAGCCCAACTAAAGCAAACAATGATCACCATAACGGTGGCTTAATATTTTAGATTTTCTCCTTGTGATTCTGCTTTAGGTGTCTTCAATAATGCTCAATCATCACTCAATTAATCACTTAACTATCTCATTAACTTTAGTCACTGGAGTTTTTGCTGTGTTTTTCTGAACATTCTGGGAACCAAAATAAAACTACCCACTGAAAACATTATTAGAACTTTGTGGTAATGTTCCCAGAACGTTTTTAGAACAAAACATTTCTAGCTGGATGGCTGCTACAGGGCTAATGGGGGTTTCCGGTGTCCATGTAAGAAAATGTGCATTTTAATGTTTAATTCATGTTTAAATCAAATTTAAATGTTAAATTCATCAATCTGGTGCAATTCAGTGTACAAATTGAACAAAGAAAAATCAAACCTCTTTTAGTTACAGTGTCTGTCTACATTACACTACCTACTACATAATGTAAAACAAATGCAATGAAAAATAAAAGAAACTTTCAAAATTAGTTTTGTACAAATTTCTATACTTGTAAGTAAGCTTTATACTTGGAAGCAACTCAGTGCCGCCAATTAAGCAAAATAAAACGAATAGGCTGCCAACGTATGAGTTTTATGGGCCGCTAAGACAAACACATAAATTAAAGTATAGGCTATGAGATGTAACGTTATGCGCTCAAAAAGCACGTCGGGCATGGGGAATCTCAAGCAGGCTACACCGGGAAGTAGCTTACATTTATTTCGTTTGAAACCATAATGGCTGAGATGAGAAGGCTGGCTTACCTTTATACTGGGCTTTCTTTTTATTTTGTTGCTTTCTCTGTGTTCGTCCCTGTGAACCAAAAGGTTTATACCGCTTCATCTTTGATCAACGCAACCCCCGGAAAAGATCGACAATTCATCAATTCAATCTAATAATCAGTAATTAAGTAATTAATTAAACGTGTGGCTAAGGCGCGCCTTAGGATGATCATGTTTAATATTTTTTTTTTTTCACTTCTCATTCTAACTCTGTGATTTCTCGATTAATGGGGAGTAGCAGATAGGTCAAGGGCGACACTAGAGTGCGCGCCCGCGGCACCCCCTAAACATTTGGCGCCCTAATCAATCGTCTAGTTCGCCTATAGCAATCGCTGGCCCTGGTATTGAGCATCAATATCACACATATAGTCAAGTCAAGTCATTTTAATCAAAAATCATTAGTTATTAACTTAAGGACCGCTTACACGACACCGTTTTAACAGAAAACAGAAAACTTTTAATGCGCTCTGGCAGTTCATTTGCATGACAACAGTGTTTGGTGGCTCGAGAACCAGCGCAGTCTCATCCCAAGACGTCATATAACTGACATCTTGGGACGTCTTTTCGACCATACGTCAACATCCGCCGTTTTAGGGTACCCTTAACGTCGGTTAGATGACGTTATCGGATCCTAACCCTATCCCAGACCTAAACCTACCACTAAACCTACCCCGTCACCTACCTGACGTTAAAGGTAAAGCGTCAGTAGTATGACGTCCCAGGATCGTCATGTAACTGATGTTAAAGGGTACCCTAAAACGGCGGATGTTGACGTATGGTCAAAAGAAGTCCCAAGACGTCTTGGGACTTCTTTTGACCATATGTCAACATCCGCCGTTTTAGGGTACCCTTTAACGTCAGTTACATGACATGAGACTGTGTTACGAGAACGCAAACTTCGAAATAGGTTCCAAGGTTAAAGTTTTGGAAACGTTATCATCTCCGTGTAAACTTCAAAAAACGTGACTCTGTGAAAACGGTGATGGCGTGCACATTCGTATTACATGTTTGGTCTATTAGGTATGTGCGTTTGAATATATGTGCGCAGGCATATAGTCTGTCTTTCTGGTAACACTTTATTTGAAGGGGTGTGCATAAGACTGACATGACACTGTCATAAACATGACATAACACCTGTCATGAACATGAAGGAGTCTTTATCATGTTTATGACTGTTGTCATTAAGTGTCATTCGGTAAATTATGACACTTTTAATGGAAAGTTGACAATGTCTTTGTTATGACAACTAGACATTAACCAAGACAAAAATGTCTTTGTTATGACAACAAATCATAACCTATCAACCTGTCACAAATATGTCATAACTGGTCTAATTATCAAACTTAAAGAAGTTATTTAGCTTTGTGTTAACATTACATTACCCTGTCATATGTTGGGTGGTTTTAACTTTTAACTTGTCCTCAAGTAAAGTGTAACACATGGTACTAGTTATAAAGATGTCGTTAAGGGTTATTACACTGTCAAATGCTTTAACAACAGTGTCATTAATATGTCCCTTTACCTCAAGTAAAGTGGAACACGTTGGACTAGTTATGATTTCTTGGTTAATGTCAAGTTGTCATAAAAAAGACATTTTTGTCTTGGTTAACGTCAAGTTGTCATAAAAAAGACATTTTTGTCTTGGTTAACGTCAAGTTGTCATGACAAAGACATTTTAAACAATGTCAACTTTGCATTAAAAGTGTCATAATTTACCGAAAGACACTTAATGACAACAGTCATAAACATTCATAAAGACTCCTTCATGTTCATGACAGGTGTTATGTCATGATTATGACAGTGTCATGTCAGTCTTATTCAAATAAAGCTTATTCTTATAAAACCCCTTCAAATAAAGTGTTACCGTCTTTCTTTACAAAGTGACCGCCAAATTACTTGTCTGGCCTGCATAATAATACATAATATTTAGTCATTTCCACAGATCCATGCGGAGTGGAATCATTTTGATAACGTTTAGCTGTACAGAGGAAAAGGGAGGGAGGACTTCACAGGGGAGAAAAAAGTTGACACTTCAGGGCTTGTCAGGGCTATAGTGTTGCCGTATTTTCTATTGTAACTGGAAAATAATTTTGTGGTTCCAGCGTGAGTCAAATGACATTCACAGCTCAGGTAATTACCGCAAAAATCTGTATCCAAAGTGTACATGAGCAAAGCTGGAAGAAGTGAAATTGTATTGAGTAACTGCCATATAGAGTTGAATGAGAATTTGAGCTGGGGACATTAGTTAGGGACAGTCTGGAGAGCACAAATTTGAATACACCAAACAAGTAATTTACCATATATATTTTGCCATACAATAAATAACACACATGTACTGAATGCCACACAACTCCAAAACTAAGCACCCATATTGAGTATGGGAGCACCGTGACTTTTCATAACGTGTATCACTGCTTGTGTTTTCGAAATTCCAGACAGGTTTATTATAGATCATAAAATTATTTGATTAGTTTGAAAACACTTTTTCATTCAATAGCTCAAGACCACTGCTAGTTAGACAAAAATAACTTCTTGGACGTATAGAATCACAAATAAGCACAGGGAGTTTTACAATTAATAATAATAAAAAAAAAATTTAAATTGTCAACGATGTAACGACCTAGTTAACACAGTTTAAGCAACGAGCAACATAGTATATGTTAATAAACAAATGCTGAGCTGCCGGAGAGGGTTTGATGAAGTGAAGGATAAGGACTGCATGTTTATGCCGACACAGCAGAATAATAACAGGTCAGGAGCGTGAGCAAACTAAATATCGGTCGCATCTAAACATATCAGAAAGACAGAGTAAATATTATGTCTGCAATGCGTTACAAATCACTGCATAGAACTGCAGCATCCTTAGTGCAAATCCCATAGACTTAACGTTACTATCAATGTGTACGTTTATGTGGAGAATGAGGGGCATGTATTAAAATGCAATAGATGGAGAGCACGCTTCCAATTCTAATTACTACAATAACCAATACAAATAAATAATGCACTTACCCAGACGACAGCCTAAAGTCCTGTATTTATGTTCTCCATGGTAGACAACCCAATCCCAAAGATTTCCGTGGTGGTGTAAAGTACAGCAGATAAACAGGGATCGGTGAGTAAAACGCGTTTTCAGCAGGATATCATTCACTGCTCCGAGCGGCTGGCTGATGATGATGATGATGATGGCGCAACGGCAGCATAATGAAACTCAATGGCGCTGCTTTTTGATTGACAGCTCCTTCAGCCAAGAGAATGCTCTGGATCGCGTTCAACATGAGCTCGAGCATTTGATTGGCTGAGGAAGCTGTCGATCAGCCCCACCCGGGGGTTTGTAAACAGGGTACGCGCAGGACTGAACCACCATACACGCCGGCCGACTGACACGCGAGTCTTTTTCATGACTCCTCGTTAATGGTTTTCAGGTCAGTTGAGAAGTGTTAAAATAATTTTGAAAGAATGGTGGATCGAGAACGATCCGTTTATTGAGGTATTGTATCAAATGAGGTCACCTCCTTCTGCGACAAATCCAAGCATTTGTCTGCTAATGCATGAATGCTAAACTGTAGGGGTACTGCAGCATCCCCTGTCTTCACAGGATTGTAAATGCATTTTACATTTAATCATTTTTAGCATTTAGTAATTTATTTGTTATAAAACTCTTTAATTAATTGACTTCTCAACCAAACGGTTGAGCACTTTTTGAGTCACTATATTTTTTTGAGAGGAGTTATTACCTAACTTAACTCAAACTGATTGAGCCAGCATCTGGTTGAGGTAGTATATTATGCCAAAAAAATCCACTAGATTTCACAGTGTCAATCAACAGCACTTGTCACAACACTTCTTCTAACATGGATGTCAGAAACAAATAAATCACCCAAGCCATGTGAACTCTTTTTGGTGAAATTTTGCAAGCTAAGCTTTTTTTTTTTTTTGTTACATATTACACTGTAAGAGCCTTGACTTCACAAAATGATGTTACTTGGTGCTATGAAAAAACTTTTAATAATTTTTCAAAAACATGCTCAACCAAACGGTTGATTTGGCACCCCACTTTTTGAGAATGGACATTACAATGCACTATTTTCACCTAACTTTGGAAATGCTTTGAAATAAAGAATGCTTTGGAAAAAGACCCAAGTTTAGTCTTTTTTTAAAGAAAACACTCAGCAGATTAATAAAAAAGTTATGGAAGTTTTAAATTTACATTAAATTAAATATCTTGTACTATTTTTTTTCTTTTTATATAAAATATAGCCGCAGAGTGTGACTTCATATTGTGACAGTCGCATTTCAAATTATTCTCCACTCATGACTGAATACAAAGCTGATATTGATGCAAGATGTTCATGTTGCCAAGTTCACACAGAAATTGACTAACATTTATTTTGGTCATGTTTCTACTGAACAAAATATTTTTGGACACTTTGATTCTGACCCTACAAAAAATATCTTCTTTATGAATTGTGAGTTATCTTCTTTATAATACATATTGTATACTAAGTTGTATATCATAAATGTCATCTCTGTATTTTTTAACATAAAATTAAAATTATTCGTCCACTCTGTGTGTTTATTTTCATTTTGCTGTGTGGGCTCTTATATTGTATATCTATGTAAACAGCTCAATAACCCTTTTGTTTAAGGCTTCATTTATGTCTCGTAGACTGGTCAGTTGCATTACGACTACAAGTAGTATCAATAATGTCAAAAGTGTGATGCGCAGTCAAATGACGTCTGTATGCTGTTAAAACAAGTTTACTCACCAATACACTTGTACATGCTTCATGGAGTATTTACAACTCAGTTGTGTTCAACGTGTTGAAATTATTATGAAATCAGTAAAGCAGGAGGCTGTTCTATTGTCATGAAACAGGAGAAGAGACATGGAGGGAAAGATAACAGTTCTTTATTCACAGGTTGGTTGCGTAGTATCTAAAGCCGTATCTAAAGCCCTTGCACGTCTACAATTAAAGGAATATTTCACTTTGAAATGATTGTTTTGATATGTTTAGCTTACCTCAATGGCATCCAAGATGTAGGTGTCTTTGCTTCCACAGTATTTTCAATTTTGATATTATTCGGTCAAACCGTTCTTGTCAGTCATATAATGCAGGTCTATGGTCACCACCTCAAAGAGCGTGCACAGAGAAGTCCAAATTAAACATGATTTAATGACTTTAAGTACAATTTAAGTACACATTGATGGCCTAAGACACGAAACGAGCGGTTTATGTGAGAAAGCGAACAGTATTTACATAGTTTTTACCTCTTGTAACCACAGCCACGTCCAGGTGATCTGAAGGCATGGACGCTTCGGTCTGCGCAAGCGCCGGAAAATATACTGTTCGAACCCAGCTTCACACACCCTGGAGGATTTTCCAAGCCTGAAGCTGGTTCGTTGTACGGAGACAAGGAACTGATGACCATGTTGTTGCCAAGAAGAAAAGTGCTCTTTACAGCCAGTGGGTCCACTATCACAGTGTTAGTTTGCTTGGGCACGTACAATGTGTGTGGGATGGGCCCAGTGTTGACAGTTTGAAAAGTCCCTCCAACAGTCAGAGCTGATTAGGGGGTCAGAAGGCCAACACAAGACTTCTTGGAGTGTGGTCCGGCCTCGGTGGGACTTAACCCTCTTCTGTGGCTAGGGTATACAACGTTATCTTGGGACAGGGACCCTGTTGCTTGGAAAAGGGGTAGCGTTAAAAAAAAACATGTTGTAGTCCAAATGAGCCATGAGCCTTTGGAGTGGACTTTGAGCTTTGCAACCTTAATAATAATAATAATAATAATACAAGGAACTCAAAGACGCTTTACAAATGGAACAAACAATCAATCAATGGTGAGAGTAGTAATTATAGATTGTAGGCAAGGTGAAACAGGTGGGTTTTGAGTAGTTTTTTGTAGGTGGTCAGTGAGTCCGAGTTTCTGATGTGGATGGGGAGTGAGTTCCAAAGGGTGGGAGCAACGATGGCGAAAGCTTGATCCCCAAAAGTTCGGTGTGTTGATTTGGTGATGGGTTTGAGAAGGCCCAAGTCGGCAGAGCGGAGGCGTCGGGAGGGGCGGTGATGCTGTAAGAGGTCTGTGAGATATGGAGGTGCCAGGTTGTTGAGGGCTTTGTAAGTGATGAGCAGAACTTTGTAATGGACGCGCTGTTGTAAAGGAAGCCAGTGAAGTTGTTGAAGGACGGGGGTGATGTGGTCTCTGGAGCGCGTATGGGTGAGGAGGCGGGCAGCGGAGTTTTGAACGTATTGCAGTTTTTTTTGTATCAGAGGATGGGAGACCATATAGGAGACTATTGCAGTAGTCGAGTCTTGATGTAATGAATGCGTGAATGAGAGTTTCCGCAGCAGATGTGGATAGGGTCGGACGTAGGCGAGCAATATTACGTAGGTGGTAGAAGGCAGTTTTGGTGATATGACGGATATGGGGCTTAAATGAAAGTGTGGGGTCAAAAATGACACCAAGATTACGGATCTGGGGAGAGGTTGTGACTGTATGGCCATCAACGGAAAGAGTGAAGTCTTGGGCGGAAGTCCAAGGGGAAGCATGTACAGAATAAACAGAAGGGGACCTAGCACCGAGCCTTGAGGGACTCCGTGATTTACAGGTATGGTGTGAGACGTACAGTTGTTGATGGATATGAATTGAGATCTGTTGGTGAGGTAAGAGGTGAACCAGGAGAGAGCTGAGCCAGAGATGCCAAGATGTTGTAGGCGTTGTAAAAGGATTGAGTGGTCAATGGTATCGAAGGCAGCAGAGAGATCAAGTAGGAGGAGAATGGAGAGGGAACCAGAGTCAGAGGCGAGCAGGAGGTCATTTGTTACTTTGAGTAATGTAGTTTCAGTAGAGTGCGGAAACCAGACTGAAAGGTTTCGTAGAGCTGATTTGAGAGCAGGTGGTGTTTTAGTTGAGAGGCGACCGAGCGTTCCAGGATTTTGGGCAGGAAAGGTAGGTTAGAGATGGGGCGGAAGTTGTAGGGGTTATCAGGATCCAGGCCAGGTTTTTTAAGTATTGGTGTGATGGCTGCAACTTTGAAGGAAGAAGGAACTGTTCCAGAGGTGAGAGAGGAGTTGATGATAGCCGTGATGAGTGGGCTGAGGCAGGGCAGGCAGTGCTTAACCAGTGCAGATGGAATGGGGTCCAGTGGGCAGGTTGTGAGGCGGATTTTGTTGAAGTGGTAAGTGAGATCGGTTTCTGTAATGACTGATAGGAAGGGGAGAATGCTGTGAAATGGAATGGATGAGTCAGATTGAGGGTCTGTGCTGGGTGAAGTATTCACAGAGAGTTCGTGATGAATGCTGTCAATTTTGTTTTTAAAGAAGTCAATAAAATTGTTGCATTTGTCCATGGTGAATAAGTGAGTGATATTGTCGATGGGTTTGAGTAATTTATTAACTGTGGCAAACAGAGTCCGGGGGTTGGAGGATCCAGAGTGAATGATCTCAGAGTAAAATGCTGTGCGGGGCTGATGTGAGCGCTAATCTATAATGATGGCAGTGATCCTTGTAGGATTGTATATGTACAGTGAGTCCAGTTTTCTTATATAGGCGTTCCAGTTGTCTGCGTTCTTTTTTGAGATTGTGCAGTTCAGGAGTGAACCAGGGAGCGGAGCGGGAAAAAGTTACACTTGAAGTTTTCACTGGTGCAAGAGTATTGATGCTGGATGTGAGCGTGCAGTTGTAGTGAGCTACTAGGTCAGCAGTGGTTGAGTTTTCAGGGATGCTGGATATGGAAATTGTATTTGTGATATGGGTGGAAAAAGCGGTGAGACATAGAGATTTTGGATTTCAGTAAGATATGGTACGTCTCTGCTTGAAGTGAGGGCTGGGGAGGTTGATGTGAAATATTATGGCCACGATGATCCGATATGGCCAGGTCATTGTGTGTGAGAGTGTCAATATTAAATCCAGTAGAGCAGACCAAGTCAAAACTGTGTCCACGGATGTGGGTGGGGAAATCGACATGTTGTGTGAAGTTAAAACTGTGCATAATGTCCATGGTGGGTTTGGAGGTGGAAGAGTCAATATGGAGATTGAAGTCACTTACGAGTAATATGGTTGATGAAGTTGTACAGAGTTGAGTTATAAATTCTGAGAAATCTGACAGGAAGGAACGATTGGGTTTGGGAGGGCGACAAATTATTGAAATGGTCAGAGGAGTGGGGCCTAAGAGTTTAAATGAGAGGTGTTCAAAAGAGGGAACCGATGGGATGGCGAGAGGGCGAAGCTTAAGGGTTTGTCTGTAGATGACAGCGATACCACCGCCCCTGCCTTCAAGGCGAGGTTGGTCCATGTATGAGAATCCAGTGGGGGTGGCTTGGTTGAGGGAAAAATATTCATGAGGTATTTGCCAGGTTTCAGTTAAACAGATTAAATCTAATTGTGAGTCCAGGACGAATTCGTTGAGAATGATGCTTTTATTGTTAAGGGATCTTATGTTCAGTAGTCCAAGCTTGAGAGACTTTTGTTTTGAAAAGGATGATGCGGAAATGGGAACTGACCGGAGGTTGAAATGACGTTGGCTCTGATGACGTTGCGCGTTGCTGTTTTGATGCTGGGATGCAGAGAAGCAATGAGAAAGTGTTGCGCCGAAGCTGTCATTCCCAGTGGATATGTGTAATAAGTTTCTACGGGAGCCTCTGTGGATGTAGCGGTGGCGTTGAAGTAGTCTGATGGTCTTTATTTCAGCGGTGAGTTCCGGAGTAGCCAATGGATAAGAGTTTAGCTGTAATAGATGTTTGACTGAGTACCGGAAAACCATGAAGTTGCTGGTGGATTTTGTAACCAAGGAGGCAGGATGAGTAGTAGAAAAAGAACTAGGACCAGGTATTGCATCGTCCGGGAGGAACGACTGAGTCGTCTTGGGCAGGAGAAGTTTGCGTTGCCGCCCAAAAGCGCGAGCGATAACCCGATCGATCCAGCGGCGTTGCCAACTATACAATCCGTAGTCCCAGAACGTAGCCGAAACCAAACTAGGTCGGGTCCTTCGGTAGCAGAGAAGACCTTGCAGGTCTTTTTATGCTCAAACAGCAACATTACATGCTAAGTTGAGCATAATAGGACCTCTGTTTAAAATTTAGGCATGAAAACGGGTCAGGGGTGAAAAAGGTGAGAAAAATATATGCACAGTTAAAAATAAATGCATATTATAAGACAAATAAAGTGTTTTTTTATCCTTGCATCCATGTTAAACTGTTTTAGGAACTCCTAAAACAAAAAATAGGAACATTTCAAATACTATGATAGGGGCTCTTTAACAGTAAACTGTTATCAGTGGTCCGACCTCCCTCTCCCGCCTCCTCTGTTTATCACTGCCAGTCCTCCAGCCCAGTCTCAGCTGGTTTCCTGCAGCCCCTTAGGTTACACTTTATTCTGTTAGTCCACAAGACATTCCACTAACTATAAGTAACTTTTCAACTACATGTCAATTGTCAACTAACTTTCATTAGAGTATTAGTAGACTGTCAGTGGACTGTTAGATTATGGTTAGGCGCAGTGTTGGGGAGTAGTTAACTACAAGTAGCGACGCTACTAACTTAACTACATTTTTCAGTAGCTTGACAGTAGCTCAGTTGCTTTTTAAACAGTGTAGCTTTTCCAGTAGCTAACTACTTTTTGCAGCAAGTAGCGGTGTAGCGCGAGCAAAAGCTACATTGCGTTTGTCGAGCCTGCGCGAATCAGCGCTATTCAAGGATATTCTTCTTCTTGTTAGATTACAAACATATTTTTTGCCATTACCGCCACCTGTTGTTTAATCACGCATCTTGCGGCTAACGGTTCACCGACGTACAGAAGTGGTTTCTAACTTCTGGGTTGACACACCCATGTTATGATTATATAGCAAGACGTGACGGCAGATTTGGAGGATGGAGAAACAACTAACGTTAATTACCCATGGCCTTATTTGTCCAAGTTCAATCGGTATTTTTGAGAAAATGTTCTAAATGCAATTTATGTTGAATGTATATTTTGTTCTTGCAATGTTGTAGGCTATTTGTTGCAATTTTGCACTTTTGACAAACAGTCTGAGATATTTGAGTGTTGTGTGAAATAAAACAGTACTCTTTGAAATCATAATTGTATTGCACTATTTTAAACACTAAATATTTTACATAAAAACATTCATCAGACACTTATTCAGTTATAATATACGTTGTTCAAAAAGCAAAAGTAGTTTCAATGTAGCTAGCTACTTTTTGATAGTAACTTGTAGTGTAGCTAACTACTTTTCCAAAAGGGTAGCTTGACTGTAGTTTAAAGTCCCCGTGAACCGGAAGTTGCAAACGATTTTTCTCCCGTGCTGTGACGTATTTCCAAGTGAAACGGAATATTGAACAGAGGGCAGGGTTTTACTCTAGCGCTCCTCCTCTCCATCTCTCGCTCATAGCAAACTAACGGTTTGAGGGGAGTGGTTAAGCGTTTCCCCACCCAAACTGTGAAACCTACGTCATCAACCGTTTCAGACCGGAAGTAACTTTTAAGATTTTGATTAAAGATTACCAAGGTAAAACATTTTTTTAATATATATTTATTTGCACGGATTAATTGTTCACCACAAGACTAGTAATATGCGCTAACAAAGTAAATAAGTTCAATTTTGATTTCACGGGGACTTTAACTACTTTAACTTACGAGTAGCTTGTAGCTTGTCAAACTACAGTTTCAGAGTAGCTTCCCCAACACTGGTTAGGCGTTACGGTTCGGGTTAAGAGAATAAGTTAACTTGTAGTTGCCAAGTAACTTATAGTCAGTAGAATGTCTGTTGGGGATCATCACAATAAAGTGTTGGCAGATGTTAGACAGTCAATTAATCCTGTAATGACAGTTAGTTGACATGTAGATGCAAAGTTAATTATAGTTAGAAGAACGTCTAAAGTGGACTTTTGAAATAAAGTGTTACAGCCCTTGTTTTCCAGCGTGATATCTTGCAGCGTGGATAAGCCTCATGCACTCAACAGCCTCACCTTAGTGAGAGGATCCTGTGGCTCCATGTCTTCCTTTGTTCAGTTTTGCCACCACTCTTTAGCTGTCATGGTAATTCATTTAATAAGCACGGGTGTTTATCATTATTTCCTTCATTTGGCTTGTATCGTCCGTTCACTCCTCAGTTGTTAATGGTATTGATGTTTGCTGCCTGTTGTTATTTGAGTTTTTCGAGTGTGGATTATTAAAGCTGACCTGATCATCATCTTCGTGTTTCTGAGTGTGACGGTCATTAGCACATTATTGTTGGTGTTGTTCTATTTCAACTTCTTTGTTTTCTGACAATCAGTGTAAAAACTAATAAAACAGTCAAGGATCAAGAGCCCGACTACAGGAAACAGAAACACTGATCACATCAATGATCACTTTGAATGTTTGATCCTTCTGGAGAATCATCATTTATGGCCAGTCGTCTCTTAATTACTGTACTTAATCTGATGTAATTGCCTTAATTATCTAACTCTAACACTGTTTCAGTTGAACACTCTGTACTGTTGACACGTGAACAGCGAGCGGTGTTCATGAAACAGGGGGGATTTTGCTATGTAACGTCCAACCTTATGCCATATTTTTTTTTAGTGATCCTTAATATTTAAAGTACTTCCGAAGAATGTTTTTCAAATATTGTTTTCTGCCAACATTATGAAAAAAATCATTAAATACTAATGATAATTTTATGGTGATTTCATGAACATTGTTTTGAAAGTGTTTATTTTAACACTCACATAACCTTAACATGCATTTAATGTGGGACAGGCAACAAAACTTATATCCCAAGGATGTTTTTTTTTTAAAACGACACACACAACCTTATTCATTTGAAGTTAGTTGTCATTCTAAATATTTAAAGGGTTAGTTCACCCAAAAATGAAAATTCTGTCAGTATTTACTCACCCTCATGTTGTTCCAACCCCGTAAGACCTTCGTTCATCTTCGAAACACAAATTAAGATATTTAAGATATTAAGATCGCTCCTGCATACTAGTCCATAGGCTTCTTGAGGGAATGACTTGCTGTCCTCGAAAAGTCATTAAAGACATCGATCGTTAAAATAGTCCAAGTGACTACAGGGGCTCAATCTAAGGTTTATCAAACGACGAGAACACTTTTGTGCGCAAAAAAACAACAAAAATAACGAATTTATTTCAACTATTCGTTTATTTCTCCCTCTGCGCGAGTCAGGTTACTAGTTTAATAGCGTAAGCTTCTGTTATTGTTTGTACAATAAGTCGTCACACGCATCACACACATGACCAGCGTCTGCCAATAGTGAGCCTACGTGTGACGTAGCTTTACGCAATCACACTACGTTAACTGACTACAGGCCCATAGAGAAGGAAGTGAATAGTTGAAATAAAGTCCTTATTTTTGTTTGTTTTTGTGCACAAAAAGTATTCTCGTCATTTGATAAAGTTAAAATTGAGCCACTGTAGTCACTTGGACTATTTTAACGATGTCTTTAATGACTTTTAGATGCCAGCAAGAGTCATTCCCTCAAGAAGCCTATGGACTAGTATGCAGGAGCGATCTTAATATCTTAAATATCTTAATTTGTGTTCCGAAGATGAACGACGGTCTTACGGTGAGTAAATACTGACAGAATTTTAATTTTTGGGTGAACTAACCCTTTAAATAATGTTCCAAGAATGCTGTTCTAAAAATGTTTTATCTCAACAATATGAGATTTTAAAAAATCGTCTACAAACAATTTATAAATAATATTTTTGTGCCAACCTTTTGAGAATATTTTTAAAGACCAGATAACATTGACAATTCTGTAACGATTGTTCATAATTTTGAGAGAACCATGCCAAAATGTTGGCGAAAGTAATGAGGACGTTCCCTGTTAGCTGGGTATAGTTACTGCTAAAAGTAATATTATTACTGTAATGTGTTACCATGGATTTCTGCACACTGAGCACAATTGTGTGTTTTTTTGGTGTGTGTGTGTGTCATAAATAACCTACTCGTGTGGTTTTCAGACAGCAGGCCCTGTATAAAGGTTTTCAGTCTCAGAACACATTGGTTTAGTGTCACACAGACAGGAGGGCTGCAGCTGCTATCACACTCTAATTAAAATGCCAGTTGTAGTGTGAAGTCATTGGATAGAGTTTCATGACCAGAGATGCGTAATGTGTATGTGTGCTTGCAAATGAAAGCTCTACACAAAACAATCTATGGCTACAGAACACACTAATAGAGATAATGTTGCTTCCAAGACTAATCATTCTAACAATTTCCACGAAACCTCATCAGCTTCTTCATCTTGGTGACATGTGTAAATCAGAATTTACAGCAACGTTCTTTTAACAACATAACATGAATCCAAATGTTTAACTTTGTAAAACATATTTAATACATGTCAGGGAACAGAGAACAGAGACAAAAATAATATACATCAAAATTAGCAGTAATGTATAGTTTAGGCATATCTAAATCCCTTTTCAGTTTTTTTTTTAAATGTACAAAATGAAAGTATTCAGTAAATACCCTATAAAACACACAACCACTATATTGTGGAAATAAAGGAGACCCGGTGGTATCATTTTAGCTTTAAACAAAAAAAAGTTCTGGAAAAAAATAATCAAGTACCGCTTTTCTCCAGAAGGTGGCGATAGTTAGCTAAAAAGATATATTGTTTTTGATGGTGAAACTTGTAATTTTCAGAATTGCAGTCTGTTGTGCATAGGCTCAGCCAATGGTCTAAGTTAGGGTGGGACTACCTCATTATTTTTGTGTTTAATGCTATCAGTGGGGCAGAAATCAATCACATACTACACATTTAATGTGAGAAACTGCTCTGTAAACCGTTTTAGCATTCAGAGATGACAAGACAATGTGGGGAAAAATCTTAAATCTTTTAAAAAAAATCAAACCGCATGGATCGCGCTATGCTCGACAACAGGCTAATATTAATCAATGCTTTTTGATGTTGATTTTATTTGATCCTAGTGTCGAAAGATGAAATATTAGAAAGCGTACCAGAAAAGGTCTGTGGAAGGGTCAAAATCATGACGGGGCCTTATAGTACAGAAGACATAACTGCATGAATGCCGACTGGGAACTTTTGTAAGACCAAAATGCTTTGAAAAGAAGGTTGGAAACAGTAGTAAGAAAGTAGTAGTATAAGGCAGGCTGTGGTGAGGTTGGTATTTCTCTTTATAGGATGCCCTTTTTTTTTGAGCCAGTTGTAAAGGTGACCAATTACACTGATGTCTTCACAGTGCCGATTAGCGGAGGAATAGTAGTTACAGCATTGATCAGCAACAGCATCAACTTAAAGGATTTTCACTTCAGATTTAAAATTGTCATCCAAGATGTTCATGCCTTTAGATGAGTATTTTTGTTGTTTGTTTAGTTTAGTTTTAGAAAATAACTCATAGTTTCGCTCGATAAGACCCTTATTCTTTGACTGGGATCACGTAGAGCCTTTGAAGCTGCACTGATTTGGATCTTCAACCCGTTGAAGTCCAAATATGGAGAAAAATCCTGGAATGTTTTCCTCAAAAACCTTAATTTATTTTCTTAATTTAGACGTTCCTGTGTTTGTCACTTAAAACATTTTAAAAGTGAAGGTAAACACTTTATTTTGATAGTCCACTTTAGACATTCTACTATTTATAAGTAACTTTTCAACTACATGTCAATTATTTGTCATTAGAGTATTAGTAGACTGTCTGCTTAATATCTGCTAACACTTTATTTTGTTGGTCCCCCAACAGACATTCAACTGACTATAAGTAACTTGACGACTACAAGTAAACTTATTCTCCTAACCCAAAGCCTAACACCTAACCATAACCTAAGAGTCTACTGACAGTCTACTATAATATACTAATACTCTAATGAGAGTTAGTTGATATGTTGTTGAAAAGTTACTTATAATTAGTAGAATGTCTAATGTGACTATCGAAATAAAGTGTAACCAAAGTGAATTCTACTTAGTGAAAACTACAAAACTACTGGGGGAAAAAAAGCTTGTGTTGAGTTTGTGAGCATTTAAAAAGTAAACTCCACTAAGTCGCTCCAGTTAAAGGCAATTAAAAAAAAAAAATCATCTAGGTCTTTTGAACTTAAACACTCTTGTCAAGGCAACTAAAGAATTATTAGCATTTAGCAATTTTTCATCTCCATATTTGATTTTCAAAGCTAACTACATGATATGAACATTATTTACAATGAGTCTTAAAATGCAAAATTAGACCCTGGACTTCAGATTTATCCATTTTAATAAAAAACCCAACATAAAAAAATGCCCTCATCAATGTACATTATGAAAAAAATGCTTCCAAAATCTAAGCTCAGTAATGTTTTTCACTTGCCTTCATACACACACTGCACTTGCCTTGACTATGTCCAAGTAGTCCTGGAAAGAACAGTTGAAAACAACACATGAAAAGTCTTTCCTTCTGAAATGTTTGTTTGCAGAGAGTTAAATCTGGGCCCGCTGTTCAGAGGATGATGTCGGGGTTCTGTTTTGGACACTCTTCATACGAAGCATGTTGAGACTTTTTAGCCGTCGCGCTGGAAGGCAAATGGGGAAAAGATCAACCACATTTCATGAGTATCAGCTTTAACTGTGATCTGCTCTGAATAAAATATGTTCTAAATAAAATATTGTGGTTTTCTTAGGCGCTCAAATAGCTTCGTTGTTTTGATCTGTGGTTTGTTTTATCCAGCCTTCCTTCCTTTTTTTTAAAAAAAAGGAGGGGGAAAAACCTTCCGAATCCAGGAAGAGAAACCCATTTTTAAAATGTCAACATTTTAGAGTCCCTACTGTCAACAACTAACCACCATGTGTCAAAATAAACTACTCAAAACAACAAGACCCTGATCAACAGTCTCCCAAATGTTTGATCCTTAATAGGACATTATAAACTGCAGGAATTCACGTTTATGAAATCTCCCAGAATAAATGAAAACTAGGCTTCTGCTGATGTCCTCAGCGCTTCTGTGTGGATTTGGGGGAGAATCTGCAGAATATGATGGTTCGTCAACATTATCAGCAGTGACCACATCTCAACCAAAAGTTTAGCACGTCAAAATGTTTATCAGTGTAGCGGAGGGAAATGCTTATTACTTCAAATGACTTTAACACTTAAATTGTATTTCGATACTTCAAATGTAACAAAAAACGAGTTTGGAAATACAGTTTATTGAAAAAATTGATTTAATGAATAATTCATGTGGTGTCACTTGTATGAATATGAATGTATTCATATTCATGTTAGTCCATGTTGTTCTTACTGTTCCTACAGCCTCAGTTACTTATTAATTTCATTGTATATTTTTTTCTATACAAAAAAAGTGATTGAAAGAGCCTAAAATTTCCTTTTGTGATCCACAGAAGAGGGGAAGTCATACAGAATTATGGTAAACAGTGCTTTGGGTAATTCAGTTAATGACTTAATACGAGTTATGTGACATCAAATATTTTAAATGTTAAGTAGAACATGTGGTGAATTCATGCAAAAGTTGCCAAAATAGTTGAATAATCATTATAATAATCATTAAATAAATAAAAACCCTTTGTCTAATTCATCTCTCAAATTAACAAAGCTTTTATAAATTGTATATTAATCTACGGAGCCCCGCACATGACATGAGTGGAAAAATATATTACCACACTGCAAAATCCCTAGTGTTAAATCAACAATCTGAGTGTGGACTCATATTAACACTGAAGCATTATTAAAGTTAATGAGATAATTAAGTGAATAATTGAGTGATGATTGAGCATTATTGAAGACACCTGATGATCACTAAAGGAGAAAACCATAATTTTAAGTCACCATTATGGTGATCTGTGTTTCCTTTAGTTGGGCACATGACCCTTAAATCATCAACTTTAGATTTTGTGTGGCTGCTGTACAGGAGATGTAGCAGGCAGATCAACAAATAGAAAAGTTGCTCTGATGGTGTTGGTTGTGTTTAAACAATCATTATTTAACAATCATTTAACCGGAATTACTAAACTCATTTGGAGCCCAAATTAGGTTTACTTTGTCAGTAGTAAACTTCATAGTATTTTAAACTTTTACAAAGTAATCCAAATAATTTTTATACACGTCTCAAATACAAATATATATTTATTTAATACAGTTTTTCGACACAAAGACATCAAGAATTAGCCTGTGAATCTCAACAATGGTGACAATTATGAGGCATGTTGCACAGCATTCTGGGTGCCACCAATAAAAACTCATTCATGGCTCCAATCATGGATAGCTGCATGAATAAATAATGAGCTTATGTTCAGAAGTGATTTTTGTCTCCATTGCTGTGATTCATACGCTAATTCTTGATGTCTGTGTGTGCCAACAGAAATATATATATACGAAGAGTTCAGATGCAAAAGCCTCTAAATGCCATTTGAAATTTTCTTCTTTAATGATGATTTTTTATCAAACTTGTATATTTAAGTTCAGTAATTTCACTTAAATAACAATTCATAGGTAATCTTCATCCCAATTTAAGTGAAATCACTGAACTTAAATATACAAGTTTGATAAAAATCATCATTAAAGAAGAAAATTTCAAATGGCATTTAGAGGCTTTTGCATCTGAACTCTTCATATATATATATATATGAAGAGTTCAGATGCAAAAGCCTCTAAGTGCCATTTGAAATTTTCTTCTAGAATTATCATTTTTATCAAGCTTGTATTTAAGTTCAGTGATTTCACTTAAATAGCAATGAAAATTACCTATTAATTGTTATTTAAGTGAAATTACTGAACTTAAATATACAAGTTTGATAAAAATCATCATTAAAGAAGAAAATTTAAAATGGCATTTAGAGGTTTTTGCATCTGAACTCTTCATATACAGTATATACATATATATATATATATATATATATATATATATATATATAGGCTACATGACTATTTGGTTTCATCGAAAAGGTTAAAATATGATGCCATAAAAGGACAGTGCTGCTATAATTAATAAAGTAAATCTAAGTTTAGTAATTCAAGTCAAATGATTGTGAAATAAACACCATCAGATCACTTTTTCTATGTGTTCATATGGCTGTTATAACTTACTTACAGCAGCCTAACAAAATCTAAAGTTAATGATTCAAGTGTCAAGAACCAAACAAAAGCAAACACTGATCACCATAATGGTGACTTAAAATTATGGCTTTGTCTTTCAGTGATTCTGCTTGTTATCATTAGGTGTTGTCAATGATGCTCAATCATCACTCAATTATTCACTTAATTATCTCATTATCTTTAACACTGCTTCAATATTACTTTAACACTACTTCAGTGTTTATATGAGTCCACACTCAGAGTGTTCATTTAAAGAGCCCCTATCATAGCATTTGAAATGTTCCTATTTTTGTTTTAGGAGTTCCCAAAAACAGTTTAACATGCATGCAAGGATAAAAAACACTTTATTTGTCTTATAATATGCATTTATTTTTAACTGATTTGCTCAACGACTCCCGAATGATTCGTTCGACGATTCATTTTCCCAAACACTTCCTTTGAGTGACGCAAATCTGCGGCGATTGGTCAAATGACCCAGTCAATTGTTATTGGTAAACCGTAGGCAGAGACTGTCGGCAACGGAACGCCCTAACCAGGATTATAGCTTGTCAAGTGTTGAAAATGTTATATATTGTTTGAACAAACGAGTCAGAAAAAGTGCACTTTCCACACGGCCCCTTACTCGCGTCTCCGTCAAGAGCAAGCTTTCCCCGCGAAACTCACATTGCGGGGGCTTTTGAGGGGCAGTGCTTATTATATAGAGTGAAGTCATATTTGGCTAAGTCGTTTAGGAGGTAATTGCCATTTTTCAATGAATGACTGGTGAATATCAAAAACAAAACTATCTTTACCCCGCTTAGAAGCTGCGTGGAGTGTACATAACACACACAACACAATAACTATATTGTACATGCTACAGAAACCATAACAGCAAACATTATTAATATTACTTACTGATTCGGAGGAAGACGAACCTGATCCATATACACTGGATTGCAAATATTACTCGTTGCAAATATGAACTCTGACCACTGATTATTCACATGCTCGTCCCTGGACAATGGAAACAAGTGGCTGAACTGTCTTTGTAATGTAGAAAACAGCGTCTTCTCGACATGATGCGATTCAGCCTAAGTATTTGAATGTGTTCTAGACGTCACTTCAAGTTTACACTTCCGTATGCGCGCGCAGTTGTTGGGAGCGGCCAATGACCTCTCTACGTCACGATGTAACAGCTAATGACTCGTTTCAAAAACAATTCATTTCATCGACTCTCACTTTTGAAAGACAATAACTTTATATACGGTGCACTTTCAGATATAAATCTTTGCAGGATGTTTTCATTCCCTTAGAGCTATATTCCACACTATATAAACAGTCATTTTCAAAAATCCACGATAGGGGCTCTTTAACACTGAGGGTTTTGCTGTGCACATTTTACTAATCCGTTCCATCATTTTAAGTAAATCTTGTGCACAAAATTAAAATATGTTAATCGTTTTACTAAATCATGGCCACTTTGTGATAATATGTCCCTTCTTTTAGTCAAATCAAAATGAGGTAACAAATTAGTAGAACGTGGCCACGATTTACCAAAACGAGGAAATAAATTAGGGGACACGACTTAATTAAGCGAGAGAACGACACAGCTTACTAGCACAATATATATTTTTGTCCACATGTCATGTGCGGAGCTTAATCTAATGAATGTTTGAGATTACCTATTATCACATAGAACTATCGAATGAATGAAAATATGAACATATTTGATATATTAGAGCTCGTGGCTCTGCAGTGTCTCACCGGACCCTGGGGTGCTCCACATCCTCTATAGTGTCTGGCAGGGGATTATGGGCCGTCTCAGGCAGAAACATAGTGAGGGCGGCACCTATGAGCGGGCACAGGCCGAATACCACCATGGGGGCGTGTTGGTTGATGTTTCTCAAGAGGTAGATGATGGGTGCAATCACTCCACCTGCCCGTGCACACATCGAACCCATACCTATACCGTTTTGTCTGAGAAAAAGAAAGACATGTATATGACATCTCAAGTGAACATTGGGAAGTATTTGCAAATTGTGTCCTAACCTGATGTAACACAATTGAAAGTGAAAAATGTTGTGAGATGCAACACTAACTGCCAAGCACAATATTTGACCATACAGTTATTTTTAGCATGAGTTCAGTTAAAGGTGGGGTATGTGGTCACTTAAAATCCTATTCCTAACCCACTTACAGCCACCGAGTTTGAAGCACTGAAATGAAAATTAAGCAATTTAATCATCCGTGGAATGGGCAGGACTCGAAAAACTCCAACCAATCATTTCCAAGACCACCTAGAATCATTGGACTGTAAGTGCGTCAATCAAGCGGTTGTACCATCCCCCTCCCCCCTCCTTGCACATGTGTCCCCTTTGTGCGCATACTCAAAGCTCGTGACCCAGTAAGTGCAAGTTGCCCCGGTACAGAGAGAGAGAGAGAGAGAAAGTAAGTGCAATCTCTCTTAGTTTAGCAGATGCATGATTGCGCGTCCATGTTCTTCGAATGGGTGGAGTCAGGCCAGCATTGGAGGAAAGAAGGTAGGACCTTTTGAGTTGTGTATTTTCAAAATCTGCAGGACGTTTTGCAAATCCCATACCCTACCTTTATAAGCACTACTAACCAAACCACAGTAGACACAACTAATGATTTTTGTTGTGAAAGTCTGATTCTTTCCGGAACCTTTTGGACAGTTCATTTCAATTATTTACATAATTACACAGTGATGTCACAATTTTGATTGATTGGCGTAATTTCCTGCTATTAAATTCAGATAAAACGGAGGTATTACTTATTGGTCCAAAAAACTACTCACAAAACCGCTTACAATACAACTTTAATATAGACGGATGTCCTGTTACTTTATCCACTACAGTAAAAGACCTGGGTGTTATACTAGACCGCAACTTGTCTTTCGAAAATCATATTTCATATGTTACAAGAACAGCCTTTTTCCACCTTAGAAACATTGCTAAGCTACGTAACATGCTATCTATCTCTGATGCAGAAAAATTAGTTCACGCATTCATGACCTCGAGACTAGATTACTGTAATGCTTTATTAGCCGGTTGTCCTGCATCCTCAATAAACAAGCTACAGTTAGTACAAAATGCAGCTGCTAGAGTTCTTACTAGGTCAAGAAAATATGATCATATAACACAGATTTTATCATCTCTACACTGGTTACCTATTAAGTTCCGCATCAACTACAAAATACTACTACTGACCTATAAAGCCCTAAATGGTTTAGCTCCTATACTTAACGGACCTTCTTTCGCCCTACAATCCACCGCGTTCCTTAAAGGGACTCTGTGTAGGAAATACCCCCATCTAGTGGTTAAATAGTATTTTGCATTCAAACGAATTTTGCTCTCCAGCGCCTCGCATTTTCAAGTGCGTATTGCATCTACGGTTGCCGTTATGTACCAAAAATGCTATGACAGGATGTCTTGTAGTATCACTTCATCGAGTTTTTCTCCGGGTGAACAGGTTTGTAACTTAAAAAAACCCCAGCAACTTATGTGTTAACTTATGTGTACAATTTATGTGTCTAGCTGTATAAATTAATTTTAATTCTCTGTACAATCTTATCCACATAGCAAAATCACAATTTTAGCTAATTGATCATTTATATATAAAAAGAAAGCTATAGAAAATCTTACAGAGAGCAATATTTTCTTACAATCATTATCTCTATATTCTTACTGAATTTATAGGTTATAAAGAATTAACTTACAAACCTTGTTTTTAGCACCTTCCTTCACAATAGCTGCGAGTAAAGAAGTCAATAGCTGCTATTCATCAAAGACCTTGTTTAACTTTTTTACCTATAAATGTTATACTGTCTATATAATAAAGTACACAACCAAGCAATGACAAAAAAATTAAGTCAGTCTGTAACATTGACTAACCTGTCGAGGAGAAAGCAGGCAACTTCAGCGTCTCTTCTGAAATCTTTCTGCTGCATTAGCTATTTCCACGGTTTAAAACGCTATAGATATTTAAGGCCATTGCACACTGAGTACGAAATTTTCGTATGCGTATTTTCCTGTACGTCAGCCTAAAAATTCGTCACGCATAGAAACCTTGCACACTGAGTCCGTTGCGTATTTATTAAACCTTTGCGGGAAAAAACGCAAAAATACCAAATGGATTCGTCAAGCAGTGAGGATGATTTTTGCCCTCTCTCATATTGAAAAGAGAAGAAATAGAAAATATCCATCCAATCCTGAAATTGCGCCGAGAGGAATTATCCTGAGCGATTCAAAATTTACCTCAGAATGTCAGCGGGACAGTTTGATGCTTTGCTAGCGATTCTGGAGCCACATATTAAAAACAAGACCACCAATTTCCGTGAACCAATCGATTCTGAACGGAGACTGGCAGTGTGTCTGGTATGGACCAGGTATGGACACACACACAAACACACACACACCCGCGCGCGGCCCTGTGGAAGCGCTGGGCAGACAGAACAGCTAGGCTGTTATTGTGTATGTATTGTGTATATTGTGCCCAAATAATACATTAGTTATCGAATAGGCTGCTCAATCACACCTTATTCGATCTTAAATTTCAATCTGATTGAAAGGGGAGGTTTATTAATTTCATAATCCAATATAGAGAAGAGAACATAAACACTTGATCGAATTGAAAACCGAAACTGAAAGCACGGCGCATAATGTTCAATGATTTGAGGACGAGCTCCCCCGGCCCTGAATTGTCAAAAGACCTCTCAAAATGCTGGCTCTGGATGCGAAAAACGCAGAAAATCGAACCATATCCGATTAATTTTATGACGGAAAAATTAATGGCCTTGTTTTTTGCAATCTTCGGTCACGTTTCCTTTTTCGTTCAAGTCTGGCCTTTTTTTGCGAGGAGGATGCATTCTCCTGTGACTCGGCATATGGTCCGCAACAAATAATAGAGCAAAAGAGCAATCAGCAATCATAGGAGTGCAATGCAGCCGTTTAAACTTGCAGGGAATGCGCCTCTCAATGTGACGTGACGATGGCTCTGAGTCTGAACGAAAACGCGTTGTGGAAACGCGTTTGGCTGGTGGTACTTTTTGACCCTCTCTGCTATTATAGTTTTCAAGATGGCGGAACGGACATGGAAGCCTCCGTGAACCTACCCGTCCCATGTACATAAAGATAATAAATTCTTCATTTACGAGGATAAGTCAGATAATTTGCAGAGGTATTTGTACACCATTGAGGACATATTTATGAATAAAAATATTGATTTCAGATAATAAAATACCTAAAAATCTACACAGAGTCCCTTTAAGATCACTAAATTCAAGGCTTCTGGTCATTCCTAGGATATCGAAGTCCAGTAAAGGAGGGAGGGCGTTCTCGCATTTAGCTCCAAAACTCTGGAATGGCCTTCCCGATACGGTCCGAGGCTCTGACTCGCTGACACAGTTCAAAACTAGATTAAAGACGCTTCTCTTTAGTCAAGCATTCACATAATGCTTACCTTCTAGTCCTCTGTTATGCCATACGGAACCGTTTGCCACTGAAACTGCTTAACGCACCAGTGGGGCTCGACAACCTTTTAGTCAAACGGGTCGGCGCGTATGGTTGGGTTGCGGAGAGTTCAGGTTACGGAGAGTTTGTGAGATAGTGGTTTTCTAACACCGACTCCCATATAACGGAAATCATTATGAACATCAGCTATGCTAATTATTTCCCATCTGCCTTTCTGCTGTTATCTCGGGACGCTTGTCCCGAGAAAAATGGCGTTCGTCAGGTCCAGTTTTGTGTCCAGCCTCTCACGGGGATTTCGGATGCCCCAACGCCTGTGATGAGACGACTCAACGCCTGTGAAGAGACGACTCAACGCCTGCGATATGTTATGGCGCCGCTTTATTCATAAACAATATTTATATTTAATATTTAATTTTAAACAATATGAATGTAAGCCAGAGGAGAACTGGCCCCCGACTGAGCCTGGGTTCTCCCAAGGTTTTTTCTCCATCCAATCTGATGGAGTTTTGGTTCCTTGCCACTGTCGCCTTGCTTTTGGCTTGCTTTGAGCTTGCTCAGTTGGGGTTATTTAGTGTTTAACAATATTATTGATCTGTGTTGTACTACTTTCATGTTATCAGTGTGAAGCTGCTTTGATACAATCTGTATTGTGAAAAGCGCTATATAAATAAATGTGACTTGACAATTCTATTATTAAAGTACCCAATGACGACGTGAAATGTGGATGTGTAACATGTCTGAAGCATATATAGTGAATAAACTAGTCTTAATCAACTCACCTTTTTAAATAAACTATGAGGAACCATAAAAAGCAACAATAGGTTACTGTTTGTAACACCGGTTCTCTGAAACATCAAGTGGAGAGATCCACCTGACCAAAGAGAACCATCCAATTGCACCAATTCTGGCTTGACAGACAGGAGCTCAATGCCAGGTAAGGGACCACCACTTACCAAAGTGCATAAAGCACCTGCCTCAGTGAGCATATTCACTTCTTGTGCAGCAAGCAGGGCAAGCTTGGTGGATCTTTCCACACTATGTTTCAGAGAACCAGGGTTACCAACAGTAACCTATTGTTCTCTCTCATCATCTCGTGTTTGGCATGTGATAACATGCATTCGTGAATAAACCTGACAACACATAAAATGATGAAATGATATGGTGCCAGGTGAGGGTACAAATAACATGCTAGTGACCTAAATAGGGGTAGAGGGTTTAAGAGCACGAAGCTAAGAAGAGTCTCCCCAGAAATGTTTAATGTGTTTAGCACATGCAGGGAGGACCATGAAAAAACCTGCTTTCTAGGTCCGGGAGGGGTCCCAGAAGTCTCCTTATTTGGTCAGAGGCACTTTGAAGGGCCGGCCATTCGACATTGAGGTGAGTGGCTGGTCGCTTACAAGCCTCGAAGACGAGCAATCGGGATAAAGTAACGGGAACGTTCCTCTGAGGCTTCACAAATGACGGGATGACATAGCACTTTGAGCCTGTGGCACTGGAGTTTCTTGGGGAGCACAAGGCAATGCCTACAGTCCTCTGGGAAATCAATAGCCTCTTTGGCAAGATCAAGGCCCATACACACTAGACAGTAAGGATGGGAATCTCTAGCAGCAATGAGGGATACGGCACACGGCCAGGTAGGCCTCTGACTTTCTGTCCCCGAAGGTAGCAGTTGTGAGTTTAGAGAAAGCCATGATGTAATAAAAGAGTAATCCGACAGGTGGGCAAGCCATAGAACGGGAAAATAGAGAGAATAGTGGGGCAGCCTGATGCAGAGGGCTGCAGCCTGACCACAGAATTTGGGTTTGGGGCTTATTTCTGTAATGCCATGAAAACTCTTTATTAGGGGTGGAGCCGAATCCGAATACGGTATTCGGAAAGGCACAAATAATGTGTTTTTTACGAATACTTATTCCGAACAAATACTTAAAAAAATATTTGTATTCGGGAACAAGAAATACTTTATATCAAAAAGCTGCGTTCCTCACGAGACCGCAGTGCGCGAGTTAAGTGAGTGACGTTCAGGAAGAGGTGACTGACACAGGCTGCTCCACACAGCAACAGAGAGGGCTCGGCTGAGCGAAAAAACACTTAACTGCATCACTATTTTTGTTGAATAGATGTTTGTACCTTAACTAGGTTCCGGAGGCAGTTTATAACTTTCGGGAAGCGGAGTTTGATCGGGAGTATATTCCATTATTGACGTCTGCAGACGGGTGCTCTCCTATTCGCTCTGTTTACGTAGCTCTGTTAGCTCGGTAACGGTAATTATTTGTTTCTTATATGGCTTGGTTGAATTCTAATGTAGAATGCGGTCTGTTATTATAACAGGCCGCTGCTTATAAGTATAACACACCGTTGCCATGAAAAACAGAGCGTTGCCATGGATTCTAAACGTAGAGACAGAACGGACTATTTTTCTTTTTTAGCGGAAGCGATACAATCGTTTTTTTAAATCAATAAACTCCTTTTTATATCCATATTTTGAGTCAAATTATTGATTTATTTGGGCTTCGGGCTTCGCGTCGGGCTCATAATCAACCTTCTCCCTATACATTATCCCTAACTTATTCTGTCTGTTCAGCGTTCTCCACCGTGGTGTTGGGGTTTATAACGTTCACAATTTTATTTCATTAGTTGTTGGTTTAACCATGGTTCATGAGGTAATGTCTGACTGTTATTTTCTTTTCAATGACTTTTCTTGTTACATGTTCATTGCTGGATTTATAGAAAAACATCAACCAATATTGCATATCCATAATTATTATAATGGATATAATTAAAGAATCCATACACTATAAAGTAAATTAAAGATTTTTATGCCTATTTTGAATTTTACTTGAATACAAATACAAATACAAATACTTTTCCCCCCTGAACAAATACAAATACAGATACAAATACCGGCTGCTTTGCACACCCCTACTCTTTATGCAGGTGGAAATAGTTCTGTGAAATTAAATAATGGCACTACTCAAAGATTTAATTTGGAAAGAGGAGTTAGGCAAGGCTGCCCAGTTTCTTTTCAGTATCTTTTTCTAATTGTTGCTCAGGTGTTTTGTCACTTTTGTAAGACTGGAAAAACTGGTTAAAGAGAAAATATCTGACCAATGGCCTCTAAAGACAAAAGGCATTGCTTGCAAATTAACATTTGACACCCTACCCCCTATTCTCTGAACATCTTATCTGCATCTTCTTTCTTTCACTCTCTCAGTCAATGATACTGAAAGCTCACAAGAATATGGTTTTAATGTGAATCTGATAATCTCTAAGGATTGTTTAGAATCATTTTGATGGTCTCAGGGTGACTGGTAATAATGTCTCATTTCCAAAGAAGTTAAAGAAAAGGTAATAAGGTTTTTAAGAATATATAAATATCTTGCACACAAAAGGGTGTGTCTTTGAGTTAACACCTTCTGCCTTGTTGTCTGAATGCAAATTACAACCAAGCAAATGGTCTGCCCCCGATAAACATGGTAGGGGGATTAAGTAACTTTCCATTGAAACCTGGAGATTAACATATCAGGTATAGGTCTGGCTATTTAAAGGGTGCAGCGGGAGAGTTCGAGGCTGCCTTTCTGTATTCAGATCAGCCCATGATGTTGTGTCTCTTCGAGGCTCAGCTCATGTAATATGTTGGGTAAAGTTCTTTGTTCTAAAACATTTGATTATTTGCTCTGATTATCTTGTGGAATTCTAATGATACATTTACCTGACATAATAAATTGTTATATTTGGCTATTCTAACAGACTTTGACTTTATTTTCATTAAGTTAAAAGTAATAGTCAAGCATTAACATATTTAATGATGCACAGATATCATTGATAAACCCTTTTCATTTTATGGAGTCAGATGAAACGAGTTAATACATAAGATTAAATGTGTTGCATTTAATTAAAAAACACTTTGCTTGGAAAAGACGGAACGCGCTTGAAACCTTCACCACGAATCGAATTCCTCAATTTGGGTCGATTTCGTGGCCCTTTTTACACTTTATTAAATCATCCAATTTAAAAGGAATTCAAGTTGAAAAGAGAAGTGTCCTGATAAGTCAGTTGGCTGATGACACGGCTCTTTTTCTGAAAAATGCTGATCAAATTCAGTCAGCAAATCTGTCAAGATCATTGAATTTTTTTCTAGTGCCTCAGGTCTTTGCCTTAACTTACAAAAATGTGAACTATTTGCTTTAAAAAGTTGCCATTCCAAAACTATTTGTAATATCCCTGTAAAGGATGCACCTTATTTGGGTTTGGTTATTACTAAAAATGAACAGGAGAGAATCTCACAAAATTTCGACCCAGTGATTAGAAAAGTAAAGAATAGGTTTAATATTTGGCTGCAGAGGGACTTGTCTCTTAAAGGGCGTGTTCTGCTGGCTAAAGCGGAAGGTATTTCTAGGCTTACTTATGTAGCTTCCTCAATACACTCGGATAATAAAATAAATAAGATAATCGATCAAATTATGTTAATTTTTTTGTGGAAAAATCGTATACATTATATTAGAAAATCGGTAATTGTTAATTAATATAAAAATGGTGGGCTTCATTATTTAGATTTTTTCTATTTTAAATAATACTTTCAAAATCAACTGGTTGAAATATTTTCTAAAAAACACTAATTCTGTCTGGAATATGATTTCTAAATCGGTTTTGACAAACGTGGTGGCCTTTCATTTTTGCTTATGTGTGACTACAAAATCGAGAAACTTCCAGTTAAACTGTCAGCTTTTCATAGGCAAGCACTTTTGGCTTGGAAGTTAATTTACAAGCATAATTTTTCTCCACATCATTATTACATCTGGAATAATGGTAATGTTTTGTGCAAACATAAGAGTACATTTTTGAAAGCTTGGTTTGATGAGGGCATTCTTGTGGTTGGACAGTTATTGAATTATCAGGGGTATTTAATGACTTATGATGAGTTTCTTTCACATTTCAACTTCCCTGTTTCCCCTAAAGAATTTGCCTCTGTAATTGGTGCTATTTCTTCAGGTGTTGTCTCTTTATGTAGAGGTATCTCATACTCTAAACATATGTCTTTATTGCATCTAGCTGATACCACTTGTGGTAAAGTTTGTTTTCCGACAAGCAAAAATAATAAGGCTATACGTTCCCTTTTTCAAAAAGAGCTAGTCAGTAAACCTTGTGTCATTTCCTATTGGTCAAGGTTTATAGGAAATGTTTATTGGAATAAGGTCTGGTTGTTACCTAACAAATATATTATTAAAAATAAGGTCAAGAAAATTTCATTTAAGATACTGCATACATTTTACCCTGCTAAACATTTTCTATCCAAATTTTTAAGACATAGGTGTAAATTGTTCATTTTGTTTTTTGCAACCAGAAACTGTACCTCATATTTTTTGGCACTGTCAATACACCCAAAGGTTGTGGTGGGAAGTTTCTAAATTTATAAATAACAAATTGGGATGTAATTTTCTTTTGTTATACGAACATGTAATATTTGTTTTTTTTACAATATGAAAAGAGCATGGAAAAGGAAGCAAATATTATTAATCTTTTGATTATTTTAGGTAAATTTCATATTCATTGGTGTAAATTTACTAATCAGAAACCCTTTTTTTCTGTGCTATTGAAAGAATTAGAGAATTCTATGGTTTCCATTAAGGACAGTACAAATAAAAAAGTTGTTAAAACCATTCATTTGTTGAATACTTTTCAGATTTTGTGAAATGGCAAATCCTTTTATTGTTTGTTTGGTCAATTTAGTATTGTTTTCAGTCCATTTTTGTATTGTGTATTTGTGTATCTTCAATCCTGGCATTTTTTTTATGTACCTTTTTTATATTCTTTATTTATTTATTTTTTGTTGATGTTCTGTAATTGTTGTTCATGCAATAAAAAAAAAAGAAGATTTGTATTATTAATATAGGGCTTGTTATTTAGAAGAAGAATGTCGTTGTTGTTATTATTATTATTTGTATTATAATTATATATAAAAGAAGAGGAATGTATTTTTTATTATTTTGTCAGTCTTATTTTTTGGTCATTGAAAACCTTTCATTACCGAACCCAGTTTCAGGGTAAGTCCGTACCGGGGCTTACCCTGAAACGGCAGGGTAAAGTCCACAGGGTCGCAACTGAAAGAATGCTTACAAATCAAATGCCTTGGTAAAGTCTCACAAATTAAACATTGAAGTCCATGTTGCACAAAAATAAATACTGAAGTTTATAATTATGTTGTTGTTGTTTTTTTTTACACTGGGTCATAATATATCATATATTTTAGTTTGCCAGTGAGTTTTGTGGTGTTAGGAATTTTTCTGCGCATTTCCACACTACTCAAACGTGCGTACACCACCTCCTGAGCTGGTGTAGGATTTCAGCGTGCCGTACGCCAACGTCCATATTGATAAATCTCAAAGTCACCGTGGTTTTGGGTGTACGCTGGAAATTTGGTGTACGCACTTTTGATAAATGAGGGCCATTATGGAGTGCATGCTGCCTATATAGAGTGTAAACAGCCTAAGAGGGTTTGCTGATCTTAGATGGTTTATTTAATCTTGGCCAAATTGGTGTTTATCTTATTTATCTCTCGGTTTAATCGGGTGATAATTTCCCAAAACTCTTGTAATGCCTTCAAAACAGAACTAAATTCACGTACGAGAACATCTAACAGCCTTAGGCTGTTTTTGTTTTGTTTTTTTTTTGTTCAGCAGAGTGTGAGCAGTAGGGGAGAGCGGGGCACAACCTAACGCTTTTTGGTTTGGGCTCAATTAATTAAAAAATAATTAGGTTAGATTAATACATTTTTTTACACAAGCAACATACACATCTCTGCTACAAATGAACACTTAAAGTTTTTTTCTAGGACCTACCATTTTGCACTGAAAGTGACCGAAGTGCAAATGTTACAACTTACCCCATATGCGGGGTTAATTGTAACAGACAGATGGGTTAGTTGTAACACTTGTGTGTAACACACACAATTCAGTAGGCTACTATTTTATTTGTATAGTTTAATATTGTTTGTGCATCTGTATAGACAGATATCCATACATATCCCTCATCCAATCATCCTTCTATTGTGGATCAATATCGTGGATAGAGACATAGAAAAGGGCTGCATAGTTTTGCAATAAATTATAATAAATACAATTATAAATATTGTAATTTCAATTAAATTAGATTTGTGTGTGGCAGCTGCATGATGTACTATTATTATTATTAATAATAACAGTAATGATAATACAAATGAGCTTTAAAGGTGCCATCTGGAACTAAAAATCAAAAAATATTCCATATTCCATAACAGATGGGGGCAGTATACCTCCAGGAAATGTGTTGTGCCGCTGCCGCACGCACTCACGTCTTCAAACAACACAAACGAGCGCTGTTTTGCTCTCTTTCTCCGCATATTATTCAAATCATTTGACACGATAGTAAAAGGTCGGAAGACCGCAGTTTCACGTGGAGCATTTGGAGATTTTTAGAGATCAGAGACTAAATGAACAACATCTCAACACTAAATGATGAAGACCGCCTCATAGACGCCTGTCTCAAAAACAAGCTGTTGCATTTCGACGATATGGGAAAATAAAAGCCTGCAGACTATTATTTTAAGTTTACGGTATTCGTTTTGTTCATATTACACTTTTATTGTTAGTTTGAATTAATTTGACAGACAGCTTTCGCTGATGTTGATCAACCTAGCGAAATTCAGAGCTGCCAGCTCTCACGAATTCACCGTGAGACACATGCAATTAACACTTAGCAAGCAGGTTAGTTAAGCTCTCAGATTCTGTCAATTTTATTATGCAATTCAAACAATAAATACCGTTTTTGCGCTTGTACATGTTACACCACAGATCTCTAGCGCACGTGAACCGATCATCTCTACTAGCTAATGGTAAAAGAACACGAACACTGTTGAAAGATACAGTATGTTACAACTTACCAAAATGTATTCCTCATGCATAATGTCAACCAATCATTTTTTGAACTCTTCCCTGAACTGAAATGTAGTAGTGGGCTGTATTTTCCACACGACTGACATCAGGTTCAAGTACACACAACAAGCCGGCGCGAGCGCGACTCACTCGTGTACTGCAGTTTGGCTGGTGGTAACGTTGCCCGGCCGCATACCGCCTCCCATGGCCGGAACTGGTATTACGACACCTGCCGGGCCGGGGCTAGTAATTTAGCATGCTAATTTTGGTTTATATCTCGGCAGCACTATAACTTGTCAGTTTTTTAATTACATCATTGCACTTATTTCTTCTCATTCTTTTGATGCGTGTAGCTCATTTTTTGGATATTTTTACCTCAATTATTACATATGGCACCTTTAAAATAAAAATTTAAAGGGTTTATTGCATTAATAACAGGCCATATTTTTAATAAATAAACAAGTTATAATTCATAGTACACTACATTTTAAACATTTTAAATCCCAACATTGTTTGTGAAAGTCTAACAAAGTTAAATGTATACTCAAACCTGAAAAGTTGTGTGGCTCCGTTTTCATTTGATTATCATTGTACACTTTGAGGCTTAGTTGTAACACTCTGTTAGAATTAACCCCGCTGTGTATTACATATTTTAAACCTAGCTAACAGTCGCTAGGAATTGCTGACATGTTTCAAAACGGTGCTATGTTTGAGCCAACAAGACAGTGATTAAGGCAATATAAAGTTAGATTTGGAAACGTATACACCCAACTCAGAAACCGAAAAAAAACCCTATGATGAAAAAAATTACTTTCATGGTGTCAAAACACTCTTTGTCCAATATCTTCACGCAATATAATCAAAACTTTCCGCTAATTCGCGGGAGACCGTCTTCTGGCAGCAAGAGAAAAATAGCGGAAAGACGGCTGGCTTGATCCTGACGAACTATGTTAACAGTCCGTGTTACATTTAACCCCGCGTTAGGTTGTGCCCCGCGCTCCCCTATACAATGAAGTACCTCATTCGTTTTTTGGAACAGCTTAGATTACAGAACCTTACGATTATACAAGTTTTTCATTTTTTTTTTTCATATTTAAAGAAAGCCAAGCAGCTTTAAAGTTATTACACTTTATGAAACACTTGCCCTTGCTCACCTGATGACTGTTGGGAAGACCTCTGCTGAGTAAATGTACACAATGGACAGTGATGCTGTGATGCCAAACTTGCCCACCATGGCAAGTACAGTGCGAACAATGGACAGATCTATGAGAACAGAAATTAAGGATGGGTGAGGTTTGTTATGAAAGAAAGAGATGGTCTTATTTTACAACACCTGATTGCCTGGAGGGGAAGTGTTACCACACTAATCTTTATTTTGAATCCTTTTTTATACAATCCTTATCCTTACAATCCTTATTTCAATAATGGTATACATTTTTTTCTCTCCAAATTATATAAATAGTTTGCATAAGTCCAGGTTTTAAATGTGGCCCACAATTCTCCAGGCTTCTGCTCCATCAACAGTACTAAACAATGGCATGATCCTATGACATCATTATATCAAATGGAGACTGGTGTGTTTATTGGAGGTAAATATGTATCAAGTAAAACCAATGATAGCTTATCCACACTGTTGCTTTGCATGTCAACATCTTTGAGCCAGCAGCCATATCACCCTGTAGCCCAAGACTGGTTGCCCACTGAAGCTAAGCAGGGCTGAGCCTGGTTAGTATCTGGATGGGAGACCTTCTGAGAAAGCCAGGTTGCTGCTGGAGGTGTTAGTGAGGCCAGCAGGGGGTGCTCACCCTGTGGTCTGTGTGGGTCCTAATGCCCCAGTATAGTAATGGGGATACTATACTGTCAAAGAGCACCGTCCTTTGGATGAGACGTTAATCCTGACTCTCTGTGGTCATTAAAAATCCCAGGATGTCTTTCGAAAGAGTAGGGGTGTAACCCCGGCATCCTGGCCAAATTTGCCCAGTGGCCTCTGTCTATCATGGCCTCCTAATCATCCCCATCTATAACAATTGGCTTCATCACTGTCTCCTCTCCACCAGTAAGCTGGTGTGTGGTGAGCGTTCTGGCGCACTATGGCAGCCGTCGCATCATCCAGGTGGATGCTGCACACTGGTGGTGGTTGAGGAGATTCCCCTCTCTATGTAAAGCGCTTTGAGTGCCGAGAAAAGCGCTATATAAATGTAATGAACGAATTATTAATTATTATTATTATTATTATTATTATTTGAGGTATCTTTATTTTCCAGAGCGTTGGTAAGAAACCACAAACTGTGGGAAAAGGACGTTCATGTTGTGAATTTCTAGATACAGTATCTTAAAGTGCCCATAGAGAAACAATAAGCATGCTCCCCTTTTTCTTTTCCATCAGCAGTGTGCCAGAACTGAAATGTGCCAGAACAGAAAATGTGATTCTGGGCTGAAAAAAGGCTCTACGTTGGCCCCTTAAACCTGCAGATCTCAAACCAGGAAACACTCATGTCAAAGGCACAATGTCTGTAACCAACTAAAGTTTCCAGAAGTACTGATGCAAATCAATTATTACTGGCACAAAACGTGATCAATTATAACAAGTTAAAAATGGGACATTTATAGTCCAAGTGATTTTAAAATTGGTTTTTCACCTACCATCTGGAATGAATATGGTTAGAAGGCAGGCCAGGCCACCTACTGCCAAGAATGCTAACTGGGATATCCTGCGTGAGCGGTTAAGGGTGAAGAGAGTAATGGTACGTGCTGGCATCTCCACCAAGCCAAAGATCATCTGTGTCAGGTAAATATTCATACCAAAGTCTGAAATATTGAGTGACAGCCCATAGTACACCAGGACGTTCACAAACCTGTAACAAACAAAATCAGCATTATCAAATGCCACCATCTTGTGAAGCAGGGATATAGGTAATTCCTGTAATAAAGCACCCTCTGTACGGTCTAAAAATGAATAAGGGAAAGAACCAACTTCAGAAAGTTATGGCCAAAGGTTTTATTAGTATTATTATCATTATTATGAAACATAAAAGAGAAACATACCAAACTTAGGGAAATGAGAGCCATGGCAGGAAATGCCTAAATATACTACTGAAGTTCAGTATTACCAAAACCACAACCCTGCAAAAGCCCTGCAGTTTCTTCAACAGATTTTGTAAACAGTACACAGTAGTGTTTTGATATGATGTTTTCTGTAAAGTTATTCATTTACTTGGAGGTAGTTGTGCAACTGAAACTCTCAGTCTAAAAGGAAAAAGGACTAGAGTCATCCCTTCATAAAGTTCAAGTAATTTGCAGGTCCAGTGAAGACTAGATGTAGGTGTCTGTTTATCTCTTAAGGCCCGTTAACATCATCCACAAAAAGCAGACAGATATCATTCTGTTTATTCTCATCTGCCGCTTTAAATGCTCAGTTTGGTGGATTCTGATTAAGTTGGGTAGTTAACAGTTAACTGTGATTTTTTTTATTTATTTTTTTACCACAAGTAGAAGAGAATGAGGGACTGTTTCCTCATTCTGGGCGTTCGGACCAGATCGATGACAGTGTACTTCCTCAGGTCTTGCATTTTCTCTGAGTTTTTAGCTCTCTGCAAAACAAAACAAACCCATTTTAACTTAAGGAATTCTTAAACTACATACCCCCAAAGTTTAAGTTGGATACTGAGACTATTTTTTTAATATTTCTTCTGTTACATGCCAGATAAAATGCAAATACAACTCCATAGAGCTCTATAATAGGTAGGTGCATCCATAAATTAAAATTCGGTCACACTTTACATAAGATGCCTTCTATGTACTATATAAAAAAAATAAGTACAATGTACATAGTTTTGATGGTAACCCTTTAGAATACGGTTAATTCGTCAATGAATAACTAGAAAACCAATGAGTAACACAAAATTAACAACCTAGTTATTGTTATTAACTAACAAGAAACTCTGATTAATGAACTATAGCGCACAGATGAAAGTGGTAGTTCACTATTAACTAATCAATAACTTTTTTTTTATGGTTCGCTGAGAACTACTGAAAAAGTAACAGTCTAGTAACTATTATTAACTAAAAATAAACACTGATTAACGAAATAGTCAGTGGTGGAGGAAGTACTGAATCTCAGTACTTAAGTAAAAGTACAAATAACCAGATAAATATTTACTTTAGTAAAAGTAGAAGTAACACAATGACAACCATACTTAAGTAAAAAAGTAAAAAGTACCTGATTTTAAATGTACTTTAAGTATTAAAAGTAAAAGTACTTGCATAACAATTGATTCTCTTAATGACTATTTTCTAATGATTAATAAAACATTTAATTCTAATTCATTCAACCTAATACTCCTATAATGATGTTCAATAATGATGGAAAAAAATTGTTGTCACCATTTCTGAAACAAGCTTAAAATTGGGCAATATAAACCATGCTTATATCCTTATAACTTATGCTAATAACTATGTTTGGCAGTAAACGCGATTAATTTATGGTGTAATTCTGAACCTCTTGGCTTGCCATAATCCTAACCAAACGTATATTACACACGGTGTGTTTCCTATGCACGTAAAAACACATTTTCGCGTGTAAATAGCACGATAAACACACTGCGTGCGAGACGCATTTAGTTGATGTATCTATGGCAACCAAACGTCACTGGTGAGACAAACGTGCAACGAACGGACGGTCAGATTACGTTTTGGAAGGGGAAAAACTGATCTGAAAATGTAACAGAAGTTGTAGAAATGTAGTGGAGTAGAAAGTAAAATAATTGCTGCAAAATGTAACAAAGTAAAAGTAAAAAGTATGCACTATTTATTATACTTAAGTAAAGTAAAGATACGTGAAAAATGTACTTAAGTAAAGTAGCAACAAAGTATTTGTGCTTCGTTACATTCCACCACTGGAAATAGTACACAGTACAATCCCTGGTGTTAAATTTAACACCGCTCAGTGTTTATATGCAAACCACCAGCAGGGTGTTAAAAGGAACACTAATGCAGTGTTAGAGTTAATGGGATAATTAAGTGATTAATTGAGTGATAATTGAGTATTGACACCTAATGACAACAAGCAGAGTCACTGAAGAAAAGAGAAACACAAGAACTACAACTGTCTTCCAGAGATGAAATCAAAAGAAGATAAAAGACAACATTAAATCTCTGAAGATCTCAGCAGAGGATTAAACAACTCCACAAACAGTATTACCAGCCTCAAATATTATTGTCGTTTAAAGTAACACAGTCTCATCCCAAAAAGTCATATAACTGACGTCTTGGGACGTCTTTTGACCATACGTCAATATCCGCCTTTTTAGGGCCCCCTTAAACGTCGGTAGATGGCGACCACGGGCCGTCATACAACTGACGCTTTACCTTTAACGTCAGTTAGGTGACGGGTTAGGTTTAGGGTTAGGTTTAGGTCTGGGGTAGAGTTAGGATCCCATAACCTCATCTACCGACGTTTAAGGGGGCCCTAAAAAGGCGAATATTGACGTATGGTCAAAAGACGTCCCAAAACGTCAGTTATATGACGTCTTGGGATGAGACCGGGTTGTTTAAAGCCCTTTGAAGCTGCACTGAAACTCTCATTTGGACCTTGAATCATTTGGCACCCAATGAATTATATGGAGAGAAATCCTGGAATGTTTTCATCAAAAACCTTAATTTCTTTTCGACTGAAGAAAGAATGACATGGACATCTTGGATGACATGGGGGTGAGTAAATTATGAGCAAAAGTTTTTGAACTACCGAACTTCTCCTTTAACTTCATCTAAGGCTGTGTCTGGAAGTTATTGTAGTTCTTGTATTTCTCTTTTCTTCAATCCTCAAAAATTCCCCTTTTCCTCAATCATCACTCAATCACTTAATTATCTCATTAACATTTAACGCTGGAGTTTTTACTGTGTTGCCTTTCTAGGAGAACATTCTGGGAACTAAAATAAAACTACCCGCTGAAAACATTATTAGAACTTTGTGGTATGTTCCCAGAACATTTTAAGAACAAAACATTTCTAGCTGGGTGTAATTCTATAAAAATAATGTGTTTTTCTGGATGTTTTGGCTGATATTCTTTCTGTATCTGTTAAAATAAACCTACAATAAAAAATATAGACCCTTCATTTCTTCGTTAGTGGGCTAACTTACAAAATCAGCAGGGGATCAAATAATTATTTCCCCCACTGTACAAATTATATATAAGTACAAAATGTTATTAACCCTTGTGCATCAATTAAAAAAAAGTTACACATAGGTAAAAAGAGGACAAAATGTCCATGTCAAAAAACTGTCATAAAAATGTGACGCTTTGGAGCACAGACTTAAGTTTGGTATCATTTTAAAGAAGACCCTTTGCAGATTATTTCTGAAGTAAAAAAATAATAATAAGTAAATCCAAAAAAAAGTTATATAGGTATAAGTTTATGAAAATTATTTATAAAATAATATTTTATATAAAATATATATTTTTAAAATCAGGTTGAACTCAAAACTACAATAAAATCAAAGCCATAAATCTAAATAGGGTGTGTTCCAATTTTGAGGATGATATTTTAAAAAATGAGCTTTCGGTAACAGTTTGTTTGGGCGTAGTAACATATTTTCCCCATTGGGTCCCAGCAAAACCCCACTGGAGCTCACAGTGATTGGATTTGAATTTGCAGTTTTTCTCTCTCAGTATTATAAACACACACATGCGCGCACACACACACATATTTTTTTATAACACACATACTAACCACACTCTGACATCCATACCAACACACCCACACAAATATTGTTGCAAAATTTATCCAGTTGGCTCTGTAGTATGCCGAACCAGAAAACAGGAATAAAGCGATATTTGTTTTATAGGCCAAACATAAAAAAAATGACACCATCTGATAAAAAAATAGTAAAAAAAATACAATTTTGAAGCCTTGCCATCAGAATGAAAGCCTCTTAACAAAGATTGCATAATTTTATAGTTAACTAAACCGGGGATTAAAAATTGCAGTTTTAACGGGTTTCAATGGGGACATTTTTGTCCAAAAGGGGCTGAGAGGGAGTATTTTTTGTACCTAATGCAAAAAATATTTTTTTAAGAAAATGACCAATAAAAATACACACCTGTGCCAAGTTTTTTGCAGTTAGCTTTAACACAGGCAAAGTGATAAAAAAAAAAACAACTGAAAAGGACAAAAATGTCCACAAGGATGCACAAGGGTTAAGTATATAATAATATACTTATTATAATAAGTATAATAATATAGCAAAGCAAATAATATAGAGTGGGATGAAAATTCTTCTATTATTTACTCACCCTCATGTTGTTCCAAAATTGTATGCCATTGTCCCCCAGTGGAACACAAACTACTCATCACTCTTCCATTCAACTACAATGAATGTGGACTGAATGTGTCACAAAACACAAATGCAATATAAAAAATGTATTATAAAAGCAATCCTTAGTCCATTATATTTTAACACTTCTAAAACCATATGATTTGTGTGAGAAACAGACCAAAATTGTTGTTATTTATTTGACATCCTATGACCTCCAATGACCTCCTAAAGCCTACTAAACATTGCACAGTTTTTTTTTTTATCCTTGGCAGCTGGTGACGAGAACTCACAGGTTTTGCACACCAGATGTGTCATTCAATATTCACATTCTCAAATTCACAGTGGCGGTCGAAAACAGTAAATCTAATCGCCTAAATACAGGCAAAAGTTCACTTCAATAATTAGCAAAGTGATGTCAAAGGTTAGGTTGGTAGTGGGTTAGGCATTTGTCATCTCTGCCCTAACTTCTCCATTAACTCTGCCTAAACCCTCCTCCTTTACTACTATCGACTGCAAGATTACATTCAAATCACAACAACGTTTTTAATAACCTGTTTCACTCGGAAATATAACTGTCACGGAATGGAAGAAAAGATCTGTCGCTACTAAGTGATTGCACATTTGGGATGTTTACCTTATTGGACATGCCCAGTTCTAATCAGCTCATGAAACAATTCAGTTTTGTTAAATAAGGGAGATCTAAAATGAGCAATGCTGGGGAAGGTCGTTGGAGGGTTTGAAAACCCTGGCTATAGGATGCTTTTGTGTTTTGTTTTTTTTTTAAGATAGAGATTCTCAATCATGGCAAAAAGTGATCAGTACTTTGCTCCATGGGATTAGAAGTGACATAAGTGAATGAATGATGATAAATTATTCGTCCTTAAAGATTTTTTTCAGCAAGATTTCCAAGCTAAACCCAACCCCATGTTGTGCTGTGCCAATGGGCACATAATGGCAGTGCCTGAAGCCGAGGAGGAGTTAAGTGATGCTTTAAAACTTCTTTTAAAACAAGTTTTGAAACATACTTAGGTTTGTTCACTTTACATGTGAGTAATAGTCAAATAGTACCCTTAAGGGACAAGGTGGTGGGAAAAATTTGGTATGTGTGAAAAAAATATTTTTCAAAACTCACAAAACTCTTGCCTTTCCCCGAGAAACTTTGCGTTCCCTTGCAAAATGCATGCGTTCCCTCGCAAAGGTATTTGCATTCCCTCTCAAAACTTTTGAGTTTCCTCGCAAAGATATTTGCGTTCCCTAAAACCTGTTGTGATCTCAGACAAACACTTTGTGTTAAATGTCCCTCTGGCAGTGTTTCAGACACATTAACATTGGAGTGTTTCACAGTGTTTGAATTTGGACTCAAATGTAAAGAAATGCGGTCAGTGAGTGCTAAGGAGTTCAGTAAAATTGGCAATATATTCACAAGTTCGAACCTCCCGGACCAATAACTCGTGAGCTAAATGTTGTTAAAACAAAAATGTCACTTATTTACAATCATAGTAACGTAGACAACGAGATACAACACAATTTTCATCAAAACAAGCTTTACAATATAAATTGATCTCTATGAGCAGGCAGCTGAGAGACAAGTCCGAATATTGAACATCTCTCAAGATCTCAGCAGAGGAGAATTAAAGGCACACTATGCAAGATCACTACCTTAATATAACAGCTTCAAAGTCGTTTCAGTGGTAAACAAAGTCATTGTAGGGCGAATCATCCTGGTTGTAAAGCTTGGGGGGACGCCGCCGGAAAAACCAGCAATGCAAGTTTGAGAGCGGCGCCCCTGACAAATCTCGCGAGAATCACAACATGCTTTACGGCAACGACGTCACACACATCAACAACAACATACTGTATGAAGCCACTTGCACGCATCCAAGAAAACTCGATCAGAAATGTCCAGAAAAAGGAAAAGAGAATCGGACTGTGCCGAGACTAGAAACCGGACAGGAGTTTCGCTGGGTCAGGCTTTCACTCGTTGGCGCGAGCTTAAAAGCAGCACTGGATGCAACAGCGATGCTGACCTGATGATCTTGTTGATGGACTTGTAAGTAAATCTCTTATTTGTAAGTAAATCTCTTTACTTGTAAGTAAATCTCTTATTTAACTTGTTTGCATTCAGTGTCATTCATTGGTGTTTGCCATACCTGACAGAGTTCAAAGTCGTTGTCCATGAGAGATTTGCCATTAATAAGTGCCGCCTTGCGAATTAGATCCAATGCCTCTTCATGCTTCTCATTGGCCATTAACCAACGGGCAGACTTAGGAAGCACCCTGAGAATAAAAAAATTGAAATAAAAAAAATGAATAACAGAAACACATGTACACATGCAAGAACATACAGTCGTGCTCAGAATTAATGGCACCCCTGGTAAATATGATGAAAACTGGCTGTAAAAAATAATTCTGCATTGTTTATCCTTTTGATCTTCCATTCAAAAAATTGGCAAAATTCTAACCTTTCATTGAAGCAAAAGAATTGAAAGTGGGGGTAAATCACACTATGAAATAAATGTTTTTCTCCAAAACACTCTGGCCATAATTATTGGCACCCTGTTATTAAAAACTTTTTGCAATCTCAGATCTGTAAACTTTTGCCAAGATAACAGATCTGAGTCTTCTCCTATAATGCCTGATGAGTTTGGAGAACACCTGACCAGAGATCAGAGACCATTCCTCCATACAGACTCTCTCCAGATCCTGCAGATTCCCAGATCCATGTTGGTGCTTCATCTCTTCAGTTCAGACCACTCATCAGGTCAGGGTCTGCGACGGTCATGGCAGAAGCTTCATTTTGTGCTCCGTAACTAATTTTTGTGTTGATTTTTGATTTTTGTTTTGGATCGTTGTCCTGATGGAAGATCCAACCACGGCCCATTATAAGATTTCTAGCAGAAGGCATCAGGTTTTTATTTTTTATCTTTTTGTATTTGATAGAATCCATAATACCATGTATCGGAACAAGATGTCCAGGACCTCCAGCAAATAAATAGGCCCACAACATACAAGATCCAGCAGTATATTTAACCGTAGGCATGGGGTACTCTTCATCCCTGTTTGCACCAATCACATCTGCTGGGTTTGCTGCCAAAAAGCCCCTTTTTTAGTTTCATCTGACCACAGAACCATGTGCCGTTTGAAGATCCAGTCGTGTCTGACAACTGAATATGCTGGAGTTTGTTTTTGGAGGAGCGAGGAGCATTTTTCTTGAAACCCTCTCAAACAACATGTGGGGATGTAGGGGTTGTCTGATAATTTTTTTAGGTTTTCTGACCCCAAGACTCAACTAATCTCTGCAATTCTTCATCTGTGATCCTTGAAGAGTCTTTGGACACTCAAACTTTCATCCTCACCGTCCATTAAGGCAAAATAGACACACGTCCTCTTCCTGGCAGAATCGTAACATCTTTAGTTGATTATAACTTCTTAATTATTGTCCTGATGGTCAAAATGGGGATTTTCAATTCTTTAGCTATTTTCTTACATCCACTTTCTATTTTGTGAAGCTCAACAATCTTTTGATGCACATCAGAACCATGTTCTTTGGTTTTATTCATTGTGATGGATGATTTAGGGAATTTGACCTTTGTGCTTCCCCATATTTAAACTCCTTGAAACAAGAAGTCATAGCTAGACAATTTCATGTTCCTAGTCACCCTGATTTGCTTAAAAAATTAAATATTAATGGGAATGTACTTCAGAGATATTTTTCTCATAAACAATTCTAGGGGTGCCAACAATTATGGCCAGAGTGTTTTGGAGAAAAACATTTATTTCATAGTGTGATTTACCCCCACTTTCAATTCTTTTGCTTTAATGAAAGGTTAGAATTTTACAAATTTTTTGAATGGAAGATCAAAAGGATAAACAATGCAGAATTATTTTTTACAGCCAGTTTTCATCATATTCATCAGGGGTGCCATTAATTCTGAGCACGACTGTAGGCTCCAGTGGCCTCAAAAGTACCTGGAAAATTGTTGACACTTAAAGAGCAACATGCAGGTTGAATTTATTTCTGAATTAATACTTTAAATTGTCTGCAGAGGTCTTTTAAAAACACATATGTGGAAATTACTAATGAAATCTCATTTGATGTAGAGATTTTGATGAAAATGCGTTAGGCTTTGAAATACGCCTTTCCCGCTAGCAACGCGACATATGACGTAGGCTGAGGCAAATAAAAGAGCTCGCGGTCATCTTTCTCATTGTTGGGTGTTGATGTAGTTAGAGCAGTAGTGAGAGACAGAAAGTTTTAGATCGAGTTTTAGAGAAGCCACAATGGTAAATTATTGTGTTTGTGCTGTTGGACGAATTCCAGCCTGTCAGGACATCGTGTCCATCATTTTCCTTCTAGGAAAAACAAGGCTTTTCGGTCTTGGGTGCGTTTTGTGCAGGTGAAGAGAGCAGACTTCACTGCCGCGTCTGTTACCACACACTCGGTCGTTTGTGGCGCACATTTCACTCGCTTTAAATGGTATCAATACATGCAGTTGAAAAGCGAACCTAGCTAAAGCGAGCCGAGCCGCGCCAAGCCGAGTCATACCATGCAGTGGAAACACGAAGCGAGCCGAACCGTACCGACGAAGCCGTGTCATGCAGTGGAAACGCTCCATTAGACTGTTGTTATTGTAGCTTAGCTTGTCATTGTTTATTTGATGTTATGGCATGGTCATGTAGATAGTGCTAACCACCTTGGATGGACTGCATAATCACTGTCAGTGTAGAATATGAGAAGACAAAACGTTGCTGGCTTAAATTAAGACAATCTAAATGGATGTTTAATCAAGAACAAAGTCGAACATATGTGTCACGGTGTGGTGCGGGTTGAAGAAGGAGCGGAATCCAGAATCACGAGGAACATAGATTTAATCTCAAAAGACAGGCAGGAAGACAGGAAACACGGCGTAACATTGAACATTGACCGACAAGGACAGAATGAAACAGAGGAAACTAAATACACAGAGGAATCAGGGTTGATTGGGGTGAACACAGGTGAAAATGATCATGACAGGACGAGGAACAGGTGGCTGATTGGGGAAGTGAGTCCGGGAGAGGAACAAAAGGATCCGGGGAAGTGTGGTGCAGATGACGGGACCAAACAGGTGAGGACGACAGACTGTGACATTACTCCCCCCTCCCGGAAGGCGTGGCCTCACGCCATAACATCAATGGGGAGGGGGGGGGGGGCACCCTGGAGGCTGTGGAGGGCGTCGTCAGGAGGAGACAGCCCCCCCAGGGCGGAGCAGGATGAGGGCGAGGCCAGGGCGGAGCAGACTGAGGGCGTGGCCAGGGCGGAGCAGGCTGAGGGCGTCCCCAGGGCGGAGCAGGCTGAGGGCTTCCCCAGGGCAAAGCAGGCTGAGGGCGTGGCCAGGGCGGAGCAGGCTGAGGGCGAGACCAGGGCGGAGCAGGCTGAGGGTGAGACCAGGGCGGAGCAGGCTGAGGGCTTCCCCAGGGCAAAGCAGGCTGAGGGCGTGGCCAGGGCGGAGCAGGCTGAGGGCGAGACCAGGGCGGAGCAGGCTGAGGGTGAGACCAGGGCGGAGCAGGCTGAGGGCGAGACCAGGGCGGAGCATGATGAGGGCGAGACCAGGGCGGAGCAGCTGGAGGGAGGACCCCTGGTGGAGCCGATGGTAGTGGGGCTGACAACACCAGGGGGCCGACTGACAGGGGTGGAGCGGATGGGAGAGGAGACCAGGGTGTAGCTGAGTGACTGACGACAAGTGGTGCTGATGAGGGACTGAGGGAACATGGTGATACCGTAGGCTCTGGTGACCGAAGTGATGACAGGGGCACGGAGGGACACAGTGAGGTCAGAGGGCGTGAGGGCTGACGGGTGACTGGAGGGAGTGAGGAGTCCGACAGAACCGGGGGGGTGATATGACGGGGCGGAGCCAGAGGAATGAAGTCCAAAGGTGAAGGGAGGACGACGAGGGAGCGAAGGGAGTCCGGAGGGTCGAGGGAGCCTGGCCGAGCTGGTGGACTGAGGGGCCATGGAGGAGCTGAGGGAGGTAGGAGCCACGGGGGAGCCAATGGGACCGGGGGCCGAGGAAGTGTCCAGATGGAGGAGGTGTGAAGCGAAGACCGGGGATCCAAGGACCAGGCTGGGTCAGGGGAGCTGAAGGGCAGGAGAACAGAGGGAGGACAGATGAGAGGAGGCGGGAGAGGGAGGCTGGGTGGGATCCTGGTCTCGGCCTCTGGCTGAACGGTCTCGGGCTCTGGCTGGACGGTCTCGGGCTCTGGCTGGACGGTCTCGGGCTCTGGCTGGACGGTCTCGGCCTCTGGTTGGACGGTCTCGGGCTCTGGCTGGACGGTCTCGGCCTCTGGCTGGACGGTCTCGGCCTCTGGCTGGACGGTCTCGGGCTCTGGCTGGACGGTCTCGGGCGCAGGCTGGACGGTCTCGGGCGCAGGCTGGACGGTCTCGGGCGCAGGCTGGACGGTCTCTGGCGCAGGCTGGACGGTCTCTGGCGCAGGCTGGACGGTCTCTGGCGCAGGCTGGACGGTCTTTGGCGCTGGCTGGACGGTCTCCGGCGCTGGCTGGACGGTCTCTGGCGCTGGCTGGACGGTCTCTGGGGCTGGCTGGACGGTCTCTGGGGCTGGCTGGACGGTGCTGGACGGAACCAGCGAAGAGATCTCGGGCTCGGCGAGGCTGGGCGGAACCAGCGGAGAGGAGAGCTCGAGCTTTGGAGGGGTGCTGGTGACTTCCTCCACCGTGAATGGAGACTCACAGCACACCAGCACCCACTCCACACAGGCGGCGAAATCATCTGGACCGTTCCCTGGGAGGCGTGCCCGGGACCGCTCGCTGAGGCTGGCGATGTAGAACTCACTCAGCGAGCGGTCAGAATAGTGAGTGAGGCACGCCAACTCCAGAAAATCCCTAGTATGGGATTCCAGGGAACGGTCTTCTTGATCAAGGCAGAGAAGAGCCACGGCCGGAATGTCCATTTTTTCTTCTTCTTTTTTTCTTTTGGGTCGGTCAATCTGTCACGGTGTGGTGCGGGTTGAAGAAGGAGCGGAATCCAGAATCACGAGGAACATAGATTTAATCTCAAAAGACAGGCAGGAAGACAGGAAACACGGCGTAACATTGAACATTGACCGACAAGGACAGAATGAAACAGAGGAAACTAAATACACAGAGGAATCAGGGTTGATTGGGGTGAACACAGGTGAAAATGATCATGACAGGACGAGGAACAGGTGGCTGATTGGGGAAGTGAGTCCGGGAGAGGAACAAAAGGATCCGGGGAAGTGTGGTGCAGATGACGGGACCAAACAGGTGAGGACGACAGACTGTGACAATATGTTTGCTAAAATAGATTTATTACAAAAAGCACCAAGGTACTAGCCATACAGTAGATCAATCAGCGTTAGCCACGGTGCTAACTTACATGAACTCACCAAGTCTTGACACCACAACGTTACTTATCTCCTCTGCCTATTGTTTCACCCATGATCTCCCCCTGACTTCTATTTCGCCTAGGAGGCTAATATTTATAGACCCGTGGGCCATCATAGGCATGTTCGTCAACGTCGGAGAACTCGGTTTCTTATAATATATATTACTCCAGTTCAGAAAATCTAGTTGTTTTATCATCAACATACACTATGCTATATAGGGGTGTCCAACCTGCACGTTGCTCTTTAAGTCTCGTGTCATTACATAAGATACATTTATTAACAGTGTTGGGGGTAACTCAAGTAACTTTAGTTATGTAATCAGATTACTTTTTGAAGTAACTAGTAAAGTAAAGCATTACTTTTAAAATTTACAACAAAATATCTTAGTTACTTTTTCAAATAATGCTTCAGTGATTCAGGATGGCAGCAAGGCTGAAAGGTTTGCTTGAGCTGCTGCGCCGTTTACTGTACACGCGTGAATTTGAATTTCCTTCAGCCTGAGGCTTATTATTAAACTTCCCAGACAGCAAACTGACATTGAATCAACGTGGAAACGACGTCTCTCATGACATTGAAACAACGTTGATTTTGCTCATCGAATTAACGTTGAACCAACATCAGACGCGGCATTCTTCAAAGCTAAATGAAAATCGAAAATTGGTTTGCTTTCATAACGTTGAAACAACGCGTTGATTTCAAGTTGATTTTCCGTTAGTTTTGAAAGAATGACGCGTCTGACGTTGGTTCAACGTTAATTCGATGAGCAAAACAATGTCAGATCAACGTTGTTTCTATGTCATATTTCCACGTTGATTCAATGTCAGTTTGCTATCTGGGTTTTGGTGTTAAAGGGTCTTTACATTTGCCAAAAAATATTACTTTTTTGTTATAAAAAAAACAAAAAAACAAGCCAAGCCCAGGTGAAAAAAAAGTAATGCAAAAGTAACGTAGCACATTACTTTTCTAAAAGAGCATCCAATTAACACAATTAGTTACTTTTTAGGGGAGCAATATTGTAATACATAACTTTTCAAAGTAACTTTCCCCAACACTGTTTATAAACATCCCAAATTGTCCTTGTCCACTCTCTCCTTCCCTCTTCCTGTGCATTATTAGAGAAGTGAATATAGGTCATTTGAGGCCTATTTGTGTTTCCTGTAAGAGTTTTCTGCTCCTCTGCAACTCACCAGATGTAGAACACGAAGAGGAAGCCAGGGGCAGATATGGCCAACTGCAGTTTACGCCAGTCTCGAATGAGGTAGGCCACCCCTGCAAGGAGGATGTAGCCAAAACCAAAGAAATAATCTGTGATGACACCTGCCAGCATGCGCTTTTTGGGGCCTGTCCACTCAGTACCTGCAAAAAAATAGACAAAATTCAAACATAGGACGATACTCTCCACTCATAGTAAATCAGAAAGTCCCAGAAACAATTGAGCGGTGGTTTATTTATCTACAGTAGGCTACCATGATCTTCACTGCAGAATTCTGGTCCAAATCATTAGTAATTCCTTTAGAAGGATGTACAATTTGAGTCATTACTATCTAGAATCTTCCACAAAGCTCGACAGGTTACAGTGATTTCAGTCATTACTAGATTTGAGAGTCATCATGCTTTTCACTTACTGATACAAATGATGAGCAATTCCTTCAGAAGGATTTGGTAAAACTTGAGTCATTACTAGTGGGTTACCATTATCTTCTCTTTAAAATTAATTAGACACTATGCCTTATTCACATTAATTATGAGCCTGGGGGCGTATTACAGAAAATGTCTATCTTAAGTCTTAAAGGAGCATTGTGTAAGTTCTAAAATTTCGAACCGTTATTGACACCAGTGGCCGTTAGAGAAACTGCAGCCATGCTCGTTCTCGGTGCGCACGCTCGTATGGTAAGACAGGTAAGTCAAGTTACACTACTGTAAGGTTATTGTTTGACAGCACGGGGTCTGTTTTTATACCCAGCGCTGACCGGAGCTCCCTCCAAGAGTCAAATGCCGCTCCGATGTCTTGTCTTTGCCCGACGCTGGTCACTCTCTATTTTGGACGCACTAGATAAGGCCTTTCTTTTCTTTTTTACTTCCAAGGAGTTTCCGTGGGTGTCTTTATTGTGCTGGAGGCTGGTCGCTTCTTTCCGTCTGCAGAGTCCTTTTGAAACACTACTACTAGCGATTGCCGCTGCTTACTAATGGCTGCCATACGGATGTATGCCCAAGTAGATGAGAACACGCATGATGCGCCAATTTGGACCCGACTCCTCCACACACAATTTAGCCTACAGGCTGATGGAGGGAACCGTGGTGGGCAGTCACGGTGTCATTCTTTCTATTACATTATGGTTAGCTGAAAACTATGAAAACTCTATCTTAAACATTTTAAAAGTTAAAAACCTACACATAGCCCCTTTAGGTTCAGATATGACAAGTTAATTTAAGATTTTTCACCAATTTGTTTTACAGAAGCAAATCTTAAGTTGATTTAGAATTCTTATCCTATCTTACAAAATCTCTACAAAATGCAACACATCATTTGGGTGTTCACAAAGTCTTTCCACCATCAAACATATCTATACTTCATCTTGTATCATTAATAAATGTGACACCATTCTCAGACGGGGCTATTATTATGTGATTTTTTTACAACTGGCTCTCAAATAGTTTTGATGTTAGGACACCAATGGGGTTGTCATACACTCAAAAAAATGTTACGTTGACTTTAATGAACTTTTTTATGTAAACAGGTTCCACATAACTGGGTTACGTTAAACAAACCTAATTTGTTCATGTAACTTCAACAATTAAGTCATTTTAAGCGACCCAATTCAACTCTGAGCTGAGTGTTAAATGAACACTGAAGCAGTGTAAAGTTAATGAGATATTTAAGTGAATAATTGAGTGATGATTGAGCATTATTGAAGACACCTGATGTTAACAAGCAGAATCACTGAAGGAGAAAACCGCAATTTAATAAGTCACCATTATCGTGATCAGTGTTTGGTTTAGCTGGGCTCTTGACTCTCACATCATTAACATTAGCTGCTGTATCTGAGTTATAACAGCCAGATGAACAAATAAAAAATGTGATCTGATGGTGTTTTAAATGGATGTAAAATAATGGCAAATATTTTTGAAACAAAAAAGCATGTTGAATTGCACTGCTTAGGAAAAACAAATGCATTACATTAACCGTGCTTGCATTTTTATGGGCTGCAAATTCAGCATTGTCGAATATTTAAACTGTGAATATTTCAATTTCAAACACATTTTCATTATTAAAAATTCAACAATCCATATTCACCACAATCCACAAACTATTTTAAAGCAATTTAAGTGTATTTATGTATTTTATCATCATTATTATGATGACTGTTTTATGTTAAATTTAGTGTCTTCATAGTTACTTTTCTTGTGATTTATAACGAGATTATAATGTTTTTCCTTCGATGCGGATGTACAGATCCAATGTTACATTTGAGGTAGACATGTATTAAATAAAGGTAGACAAAAAAGTTATTTAAAGCCAACATATCAGAACCTGTTGACATAAAAAAGTTAATTAAAGCCAACGTATCATTTATTTAAATGTGTTGAAGTTATATGAACAAATTATGTTTGTTTAACGTAATTCAGTTATGTGCAACCTGCTGACATAAAAAAGTTAATTAAAGCCAACATATATTTTTTTTGAGTGTGGACTTCTTACCATTTATCTCTCTCTGACTTTTTCAAAAACAGTGAGTTCTGCTTCTGTAATACCCTTTTCCTATCCATTTCCACAGAACTGTCATTCTGTAATAGCTTTTGTCCTAAATGAGGTCCTAACTGAAATTGACAAAGTTACCAAACAGATAAGATAGGATTGTGATGCGCCCCCTGACCTGTAGTAATTCTCAATTGTCCCTTAATAGTATGAAAAAATAGCAGTTACTATTTAGCTAATCGTGAACTACCATTCATCTGAGTGATATTACATAGTAATTTATCAGTTTCTTGTTACTAGAGTGTTAATATTGTGTTAATGTTGAAATTAACATTAACAAAGATCAATAAATGCTGTATATGCGCAGTTCATATTAACTAATGTAGTTAACTAATCTTAACTAACAGAACTTATTGTAAAGTGTTACCTGATAAACTATTATTTGTTCTAAAATGTTTTAATATATTGTTATTATCTCTGCTACTAACTAAAATGATAAGAATTGCTACAATTTCCTTTTAACAGCAAATTTTCTCTATTTCAGGAAAGATTTTGGAGTCTTTAGTGGATGTCTTACTTACCCAACACAAATGCATTCATAATCACTGCAGACACAGTCATGCCCACCACGAACCGAAGCAGGACATAAATGTAGAAATTTGGGGCGAAAGCGACCCCCACTCCAAAGATGGCCTGTACTGCTAAACCAGTCAATATGATAATTCTGCGGCCATACCTAAAACAGCACAGAAGCGTAGTTAATAAAGCTCAGATAGTCATTCATTTCTTAGAAAATAGGTTCTGATGTGTCTACCCTTGTAAAAAAAGAAGTGTGCTTATAATTGTATTGATTGTACAGTACATTTGTAGTGTACTTCAGATATAAAAAGTAAATTGCAGAGAATGTAATTTTAAGGTAATAAAAGGCCCCCCAGTGAATTTAGACTACACTTTCATTGCATATATACTGACTAAATTGTTATGTGTAAATATCCAACGCATTCTCATCCTTTAACGTCATATAGAACGCTATATGACAAAACGGCGCTATACTACGCACATGGCACCCGTTATCGTTAATATAACATACGCTGTGAGGGCTAAGTTTAGGTGTGGGGTAGGGTGTGCGTGTCATATTCACGCTAAAGGATTTATAACGTCTTGGGTTCGCGTGTTATATTAACGATAAAGGGTGCCATGTGCGTAGTATAGCGCCGTTTTTGCATATAGCGTTCTATAAGACGTTAAAGGATGAGAACGGGCTGAAATATCTTTTGGCATGCTTTGGTAACACTTTACAATAAGGTTCATTAGTTATCACATGGCAGTTGATTCAATGCATTTAGGGGTGTGGCCCTGGTCAAGACAATCTCCTGAAGTCCAAACTGAATGTCAGAATGGAAAGAAAGGTGATTTAGAAAGGACAATTTTGAGCGTGGCATGGTTGTTGGTGCCAGACGGGCCGGTCTGAGTATTTCACAATCTCCTCAGTTACTGGCAGTTTTCACGCACAACCATTTGTAAGGTTTGTAACGAATGGTGTGAAAAGGGAAAAACATCCAGTATGCGGCAGTCCTGTGGGCGAAAATACCTTGTTGATGCTAAAGGTCAGAGGAGAATGGGCCGACTGATTCAAGCTGATAGAAGAGCAACTTTGACTGAAATAACCACTCGTTACAACCGAGGTATGCAGCAAAGCATTTGTGGAGCCACAACACACAACCTTGAGGCGGATGGGCTACAACAGCAGAAGACCCCACCAGGTACCTCTCATTTCCACTACAAATAGGAAAAAGAGGCTACAATTTGCAAGAGTTCACCAAAATTGGACAGTTGAAGACTGGGGAAATGTTGCCTGGTCTGATGAGTCTCGATTTCTGTTGAGACATTCAGATGGTAGAGTCAGAATTTGGTGTAAACAGAATGAGTACATGGATCCATCATGCCTTGTTACCACTGTGCAGGCTGGTGGTGGTGGTGTAATGGTGTGGGGGATATTTTCTTGGCACACTTTAGGCCCCTTAGTGCCACTTGGACATTGTTTTAATGCCACGGCCTACCTAAGCATTGTTTCTGACCATGTACATCCCTTTATGGCCACCATGTACTCATCCTCAGATGGCTACTTCCAGCAGGATAATGCACCATGTCACAAAGCTGAAATCATTTCAAATTGGTTTCTTGAACATGATAATGAGTTCACTGTACTAAAATGGCCCCCACAGTCACCAGATCTCAACCAAATAAAGATTTAGAGATTTTTGGGATGTGGTGCAATGGGAGCTTCGTGCCCTGGATGTGCATCCCACAAATCTCCATCAAATGTAAGATGCTATCCAATCAATATGGGCCAATATTTCTAAAAAAAAAATGCTTTCAGCACCTCGTTGAATCAATGCCACATAGAATTAAGGCAGTTCTGAATGTGAAAGGGGGTCACACACCTTATTAGTGTGGTGTTCCTAATAATCCTTTAGGTGAGTGTATATTATGAATATACTAAATTCCAGCTTTTACCTGTGTAATTATTTAAATACATGATTGTAATATGCAATTAAGGGACCAAAAACCTTACATTCAGTTCACACTTCAGTACATTATTTTCATAAGAAGTACTTTTTTAAAGTATGCAAGAGTGTACTTCTTTTTCACAAGTGTGCACTAGTCAGTTCTAAAATGGCTGCGTATAATATTTCACACATCCTGTAGCTCAAACAGTAGACAATGGTGCTAGTAACATGAGTTTGATTACCAGGTACTGCATCAAATGAACACACCCAGGATGCAATGTAATTCTTTGATTTCAAAGGCCATGCATTCAATCAATCACAAACCGAAAATTTGAGAGGGTCCTTGCTACAGACGTAAAGGATGTTTTAAATGTGCACCAATGTTTACTCATTAAAACTATAATTATATGTAAAACGTATAATAATGTTTGCATTTTTTCTTCACAAATTATTAGTATTTTAACGTTATCTCCACCAAACTTTGTTTAACTTTAAACATTATTGACTCCATTTGCACAGCTTTGAGGTATTTAAGTATTAGTGTCCCTTTGCATTGGGAATTTGTGAAATGTAGCACTAATTACACAAAACAATACACATACAAAATGAACACTTGACCCTATACATTTAGACATTGCTCCAGACTGTAGAGCACACAGCAAACTAAATCTTTTTCAACAAAACATCCAATCTGTAATAAAATCACACTAGGATTCGATCCGGTCTGTAACGAGGAGTACTTGCAATATTTTGCCTTAAAATCATATGACCCAGACTACATTAATTACATGTGCACTTCACTTGCATCAAAGATAAGCATTTTATGCTGACCACAATAATATTTTTGTGGTAAATTACTGCCTACCAAGTGCATGAAACCATCAAAGTTTAATTTTGAGCAATAACCTACAGTATTTTGGTGCTATTTTGGGTCCAATGTAAAATCTGGGTCTTGAAGCAACCACTGTCAGACAGTAGAGGGTTCACGTCCGACGCCTTTCTCCTATTTTAGAGAATTCCATTCTATATTCTCCCTTCAGTTCATTCAGCAGTTAATGTTTTCACACCACAGTGCTGCTATTGTCTCTTCAACTCTGAAATGTGAACATGTGCTGCTTATTAGAGCCGCTCTCTAAAACCACTGCCTTTCCAATACCTCAGAAACCTTCTGATTTAGCTACTGCACAGGAAGGCATTTCAAGTCGAATCACCACTTCTCCCTATAAATATCAGCAAATAAAACCAAGACCACTTAAATGGAACTCCACATACAGGACAGAAGACATCCTAGACGTCTCAAAAGTGTGATCGAGCATGAACTGTGTTTCTCACAAACAGTCATATTTGCCAAGTTGCCGATTTGCGGTGACGTGTGTGTTGTTACACCACCAGTTTGTGTAAAATATCCAAAACTTTCTGGTATTTAAGCTCTTGTCAAGACACGCAAAGGTTTCCACGCATTGAAAGTTACCTTGAGGTTCTTCTACTTACTTATCGGCAAGGGCACCAAACAGCACAGCTCCAACCAGCAGCCCAAACATATAGATAGAAGAACCAATGTTGTTCAAAGTGGCATTTTCACACACAAGATCCCACTGTAATATAAGGTGATAAGGAAAAAAGGAAATTAAACAGTGTTATACTTCATAACCAGGTCATACAAAGAATGGTGGCTGGTTGTTATTGGTCCAAGGTCATCTATCAGTCCTAACAAGCTTGGCCAAGAAAACCCAGTCCACTATTTGGTACAGTAACCCACTAATGGTCCATCTAGAGTAACTAATGACAAGCTTATTACCATATAAATCAGCTATTACTGGAAACTGACTTCAGTTTTTATTTTATTTTTTTAAATCAGCTGGGATTTGAGGAGTCACCTTCTAGGAAAAATACATGTGCAAAACTTGTACCTTTAGGGGTACAACAGCTTGTTTTTGATGCACAACTTTGTACATTATCTACCCCTAAAAGGTCCATATTAGTACATTTAGGGCCAGATTTACTATATAGGGTAAAATAACTCAAGAGAATTCCAAAAAAGTGCAGATGGAAGTGGAAAGTTCACAGACGTAGCTGGATCATTTCCATAATGACCAACACAATCCACCAAGAGAAGTGCAAATTAGCGTCTGGTTTAAGACATTCGGTAAATAATGTCGCAAATATCAGTATATCAACTAGCGCAAACATTAGTAAATCACCATAAATCAAATCTCTTCCCATAAATTTTGCGTCTGAAAAGGAAACTAATTTTTAATGCCATGAGAGCTGTTGGTAAATCTGGCCCTTTGAGTAGTAATACATATTACTACTCCATCCAACATCTTTTTACCTTTAGGGGTAAGTAAGGTACAAAAATGTCGATTTGAGGGTACTCCCACAGTGACAAGCTACTGCACTCCAAGAGGAACAACTTTTTGCATGTTTTTTTCCCCCAAGTGTACATAATTATTTCAGAATCACATTTGGGGATTAACTCTCATCTCCCTCCACCACAGAGCAGTGTCTTTGGCAGGATCTCAGAATTACTTTGGTTCAGAAGCTTTCTCTTCTCACTATAGACACCTGGACAACAGAAAGATCGGTGTCCTCTGTGCCCCTTCCTCCACCTCAGCCCAGCAGCTGGACAGCAGAGAGCGGTATCAGATAGTCGGCTCCTGTGGTGAGGTTGGGCCCAGATCCAGTGTTTGTGAATCAAAGCAGGTTCTGAGGTCCTTCTGTGAGCACCCGATCTCGCTGGTCACATGTCCCGAAAGGAACGCAGTTCCATTGGTCCATCTTGCTGTCCTGTGAGCTACACCTCTTTAATGAAGCAGATTTAGATGCCTTCACTACAGGAGGCCAGAAACCCTCAAAGCAGTCTGCACCCAAACCATTTTAACCACAATGCATGACTGGCTCCGACAGCACCAGAGAGAGAGAGACACTTTACAAAACTATCACATCCTGTTATACAACCAAAACATTTAAAGATTAGTACTCACCTCTGTGACAATAGTGCTGAGAAACACTTCCTTGCTGAACTCCCATCCCGCGCAGCTGTTTGAGGAAGACGGATACTCTGGAATTTGTAGACTGTGATTAAGCTGGGACAGAGGGCCATCCTGAAAGGATGTGCAGGACTCCCCAGGAGCAAGGCTGAAGTTGAGGCCCGGCCCAGGGCCACCACTGTTGGCCGTTGGCCAAGCGGATCTGCACAGGTGAGGGGGGACGGCCCCAGTGAAGACAGACACCAACATGTGGAAGGCCAAGAAGATCTGTGGCAGACAGATCCAAACATAAAGCGTCTTCTGGAAGCGTCCAAACCCTCCGATCCGGTCCAGGACCTCGTCAAAATTCATCCTGCCTGTCTTGAATGTCACTTCATAGAAATTCACACTGTATCTATTCAGGTGAAGCTGACTGGGCCCACGAGTCTTAGGACACAACAGAAGTTGGTGTGTAAGCGAATATGTGTGTAATGCTCTAGATAACGTCAGGTCAGTATTATGATATCATTAATGCTATGTGATGGAGGTCTGGTTTTGGCCAGGAGTGACAGGCACCTGTTAATGGCTGGTTTAGTACTCCTCACACCTGTAGCAGAAAGAGAGAGAGATAGAGAGAGAGAGAGAGGGGGGGGGGGAGGGAAAGAGAGAGGCAGAGAGCGCTGCAGCAGAGTTCTGGCTGCTTGAGTTGTTTGAGGGAAATATAAGGAGGGGAGGACAGGGAGTGACCCAGATATCTGAAATGAACCAGTGAGCATGAGAGGGACGGACCATTGTGTGAAGGGGTGGAGATTATCTATTCCACAAGGGGAGGATTACTTTCACCCTCTCTCTCTCTCTATCTCCATTACAAACTCAAATGCACAGTTTCGTTCATCTCCTTGCCAAACTCCCCCTCCACTTGTTTCTTCCTCTTTCTTTTTGTTTCATTCACAGACTTTATGTCCGTGTGAAAGAGAAGGGGGAAGTGTACTTGAAAAATGTGGTTTAATTGTTAGTTTGTCATCTCTGTCAATCAACATCAGTGATTTCATTTTGCTACATTGCACACGAGTATTACGTCTCCTGAGCTGTGAAAGAGCAACAAAAAGTTCCTTTTCAGTGAGGTATTTTGTTGCTAAATGTGCCCTTTAAGTGGATATTTCAACCCGGTCTCATCCCAAGATGTCATATAACTGACGTTTTGGGACGTCTTTTGACCATACGTCAATATTCGCCTTTTTAGGGCCCCCTTAAACGTCGGTAGATGAGGTTATGGGATCCTAACTCTACCTCAGACCTAAACCTAACCCTAAACCTAACCCGTCACCTAACTGACGTTAAAGGTAAAGCGTCAGTTGTATGACGGCCCGGGATCGCCATCTACCGACGTTTAAGGGGGCCCTAAAAAGGCGGATATTGACGTATGGTCAAAAGACGTCCCAAGACGTCAGTTATAACACAGTCTCATCCCAAAAAGTCATATAACTGACGTTTTGGGACGTATTTTGACCATACGTCAATATCAGCCTTTTTAGGGCCCCCTTAAACGTCGGTAGATGGCGATCCCGGGCCGTCATACAACTGACGCTTTACCTTTAACGTCAGTTAGGTGACGGGTTAGGTTTAGGTATGGGGTAGAGTTAGGATCCCATAACCTCATCTACCGACGTTTAAGGGGGCCCTAAAAAGGCAAATATTGACGTATGGTCAAAAGACGTCCCAAAACGTCAGTTATATGACGTCTTGGGGTGAGACCGGGTTGTCAGTTATATGACTTTTTGGGATGAGACTGTGTTAGATATGTACATACATTGTACTAAAATTGTACTAAAAAAGGGCAAATTTTGCATGATAGGGGCCAGTGCAGGACCAAGCAAACAGGAGTCAGGAGTTTGAGGATGGAACAGATCAACTGGACAGATAATGTTGAGAAAAATGCAAAGGGCTAGCAGACCATAGAGGGGGAGTTGAAATGCGTTAAGGGGGAGTAATGTGGCTGTTGTTTTCCAGCATTCTTCAGAGAGGCGTGGATGTCGAATAAACCACACACCCATCCACACTAACTCAATAAAAGGGTGTTTCTTAAATTAAGGGATTCTGTAATGGCCAGGGGCTGATTTCAACCCATTCATGTTGTTTTATCAAGATGCATTGTCATTTAAAACTTTTTTCCATGCCTTGACTTATTTGACCTATATTTCAAATGTAATTTTTAGCTTGGATTGTCTCAGAACACGACTTTAAATCTTAAGATAGGAAAGTTAATCAAAGAGTATTACATTTGAAAAACTATGGCAATTTAAATTGGAACACAATCAATTATCAAAAAATCAACTATAATATAAAACAAAATGTTGAAGAAAAAAAAACAATATGAATATCATTTGTGAAATATTTTTAATGTATGTAATTTCTAATTAAATGGATAAATCATGTCTTTTTGAAAGTAAAATGCATTACATTTGGTTGGTCTGATGAAGGACCTGCTTCTTGCAGCCCTGAAGTGTCAACTATAGTCCCTCCCCTGTGAAGGCCTCCCATCCCATCCCTAAAGCTTTGTCGGGATAGTTCCAGTTCGTGTGTCGATAAAAAAAAAAAAAAAAAATCTGTATTATACATTTTAAAGGATTAGTTCACTTTTGAAAAAAACTTTTGCTGATAATTTACTCACCCCCATGTCATCCAAGATGTCCATGTCTTTCTTTCCTCAGTCGAAAAGAAATTTAGGTTTTTGATGAAAACATTCCAGGATTTTTCTCCACATAATGGACTTCAATGGGAACCGGATGGTTCAAGGTCCAAAAGACGGTTAATAACTGTTTCAGATGCAGCGTCAAATGTCTTTAAACGACACCAGACGATGAATACGAGTCTTATCATGCGAAACGATCGGTTATTTCAAAACTTATTCCAAAAATGTAACTTTTCTAAGGACAAATGCTAGTCTTGCTATATTCTCTGAGGCGCGTTTGTAACGTCACGTAATACGTAATTACGTTCAAAAGGTCACGGGCGACGTAGCCGGAAGTACAGAATCAAAATCGTCCGACATCGTTGTTTTTCCTTTTAATTCCTTTTTTTGTAAACGGTGTTTGAGCTAGTTTGCACGTTCAACCTATGCGTTCAACTTGTAAACACTCTGACTCTGTACTTCCGGCTACGTCGCCCGTGACCTTTTGAACGTAATTACGTAATACGTGACGTATTAAAACGCGCCTCACAGAATAGAGGAAGGCTAGCATTTGTCCTTAGAAAAGTTACATTTTTGGAATAAGCTTTGAAATAACCGATCGTTTCGCATGATAAGACCCTTATTCATCGTCTGGTGTCGTTTAAAGACATTTGAAGATGCATCTGAAACAGTTATTAACTGTCTTTTGGACCTTGAACCATCCGGTTCCCATTGAAGTCCATTATATGGAGAAAAATCCTGGAATGTTTTCATCAAAAACCTAAATTTCTTTTCGACTGAGGAAAGAAAGACATGGACATCTTGGATGACATGGGGGTGAGTAAATTATCAGCAAAAGTTTTTCAAAAGCGAACTAATCCTTTAAGGCCAGACAAGTTTGTTGAGGGTTGTTTTTTTAGGGAACGACTACATGCCTGCACACATATATTCAAACGCGCATATGAACTCTTAATACGCATGTGCACGCCATCAGGTTTCTCACAGGTTCGTGTTTTTGAAGTTTGCGCAGAGTTTCCCATTAAAATGGTGTCAAGTTTCTAACTAACTTGACCCTTTAGGGCCCACGTCACTCCTCTGTTCATCTCTCTGCACTGGCTCCCACTCGCCGCTCACATCAAGTTCAAGGCGTTGACACTTGCTTACAGATTGACCACTGGCTCAGCTCCCTCTTACTTTCACTCGCTCCTACGAGTCTACATCCCTACCAGAAGCCTACGATTGATCAATGAGCGACGGCTCGTGGTACCATCACAAAGAGCCACAAAATCACTCTCCAGAACATTCTCATTCACGGTTCCATGCTGGTGGATTAATCTGCCCATCCTCATCCGGAATGCAGAATCCCTGGCAGCATTCAAAAGACAACTGAAAACTCATCTCTTCCGTGAGCACTCAACATAAATGTATATATATGACTGGTTTATACTACTCTGAGCAATGTTTGAACTTTGTAATTTGAGCACTTCTTGTGTTGTTATTGCCTCTTCACGATGACTTGTTTGATTTAGTCCTCAGACGTAAGTCGCTTTGGATAAAAGCGTCTGCTAAATGACTAAATGTAAATGTAACTAATGATCTCTGCAACAGAAGTGAATCAATCAAAACTAACTTTAGCTGGACAATAACTATATTCTAGAGCTGCTGTAAAGCCAAAACAATCTCTGTTATTTTAATTTCCTATTATCACTGTAAAGCCGCTTTGGAAAAATAATTTGTTAAAAGCGCTATATAAATGAAGATGACTTGACTTGACTTGGTTTGTTGTTGAGGTTAAAAATATAATTTTGCAAAAAAAAGTCTCTTTGCAAAACCTAAAGTATAAGATTTGACAAATGTTCAACAATTGATTTGGTTATTACCATTGCATCTATGGAATGATGTAACTAAACAATGTCACCTTATTACAGTACATCATGACATGACAGGCCAAGTTTCAGAACACTCTGCTCTGTAGATGTGTAAATACTGGTAGTCATGACTTCAGACCATTAAAGAAGTTGTTTTTACGTGTACGTTTCATAGGATATTCTCTTTTCAAAGTTTGGATTTCTGAATTTTAGTGTATGTTTTTATATTATATCAAACTATCATTAGATTTTTCACTATATGGCCCCTTTAAAATGTGTATTACCTTTGAATGACATAGGAGAACTGGAATGCTGGTCAACAGGAACCACACTGTAGCCCCTCTCAGCAGGGTTGAAATGTTTCTTCTGTGTTCAGAGTATTTAAACAGACCTCTTCTGTCGTAGGTTGGTCTACAGAGCAGGTTCTAATGAGAATACAGCATTCAAAGACTAACAGTGCCTGCATTCAGTTTTAAAAGCTATAGTAATTATAATTTACTGCCATTCCTCGAAACACACAGATTTTTACACAGAGAATAAAAATACACAAAGTGCTAGTGTAAACTGCTCGTGGGGAGCGATTTACCAGAATTCTTGTAAATTCTGAAAAAAACTTGTTTCTGAATTCATATTTTGGAGGAAAACACTTAAGCAGGATTACAAAGTTAGTTCTCTGCGCTGGTCTGTTTCAGTTGTGAAATAAGTGTGTGTTAACAGAGGTCAAATGCCTAATATCCCACTGAATAGAGCCCTATCCAGCTCTGCCATTGTTTTAGTTGTAAAAATACTGTTAATACCTTTATTAGTGAGCAAGAGGAACTCCAAGACAGGTTGAGCTAATGCCACAGGGGATTTCCAAAGTTTTGCAATTGCACTTCTTGTAAAGAGGAACTTTGTATAAAAAAAAATAGTGCTGTCAAATCGATGATTGTGATTAAATGCATTTAACATTAAAGTTTTTGTTTACATAATATATATATATATATATATATATATATATATATATATATATATATATGTGTGTGTGTGTGTGTGTTTGTGTGTGTACTGTATACACACACATATATTTCAATCAATCAATCATCAATCAAATTTTATTTGTATAGCGCCTTACAACAGCCAAAAGGTGCACAAGGCGCTTTCCAGTAAAAGCATCAATAGACAACAGAAAAAAGGGGAAGAACAAAACAAAACACAAAAATAAGCCAGAGTTGAAGATTACATGTTAAAAGCTTGTCTGAACAGATATGTTTTTAACTGTGATTTAAAAGCACCCAGCACAGTGATGCTTCTTAGGAATGTTGGTAAAGCGTTCCACAGTTTAGGGCCCTGGACAGCAAATGACCGGCCTCCAAACTTTTTATATTTAAATTTGGGAATGACCAGATAGGCCTGTTCAGATGAGCGCAAAGTTTAAACTGTTACTAAATCGGCGAGGTAGACCGGGGCCAGACCATTAATAGCCTTGAACACAAACAGTAGGATCTTATACTCCACCCTAAACCGTATCGGGAGCCAGTGGAGCGAGCGGAGGACAGGGGTGATGTGCGAGCGTTTGGAGGTGTTGGTGAGTAGACGTGCTGCCGCGTTCTGAACCAGTTGAAGCCGATTAAGAGATGATTGATTAAGTCCAGTGTAGAGGGCATTACAGTAGTCAATCCTCGAGCTGATAAAGGCATGAATGACTTTTTCAAAGTCAGCTCGGGACAAGAATGGTTTGACCTTACTGAGAAGCCTTAGCTGGTAAAAGCTCGCCCTGACAACAGCACTAATCTGTTTGTCATACTGCAAATTTTTGTCAAAAATAACACCCAAGTTGCGTACAGTGGGTGCAAACTGAGGTGTTAGAGGACCAAAACTAAAAGAACTACTGGGTGAATCAGGGCTAAAAAGAATGTACTCTGTCTTTTCTTCATTCAAATGAAGGAAATTCTGGGAAAGCCACTGCTTAATGTTCCTTAAGGCAGTCATAGACAGGGTCCAGCGCAGAACGATTGTTCAGAATCACAGGAAGGTAGATCTGGAGGTCGTCTGCATAGAAGTGAAAGTGAACATTATGATTGGAGATGAGTTGTCCAAGTGGCAGCATGTAGAGGGAGAACAGAACAGGACCGAGAATGGATCCTTGAGGCACACCGGATGACAGAGGGGCAGATGAGGATGAGAAGTCGTCAAGCATTACTGAAAAAGTTCTGTTAGTGAGATATGAAGAGAACCAATTTAGCACTGCGCCCTGCAAACCAGCAAGATGTTGAAGACGGGAGATGAGGATGGAGTGATCCACGGTGTCAAATGCAGCGGTAAGGTCCAGTCGTACCAAAACCACAGAGCTTTTTCTATCCAGAGCTCCAAGAATGTCATCATGGACCCTTAGTAACGCAGATTCAGTGCTATGTCTGGACCTGAAACCGGACTGAAATGTATCACTAATGACGTGCAGTTGTTAGGTGAGACTGAAGCTGGGAGAAAACAAGCTTCTCCATCAACTTAGACAGAAATGACAGATGAGATATTGGTCGAAAATTGGACAGTATGGTAGGATCTAAGCTGGGTTTTTTGAGCAGCGGTCTTACAATAGCATGTTTGAGAGCAGTGGGAACAGTCCCCAAACTTAGACAGCTGTTCATGAAGGTGACGAGAAAAGGACCTACGAATAGCCTCTTTCAAAATCCTGGCAGGAATAGCGTCTTGAGGACAGGTGGTAGGCTTCAGCTCATGAACAGCTATCTTGAGGTCCTCCAGAGTAACTGTATCAAAGTCCTCCAGCATTCATTGCGTCGCTCGAGAGGAAAAGACAACAGCAGGAGCATGTGTGATAGTTTGCCTAACAGACGAAACCTTGTCCAAAAAGTGTTGTTTGAATGCATTGCATGTTTTTTCTGATACATCATTTAAAACAACAGACACCGGATTCATGACAGAATTAACAGTGCTAAACAGGATTCCGGGGCGGTGGCTATTGCTATTGATGAGGTTAGAAAGGTATTGTCCTTTAGCTTCCTTCACTGCTCTCTGAAAGTTGGCAAGACTGTCTCTAAACATGTCCAGTGACACCTGCAGCCTATCCTTCTTCCATTTACGCTCAGCCTGTCTACACTGGCGCCTGAGGGCCCAAGTTGAATCATTGAGCCAGGGGGCCGATGGACCTTTGGTCATCTTTACCTTGTAGGGTGCAACAGAGTCCATAATCTGGGAGCAGATGTATACAGTATGTATATTTATACATACTGTATACACCTATATATATATATATATACTGTATCAAAATACATGCCAAAAAGCTCTTTTTTGTTTGTTTGTTTCATCTGATCATAAAATGTTTGAAAAGTAACTGACACAAGAACGAGATGGTTCTATGGTCAGATGAAACAAAAGAAAAAAGAGCTTTTTGGCAGCAAACACTTAAAATGGGTTTGGTTCATACAGGGATAAAAAGTACCCCATGTGTACAATGAAATACTCTGCTGTATCTTTAATGCTGTGGGCCTTATTTTCTGCCAGAGGTCCTGAAAAAATCTAAACCTGACAGCCTGTGCTAGAAATCTTATAAAGGGCCATGTTTGGATCTTTCAACAGGACAGTGATCCAAAAACAAATATCAAAATCAAAACAAAAATTGGTCACTGAGGACAAAACCAAACATCTGCAATGGCCATCCCTGTCCCAAACCTGAACCCTATAGAAAATGAGTGGAGTGGACTGAAGAGAAGCGCCAACATGGATCTGGGAATCTGTATATGGAGGAATGAATGGTCTCTGATCTCAGGTCAGGTGTTCTCCTCATCAGGCATTATAGGAGAAGAGTCAGAGCTTGTATCTTGGCATAAGGAGGTTGCAAAAAGTATTTAATAAAAGGGGGCAAATAATTGTTCCCAGTGTGTTTTGGAAAACAAAACAAAACAATATTTCATAATGTGATTTTTCCCTCACTTTCAATTCTTTAACTTCAATAAAAGGTTAGATAATTCGGTAACACTTTATAATAACTACACGCTAATTATCATTAGTTAAGCATGAGTAAACAGTTCACTCAACGTTCATAAAGCATTAATAGACATTAATAAACCATTTACAAATACAGCTATAAATGCTTTCTTCTCGATTGAAAACAGATCTATAATTTGTTTAATAGTTGTATTTTCATCCTTTATTAATGATCAATTTATCATTTCTAAATGAAGAATTGCATTTTTTATAAACCAGTTATTTAAGAGTTTTCAGTGGTTCATACGATTACTTAACATGCAAGTAAGTGATTTATAAACTATTTAAATATACATTCATACATCTTATTATTCGGGCATATAGTGATGGTTACTTAGTGTGTTCATAAATGCTTTATTAACATGTATTTATGCTGTAATTCAGGGTTAATTTGGGTAGTTATAAAGCATTTAGTAGTGGTCAGTTAACTATGTTTGTGAACTCATCTAAAGTGAGGACTTTTCATGCCTGTAAAGCATTAATTAAGGAGAATTAAAGGCTGTTAAATATTTCTATGTTCTGTATCACTGTGTTGTGTTTGTTACATTTTACTGTTTAGAAGATTCATGTGCCTTTAAAAATCTCCTTTATAAATGCTTTACAAGGCATGAATAGTCCTCACTTTAGATGAGCTCACAAAATAGTTAACTGACCACTACTAAATGCTTTATAACTACCCATATTTACTACATTTACTTAAACTTTCTAAGTGATCGTACGAATGACTGACAACTCTTAAATAAGTGGTTTGTAAATAATGCTATACTTCATTTAGTATTAGATATACTTCATCAATTATTAATTGATCATTAACAAAGTATGAAAATACAATTTTTGAACGAATTAGATATGCTTACAAATAAAAAAAGGATTTATAGTTATATTTATAAACTGCTTGTTAATGTCTATTAATGCTTTATAAATGATAAATTAACTGTTTACTCATGCTTATCAAATTATTAATAGCATGTAGTTTTTATAAAGTGTTATTTGGGTATTTTTTTTAAATAAAATATTCAAAAGTTTTTTTACAGCAATCTTTGTTGACATTTACATTTATACACATATCACATTTATATATATATATATATATATATATATATATAAATCACATTTATATATATATATATACTCAGTGATGGTCAGAATTTGGGAACAATGTTTTTGTTTCCATATTATATGTGTGTGTGTGTGTGTGTGTGTGTGTGTGTGTGTGTGTGTGTGTATATATATATATATATATATATATATATATAATATGATAAAAAATGTCAGTAAAAAAATAAATCTGTATTGTTTATCCTTTTGATCTTTTTGAAATTGGCAAAATCCTAACCTTTCGTTTACGTAAAAGAATGGAAAGTGGGGGGAAATCACATTATAAAATAAATGTTTTTCTCCAAAACACATTGGCCACAATTATTCATACCCTTTTATTAAATACCTTTTTGCAATCTCCTTTTGCCAAAATAACTGCTCTGAGTTTTCTGCTGTAATGCCTGATGAGTTTGGAGAACACCTGACAAGAGATCAGAGACCATTCCTCCATACAGAATCTATCCAGATCCTGCAGATTCCCAGATCCATGTTGGTGCTTCTTCTCTTCTGTTCAGACCACTCATTTTCTATATGGTTCATGTCAGGGTCTATTACGGTCATGGCAGAAGCTTCTTTTTGTGCTCCGTAACAAATTTCTGTGTTGATTTTGATGTTTGTTTTGAATCGTTGTCCTGAAGGAAGATCCAACCACGGCCCATTATAAGATTTCTATCAGAAGCCATCAGGTTTTGATTTTTTATCTGTTGATATTTGATAGAATCCACAATGCCATGTATCTGAATAAGAAGTCCAGGACCTCCTGCAGAAAAATACGCCACCAACATTAAAGATCCAATGGTATATTAAATTGTACACATGGGATATACTTTTTATCCTTGTGTGCACCAAACCCATCTAGTGTGCTTACTGCCAAAAAGCTCTTTTTTTAGTTTGATCTGACCACAGAACCATGTGCCATTTGAAGATCCAGTCGTGTCTGACCACTGAATATTCTGGAGTTTGTTTTCGGAGGAGCGAGGAGGATATTTCTTGAAACCCTCTCAAACAACATATGGGAATGTAGGGGTTGTTTGATTTTTTTTTTAGGTTTTCTGACCCCCAAGACTCAACTAATCTCTGCAATTCTCCATCTGGGATCCTTGAAGAGTCTTTGGCCACTCAAACTTTCATCCTCACCGTCCATTAAGGCAATGTAATAATATTATATTAATGTAAGTAATGTAATGACTTTATGAACTTTGGAGAAAATTATAACCAACCGTCTACTAAAGTATCCCATCAGACAGTGCGTTGTAGTCTCCCTGAGGAAAAAATCTATTGAAGGGGTCATGAAATTGCTTTTTAAATTTTATTATATTGTTGTATGACATTTGCTTGGTTTTTGGATTCAAAAACATCAAAGTGAATAAGTAATAATAGGCTATTTTGTACCCTAGTTTTGAGCCTAGCTGAAAAACGCTTGGTTTTTATGGGCGTCTCGCACTGAAGACTTGGAAGTAAACGCCCACTGCTGTGAGTGGATAACAGTTTTGCATATTATAATGAGTTTCAACTCACCAGTCGATGCACTTGGGGGAAATTGTTTTGAAAATGTCTAATGTTGTAAAATGGCAACCGGAATGATTCACCCATACATGTTCGACCCAGAGTCCGTGTGTTGTACCATTCCTCTCGGATCCAATATAGACGGTACAGCACCGTTATTTAATCTTAATCGTTCTGTAAATCCAGTCTTGTTTACAAAACAATCCTCAGTGAAATGAAGCGAACAGACGGACAATGTTTTGACTGTCTTCTTCCACAACCAGCCACTGCACAATATTTTGTATTGCTTGGTAGCTTGATTCGGTTTGTCATCACGACGTAGGAATCTATGTTATTTAGCTATGTGTGTAATGCGCAAATAGGTGGGTGGGGCTAAACCGTTGAAGTAGGCGTTGATCTTCTTCTGCGGGGGTGGTGTTTATCCTCTTTGACGTCATAGTTCCCCACTTTGAAAAACGAGTTGTTTGCTGAGGCTGGTGTCAATAAAAGCTTTTATTGGACTAACAAGCACGTTTTCAGTTCTGAAACTTACAGGATATTCTTATAATATGATGACCCCTTGTCAAAAGCTCAAGGAAAATTTGATTTCTCAGTTCATCACCCCTTTACTTCGTTGCAATAGGAGAGGAAGGATTGTCTAAACTCATTAAATCATCTAAATCAACATGTATGTTAGACCCTATACCGAATAAGCTATTGAAAGAGATGCTTTCAGAGGTCAAAGATCCTCTTCTTAAAGGTGCAGTGTGTGATTTTTAGCAACATCTAGCGGTTCGGTTGCGAGTTGCACTAAAGGCTCAGCCCACTGCTCACCCCTCCCTTTCGAAGAAGCTGCAGTGGCTAAAACGGGACAAACATATCGTCATTTGAGACAGCAGAGAATAGCCAGAGCCAAGAGTGTGTGACATTGTCACTGTTTCTGTACCCCAGTCCATTATAAACCACATCATTGATAAAGTTTACAAAGCCATAGTCAGGTGAGGATCAAGGGTCTTATATAATTGAATGCTGGCACGAAGGGGAAATGATTTGAAAAGAAATCTTCAATGGTCCCTTACAGTGTGTCAAATCCAGATTCATTCCTTGACAAAATGGTTAAAGTAAATTAGTATTATATTACAGGCTCTAGGTCAGTCTGTTGGTTTCTTGTAGTAGTAGCTGTTATTTTCTACTAAAGAACTTTAAAATGGTCTCTCAAATGACAAGCTTTCTGAACATTTATAATTTGGTTAGTATAATTTATTCTCTGAAATAAAAAATCTTTGGAGACTTTTGGGATCTTGTAAGTACACAACTGCAGGAAATATATTACACTGTGAAAGTGATTTTTGGATATTTTATTACAAAATTCTTACATATTGTACCTTTAACTATATTAAAGGACAACTCCGGCGCAAAATGAACCTTTGGTCTAATTACACATTGTTACCTAGTCAACCGTTATCTGAGATTTGTTTTCATGATTGCCGAATGTAAATAGTTTTATCTCTAAAAACAGTTTAGCCTATAACGCTAGTATAATGCTAGTATATAGGGCATAGAGTAATGACAAATAAAAATCGCTTGTTATTACCACTAACAAGGCTCAAAATAGCCCCACATCAACACGACAGCATAACAAAGGTCCCTACATTCAAAATGAAGCATTGAGAACGTTGTTAGTGTCCATACAATTTAATAAGAAGATATTTTATACACACAGTCAACTTCGCGAATACAGGAAGAAGCCATCTTTGAAAAAAAGTCTCTACCAGTCGATCTACGAACGCCGATCCAAGTGCGCTGAACTGTGCAGAATCTCATAGGGTCCATTGTTTCCAGAAGAAACACAAACACAAACCGTTTTCTTCTCTTCAATATGTGCACGTAGCCTACTGTTCGCGCTCACTTTATCACCTTATTCACATCTCACCAGCGCACTTGGATCGGCGTTCGTAGATCGACTGGTAGAGACTATTTTTCCAAGATGGCTTCTTCCTGTATTCGCGAAGTTTACTGTGTGTATAAAATATCTTCTTATTAAACTGTATAGACACTGACAAAGTTCTCAATGCTTCGGTTTAAATGTAGGCACCCTTGTTATGCTGTCGTGTTGGTGTGGGGCGATTTTGAGCCTTGTTAGTGGTAATAACAAGCGATTTTTATTTGTCATTACTCTACGCCCAATATATGCAAAAAGACATGATTTATCCATTTAATTAGAAATTACATACATTAAAAATATTTCACAAATGATATTCATATTGTTTTTTTGGTAACACTTTAGAATACGGTTCCTTCGTTAATGAATAACTACACAAGAACTAATGAGTAACACAATATTAACGATCTAGTAACTATTATTAACTAACAAGAAACTCTGATTAACGAACTACTAAGTAATAGCGCACAGACGAAAGTGGTAGTTCACTATTAACTAATCAATAACTACTATTTTTTTTAATACTTCCCAGAGAACTACTGAAAAAGTTTATTAACAATCTAGTAACTACTATTAACTAAAAGAAACTCTTATTAACGAATTAGTAAGTAATAGCTCACAGATGAAAGTGTTACTAGATACTTCTCTGGGAATTAATAATTATTTGGATCCGTATTATAAAGTGAAGATCATTGGAACTAACTAGTATTATTTCTTGATTATTTTGTAATATTTATTTTGCTTTGAACTTCTGCAAATTGTAGCACTTGCTTAAAGGTAAAGGAGGGTTGTATGGTTCAGGAATCCCCCCCGAGGCCAAAATGCACAAGCTTATCTAATTAAAATTTTGACTGACACGTTTGAAAATCTGGTACTCTGTTACTAAACAGAACAAGAGGTTGTTAAGACTTGTAGTTGTAATACAGCTTAGAGATGTTTCTTAACAGGTAAAATCTCTTTGGCGAAATGCCAAACAGACTGTACAGACAGAAGAGTGTTTCCAACTGACTTGCTTTTTGAGTCATGATAACATGAACATGTAATACAGCTCTCTAAAATATGTATTGTTTGCTTGAATAGAGTAAAACATTTTACATTTGAGCTCTTACTGAATCAAATTGTGAACATTGATTCTTTCCAGCAAACCGTTTATTTAATCCATTCTTTTTATGACATTAATTGGGTCTCTACTCTCAAATTCATTAAAGCTATACTGTATGTGGATATATTTTTCTGTGAAGTTATAATAATAGGGTTGTTTAATTTCTTCCGTGTTATCTTGAATGAATTTCCTAAGTGCTGATTGACTGATAGAATCAAACAAAGAGATATGTTCTGTGTCCATTTATAAGCAAAATGTAACATATTCCTAACAACATCCAGCAACTTAATGTAAAATAACTGAAACTAACAAAATTATTTCCAGATGTTGTATTTGTTACATATGCTGCTAAAAAAAAAATTCTCGTGCGATCAGGTTAGAACTGTTACAACAGTTTCAGTGTACTGTTGACTCGAGAACTGCCATGATCGAATCATTCAGTCCGATTGTGAACTGGTCAGAGAAGTTCGTTTCAAAATAAGCTCTGCAAAAACAGACATCACTAATAAAATAAAATCTGGTACTCATTTCCACACACACACAAACTATTATACACAATCCTGTTTAATTTGGTGAACTGGTTCAACAGCTTCACTGAAACGAATCAGTTCAAATAAGTTCATGGACATTACTAGAATCAGAGAAGTCACAATATGCAATATACATCATAATATTTGGCATATAATAGGGTTCACTTTCTCAAAGCAGAAGTCAAAGATTACTAAGGGACACTCACACAGCATTTTGTATAATAGCTGGAGAATCTATGTATTAACATTTCCATTTATCTTAATGTTTTTTGTGTATCTTAGTGGCACAATATGTTTTTTTTCGCCACAAGGGGGCGCAGTTTCCAACAATAACAAAGGCGTAGGTTTATGACGCAGTGATGAGCTGAATGATGAGACATTCTGTCAAGCTAATAATATTTATGGATGAGTGCAAATATTCATGTTTTTTAACATTATAGTGGTATGAAGCAGGTCGCGATTGCTAAAGAGACAGATATCACACGCGAGTCCCGCGTATATAAAGGAATAAGGACATTTAATTCTACAGAACTACCCGCAAGTGCTGGATTACTCACACAGGTCAGTTTATTAGACACATTAAACTTCTGAGGTAAGTTAACGCAGCGCTGCTTCACTTGGTCTAACGTTACACTATCACACTAAACGGCATTTAAATCTGTGTTGAAAGTTATAATGTTATACCACGGATTAGTTTGTTTGCTATACGAAACTAGCAGTAAGTTAGATCAACGTTAGAATAACATACTGACCATTCTAACATTTCATCATGTTGAGCTAACGTTATATAACACTGATTTGTTTTATGTACATTTGCTCACCTGTCTAATACCGCTGTCAAGTCGTGACTCGTGAAGCTCTGTCAAGTCCAAGTTAGTCGTGGACATGGAGCTCTCGGCATCTCAAAAACGCCATGCTGATATTGATCTTCATTTTAGTTCTCCTTATTTGTGCCAAAGTCTGCTTGACATGGTCTATGTTTGAAAGAAACAAGAACTGCGTGCCGCTAAACGTTACGCACTACGCAGTTGTCCACGTCTGTCGCCATGGTCACGTCATGGCTATGGCAGTATGAACGGAAACCGAGGATAGCGCAGATATTGTGTCATTGACAGGCGACATTTTTTTTTCTGGGACGGCCACTTATTTAAAATTGGAATTTCTCTGAAATAAAAAATCTTTGGAGACTTTTGGGATCTTGTAAGTACACAACTGCAGGAAATATATTACACTGTGAAAGTGATTTTTAGATATTTTATTACAAAATTCTTACATATTGTACCTTTAACTATATTAAGTGATAGTAATTACGCCACCTTTGACACCTGATACATGAACATGTTCTTGAGAAAAAGTGTTCTTGTCTTCTAAAGTTGCTTTGTCTTATAAAACAAATTTGGAGCATTACTCTAGATATTTGTCCATCTATTAACCAATCCTGTGAGCCATAAAATTCCTTGTGATTGATTACACTCTTCTGCAACAGATAAATGACATTATGACAACACTATAGATGTGTAGATGACACAAGAACATAAATATAAAGGTGCCACATAGTGGAAACAATTTTCAATGAATTCAGTTCTTGTATGTGCCTTTACCAACTTGAGTAACCAGTTCTTAAAAAAAAAAAAAAAAAAATACTGGTACAATACATGTACATGATGGTAATGCCACAGTTGATTGTAGCCCAATTGACCTTTATACCTACTTGTATCCAAACTAGCAGAAAATGTGAATCTGGCAAGAGATTTACAGAGCAAAACGCCTGGCAGATTTTGAAAATACACAACTCAAAAGGTTCTATTTTCTTTCCTCCAATGCTGGCCCGGACTCCACCCATTCGGAAACATGGACATGCAATCATTCTCCAAACGGAAGCAACTTGCACTTACTCTCTCTCTCTGTACCGGGGCAACTTGCACTTACTGTGACTGGGTCACGAGCTTTGAGTATGTGCATAAAGGGGGCACGCGGAGGAGGGGGGTATGGTACGACAGATTACCTTTGATCTTCTCTCTATTTATTCTCCCCGTGTCATCTGTCTTGTGCCAGATTGTTGTGTTTGCTTCCCACTACGCTCCGTTCCAGCTCTGTCGATATTCTTCAGCCGTGTCTTGTTAGTCCTGTTTGAGGCTTGTGCGTCGATGGATTGTGTGTCGACGCCAGCACCGGGCCACCCGTTCTTCCTGGAGGTTGGAGGAGAGTTTGTTCCCATCAGACCTCACCCTCATCTCAGCATTCTCTACCTGACCCTGAGCCCATGCAATTAGGGTGTCTTCATCTCACACCCCAGGAGAGACAACAACGCCTTACCCGAGGTCTGTGTTTATACTGTGGAAAGCCGGGACACTTTGCCATTGAGTTCCCTTTAAAAGCCAAAGCCCATCAGTAGACCAGGGGATCCTGGTGGGCGCCTCTCCCTGTGTAAACTCCCCTTCATCTCGCACACTATTACCGGTCACCATCTAATTTGAGGGCTCTTCTAATTCCTGCTCTGCTCTGAGGGATTCTGGGGCCGAGGGAAATTTCCTGGACACTTCCACAGCGGCGCAGTGGGGAATTCCGGCCGTTCCCTTACCTGCTCTTATATCTGTCTGGTCCCTTAATGGCTGGCTTATAACCTACATCACCCACTCCACTCCATGTGTAAGTCTTGTTGTCTCGGGCAATCACCATGAGGTGACCAAGCTGTACCTTTTTAATTCGCCGAGTGCCCCGATGGTTTTGGGGCATCCGTGGCTGGTGCAGCATGGCCCTCATGTGGATTGGTCTGGAAATTCTGTGTTGGCCTGGAGTCAGTCGTGTCTAGCATCTTGCTTGGGTTCTGCTCCTTCTCCTGGCTCTGTGTCTTCTGTTTTGCAGGTCGAGGCAGCGGATCTGACTGGGGTCCCGGAGGAGTACTACGATCTTCTCTAGGTGTTCAGCAGGTCCAGGGCTTCGTCTCTACCTCCTCACCGGCCATGTGACTGTGCCATTGACCTCCTCCCAGGCACTTCTCCGCCCAAAGGTCGTCTTTTTTTCCCTGTCTGGTGCAGAAACAGAGGCTATGGACAAGTACATTCATGATTCTCTCAGTGCTGCTACCTGCTGGTGTGGGTTACTTCTTTGTCAAGAAGAAGGATGGCTCCCTGCGAAGGATGGTACACCCTTGTGCCTACTTCTCCCATCGTCTGAGTAGAGACGGCAGAGCGTAACTATGACATTAGTAACAGGGAACTGTTGGCAGTCAGGTTGGCTTTGGAGGAGTGGTACCACTGGTTGGAAGGGTCGACACAAGTGCCAAGGGAGTGTCCTAGCAGGCGAATTTTTGTGCCAGCGGTACTGTGTTCCGAAGTCCTCCAGTGGGGCCACTCATCCAGGCGAATCTGTCACCCAGGAATTAGGAGATCGTTGACTGCCATCCGCCAGTGATTTTGGTGGCCCTCCATGGGTCCGGACGTCAGGCAGTTTGTGTTGGCTTGCTCTACTTGTGCCCAGAACAAGACTTCTAACCACCCACCCGTTGGTCTGCTCCATCCTATACCCATTCCCTCTCGTCCCTGGTCGCACTCTGGACTTGATTTCGTCACTGGCCTTCCACCCTCCAGAGGCAATACCGTGATCCTGATGGTGGTGGACCACTTCTCTATGGCGGCCCATTTAATTATTCTGCCCAAGCTGCCCTCAGCCAAGGAAACAGCACAGGTGGTGGTCAACTACGTCTTCCAGATTCATGGCCTTCCGGTTGATGTGGTCCCTGACAGGGGACCCCAGTTTGTTTCACAGTTCTGGAAGGAGTTCTGCCGATAGATCGGGGCCTCTAAGAGTCTGTCCTCAGGATTTCTTCCCCAGACCAATGTGCAGTGTGAGTGAGCCAACCAGGATCTCAAAAGAGCTCTCCGCTGCTTGGTCTCCTAAAATCCTCAGGGTTTCATCCCCAGACCAACGGGCAGTATGAGCGAGCCAACCGGGATCTTGAAAGAGCTCTCCACTGGTTGGTCTCCCAGAATCCTAGCTCTTGGTGTCAACAGTTGACACCAAGAGCCCCCCCCCCCCCCAATTTTCTCTGCTTTTAGCTTAAACTTACCCATAAATATGTGTGTATTACGTGGTACAAATGTTGTATTTTGAGACACATTTTAAAGTTTCATTACATTTTTGTTTCTGAAATCGACCCTTCTGCTGGGATCAGTACAATCCTGATTTTTTTGGATCGAAGGTATCCCAATCTTACTAAAAAGTTTTGAACAACACACACTGATGATTTGATGCAGATCAAAACCAATATTGGATTTTGTGATCTAATTTGATTTCAGTGTATCCTTTTTTAAATTCTTTTTCAAGGTTTGATACAATCCGATAGCTGAAGTCCGATTAGATTACTTTTGAACAACTGGCCCCGGAATGAGGTAAAGTCAACTGTCAACTCATGTTACTCAACCATGAGTGACGCCAGAGTTTTTCAGTGGATATAACAGCTGGATATGAAGAGTTCAGATGCAAAAGCCTCTAAGTGCCATTTGAAATTTTCTTCTAGAATGATCATTTTTATCAAGGTTGTATATTTAAGTTCAGTGATTTCACTTAAATGGCAATGATAATTACCTATTAATTGTTATTTAAGTGAAATTACTGAACTTAAATATACAAGGTTGATAAAAATCATCATTCAAGAAGAAAATTTCAAATGGCATTTAGAGGCTTTTGCATCTGAACTCTTCATATGGTTTTTGCATCACTGCTGTAAATAACTTTTATTTGGTTAAAAAAAAGCCAGTTATTGAGCAAATACATAAAAAAAATCAGTGTTCAGAACTGTCTCCCTTACACCCAGAGTACCTCATCCAACCCTCTCAACGAGAGAAAATATCAGCATGGCTTCTGCGAAGTGGTGACAATTATGCCTTTTTTCTGCTAAGTAAAGGCATTTCAGTGGCTCAATAGCTACTAGCAGCAGATACGTAACTTGTAAAAAGGATATGTTTGTTGGGATATATGTGTAATAGGATAGGGATATATAGGGATAGGGATATATGTGTAATCTGCTCTGATGTGGTGATTGTTCATCACAAAGAGGAGCAGTGCTGAAGCACAAACCATGTAAAAAAAAAAAAAAAAAAAAAACTAAGCGTGTAATTTGCAATTTTATGTTTTATAAAGAGATACTAAGGCAAAAGTTCCATACTGCAGCTTTAACTTTTATACATGATTAGAGATTTAAACAAACCTCTGGCTCTTAGAACTAAACTTCTGAACACAAGTCTTTATGAATGGTACCTCAAATGTGTGAATTGTTGAGGAGTGCTCTTACTTTTCTAAACAATTTGGCTAAAAAAATAATCTTGAGGAAATAAAAAATAAAAAAAGATGGAGAAAAAAATTCTATATATCTAGGGATAAATTAGGGTTAGCTCTTTTGACTTGTGTGAAACATCTGGAAACCATCCAGCAATGTCCTCACAGCCACTTTCTTACATTTAAAAAATGTTTATTGTATTGTGTTGTTCACATACTGTTACTTTATTTCGTTCATCTTATATCACTCCTTTTTGTCAAATGTTATGCTGTTTATTTAGCTTATTGTAATGGGTATACTTCATGCTATACTGAGATATTGAACTAGCAGTAGTGGCATGTAATGGTTTCTAAAGAAGGCTCTTCAACTGGAATCTCGTGTTTCACATGCGTGACACAAGATGAAAGGCTCCACAGGAAGCCAGTGGCTAAATGAGAAATGGGTCCAAGCAAATGCCTTTTGAGTGACGCTCACGAACATGTGAGCAAAATTCGAGCATTACACAAACACTTACGCGCATGCATAATACTCTCTCACGTGCATGTGATGCTGTTACACAAGCAGCAGGTTTGTGTGTAAGACCTTGAGGTAACGAAAGGTTAAAGGCACAGCATACAGACTTTGATTTATATGAAGTGATACCACAGCAAGCTGGATTCCTGTTGTCTTTGTTTTATTACTATAGAGATTTTAACTGTGGGAGAATCACATAATCCCTTTCCTCACCTGATCTTTTAACATAAATTCAAACCTACAAATAAATACAAAGCCATGGTTTCCTTCAGTTAGATCCACTTTACATTAGGTGTTTAACTTATCGTACATTTAAAGTATAGCATGTGATTATGTAATTGCAGAGTTTCTGTTGATTGATTGATTGATTGATTGATTGATTGATTGATTGATTGTGTCAGGGGTTTTCACACCTGTCCCGGAGTCCCGCACTGCGCATTTTGCCTCCCTTATCTGACACACAGAGTTCAGCTGAACCAGGTGTGTTAGACTTACAAAACGCGCAGTGTTGGGAATGTTAAAGGACCGGTTTGAAAACCTCTGGATTAGGTACAGTATAGTTTACTCATATTGTTCCAAACCTATGCTGTTATTTTTTTTGTGAGACATAAAATGTGAACTTTTGAATAATCTTCACATAGCTCTTCCATATCTTTCAATTCCATATAATTCATTACTGAACATGTCCTCAGAGCTTCAAAGAAAACCGTAAATGTATGAAGCCATACAATATAGCCATACAATAGCTTTGTGAGCGGAACAAACATTTTCTTCATTTACTGAAAATCTTCTCCACTATAGATCACATTTAACTGGTTTTGTCCAGTGTTCAGATGAAAAAATGGTCCATGAAAAAAACAAAAAAAAAAACATTTAACATCCTTTTAACATCAATGACATTGGAGTAAGATTATTATTATTTTTTTTTTTAAAAAGAAAGAAAGAAAATGTCACAAGAAACAAGCTTCTGCAAAAGGGGACGATTATCAGTCAAAAACATTTGAAATTTAGTCTGTTCCTCACACAAAGCTATCGTATGGCTTCTTGGACTATGGACTACCAGTGCTTTATAGGACTAAAAAAAAGAAGATGAAGAAGAAAAAAAAACTCACTTTCTACACAGAAAGAAAAAAAACAGCATGAGGCATGGAAGGCATGAGGGTTTTATTACATGGTGGTAAATAAAAAATAATGAATTTTTGGGTTGAATTATTGCTTTTAGTGTCAACAGAAAACGTCTCGGGTTATGACTATAACCCTTGTTCCCTGAGAAGGGAACGAGACACTGCGTCGATAAAATCGACTCTTTGGGGACGCTCCCTAAGCGTGCGCCTCTGAAGTATGAATGAAACTAATCCAATCCTGATTGGTGTTGCGTCGTGACGTAACATGTGACGGCATACCCGGAAGTATAAAAGTGACGCTGTCACAACACACACTAGCCTCGCGATGAAGCAAGACGCTCAAGGGTCTGAAAAGGGGGCGTGGCAACACGACGCAGTGTCTCGTTCCCTTCTCAGGGAACAAGGGTTATAGTCATAACCCGAGACGTTCCCTATCGAGGGAACTCAACACTGCGTCGATAAAATCGACTCTTTGGGGAACGAGTACCCACTAGGCCACGCACCGAACAGACCCGCCCCAGAGTGAAACTGATTAGGCACTCAGCAAGGGCCGAGTACGTGTGCACCGGGCGTACTGGGAAGGCTGAGACTGTAAAACCTGATGAAAGTATGCGGGGTAGCCCAGCCGGCTGCCTCACAAATCTCCTGCAGAGGTACTCCCGACAGAAGGGCCCTAGAGGAAGCCATGCCTCTAGTCGAGTGAGCCCTTAAGGCCAAAGGTGAAGGAACCCCACGCACCTTGTAAGCCTCAGTAATAGCCTGGACAATCCAGTTACTTATAGTTTGTTTGGTCGCCGGGAGCCCCCTCTTAGGTGACCCAAAGCATACTAACAACTGGTCAGATCTTCTCCAAGAAGCAGACTTTTCCAAGTATACACTCAAAGCTCTGACGGGGCAGAGCAAGTGAAGCCTCTCTTCTCCCGCCGACACATGAGGTGGAGGATGGAATGCCTGAAGGACTACAGAGCGAGCCGTACTCGAAGGAACTTTAGGCACGTAGCCCGGACTCGGGTGCAAAAAGGCCTTTACTTTGCCAGGGGCAAACTCCAAGCAAGCTGGCGTTACCGCCAGGGCCTGGAGATCTCCCACCCTCTTAAGAGAGGTAATCGCTAAGAGAAAGACCATTTTCAACGTTAAGTCCTTAGGCGAAGCCGACTCTAAAGGTTCGAAGGGAGCGAGGGACAACCCTTCCAGAACTATTGCCAGATCCCAGGCAGGCACCCTGGACCTGATCGCCGGCCTCATCCTCCAAGCACCACGGAGAAACCTAATGACCAACTGGTGCCTCCCCAGAGGTCCACCATCTACTGGCGCGTGGAAAGCCGAAACGGCAGCCACGTACACCTTAAGAGTGGACGGGGAGAGACCCGCAGAGAAACGATCCTGAAGGAATTCCAGAACTGAAGCCACTGGGCAGTTTACTGGATCCAACCTTCGTTCTCCACACCAAGTGTGAAACACCTTCCACTTGAGGCCATATAATCTCCTGGTAGATGGGGCCCTAGAGCTAAGTATGGTTCCAACCACCTCAGCTGATAAGCCAGCATTTAGGTACTGAACCCCCTCAGAGGCCAGACCCACAGCTTCCACAACTCTGGGCGAGGGTGGAAGATTGTGCCCTCCGCCTGAGACAATAGATCCCTCCTCAGAGGAATCGGCCATGGCGGAGCTATGAGGAGTGATATTATATCCGAGAACCATACTCGTGTCGGCCATCTCGGGGCAACCAGAAGTAGACTGATGCCCTCTTGACGGACCCTCTCCAGGACCCCTGGGAGCAGAGCGATCGGGGGGAAAGCATACAGGCGAAGCCTCGGCCAAGCCTGTACCATGGCATCCAACCCCAGTGGGGCTGGATGTGAGAGGGAGAACCAAAGTGGACAGTGGGACGTCTCTCGAGACGCAAACAGATCCACTTCCATCGGTCCGAACCTCTCCCATATCGACTTCACCACATCCGGATGAAGTCTCCATTCCCCGGGCCTCAGCCCCTGCCTCGACAGGATGTCTGCTCCCCGATTCTGAACCCCTGGGATATACATTGCCCTTATTGACAATATCTTTCCCTGGGACCAAAGGATAATCTGATGCGCCAGTTTGCACAGAGGGCGCGATCTGAGTCCCCCCTGTCGGTTCAGATAGGCCACCACTGACGTATTGTCTGTCCGTATAAGGACGTGGCGACCCTCGATGTCTGGGAGGAAGCTCCTCAAAGCCTTGAATACCGCCATCATCTCCAGGCAATTTATATGCCAAGTGCGATGATGGTCCTGCCACAGACCCCTGGTAAAGCGGCCGTCCATGACCGCGCCCCAGCCCGTAAGGGAGGCGTCTGTCGAAACGGTTTCCCGGCGACATGACACCCCCAACACTGGCCCTTGGGATAGGAACCAAGGCTTCTTCCATATTTGCAGAGACTGAAGGCACTTGCGCGTTACTCTGATCATACGGAACGGATTTCCTTTGGGTGAGAACCCCTTGGTCTTCAACCACCACTGGAGGGGCCTCATGTGAAGGAGGCCCAGAGGAATAATGTTGGATGCCGCTGCCATGAGGCCCAGCATCCTTTGAAAGTGTTTCACAGTGACGGCCTGACCTAGCCTCACCCTGGACACCATCGCCAGAATTGACTCGATACGTGCGGGAGACATACGTGCCTGCATTGTAATCGAGTTCCACACGACTCCCAAAAAGGTCGTGCCCTGGGACGGTTCTAGCACACTCTTCTTCAAATTGAGTCTTAACCCCAATTTTTGAATATGGCCAAGAACGACATCTCGATGCCGAACTGCCATCTCCCGAGACTGGGCCAAAATAAGCCAGTCGTCGAGATAATTCAATACGCGAATCCCCTGAAGTCTCAGTGGAGCAAGGGCCACGTCCATACACTTGGTAAATGTGCGGGGAGAGAGTGCTAGGCCGAACGGAAGAACCCGATATTGGTATGCTTCGCCCCCGAAAGCGAACCTCAGGTATCTCCTGTGACAAGGAAGGATGGAGATGTGAAAATAGGCGTCTTTCAGATCTATCGTGACAAACCAGTCCTCGGATCTGATTTGACTCACGATTGTTGGAATGGTCAACATTCTGAATTTGAACCTTCTCAGAGACCGGTTCAACACCCTGAGATCCAAAATTGGCCTTAACCCCCCATCCTTCTTTGGAACTATAAAGTACCGGCTGTAAAACCCGGACTCCCTGTCTACCGGAAGAACACGTTCTATGGCTCCTTTCGACAGCAGAGTCTGTACTTCTTGTTCCAACACCTGAGCCTGCTCTGGGACCACCGCAGTGAGCACCACCCCAGAGAACTTGGGGGGGCGGTGCGCGAACTGCAGTCTGTACCCAACTCGTATTATCTGCAGGACCCATGGAGATATGTTGGGAAGATGATACCATCCCTCTACAAAATCTGCTAAGGGTACCAGCCTCTCGAGGCTGGCCTCTGGTGTCTTTTCGCTGGAAATTGATGCGGCCCGAAGCGCTGTTAACGGCGGACCTGCATCTTTTCCTAGAGGGCCCCGTTGTGAGAACAACCTCGGTTGTCTCACTGCGGAGGGGGCAGCCCTCTGAAGTCCTGCCTTGGCTAGGACCTCTTTTCCGAAGTCCTCTTAGCCTGAATGACGTCCCTCAGGTCGCCCCTCTGGCTGGAGGACTTCGGTTTTTGGGAGCGTTTCCTCTGTTGCCAAGACCCCGGAGGGGGGGCTCTAGAGGAAACGCTCTCCTTCTGCTCTGCCCTGTGGGAGGAGCTGGCTGATGGCTGGGGCTGATTGCTTTGCCCCCCCCTACTAGATTTGGCCTTCGCTTTCCGGGGGAGGTACTGCTGGAACGCCGCAGATTGTTTTCTCGACTCCTGAAACCTGTCGACAACCGAATTAACGGCGTCGCCGAACAGGCCAGAAGCCGAAAGCGGCGCATCCAGCAGGAAGGACCTATCCTTTTCTTTAATTCCGGATAAGTTCAGCCACAGATGCCTCTCCGTGGCCACCATGGCCGCCATAGAGCGGCCAATAGCGCTGGCCGCTTCCCTAGTGGCCCGGAGAGACAAATCTGCGGCCTTCCTCAACTCCGCGACATCTTCAGGAGTAGGCCCCTCCCCCTCATCCAAATCTTTCAGGAGGTCGGCCTGGTATGCCTGCAAAATCGCCATTGAGTGCAGACACGAACCAGCCCGACCCGCCGCCATGTAAGCCCTGCCCACCAATGCAGATGTCTCTCTGCAGGGCTTACTAGGCAACACCGGGGTCTTTAGGGAAGACGCCGATTCGGGAGAGAGATAGCTCGCTAAAGCCTCCTCCACCTTCGGCATCTTCCCATATCCCATATCTCGAGCCCCCATAACATTGCTGTAATCTATTACATTGGGACTCGAAATACGGGACGAATGCGGTCTTTCCCACGTTCTCGAGATCTCTTTATGGAGATCAGGGAAAAACGGCAGACCCCGGCGGTGAGGCTGTGACCTGCGCTGCAGGTAACGCTCGTCCATTTTACTGGTGACTTGCGTTTCCTGCTCATGTTGTGGCCAGCTGATGTTTAGTCTGGCCACAGCGCGTGTCACAACCTCCACCAGCTCCTCATAACCCAGGCCGCGTGATGGCGTGCTGAGATCACGGTCGTCCGCATCGATGCTGAGCACGTCCCCTTCCTCAGAAGTAGACAGCTCAAGCACCGGGACCTGATCGCGGGTAGGAGAAACCGCAGCGCGGGCTCCCACACCACTCTCAGAGGCTGCGGGACCAGCCGATGGCGAGCGAGAAAATGCCTCAGCATTCTCACTCTCCTCCGCCAGATCCCGCTGCGAACCCCAGGATCTCAGTCGCCGCATCGCCTCGACATATGCGGGACCGGAACCCTGGGGAACGCGAGCCTGACCGTGCTCGTCAAAGCACGCCAGCCGGGAGCGCAGCACTCTAATAGGCAAAGCCTCACACATTTCACAAGCAGCCCCCTCGAGAGCTGCCCGTGCGTGCTGCACTCCCAAACAATACACACATAGAGAGTGTGCGTCCCCACCCGTGATGAAACGAGGGCAGGGATGCACACACCTCTTGAATTGTTCACTGGCCATACTTTCTTTCAATAATAAGACAAACAACACCAAATAAGACAGACAGTTTCAACATAAAGCGCTTGCTGAAGAGCGAAAGCTAGTGTGTGTTGTGACAGCGTCACTTTTATACTTCCGGGTATGCCGTCACATGTTACGTCACGACGCAACACCAATCAGGATTGGATTAGTTTCATTCATACTTCAGAGGCGCACGCTTAGGGAGCGTCCCCAAAGAGTCGATTTTATCGACGCAGTGTTGAGTTCCCTCGATAGGGAACCTGATTTGTGTCTGTGTGCTAGTATTAGTAATGTATGCTGTCCTTTCTCTGGCCAGCCCACATTATTCAGTCTTGAAATATGATCATGTTATACTGCTTACATACTAATTACTGCTGTTTTGTAACTCTTGCATAAAGATGAATCTTGCCACATGGGGGCAGGTTGAATCTCGTTCTGTAATAGCTTCTATTAATGAGAGTATAATATTATTGTTATATCATTTATTAAAGGTATTTACTCAGTATTTACTCACCCTCATGTTGTTCCAAACCTCTATGTGTTTATTTGTTCTGCTATACACAAAGGAAGATATTTGCAATAATGTTTTAATCGAACAGATCTCACTCCCCATTGACTACCATAGTAGGAAAAAATACATACTATGGTAGTCAACGGGGAATGAGATCTGTTTGATTAAAACATTCTTCCATATATCTTCCTTTGTGTACAAAATACAAATAAACACATAGAGGTTTGGAACAACATTTTTGGGCGAACTAACCCTTTAATAATATAACAACTGTAGTGTCTGACAATAATCAATGTCAAGTCCTTTGAGATGAGCTATGGAACTTGTGACACATTTCTTATTGGTTTTACTTGTGAACTGTTTGCCATGTGTTCCCTTGTCTGTTGTGTCTTGTTGTCTTTGGGTCATTGTTTAATTGTTTACAGGTGTCTTGTCATAAGTCTTTTGTGTATTTAGCCCTCATGTTTGCCCCGTGTCTTTGTCGAGTATTGAATGTTCCAGTAAGTTGTGATTGTTCCATGTCCTAGTTCCTATAGTTCTGTATTCTAGTCTATGTTCGTGTTCCAGTTTTAGTTTCAAGTTTTCATGCCTCATCATGTCTTTGCTTTATGTTTGATTATGTTTTGGAATTAAAGTTGCACTAAGGTTCTTTTCATCTTACCTCCAGTGGATTGAATCATTACAGAATACTCAACCAGCATGGACCCAGCAATTCGCCTCTGCCAAGATAGCCGTCCAATGGAAGAGTATTTGGAGTTCAGTAATATTTAAGTTCAGTAATTTCACTTACCTATTAATTGTTATTTAAGTGAAATTACTGAACTTAAATATACAAGTTTGATAAAAATCATCATTAAAGAAGAAAATTTCAAATGGCATTTAGAGGCTTTTGCATCTGAACTCTTCATATATACATTACCATGGTAATCTTTAAAGGGGTGGTTTACAGATTTGTTTTCTTTGCATGATTGTGTTTATGGGGTGCAATATAACATGTATTCATGGTTTTTCTTTTTTAAAAAGTCTTATTTTTCATAAATTTCACCTTTATTGTAAGCTGCTTTCTCCTTTGTAACTTGAAAAACCGTGTTTATGAAACCACTTCCTCAGAAACAGGCAATGGGCTCAGATTGGTTAGTTTGGGCCGGTGTGTTGTGATTGGCTAAACTATAGTGCACGTTGTCTGGAAAATTCACGCCCATTACCTTTACGGGCAAAGTTGCATGTGTTGTTCATGTCAAATGTACATAATGGTGTCGATACTGCAGTATCAGTATGAGCCAGAATCAGACACAGAAAGCGGCGATGAAGAGAGGCAAGCAGAACCTCACCACACATGGCTCTTACAAAACGTTTCTGAATGGTAATTTGCCTATATTTTTTAAACTTTATACACATTTGTTTTACACAATAGCATCGAACTAACTGGCTACACAAACAGCGTTGACATTGGTTTACGTTCTTGATCAAATCGAAAAATAATGTCATAAAAGTATATAAAAAATACATTTACAACATTAGTACATATACAAAAATCAGGTCCATAATGTTTGTACGTGTTTGTCATAAACACAAAATAGCATAACTAGTAGCCTAGTGACTATAAAGCCAGCGTTGGTATTTGATAAAACTAAAACATTAGGTCTGAAATTATACATGCAAATACATTTAAAATGATTAAGTCTTAGCCTACTTACAGGTTGTGGCCCAACAACTGCTGCCTCTGATTTTAAAGTTGGAAATGCGTCATGTTTTAATAACAGTTTCTTGTTGAATCCGGCATTGAATTCGTGGAGATTCTGGAAGCTGTTTTTCTTACAATGCGCAGAGAGCTATGTCATTTTCAGGAACATATTCAAACATAAATTGTATCCATTGTTGACGAACTACAATGTCCGTGGGAAGCACGAATACAGAAGACCTGACAGCTGGGTGAACACAACACACTCGACGAGCCGCAGAAATATGGCCATGCCCTTTTTTGCATATTCCGGACGAAGGGTTGATGTAAATGTATGAGTTAGTGACGTATAAAACCCTGTTGTAGTCCCATTCGAGTCGTTTTTGTAGGCATTAAACTTCCTGATTTTTAAAAGACGATATCTCTGCTTACATTGAACTTTCAGTGCTGCAACTTTGCAGATTCTTTTCATGCTGTTCAACAGCAACATTACACACTTTTAAAATGAAAAAAGTGAAATCGCAATTAACCACCCCATTAATCAAAATCTGAAGTTACTTCCGGTGTGGAATGTTGTCTTTTTCTGATGATGTAGGTTTGACGGCTTGGGTTGAGAAACGCTTAACCACTCCCCTCAAACTGTTAGTCTGCTATGAGGGAGAGATGAAGAGGAGGAGCTCTTGAGTAAAACCCTGCCTTCTGTTCAATATTCAGTTTCAATTGGAAATACGTCACAGCACTGGAGAAAAGTCGTTTGCAACTTCCGGTTCACGTGGACTTTAAAGGTGCCCTCTGGGATAAAAAAAAAATCAAATTATACACCATATTCCATACCAGGTGGGGGCAGTATACCTCCAGAAAAATACCTCCGCGGCCGCGCGCACTCATGTCTTCAAACAACACTGGCGAGCGCTAATATCCCTCGCGCATATTAATCAAATCAATTGACACGATAGTAAAAGGTTGGAAGACCGCAGTTTCACGTGGAGTATTTGGAGATTTTCAGAGATTAGAGACTAAATGAACAACATCTCAATACTAAATTATAAAGGCCGTCTCATAGACAAGCCGGTGCATTTTGACGATATGGGAATATTAAAGCCCAGGCTATTAAAGTTATTTCTAGTTTATAATATTAATTTTGTTCATGTTACATTTTTATCATTAGTTTGAATTAATTTGACAGACAGCATTCCCTGATGTGGACCAAGCTAGAGCCTTTCAGAGCTGCCAACTCTCACAAATTCACCGTGAGACACACAACTTTTCACACACTCTCACGCCACACATCCATTTTGTCATGCACAGAAAAGGACACAGAGACCAATCTCAGCTCTCAGATTCTGTTCATTTTATTACGCAATTCAAACAATAAATGCAGTTTTGGCGCTTGTAAATGTTAGACGACAGATCCCTAGCGCACGTGAACCGATCATCTCTACGAGCTAATGGTAAAAGTAAACGAACACTGTTGAAAGATACAGTATGTTACAACTTACCAAAATGTATTCCTCATGCATAATATCGACCAATCATTTATTTAACTCATCCCTGAACTGAAATGTAGTAGTGGGCTGTATTTTCCACACGACTGACATCAGGTTCAAGTACACACAAGCCGCGCGAGTTACTCGTCTATTGCAGTTTGGCTGGTGGTAACGTTGCCCGCCCGCATACCGCCTCCCATGGCCGAAACTGGTATTACGACACCTGCCGGGCCGGGGCTAGTAATTTAGCATGCTAATTTTGGTTTATATCTTGGCAGCACTATAACTTGTCAGTTTTTTAATGACATCATTGCACTTGTTTCTTCTCATTCTTTTGATGTGTGTAGCTCATTTTTTGGATATTTTTACCTCAATTATCCCATATGGCACCTTTAAGTCAAGTCAAGTCAAGTCAAGTCAAGTCAAGTGACCATCATTTATAAAGTGCTTTTAACAGTATGGATTTTTTGAAAGCAGCTTTACAGTTATAATAGAAATTACCGTAACATGTTGTTTAGGCTTTACAACAGCATTAGGATAAAGTTTTTGTCCAGCTAACGATTATTCTTTAACTCGCGAAAACGCAGACGCATCATGTGTTCAGTCCATAAGTATGCGCGTTTGAATATACATGTTAGCAGGCGTGTAGTCCTTCTTCACAAATCAACCTTCAACAAACTACTTGACTGGTCTTAAAAATGTATAATACACAAATTGTTGTCACTTTTGTGTAGACATGCGAACTGGAATTATCAGTATTAGTATCAACAACAACGTTTTATCTCTACAGAGGTGCCTAGAGGGTTAACTCTCTCTTTTCCAGCACTTTAGACACAGTTAATCCATTGCGTTTAAAGAAGTTTAAAGAAAATAGTACAACGAGCACACTCAGGCCCTTAAGAGAGCAGCCAGAAAAATGGAGCAAAACTGGAAGAAAACTAAACTAGAGCTATTTGACATTTCATGGAAGGAGAGCTCAATTGCATACAGAGAGGTCTTAAAAGCTGCTAGATCTGCTTATTTCTTAACCCTATTTATTAGTCAATGGTATAATTAAAAGATCCACACTGTCATGATAGAGGCACAGTAGGTGCAAACGAAAAGGCTTGGCCTAAAGGGAGAGACCATGCAAGACTGGTATTGGCTTCTACCAGGGACAATATAATAAGCATTGTAACAAGATAGTACTGATTCACTGTCAAGGTAGGTTACCTGTCCAGGATAAGCGTGAAGTTCACCAACAGTGCTCTGAACTCTGGTGCCTACAGTCGAATGCATACGCACACACACAACCACTACAAGCAAGTGATTCAATTAATATTGTGAGGTGTGGTTTACCACTACACTACGTGGTGCAGTGCGCGAAGTTGGACCCAGGAGCAGCTGCTCTAGTACTCTGGAGAAGTGGGACAAGGACGAAGAAGTTGTTATCACTAGCAGGATGATTGTATACAACTAGGCTGAATCTTAACGGAAATATATAAGCTACTGGAACAGCCAATACCACATCAGTCAGATCAGGGGCACTAGATGGAGGCCACTACAACACAACCAAAAAAAAAAGAAAGAAAGAAAAGAAAAAAATATAAAGGCAAAAACTACCAATACACTTAAATTAGGCTTGGCAAAGCAGCAGGAGCAATCTGCCTGCAGACACAAAATCATTCAATTTAGTACTTGATAAACACATGCACTACTGTTTGTCCAGTTATGCCTTCCCATCACGCAAAGTCGCATCGTTTTTTGACGGCATCAAGGAATGTATTCGGTAAATGGGCTTCAAATGAGCACATACATTTTTATACACTTTTTTTTGGGGCATCTTGGCATTTCCATCCAGCAGTTTTTCATGCATTTTTTAATATACCAAAATGTGCATACAATTAGGTGGATGGAAACATAGCTACTGTTTTTGGATTACCAGGCGCAGGTCTGATAGTCCTGGGGTTGGCGACGTGGGGTTAGTTTCGGGAGATCCATTCTTGGATTTTTTGAGGTACAAAGAATGGCCAGCTCGGGTGCAGTCACTTCTACAGGACTATCCTTGGAGCCCTGAGCTCTTGGAGAAAAAAAATCTTAGGAACTATTTTAAAAGCAATTTTTAAAGAGCCCCTGCATTTGAAATGTTCCTATTTTTGTTTTAGGAGTTTAGGAGTAAAGTAAACACTTTATTTGTCTTATAATATGCATTTATTTTTAACTGATTTGCTCAACGACTCCCAAATGATTCGTTCGACGATTCAAACACCTCCTTTGAGTGACGCAAATCTGCGGCGATCGGTCAAATGATCCCAAGTTGTTATTGGTAAACCGTATGCAGAGACTGTCGGCAACGGAACACCCATAACCAGGATTATAGCTTGTCAAGTGTTGAAAATTGTATATAGTGTTTGAACAAACAACACTAGTGTCAGAAAAAGTGCACTTTCCACACGGTCCCTTACTCGCGTCTCCGTCAAGAGCAAGCTTCACAACGAAAGGTAATTGCCATTTTTCAATGAATGTCTGGTGAATATAAAAAAAAACTAACTTTACCCCGCTTAGAAGCTGCGTGGAGTGTACACAACACACACAACACAATATAACTATATTGTGCATGCTACAGAAAACATAACAGCAAACATTATTGGTAACACTTTAAAATAATGGTCAGTATGCAGGAAGTAATAGGTAGTACTGCATTAACACCGAAGTTAATACTATTAACTAATATGGAAGCAATATTAACTAATAATTAAGTAATAGGTAATTTAGTACAAAGGTAATTCCTTGGTAGGTATTTGATTGTTACTAAAGAAATATATCCTCATTGAGAACTACCTGTGAACTAAGAAATAATAACCAATTAATTACTAATCACAAAAGTAACATGTCTAAAAAGTGAACAATTGTGGGGGTTTTACTCTTAACGTGGTCATAACATTTCAGAAGCATGTGCCTCAAATGGTTCTTTGTGGAAACCAGTTTATGAAGTTTATACATCCCCCCAAATACATTAGCTAGGTTGAGATTGTGACCACTACTCTTGCCAGGATGGACGCATGTTCTCTGTTTATTTAAAACTTAAACATAAAATAATCCTAATAAAGACAGTTTTAAAAATAAATCTTAAATAATTAGGAAGTGATGCTGACACTCTCATGATTGGATTAGTTCACTATTATGAGCTCTATTGAATGTCAGTCACATATATCTCAGACTCCAAAGACCTATAACCTTATGTTACAGTAGCTTCCTGAGGAGGACTTCTCTTATGACATGAATATAAACATTGATGTTCACTTGTCAAAAACAATTAGCATCTTTAATGAAGAAATTGGCTGCATTTATGCTACGATAAGCGCAAAAACACTAGCTTAAGCCAAGTTTAAGCTAGTTTAAGCTAGTGCATTACAAAAACCACGCAATAAAACGAACCAGAAATGACATGAAACTGCAGAAAAGAACACAACACGCGAATATGGATGTCAGACAGAAACTAGTGCTGCACACTGTTTGTGCGACGATCTGCTCTGAGAAAAAAAAAATGCAAAAAAGAAAAGAAAAAGTAAGATTTACCTTCAACCCATGCGTTGCTATGATTGGCTGTACTCATGACATCACTGAGGTCGAGTCGCGCGATGGCTCTGGATATCTAGCAGGCTAGATTTTTTTCTGGGCTCGGCGACGCGTCTGCAAGCGTTTTCGCTGCGTTGTTGGCTCTTTCATACTAACAGATTGGCAGGCGTTCATCGTCCGCTAATCGCCCGAGATTTGCGCGCGATAACACCCTGACCTGTCGGCGAGCTCAACGATTTGCAAATCGGGCATAAATCGGGCTTAAAATCCTGTAGTGTGAACTTGGCTTAAGCCGTTTTTTAATCAATGTGACATTGAGCTTTCACAGGAAGACGGCGACCCAGAGTCAGCTGCTCTTCCCCGGAAGAGGGCCGGACAGAGAACTTTTCTGGAATCATTCTGTTCCACCATTGGCATATCAGCCAACGGTACCAAATTCTCAGCAAAAGTAGCTTATTTATCGCTGGTTCCCAAGAGAGCGAGGTTGGCAGTATGCCTTGCCACCCTCTGCCCCCTCTTGCTTCGCCAGTGTTAGCCTGGTGTGCTCAAGGCCGCACCTATAGCCTTGTTCACACTACATGATTTTAAAACGTCGGGCTGAACTGTGCGGTTCACACTACATGACTTGCTCTCAGTGAAATCAGGAGCGTTCAAGTTGTTTAGCTGTTCACACCACACAACACAACGTGATTGATCCACAACAGGAGGTAACTCACTACACGAGTTAACAACGCACTACATAGAGATACAAACACGATCGGATGATAAGAGCATATCATTTGTGACTCAATGAGAGCTGTTTCAGTACTATGGTACGGTCTAAATCCTGAAAATAATCAAACAAATAACGAGTTGACAACAACTCTGTCACCCAACGATGGTTGGTCTAGAAACCATGTTTTGTCACGAAAAACCACGCAATAAAACGAACCAGAAATGACATGAAACTGCAGAAAAGAACACAACACGCGAATATGGATGTCAGACAGAAACTAGTGCTGCACACTGTTTGTGCGACGATCTGCTCTGAGAAAAAAAAAATGCAAAAAAGAAAAGAAAAAGTAAGATTTACCTTCAACCCATGCGTTGCTATGATTGGCTGTACTCATGACATCACTGAGGTCGAGTCGCGCGATGGCTCTGGATATCTAGCAGGCTAGATTTTTTTCTGGGCTCGGCGACGCGTCTGCAAGCGTTTTCGCTGCGTTGTTGGCTCTTTCATACTAACAGATTGGCAGGCGTTCATCGTCCGCTAATCGCCCGAGATTTGCACGCGATAACACCCTGACCTGTCGGCGAGCTCAACGATTTGCAAATCGGGCATAAATCGGGCTTAAAATCCTGTAGTGTGAACTTGGCTTAAGCCGTTTCACTCATCCCCTACCGATTGGTGGAGTCAGGTTAGTTTTGCACACTCAGATCCCACTTCGGGGTGCTATGCCGTCCGAGTCTGGTCCCTGCACTTCACCGCGCTGCTTCCCCCTCGGGTATGTCTGTCATGCCATTGTTCCTGCTTGTTTGGTGTCTGGGAGCATGACTAGCACTTCCCAGCCCGTCTCGCTGGCTCATCCAGCCAGCAGCCATGTCACCCTGTAGCCCAAGTCTGGTTTCTTACTGAACCTAAGCAGGAGTGAGCCTGGTTAGTACCTGGATGGGAGACCTTCTTGCTGCTGGAAAACCAGGTTATTGTCTGTATTTATTCCAGGAATACATATGTGATGTAGAGAAGGTTCTGAAAGATGTATGGGTGATGGAAAGAGACACGGGGTCGGCGATAACTGGGGCTCGTGCACTTTTATTTGAACTTTAGACTCTCCCCACAGCGTGCTCAGCGCTCAAAAATAGATTAACTCAGGATAGACCAAAGAAAGCAAAATAATCCACAATAAAACTCTTCCCGCTGGCTACAGCTTCTTGCGTCTGGTATACACTCCGTTCACCGTCTTGCTGGTCCGTGCACGAGCTCCCAGTCTCTCTCTCAACTCGCATGGGCCGCTTCTATGCGGTCTCCTCACACCAATTACTGAAATCACAGACAGGTGTTCGTTTGAACTTGACCCACTTACTCACCGCCTGGCTCCGCCCCCGCTCTCCCGCCACAGACTTCGCTGAACCACGCACCCCTCACCACAACGTAGCTTTCATTTCATAAAATACATTATATCCATTTTATTGACTCTCGCTCATATACATATCGCTCATATACAAGTCCCTTTAATGTACGATCCAAAGCGACAAGCTTTAAAGGGATAGTTCACTTTGGAATTAATTTTTGATATGTTTTAGCTTACCTCAAGGGCATCCAAGATGTAGGTGTCTTTGTTTCCACAGTATTTTTAAATTTGACATTTTTCAGTCAAACTGTTGTTGTCTATCAGTCATACACTGGAGGCTAAGCGGGTCCACCAAAAAGCATGCACAGAGAAGTCAAAATTAAACACGATTTAATGACTCGTAAATGTAAGTACACATTGATGGCCTAAGACACGAAACGAGCGTTTTTTGTGATAAAACGAACAGTATTTATATCGTTTTTACCTCGTGTTATCCAAGTGATCTGAATCAGCTGTGCAATGTCCAACTGAACCGAACTGAATCAGTTCAATGTTATGCCGGAAGTGATCGCTTGCATGTGACGTCACTCAATATTTAAACGGAGATTTTGGAAGTTTAACCTTTTACTAAACATATTTAGACATACCGAAATCGTCTTCCATTTTGGTTTCCCGTATATCTAAATATGTTTAGTGAAAGGTAAAACTTCCGAAATCTCTGTATAATCTCTGTATTATGATGTAGGCGCGCAAGCGATCACTTCCAGCGCATGCGCAGACAGAAGCACCCATGCTGTCAGATCATTTTGTCATGACTATGATTACAAGAGGTAAAACGATATAAATACTGTTCGTTTTCTCACACAAACCGCTCGTTTCGTGTCTTAGGCCATCAATGTGTACTTACATGTACGAGTCATTAAATCATGATTAATTTTGACTTCTCTGTGCATGCTCTTTGAGGTGAACCGATTAAGGACCCCCCTCACCTCCGATGTATGACTGACAGACAACAACGGTTTGACCAAAAAAATTCAAAATTGAAAATGCTGTGGAAACAAAGACACCTACATATTGGATCCCCTTGAGGTAAGCTAAAACATATCAAAAATTAATTTCAAAGTGAACTATCCCTTTAAAATGATAAAAAAAATACTTTAACTAGTAACGTTAGGCTATCTTTGTAAAACAGGAAGGTTATCTTCAATGCCAGAACAATTGCCTTTCCTGGCAGTCTCTAAGATGATTTCTGTGTGAGAATTGATAAAGATCGCATGCTGGACAAACAGATTATTAGATCACAAATTAATTCCATAGGGGCTATCCTTAGAGTTGATATATGATAGACATAATTGATATAATAATTGATATAGTAATATTTAATTATAATCTTTTTTTAATTAAGTATTGATATACAATTGAGCTAATTTTAAAGTTCTGTAAAATATAGACTACATATGCAATTAATTATAATCCTTTGTGGTTAATTGTCTAGGTACATATATGAATGCATATACAGGGAATATATTATCAGTTTTTGAGAGATTTAATAATGTATGGTTATCTAGTTCAAACCTGTATCAATAATTATTAAGTGTTAATTATTAATTATTGAATACAAATTCCCCAAATTGACCAGAAAAACTCTACAGATCTATGAAAAATTCCAGTCAGGATTCAGACCGCATCATAGTACAGAAACTGCGCTAGTTAAAATTACAAATGATTTACTTTTAGCTTCTGACCAAGGCTGTATCTCAATACTAGTCCTACTTGATCTTAGCGCTGCGTTCGACACTATAGATCATAAAATACTCTTGGATCGACTACAAAACTACAGGGACAGGCATTAAGCTGGTTTAGATCGTACTTATCGGACCGTTCTCATTTTGTCTGTTTAAATGAGAAAAAATCAAAGATAACGTCAGTAGACTATGGAGTACCGCAAGGATCGGTTTTAGGCCCTCTGCTATTCTCAATATATATGCTGCCACTTGGTAATATTATAAGAAAACATGGAATTAATTTCCACTGCTACGCTGACGACACTCAATTATATATTTCATCACGACCAGATGAAAACACTAACTCATCTAAAATGACAGAGTGTCTCAAAGATATAAAATGCTGGATGACGCGTAATTTCCTGCTATTAAATTCAGATAAAACGGAGGTATTACTTATTGGTCCAAAAAACTACTCACAAAACCTCTTACAATACAACTTTAATATAGACGGATGTCCTGTTACATTATCCACTACAGTAAAAGACCTGGGTGTTATACTAGACCGCAACTTGTCTTTCAAAAATCATATTTCATATGTTACAAGAACAGCCTTTTTCCACCTTAGAAACATTGCTAAGCTGCGTAACATGCTATCTATTTCTGATGCAGAAAAATTAGTTCACGCATTCATGACCTCGAGACTAGATTACTGTAATGCTTTATTAGCCGGTTGTCCTGCATCCTCAATAAACAAGCTACAGTTAGTACAAAATGCAGCTGCTAGAGTTCTTACTAGGTCAAGAAAATATGATCATATAACACCGATTTTATCATCTCTACACTGGTTACCTATTAAGTTCCAAATCAACTACAAAATACTACTACTGACCTATAAAGCCCTAAATGGTTTAGCTCCTATGTACTTAACGGACCTTCTTTCGCCCTACAATCCACCGCGTTCCTTAAGATCACTAAATTCAAGGCTTCTGGTCATTCCTAGGATATCGAAGTCCACTAAAGGAGGGAGGGCATTCTCGCAATTAGCTCCAAAACTCTGGAATAGCCTTCCCGATACGGTCCGAGCCTCTGACTCGCTGACACAGTTCAAAACTAGATTAAAGACGCTTCTCTTTAGTCAAGCATTCACATAATGCTTACCTTCTAGTCCTCTGTTATGCCATACGGAACCGTTTGCCACTGAAACTGCTTAACGCACCAGTGGGGCTCGACAGCCTTTTAGACAAACGGGTTGGCGCGTATGGTTGGGTTGCGGAGAGTTTGGGTTGCGGAGAGTTTGTGAGATAGTGGTTTTCTAACACCGACTCCCGTATAATGGAAATCAGTATGAACATCAGCTATGCTAATTATTTCCCATCTGCCTTTCTGCTGTCCCGAGAAAAATGGCGTTCGTCAGGTCCAGTTTTGTGTCCAGCCTCTCACGAGGATTTCGGATGCCCCAACGCTTGTGATGAGAAGACCAACGCCTGTGAAGAGACGACTCAACACCTGCGATATGTTATGGCGCCGTTTTATACATAAACAATATTTATATTTAATATTTATATATAAATGAATGTAAGCCAGAGGAGAACTGGCCCCCGACTGAGCCTGGGTTCTCCCAAGGTTTTTTCTCCATCCAATCTGATGGAGTTTTGGTTCCTTGCCACTGTCGGCTTGCTTTTGGCTTGCTTAGTTGGGGTTATTTAATATTTAATATTTAACAATATTATTGATCTGTGTTGTACTACTTTCATGTTATCACTGTGAAGCTGCTTTGATACAATCTGTATTGTGAAAAGCGCTATATAAATAAATGTGACTTGACTTGACTTGACAGATTACAACGATCGACCTGAAGGACGCGTAATTTCATGTTTCTTTGCTCTGTGTCCAAAGGTACGGGCCCTGTTGCCTCATGTCTTCAAAAAAGTCGTGGAGGAGGTCATTGCTCCCATGTGCGAGCATGGTGTTCGTATCCTCAACTACCTCAATGACTGGCTTATCCTGGCCCAGTCTAGAGAGCAGTTGTACGAACACAGGGATATCACCTCAATCACCTCAACCACCTAGGGCTTTGGGTCAACTGGGAAAAAAATCAAACTCACCCCTGGGCTGAGGGTCTCTTTTCTCGGTATGGAGTTAGACTCAATCAACATCACTGCACGCCTCACAGACCATGTCCAATCAGTGTTGACATTCCATATCCCTTCCGGCCAGTCCGTATCTCCACATGTCACCTCCCTTCGGGCAGGATGTGGCTTCCACAGCGTCCCTCTCTCCTGGAAAGGCACGCTTTCCCAGTGTTATCCAAAAGTTCCACTGTGTGGGTTATAAAGGAACAGAAGTTCAAACTCCCTCTATGCAGGCCTTCCGCCCCAGTCAGTTGGGGGTCTGAGAGTCTTGCATAGGGTGCTGGATGTGGCAGCAACTGTGGCGTTTTCCATGGGATCCCAATTACGTCAAACGTTGACGTTACGTCGAGTGTGAGGAACTGAAAGGGTATGTCTCGGATACTATTGTAACCCTTGTTCCCCGAAGGAGGGAACGGGAATCTCAAGTCTGACAGAGTTTCTTGTGATATTCCCTGCTTTAAGTCTGACAATGATCAGTCTGCTCAGTGAAGTCAAAAACATCTTGTGTTTGGTACCATATACAAATAGCGTTTTCATGATCGAAGATTCCTGTGACTTCAGTAACAGACATTGGTCACATGAGAAGCTATGAGCCACCATAAGGAGGCAGATTTTAAGTCCCATTGAGATTAATGTAAATGTTAGAAACATCTTTGTGTTTGTGCTAAAATAATTGATAACAATTTGCCAAAGGGGTATGAAAAATACATTTAATTTAAAAAATATATATATATTTTTTTGCTCAATAGATGCTACAAGGTGTGAGAAGAGAAAGGAACAGCAGAAGGCAAGAGGGGGAAAGAGAGTGGAGGGAGGTTGAAATATTTCAGATCGAGTTCTGTGTGAGTTCTGTAGGGGAAAGGTGTGTTTGGAGAACAGACAGAGGGGAGCTTTGTGTACCTCTCTCTGACAGGTCAGCTCTCTCTCTCTCTCTCACACACACACACACAGCCTTCCTTCTTTCATTCTGGGTGCGCAGAGCTCCTTTGCAAGCCGTATATGATGCTATCACTACTGTTCTGGGTTCTGCTTCTTTTTCTGAGTCAGGTAAGAGTCACCAATTACATTCTCGCTTCATAATCAGAATGTGACTATAACCAACTGTCTGGCCATGACCCGTAATGGCTGGCCTTAAATATACATTCTACTGTAATTTACAGCTTGTCTTTGAGATTCTGTAATGTTTGGGATGTTAACTGTATAGTACATGGATGCCATGAATTTGTAACATTAGCACTTAACGACCCGGTAAAAATACTTTTAAGTTCACTGGTGTGCTGGTGTTCGTGTCTTTAAAGTCTGTGCTGCTGTAGCCCTAAAGGTTTTAAAAGATGAATAAGTTGTCAAAGGGCTTATGACAGGTAAGGTTCAGAGAGATGGAAAGTCAGCTTCTATTTAAAACCGTATTCTCTTTATGAGATTCTGTATGGCCTGTGAAATGGCACTTAAAAGTGGAACTTCCCAAGAGATGGTTTATGAGATATTTATGAGTTTGCTCTGGCATGTAGGTTCCTATTGTTATTCTACTCTTTCACTGAATGAGCTCATCCTGTAAACTTGACAGATAGACTTCAGATTTTTGTTTTGACCTCTGGTGACCCTGGGAGCACGTGTGTGAAAGTAGAGATCAGTGGATGGGACTGCAGTGAACCCTACAGTACAGAAACATGACTGCTTTTCTCTTATGATATATAATAAAACACATCTCTCATATAACTTAAAGAACTAAATTTAGAAATGTTTTTAAGGTATTTTAGGGCTCTTGTGGATTTCAGTTTTCATACATTTGTTCAAGTGATGTAATACTATATTAGTTTACACATGTTAAGCTATGTTGACTAAAATGAAATAATTTATATATATATATATATATATATATATACGGCTCATGGATTTGTACAATTCAGGAATGGAATGGTGGTCTAAATAGTGGTCTGGGGGATTTTTATTTTATTGCTTTAAAATTGCAATATTTGTCACTTTTACACATAAAATGTAAAAAAAAAAAAAAACAGCATTTTCACTTACCTTGCCTATCACTGGAAGAAATAATCCATCCTTCTGTCCTGTCCTTTTAAATGTCCGTATGTCACGAGTTAGCTTCAAGGATGATGAAGGTAGATAATAATAATAATTAAAGTTCAGTTTTAATAAACAAAGTAAACAAGATAGCAATGTAGCAACATGTATAACACACACACACACACACACACGCAAACACACACAATACCGGACAATGAATGAAAAGTCAAGAGGAACCTAAATGCACAAGCTAATAGAATGCAAATACGTGTGATCTTTAATGAATGTCCATGGTAACAAATTGTGGCGGGAAAATAAAACAAAGGGAAACGTGACTGAAGAAAAACAAACTAAAAATCCATGAAAACGAAATCAAACACAAAGATTGATCTTGGCGGCACGTCATCATGTGTCCATCCTGGATAACCAAACATGTGCAAAGAGGCACGATTTGCTGAGGTGATGTGACAGCTAACAAACAGCAGATAAAAACAGCTAGTAGTGACGTCAGCGGCAATCCACCTGTCATAATCCACCATGCAGAACTTTATAGCTTAATATAACTTTAAGGCTTAATATATTGTATTCAGTGGAGCAGTCCCTAGAAAAATTTCGCCGCATGTGTGGGGTGGATGCTGGTAAACAACAACTCAACATTCAACATCGAACCTCACTTAGCCTACCACCACCCTCCAACTAACCCAGCAGATGGAGCAAACACCAGATGGAGCAAAAGCCTGATTCCCCTGCAGACACAGAGCCTGCACCTGCTGCGGAGAAAGAGCCAGCGAACCCTGCTGAGCCATGTTCCACCCCGGAGCCTGAGCCAAATATAATGCCTGACCAGGTGCGTGAGTGGGAAACAATGCCCATCCTCTAGGGAGTACTGGTGGTGATTGAGGGCATGGATGGTGTAAGGCAAACATGGACCCTGAGTTCTTAGTCACTTGTGGACTTAATAGACTGGTTTACAAAGGCTATACCCGAGAAATTCCTGATTTCATTGACTTTGACCAGTTGTAATGTCCCTTTATCTACAGCACCCCCTGTAGCTTCAGATTGCCCGCCCAACCTACCTCTCCCACCTCCTCAACCAAACCTGAATAGTTCATCAGCCCTTACTCCTCTGGTTCCTGTCTTCATCTCGGCTCTTCCACAGCTGTTTCCCTGCAGTGCTGCTAATTCACCTCGGGTCTTCCAGTTCCCAGCATCGCCTTGCCTTAATTATCCCCTGTCTCATCCTACAGCCACAGAGCCCTGGACTCCACCTCGGTCCTTCGACACATTGGCTCTGCCTTGCTCCAAACAGCTTCACCGTGGCCCATCATCCAACCAGCTCCAGCAGGCTCCCTCGTCCCTCCGGCGTCGCCTTGGTCAGATACCACCCTGGTTCTACATCTGGATTACTGTTTACCTCTGCCTTCCATCCCTTCGGCTTCATGGTTGTCCTCGGTCACACTTGCTCAACAGCGGTCTTCCAGATCCCAATCTCCACCTCGGCCACATGAGCCATCAGCTCTGCCTTGCCCCTCTGATCATTAGTGCCATTCAGTCTCCTTGTCTCCACGGCTCCTTCTGAGTCTCTATCAGGGCCTGCTTGCAGGAGATCATTTCCCAGGATACATCATCCAAATCTCCACCATGGCTTCTCCCTACTGTACGGTATGCTGACTGTGATATGGGTACCTACAGGGGTTGGACAATGAAACTGAAACACTGGCCAATGTTGGAGGTTTCACATCTATATGTCTGGCGGCCAATCTTCAGAGTGAAGCACGGGTGGATCAGTGATGGTTTGAGCTCCAATATCATGACAATCCTGATTGTATTTGATGGACACGACACTGCCGAGGACTACCAAGCCCTTCTGGAGGATCATGAGCACCTGATGCTCAAACCGTGTATCAGCATGATCATGCACCAACACACACAGCAAGACTTGTGACAGAAGGGTTTGATGAAGATGAAAGTGACGTTGAACATCTCCCATGGTCTGCACAGTCACCAGATCTGAATATTATTGAGGTGTTTTGGAGGAGCGAGTCCACCAGTATCATATAGTGACCTGGACACTGTTCTGGAAGAGGAACGGCTCATAATCCCTCTGGTCACTGTGAAGGACTTCTATCTGTCAATTGGTGCTGTATTTGGATGCAAAATGAGGCCCTCACCATTCTAACAAATTATTGTGTTGTAAAACCAGGTGTTTCAGTTTCATTGTCCAACCCCTGTATCTGGCTTCTCCTGCTCCAGACTTCCCCCTGGCTCCTCTCCCTTGTGGACTTCTTTTTTCGATTTGGTTTTATTTTGCTCCTCTTCTGTTCCTCGCCCTCCACCAGAACCGCCTTCCTCCCTCCTCTGTTGCACTGTCAACTGCACAATTATGTGCCTTCTCGGGAGGAGGTGATCTGTCACATGTATGGTCTTTGTATTTTTGGTTTTGTCATCCGTGTCTTGTTTAACCCAGTGTGCCATTTGGGTTAGTTAGTATTTATAGTCCTTGTTTCCTTAGTTCAAGTGTCCTCTCTAAATGTTGTTTGTGAAGTGTTCCAATCCCGTTTCTCTGTTTTGCATGATTTGGATTAAAGACTATTCTCTTTATTATTTAATCTTCATGAGTACTCAGAGGAGGTTCCAGACACATAATAATGCAAATGAATTACCAAGTGAAGATGACAGACAAGTATATTTTAAAAAAGACAGCATATCTTAGTTCTGTGAGCTAGAAATACACATTCTTAAACATGAAATGAAATGAATAACTAGGAATCTTACTAACATTAAAGGGATACTCGACTTTTTTTTTTTGGAAATAGGCTCATTTTACAACTCCCCCAGAGTTTAACAGTTGGTTTTTACCATTTTTGAATCCATTCAGCCGATTTTCTGATATTTAGAAGAATATCAGTAACCAGACAGTTTCTGGTCTCATTGACTCCCATAGTAGGAAAAAAAAAATACTATGGTAGTCAATGAGACCAGAAACTGTCTGGTTACTGATATTCTTCTAAATTTCAGAAAATCGGCTTAATGGATTCAAAAACGGTAAAACACAACTGTTTAACTCTGGAGTAGTTGTAAAATGAGCCTGTTTCCAAAAAAAAAGTGTAGTATCCCTTTAAATCATATTGATAAATTAATCATTAATAACATGAGACATTATTGTAATATTCAGCACAGAATATACTACCCATCTACTGTTATTTCGCTCTAGCAAGGCTCTTTCATGTAATCTACCTGAATAAATAAGTGTCAACACAGTAAATGCAGCTGGTTTGGTGATGTTTTTCTTCAATATGCAGCTACGATATAACAGTAGTGCAGTCAGTAGATCTGAAAAGGCTGCTTGTTGAGTTTTTACTCTTCCCGGCTATGCATTTGGATTTGCTGCTAACCTCACTTAAAGAGCTAGAGAATTACAGAACTACATTGCTTATATAGATGAATGAATACTGAAATGTTAGAAGCACTTTGATGCAGTTTGAAAAAATAAAATAAAAAACCATATGACAACAAAATCACAAGCCTCTTCTTTATCACACAATATAAACAAGAACAAGATCAAATCAAATTTTACAAATATTTACTGCATAGCATACTTAGAAATATATATATATATATATATATATATATATAGAATTTAGGCATTCCAGAGCTATTCGATGCAGTTTTCATGTCATTTATTGGTTATATGGTTTTAATATTATAAGAGTATTGGTGGGACCGTAAAAACAAGAGCTGGCCCTGCCAAGTGACAGGATTCTGACACCAGGCCATTGTTAAAATATGGATGGAAAAGCTCAGTGCACTCATTTTTTATTCATTTTGTCTCGCGTGTCCGTGCCTTTGAGTTCAGAAAAAGCCCGGTGAGTAATACCAGTCAAAAAATGTGGCAAGTAAGAATCAGTCAACAAACACGGTGAGTAATGTCTTGTCCTGTTATTGTCAACTGTGTCACATCATATGTTTAGTATAGCCTTCTCCGATGGCAAAATAGGATTTGTATGTGATAAACGCATGGAGACAGTCAGGCTGACGGAGAAGATTTCAGAACTATAGACATGCATCCAAACTTTAACTGAGGATGGTAAGAATGCTAGATAGTGTTTTGGATGCACCTAGCATAGTGAACTCTTCACATGATTTGGTTACGGCTGAAGTAGAGCCCGTGCAGCAGGGCAGATGGGTGATGGTTAGGGATCGCCGCTCTAGTCGCGGATCAAAGAACCGCTCTTCCATTCCGATTCACATAACAAATCGATTTGCCCCACTCAGTGAAACAACCAGCAACCATAGTCAAATGTTTGCCGGGAGCCAGAGCGCCTGACATCACAGCAAATTTAAAAGTGCTGGCTAATGCTAATCGTACATTTTCTAAGATCATTATTCATGTCGGCACTAATCATGTTCGACTCCGCCAGTCAGAGATCACCAAAATTAATATTAAAGAGGTGTGTGAACTCAAAAGTACGATGTCAGGCACTGTAATTTGCTCTGGCCCCCTTTCTGTTCGCAGGAGTGATGAGATAGTCAGTAGACTGTCGTCACTTAATCGTTGGTTGTCTGAGTGGTGTCCGCAAAATACTGTAGAATTTATAGACGATTGGAAAAGTTTTTGGTGCAAGCCTGACCTGTTGAAAAGAGATGGTATTCATCCCTCATGGGCTGGAGCTGCTCTTCTCTCTAGTAATTTGGCTCACAGTCTTAGAGCTAAAACATGACAAATTTGGCACCAGGTCAGGAAGCAGACAGACTGGCTAGACCAACCATCTGCTAGCGGCCTCGCGTCACCAAGGTCAGATAAATCCCATCACATAGAGGCTCATTCACCACATCATATAGAGACTGTGTCTGTTCCCCAAATTTGGATATCCAAAAAACGTCAGATTAAAAATTAAATTGATGTTCAACAAATAAAAAACAGATATAATACAGATATAATATAATACAGAAAGCTTGGGTTGCTGAATATTAGATCTCTTACTTCAAAATCCCGCATTGTTAATGATATGATTTCAGATCATAATCTAGATGTGCCATCTTTGACAGAAACCTGGGTAAAATGAGTCCACCCAGCAAGACAGTTATAAACATGAACCTCGTTTGAAAGGCAAAGGGGGAGGTGTTGCTGTAATTTATAATAATATCATCAAAACCATTAAGAAATCTAGTTTTAAATATACTTCTTTTGAATAAATGATAAATCACGTTTGAGAATTCTGCTCGCTACTGTATACAGGCCACCATAAAGATTTTATCAAACAATTTGCAGACTTTCTATCAGAGTTAGTCCTGGCTGCAGATAAAGTACTAATAGTTTAATACTTTAATATACATGTAGATAATGAAAAAGATGCATTGGGATTGGCATTTAAAGACATTATAAACTCAATTGGAGTTAGACAACACACTCAAAAAAAGAAATTGTTGAATGAACGTGATTTAATCAAATAAATTGTTGAATGAACGTGATTTAAACGTAGCACCCATTATGCATCTAATCAAATCAAGTAAACTTGAACTACTTTGAATATTTTATGTGAAAACAATATACATTTGTAGATTCAACATGATTGTAATATGTTAATGTAACTTCTTCACAACTAACTGAATCAAAATGTTTGTATTGTGTTAGTCTAATCAAATTTATTCTTATCCACTCAATGTCAGTAAAGCACTTCAATTCAACAAGATTCTGCCTTGTTACATAAACTAGTTAATGTCTTGGTTTGGTAGTTGATTGAGCATTAATGAAGACACCTGATGTTAACAAGCAGAATCACTGAAGGAGAAAACCATCATTTTTAAGTCACCGTTATGGAGATCCGTGTTTGCTTTAGTTGGGCTCTTGACCCTTATATCATTAACTTCATATTTTAATTTACTGTTGTATCTGAGTTATACCTGTCAGATGAACAAAGATAAAAAATTATAAAATGATGTTGGCCATATAATGACATTCATCGTTTGAAATTTATGTTTGTGATTTATTCTGTTGGTTAGTGTATAACTGAGATTCTGCATAAATGTCCAGAATGTTAAATATAATATAATGGATTTCTCAAAAAAGTTGTTTTAAAAAAACTTTCTTTTAGGCACACACAGACCTCAAGATTCAGTTAATGCTTCTCAACAACGGTGACGAGTAGAATATTCAAGTACCATACCATACCATCTTCTTCCGCTCATCCGGGGCCGGGTCGAGGGGGCAGCAGTCTAAGCAGAGATGCCCAGACTTCCCTCTCCCTGGACACTTCCTCCAGCTCTTCTGGGGGGATACCGAGGCGTTCCCAGGCCAGCCAGGAGACATAGTCTCTCCAGCGTGTCCTAGGTCTTCCACGGGGCCTCCGCCCAGTGGGACGTGCCCGGAACACCTCCCCAGGAAGGTGAAATATTCAAGTAGGAAAAGTAAATTACATAGACAATTCAGATCATAATTTATTCATACCGCAATGCATGATGGGAGCCATTAATGAGTTGTGATTGGTGGCAAAAAGGATTATTAATGTCACCATGGTTGAGATAGACAGGCTGATTATTGATCTCTGTGTTTATAAATAAAAATTATAGTGATTTGATCAGAATATTTTTTATTAAATATTTTAGGTTATAAGGAAAATACAGATATGCAGTAGAACCACAAAACTGTTGCTAACAAGTTTGATCAAATCATCTGAATAAGTTTCATTTTTTAGATCACAGCATGATTATGTAAAAACATAACCAACACGATCAGACCACAGTTTTCTTTGTTCATTTGACTGTTATAAATCAATAACAGCGGTCAAACAAAGTTAAAGTGAAAGTATAAGTGTCAAGAGTCCAACTAAAGCAAACACTGATCTCCATAACGGTGACTTACAATTTTAGATTTTCTCCTTCTGTGATTCTGCTTGTGATCATCAGGTGTCTTCAATAATGCTCAATCATCACTAAATTAATCACTTAATCATCGCATTAAAGCTACAATACCTAAGATTTAGATACCGCTAGAGGGCACTACATTCAAAACAACAACAACAGCTTTGCTTGATGACGACGTGGAGGAACGCGGAATGATGGGAACTGTTGTTTTCAACTCCACCGTGGATAAATCAGTCCGACGGGAATCGAAATTTAGTTGTCATGGATGAGGTAAAGTTCGATTTCTATAAACGTTGCGTTTAATGACATGCTTGTTTTCATTAAACTGAAATAACCGCAAGAAAAGTCAGGTTTAAAAGTAAATTAGTTATCACAGATGTTACTGTACGAGTCACTAGACGAAGCTATGGTGGAGAGGGTTTGAAGGGGCAGGTCTCTTGCAAGGAGTTGACGTGGCTGGTCCTCCTTGGTAACTTTATAAAAATAAAAAATCAATGTAAATGTACATTTGACACATCTTTTCATGTCGTGTAAGTATTCAAACACAGCTACAGTTTCACAAAATTAACGTTAAGGGGGTCGCACACCGGACGAGAAGCTGCAGCGCTGCGTCGCGCCACATCTTTAAAATTCGAACACATTATTATATATAAGTGCACACATACCTCACATACCAACGTCTCAGGACCGTGTTCAAAATCCTGCTGCGCCACAGAGCGCCATTTACATAGTTTTATATAAAATTTTAATTAGTTTTGTCTCAAATCGTTGCTAATGGATCCTGACTTCGCCCTATGCTGCAATATGCATTTTTTGCATTCATTTACAGAAATCAGCTGCTTGAATGACAATTGCTGATGTTATTATTAGATTTTTCAGGTGAGATTCTCAATTCATTCAGTGAACGGATGCTCTGAGGTAAAGTTTTCAGAATGCAGACTCAGCAACGATTGTATTTAATTGTACAGTACAATCATAACATAGAACAGAAATTATCTTAATTTCCTGTCATTAAACATAACAATATTGCTGGCCATACACTGATGAGAAAGTGCGCGTCCGGTCTGCGATACTGTGGAGTTGTCCTAAACGTGGCGCGGCGCTTCTCGTCCGGTGTGCGACCCCCTTTACAGCCAACAGTTCACATTCCGAGAATAAATGAAAAGAATAATTGTGCTCCATTCCATAACAGACGCGCGAAACAAGCTGACGTTTGTTGCTTGATAGACGCTAACGCACAACTACAACTACCGCATTTGTCCAGGACTACACGTAGTACGAGCGGAAACCGAGGTAAGCGGATATGATGCGATTGACTCGTGACTCCCAGCTCACCCCTGCTCACACGCCCTGTTTCCTTGGTTAAAATCTCAATTTTCTCGCGATTTAAACATTGTTTGAAACATTTGGAATATTGTGAGTTATCATCTTAACTAAATATATAACACTGGCCTTGTGATTTTGGGATATTTTAATGCAAAAATCTTAGGTATTCCACCTTTAACTATTTTCAGGCGTTGCGTTTTAACATTACGCATGCTGCACTCATGGTACGACAGGGAAGTTTCCTGATTATTACGCAGGAATGAGAGTATAGTTCCTAGTCATATCAGCCTAGAAAATCGCAACTTTACATTTTCCGTCTGTCTAAGTGCACGATGTAACTATAGAAGAGTCAAGTTTTAAATAGGAACAATATCGAAACACTTTGGTCATTTTTTTGAGAAAAATGCTACTGGTCTTGTGCACTTCAGTGATGTATGCTAAGCTATGCTAAAAGTGGTGCCGCCAGAACCGGAGATCGGCTGAATGGATTCAAAAAAGGTAAAACTCAACAGTTTAACTCTAGGGGAGTTGTAAAATGAGCGTATTTCCACAAAAAGTGGAGTATCCCTTTAAGTGCCCCATTGACATGACAGTCATCAGCACTGATCCTCTACAACTCGTCTCCATACTGCTGACTTCCAAACAGATGGCAACGGACAAATACTCTAAATGTTTCAATCCAATCTGACTTGTAATGCTGCCCGAATCACACACTGTTCTTTCGTTGGCCAGAGGAGAACTGGCCCCTGACTGAACCTGGTTTCTCCCAAGGTTTTGTTCTCCACTCTGTCACCTGATGCGAGTTTTGGTTCCTTGCCACAGTCGCCTTGGCATTTGGCATGCTTAGTTGGGGACATTTAATATTCAACAATATTACTGATCTGTGTTGTATTATTTTCATGTTATCACTGTGAAGCTTCTTTGATTCAATCTGTATTGTAAAAAGCGCTATATAAATAAAGGTAACTTGACTTGACTTTAAATTTACACATTAATTGGTTGTGGTGGTTAACCTGCAATTTACACAGCTCCGATGTATAGTTCAAAATAACTTTTCTGGTAACAAGCTACTGTTTCCAATGATTAGTGGTGTAGCGCAAAGATCACTGTTTTTAATGTCACATTAAAATACTAATAATTCTTAATAATAATAAAAATAAATAATACTTTACTGCAGAGTGAGTGGAGGTTAATAACTGTCAGCTCTGTCATCTATGTAGGCTGGCGCTGGTCAAATTAATTCTGTCTTCCTTCTCTCATACGATGTAAAGTCATTTCAGTGAATCAGTCAGTCCTAAATGTCTCTTTCTTTCTAATAAACAGAATTAAAAAGGCTGATTCATATAGTATAAATGTATCTTTAAGTTTGATGTTGTCAACCTCATTGATATTGTTCATTCAAAAAACAATACTGATATAATAATAAATTATAATATAATAGAAGCATTGAAGTCCACTCTATTGCACCAAGATCCACCCACTTGGAGATTTCTGGTCTCGCCACTGAAACCTTATGACACTTTCACTTCACTTGTGTTTATATTCATAGTCACGGTCATTGTGGCCCTATTTATGCATTTGATAGACACTTTTATCCAAAGCAGCTTACACTGATTTCAAGGTTAACTGATTAACACGTTCCCTTGGAATCGACCATGACTTTAGCAACGGCATGCTCAACTGTACTTGCACAAAAACTACAAACTGGAACGTAAACAAGGCAGAATAGGTGAGGAAAATGATCCAGAATAGACAGAAATGGAAGGATCTAGAAATTAGACTAAAACAAGAATGATTGGCAAGGAAAACAAAACCAAAGAGATAGGAGCATAATACAACCAGGGGACAAAGACAGTACTATCAGGACTGACAGAATCATGAGAGTTTCTGGTAACACTTTATTTTAGGGTGTCATTGTTACATTATGTTCCATGTAGTAATAACAGTAAATGATGCATAATTACATGCAACTAACGCTCAACCAAACCCTAATCCTACCCTAACCCTAAAGGTAAGTACATGTTATTAATTAACATGACTCAGTACTTAAATGAATAATTACACTGTAACAATGACACCCTAAAATAAAGTGTAACTAAGTTTCGTTATTGATATTAAAGTAATTTCATGATATCCAAGAGCAAAAACTTTGAGTTCATGCGTGTTAATGATGCAGCTGACTGTGGCACACTTGGACACTTACCATTTGGAAAGAAGGTTCTGGATCAACAGAGCAGTAATGTCCAATTACAGTTTCTCTTCAGGAAAAACCAAAATGGAAAACATTTAGTTTCTGTTTCAATGGTTTTCTTTTTGCATGTATTGCAGGTCTCTGCTGGCAGGCAAAAGCAGCGGGGAGGGACGGTCCCGGCGGAGAGAAGGCAGTTCTGTAGCTGGCCGTGTAAGTGTGGTGTTCGGCAGCCATGCGCCCCTGGTGTCAGCTCCATCTTGGACGGCTGCGGCTGCTGCAAAACCTGTGCACGGCAGATTGGGGAATCATGCAACGAGAGGGACGTCTGTGACCCTCACAAGAGCATGTACTGTGACTTTTCCAAAGACCAGCCACGTTATGAGGTTGGCATCTGTGCTTGTGAGTGAACGTTTTATGGAAAACCCTGTTTGGTTATTACAACATCACAGAATCTCTAAACTTACTTGTTAAATGTAAATGTTTTCAGAGAATAAAGCTGCGTAATACAGAGCCCCACACATGATATTCGGGGAAAAAATACTATGGCCTTGAATTAAGAATTCATTCCCCTGACTAAGGGACCACATTCCGTTGATTTGTAAATCCTGGCGAAGGAATAGTTAATATTTACTATAAAAAAACATAATTAAAATTTACTCACCCCCATGTTATCCAAGATGTTGGTCTTTCTTCAGTCAAAAAGAAATGAAGGTTTTCGAGGAAAACATTTCAGGATTTTTCTCCATATAGTGGACTTCCAACGGGTTGAAGGTCCAAATAGCAGTTTCAGTGCAGCTTCAAAGGCTCTGCACGATCTCAATTGAGGAATAAGGGTCTTATCTAGCCAAACATCAGCCATTTTCCAAAAAAAACGTATATATATATATTACACTTTTTAAGCACAAAGAGCTGTGATGTGCCACCCATTACATAATCACGTTGAAAGGTCAAGCGTGATGTAGGCGGAAGTACAAACCTAGTGTTAACAAAACAAACATGCAAAGATAGTCAAATGCCATTTACTAAATAAATAAGTAAAAGGTAAAACAATGATGTCGGATGATTTTGAAGTTGAAGGAGAAAATGAGATGGAGTTTTTCGTCCTATATTTTCCGGCGACGTCACGCGTGACCTGTCCATCGTGATTACATGATGTGTGAACTCGTGGACATGCAAGCCAAGCATTTGTGGTTAAAAATTATTTTTATTTTGTTAGAAAATAACCCTTATTCCTCGCCTGGGATTGTGTAGATCCTTTAAAGCTGCACTGAAACTGAAATTTGGACCTTCAAACTATTGTACCCCATTGGAATCCATTATATGGAGACAAATCCTGGAATGTTTTCCCTCAAAAACCTTACTTTCTTTTTGACTGAAGAAAGAAAGACACGAACATCTTGGATGACATGGGGGTGAGTAAATTATATGGAAATTTTAATTCTTAAGTGAACTGAACCTTTAATTCATTCCCATTTTTCATGGCCACAATTTATATAAAATGAGGGAACAAACTAAAACAAGGAATTACGTTTATAAGAATTAATTTTAGTAGACCTAAATTTGCTTTTTGTACTCCATAGTCTATCCTGTCAACATGACATCATGACTTTTGCGTAAACATACAAGCCACTTTCGAGTCAGGTGGTGTGTTATCTCTACGCATTTTGAGTTATCCGCGTGTATCCGCGTGTATGCGTTTATGTCTACGCCATTAACGTCCGCGTCATTCCGTGTGTCTGTACACGCAGTCAAATCTCCAGTCATAAATGCCATTAACCCCAGTGACGGTTAAGTTTAGGGATGGGGTTGAGGTAAGTCATATCTTTTTTTTACCTAGGATGATAAGGGAACAGTCATAAATGCCATTAACCCCAGTGACGGTTAGGTTTAGGGACGGGGTTGAGGTAAGTCATATATTTATATAACGTTAAGTCAACGGCGTTCATAAACACGCTGAAAGGCGATTATGCGTCTTGATAGCACGCCAAAAATGGAAATACGAATTGGCGTGGCATACACACGCTACTTCATGAGATCAGTCTGATCCTGTATATTTTTGCAGACATGATGGGGGTTGGTTGCGACCTGAATGGGGCTCACTACGATAACGGACAGGCTTTTCAGCCCAACCCTCTCTACAAATGCACTTGCATCGCTGGAGCCATCGGCTGTACCCCTGCCTTCATCCAAAAGCCGGCAGGAATGTTGAGTCCTGCTGTGCTCCAGGGAAACTTGCCAGCAGGACTCAAGAGTAATCAAAGCCCCAAACACCAACAGGACACCACCTACAGGACCATGTCAGGTAAATGTGACCCTGTGTGTGGAGATATTAAAGAAAAAAAAAAAAAGAAAAAAAAAACATCTATTGGTTAATATTATTATTCACCACCCACACAGTTTACTACATGAGCAGAAAAAAAAGTTTTTAAAGGGGTGAAGAGGGTTATTACATTTTGATGAAAGGTTATGACAATAACACGACCCGAGATATTAAGACTTAAGATATTAAGAATTAAGATTAAATATCCTGCAATCTCTTCAGGCATATGCCTACAATCTCTAGACCTTAGTCTGTGGATCTAGAGAAAATTCTCTCCAAGAATTCTCGGAATTCAGGACAAACAATATGACTAGTTTCATACATTGGGTTTTGATGGCGCAGTGGGTATGACACATGCCTTTGGTGTGAGAGACCCAAATTCGAATCCACTGTGAGACACCAATGTGTCCCTGAGCAAGACACTTAACGCCTAGTTGCTCCAGAGGCGTGTGACCTCTGACATATATAGCAATTGTAAGCCACTTTGGATAAAGGAGTCAGCTAAATGAATAAATGTAAATGTAAATTAATCCCCACGGAGTTTGTTTGTGCCACATGTTGAGGTCAGGGATGGAAATTAACTTTTTTGTCCACCGGCGGCCACTGTGGCTGGTGGATTTCAAAATCTACCAGCCACTCAATGTTTTTTACCAGCAACTTTTTCTTGTTTTTAACTAACACAGTCTCATCCCAAAAAGTCATATAACTGACGTCTTGGGACGTCTTTTGACCATACGTCAATATCCGCCTTTTTAGGGCCCCCTTAAACGTTGGTAGATGGCGATCCCGGGCCGTCATACAACTGACGCTTTACCTTTAACGTCAGTTAGGTGACGGGTTAGGTTTAGGTCTGGGGTAGAGTTAGGATCCCATAACCTCATCTACCGACGTTTAAGGGGGCCCTAAAAAGGCGAATATTGACGTATGGTCAAAAGACGTCCCAAAACGTCAGTTATATGACGTCTTGGGATGAGACCGGGTTGTTTTAACAGACAATGTGTAACTGCAAGTGAAAATTAATACTACAAGATCTACGATACTTAACCAGTTTATTTAATCTCAAGTCTCAATCAAATACTGACATTTTCTCTTTCTCTCTTATACGCACATAAACCATGAACTGATATACATTTCGTTAAATTAGTAGGGCAGATTAAACAAAACTAAACCGCACTCTATGCTGGTGGTTGCTCTCTCTGCAAGAGTACCGTAAAACTTCAAATAATAGCAAAATCCCTGACTCTTTTACACACCTGGTGTGGTGACAGGTTTGGGTAAATAAAGGCTTTTTTAGATTCAGGTTGAATTTAAGCTTCAAAAACCCGTCAGATTGTCTGCTTTTTGGTGCCGCCAAAGCCTTTTCTGATCGGTGAGTGATGTTGATTGTTGAATAGAATGACTGGTGCGCTTGAAAGGGCGCAAGAGAGAGAAAGAGAGAGCCCCGGCTACGCACAGTCTCATCTTAAAACAACACGAGCGCTGTCTTGCTCTCTCTCCCTCATATTAATAGTAATCAAAATCAATTGACACGATAGTAAAAGGTCAGAAGACCGCAGTTTCACATGGAACATTTGGGGATTTTTAGTGATTAGAGACTCTAGGAACGACATCTCAACACTAAACTATAAAGGCCTGTCTCAAATACAAGCCGGTGCAGTTCGAAGATTTGGGAAAATAAAACCTGTTCTGTCATATTTACATCATGCGCTCGCGTCTAGCTCCCATCTCTCACGCTCAAGCCTCGACGGAAGAAGCATGCGGGTAGATGTTCACGCGGCTAGCTCTACACCATGCGCTCGCGGCTAGCTCTCCCTTTGGACACCAAACAGCCTCTCGCGCTCCCAAGTTTTCTTCCCTCATCGAGCCTTGACCAAGGGGCAACCTCCCCGTCTCTCTCTTGAAGCCAACACGGAAGTGAATTAAACTGAAATTTATCGAGTGGCCGCATGAGACTGGCTGCAAAAGTATCTCCCTCAAGTTAAAATGTCTAACTTCACAGCAGAAAAAAAAACATGTTTACAGCCTGGTGGCGAATAGTTGTTTGGTCTATATCGCTAATTTTGCCCTTCATTATGACTGTGAGGGGGTGAATTTTTTTACAACTCATCTGTTTAAATTATATTTAAGCCTTAAAGTTCTGCATAATTAAGGGCGTGGCCACTTGAGTGACGGGTGGATTCTTGCCGCCGCTTTTCAATGCTAGTGTGTCTCTTAGCGTCACCCTCAGCTGTGTTTGTGCTTTTTACGAGATTATTTCATACAATTTAATACATGTATTATACCTTTGCCCGTGCACGCCGTTGGATTCCGTCGTGTTGAGCATGGAGAGAACGACCAGCGCTGTGTTTCCAGCTGTTTCCCTCACATGCACTAATGGATGTCTGATGATTTCAGTGCTTTCTCTCCATCCATGCAATAGATGCACACCCTTGAATGAGCGGGGGTTTCTAGTTCATATACTTGAACTTCTGAGGTAATATCTTTGGTTTGACCCATCTGAGAAACTGAGAGGCGGCCAAAATCAGATTGTAAAATGGACTGAATAAAGCTCTTTACGAACTTGACGTGAGATGCCGACTGACATGTGCTTGCGTTGAATCACCGTCACATCCACAAGCTTAGAGCAATATTCTAAGTAACGAATACATTTTTAACTAGCAGAATAATAATGCACCACGATGCACATATTGGACTGCTTGTATGTTGTGAGAAATGTGTGTGATCTGTGTTATGTACTTGCATACATGCTCTAAACCAATTGCCCCTTGTGAGATTAATAAAGTTGATAAAAAAGTAAATAGTGTCCCTTTTAGTTACGTCTTAACTATTATAATATTTCGAAGGGCAAAAACATGAACTTTAACCATTGGCTTTACTTTTTCAATTCAGCGCGAGGGTAGTAGCACATAGCATTAGTACCTCAGCTCCACCCGCGTCCCGCCTCTTTGCTCATTTTAATTTATCTGGTAGTGACGAGAGGTGATGCAATGCTAAGATGGCGACGGCCGGCCCCGCCCACTTTAGGCTTCAAAAATGCTCTCCAGAAACCTATGGGTGACGTCACGGATACTACGTCCATATTTTTTACAGTCTATGGCCTCGACTGAAGAAGCGTGCAGGTGTTGAAGGTGTGCCTCCTCTAAAAGTGTCCGCCGTTCAGGTGAAACGGGTGAAAACAGTATGCTATTTTTTTTTTTACCCGCCACGGTGGCCGGTAGGTGAAGTGAGTTTACCCACCACAACACAAAATCACCCGCATTTGGCTGGTGCTAATTTCCATCCTTGGTAGAGTTTAGCATGACTGATGCCCCTTTGCGTTCAGGACAAGTTTCTGTTGCTGAGAACGGTGCATATTCCGGGAATTCTTGGAGAGATGCACAGACTAAGGTCCAGAGATTGGAGGCACCCTCAGACTGGTTCTCCTTGTTGCCTCCAGTGCCTCTTTGACTCCCTTGCTGAGAGATAATCACCCTTTCAGACAGGCTTGGTTTACTTAGACTTCTGTGGTCCTGAAACCGAATGGTGTTCTCAATCTTATAATATTATGAATGATCTTTTAAGTGTGCCTCCTCAGTTTTCATAATTACAGACCAAAAGCTTGGGAATATTAAAGGGGTCATGAACTGGCTTTTTAAATTTTATTATATTGTTGTCTGAGGTCAACTTATGACGTTCGCTTGGATTTTACATTCAAAAACATCAAAATGAATAAGTAATAGGTTATTTTCTACCCTAGTTTTGAGCCTAGCTGATAAACGCTCGTTCTTAATGGGCGGCTTGCACTGAAGTCATGGAAGTAAACGCCCACTGCTGTGAGTGGATAACAGTTTTGCTTATTATAATGAGTTTCAACTCACCCGTCGATGCACTTGGGGGAAATTGTTCTGAAAACGTCCAATGTTGTAAAATGGCAAACGGAATGATTCGCATACATGTTCGACCCAGAGTGTGTGTGTTGTACCATTCCTGTCGGATCCAATATAGACGGCGCAGCACCTTTCTTTAATCTTAATCGGTCAGCAAAATCCAGTCTTGTTTACAAAACAATCCTTAGTATAATGAAGCGAACAGACGGACAGTGTGTCTGCTGGAACGTCATTAAAAATAAAGTTTATCCATGCAGTCCTATTGGAATCCAGAGGAAGCATATGCAGCGACTGTCTTCCACAACCAGGCACGGCACAATATTTTGTATTGCTCGGTAGCTCGATCCGGTTTGTCATCACCAATGTTATTTAGCTATGCGTGTAATACGTGAATCGGTGGGCGGGGTTAACGGCCGTGTTGAAGTCTATGGTTGAAGTAGGCGTTGATCTTCTTCTGCGGGGGTGGTGTTTTATCCTCTTTGACGTCATTGTTCCCCACTTTGAAAAACGAGTCGTTTGCTGAGCCTGGTGTCAATAAAAGCTTTTATTGGACTAACAAGGACGTTTTCAGTTCTGAAACTTACAGGATATTCTTATAATACAATGACCTCTTAGACGTCAAAAGATCAAGGAAAATTAGATTTTTCAGTTCATCACCCCTTTAAAATCTTTATCGTTTAAGTATAATATAACTAATTCAATTTGTTCATGTTGCTGCCATTGAAGAGAATTTATATTGTACTTCCATTAAATCATTTAATATCATGGGTTCGCTCCAGCATTTCTTAGGGATTTTTAGATTTACAGTTTTTGGTTTGAATAAAATACATTTGTGGTTAACACTTCTTGAAGAGACTTTCATTACTTACTTGCACGTACTTACACGTAAAGCTGTTGAGTGCTTTAAAAATGTAAGTTGGCACATGAGGACTAACTTTTGTTCTTTTTTCGGAAGTAAATACGGGGACATTTAATATTCAACAATATTATTGATCTGTGTTGTATTATTTTCATGTTATCACCATGAAGCTGCTTTGATACAATCTGTATTGTAAAAAGCTCTATATAAATAAATGTGACTTGACTAAATATAATGCAGCAAGCACATAGACTCACAAGCACCTAGACTTGCCAAAGTAATATGTAGCATGACATTGCATTTGTATATTGATTTATTCATAACTAGATTTATTCATAATTTACCCATGGTAAATTAGCTTTCTGGGATGTCCTGTTAGAATGTGAAGCCTGAAGAATAACTATAAAGTAGTCATAGATTAAATGTGAAGTCTGGGGTGAGGTCAGATGTTTCAATGTGTGCTGTGGGATGACATAGTGCTTTGTGACTGTAACACTGAAAGCTTACAGGGATCCTCCCTTAGCCTGGAAGAAGAACTGTTTGGTCCAAACCACACCCTGGTCACCCTGTTCGCGCACCTGTGGCATCGGCATCTCTGTACGCGTCAACAACAACAACGGCAAGTGTGAGATGAGAAAAGAACGGCGACTCTGTCTGCTTCGACCATGTGATAAAAATGCTCTAAAGGGACTGAAGGTAAGAGATCTATCCTAACATCACATGCTAAGCAAGGTTAAACTAGAAAATAAAATCAACATGGATTAAGACACTTGAGCGATACTTTACAATGTCTTTGCATTGTGTACCAAAATATTACGCCAGGTGATAATTTTCAGAAACGATCAGAAACGTTGGGGCGGGCTTTACACGATGACGACAGCACAGCGACGTGAAGCAGATTTAGTACATTTATAAAAGGGGTGTGACGGTTACAGTTGAGCACTGTCATTAGAACTCTATAACCGCCAAAACCATGTTATTAAGACATTTTTTTCACAAACATTTTTTTATCATAGAGAATGAGGGAAACGGAGGCCGAGTTAATGGTGCTTCAAAGACTGATCAGAGCTGACCGTTATACTGATCAGAGCACGTGCTGACACGTAGTAAAGCCTTGTTTATACTTGACGCGTCCGCACGAGCGCGAAGGTGCGCGGCAAAAATGACGCGTTCAGTGCGCAAGTCCGACCCCATTTCCCTGCTGGCTGTGTGCATGGCTTTTTTGTAGCGCCGCCGCGTCCGAGGATGAACGACTTCAAGCCGAATCTGCCCGAGCATGTATGTCTCACCCTTAGACAGTAAGCAGTTTGCGTGTCTAAATTGCAAAGTTCATTGCAAAGTTTTTTTTTTTTTTTTTTTGTTAAGGTTTTGTTTACTATGTGTGATAATGGAAAGCACATTCACTTATAGTTGTCTAGTTGTTAATTTTAAAAAAACGTATCACGAAAAGGCGTTTCCCGAAAGCATCGTTAGCCAACTATGGTCGCAAGTTCCGTTGTTATCAGCATAGTTCAACGATTCAGTGTTTCCCGAAACCCTCGTTCCAACGAACATTCGCAAACGGCATCGCAAAGTTGTGTGGTTTGAACGACAGCTCTCGACCTGGTTAGAGGCATCTTTTCTATATTGCATGTCATTTGGAGGTAATAAATCCTTATATTGAGCAAAATAAGCAAGCTGACATTCAGTACAACCGGTGTCTTTTATTTAGAATACATACAAATGGAATTTACGTCTTTTAGTTTAAGATTTGAAGTAACGTGTTTGAAGAGTGCGCATGTGCGAACGTGCATACTATGTAAGAACGAGCCAAATATTGAGTCTGGCAGTGTTGTAGTACTCGAGACTCGGACTCGTCTCGGACTCGGTCTCGAGACCATATTTTAATGGTCTTGGTCTTGTCATGGACTCGTGTCCATTTGGACTCGGAATTGACTCGTACTCGAACATTTTTTTTTTAGGACTCGGAATTATTCCCGAGTCCACTCGAGTTCAATTAAAAATATTTTTCATGATTATTAATGTATGTTAATAAAATATTTCTTTAAATAGATTGACACGCCCAGTGATTGGTGATTTTCTAGTGCGCAACTGCGCATGACAAATTGTAATAAAATTACTTTTAACACCACCTACTATGTGGCCTTTTTACCCTAAACTGATCATATTTTTTAAACTCTAAGTAAATTCAGTAAAAAAAAAAAAAAAAAAAAAAAAAAAAAAGGATTTCTCTAAGTAAATAAAAGTAAATTAGGTAATCAACCCTCACTGGTACCCTCACTGGTCTCGGTCTCGTCTCGGACTCGACCGTCTCTGGTCTCGGACTCGACTCGGACTCGACTCTCTATGGACTCGGTCTTGACTCGGACTCGACTCTCTCTGGTCTCGGTGTCGACTCGGACTCGAGTGAGGTGGTCTCGACTACAACACTGGAGTCTGGTAATAAAGCAAAACAACTGAGAACAATTAGAAAAAGTCCTCAGATGACATGTCTGTAATTTATATAAAACAAATCTAGCATTAATTGGATTTCAAACAGTTTCATTAAGAGTAGTTATTCCTCCACCACGTGCGAAACCAACGTGGTTGAACGATACTTTGCGACAGTGGGTTTCGGGAAACAGTCGTGACTAGCTAGTTGATTTTTCCAACGATACATTGTACTATAGTGAATCAGCGAACTACGTCGTTGTACGGGAAACGCACCCCAGATTGTCTGCTCGTTTATTCAAACAGACGAACGTCGCTCTGCATACGTCATCTCTGATTGGTTTTAGGTCTATCCAATTGCGCCTTTGAGGGATTTGAGCTTTGTCCGTTCGTGACGCCCCTCTTGAAATGATTTGTCTATGAAGCTTTGCCAGACCATAACTCAGTTACAAACTGAGATGGTCTGGTTTTAACCAGGCTACCTGACACGTGTTGTCTAACTCCAATAGAGTTCAGAATGTCTTCAAATGCCAATCCCAATGCATCTTTTTTATTATCTACATGTTAAAATCACCAACAATTAGGACTTTATCTGCAGCCAGTACTAACTCTGATAGAAAATCAGCAATTTCTTTGATAAAGTCTGTATGGTGCCTTGGTGGCCTTTATACTGTATATTAGCCTGCACAAATCTCAAACGTGATTTATCATTCACATTAGATTTTGTTACATTAAGCATCAACACTTCAAAATAATTCTATTTGAAACTAGACTTGTTAGTAATTATGGAAATATTATTTCAAATTACAGCAACATTATTACTTACAAGTGCTTTTGAAGTAAGGGATTGAATATTCAGCAACCCAAGCTTTATCATTTGTTCGTTTGTATTATATCCGTTTTTTTTATTTGATGAACATCAATTATATTTTTACCCTTAGATGGGTTCGGACGTTTTTTTATTTTTTTTATTTCCTAATTCAGGGAACAGAAACAGTCTGTATATGATGATATCTAGGCAAAAGAGTCTCTATGTGATGGGATTTATCTGACCTTGGTGACGTGAAACAGTCAGTGTTTAGCCAGTCTGTCTGCTTCCTGACCTGAGCCCGAGATTATCATGTTTGGGCTCTAAGACTATGTGCCATATTACTAGAGAGAAGAGCAGCACCAGCCCAGAAGTCTCTTTTCAACAGGTCAGGTTGACTTTTCCACAAAACTACCCCAAAAACTTTTCCCAATTGTCTATGAATTCTATATTATTTAGCAGACACCACTTCAACAGTCTACTAACTCTCATCCCTCCTTTGAAGAGGAAGGGGGCCATACATGTGCCTGACATTGTACTTTTGAGTTCACACACCTACTGTATTTAAAGGATGAGTTCACTTTTGAAAAAAAAACTTTTGCTGATAATTTACTCACCCCCATGTCATCCAAGATGTCCATGTCTTTCTTTCCTCAGTCGAAAAGAAATTAAGGTTTTTGATTAAAACATTCCAGGATTTTTCTCCTTATAATGGACTTCCATGGGAACCAGGTCCAACCGAGGTCCAAACGACAGTTATAACAGTTACAGATGCAGCTTCAAATGTCTTTAAACGACACCAAACGATGAATAAGGGTCTTATCATGCGAAACGATCGGTTATTTCAAAACTTATTCCAAAAATTTAACTTTTCTAAGGACAAATGCTAGCCTTTCTCCATTCTGTAAGGTGCGTTTGCAACGTCACGTAATACGTAATTACGTTCAAAAGGTCACGGGCGACGTAGCCGGAAGTACAGAGTCAGAGTGTTTACAAGTTGAACGCATAGGTTGAACGTGGAAACTAACTCAAACGCCGTTTACAAAAAAGGAATTAAATAACACAGTCTCATCCCAAAAAGTCATATAACTGACGTTTTGGGACGTATTTTGACCATACGTCAATATCCGCCTTTTTAGGGCCCCCTTAAACGTCGGTAGATGGCGATCCCGGGCAGTCATACAACTGACGCTTTACCTTTAACGTCAGTTAGGTGACGGGTTAGGTTTAGGGTTAGGTTTAGGTATGGGGTAGAGTTAGGATCCCATAACCTCATCTACCGACGTTTAAGGGGGCCCTAAAAAGGCGAATATTGACGTATGGTCAAAAGACGTCCCAAAACGTCAGTTATATGACGTCTTGGGATGAGACCGGGTTGAATTAAAAGGTAAAACAACGATGTCGGACGATTTTGATTCTGTACTTTCGGCTACGTCGCCCGTGACCTTTTGAACGTAATTACGTATTACGTGACGTTGCAAACGCGCCTCACAATATATTACAAGGCTAGCATTTGTCCTTAGAAAAGTTACATTTTTGGAATAAGCTTTGAAATAACCGATCGTTTCGCATGATAAGACCCTTATTCATCGTTTGGTGTCGTTTAAAGACATTTGAAGCTGCATCTGAAACGGTTATTAACTGTCGTTTCGACCTCGGTTGTACCTGGTTCCCATTGAAGTCCATTATAAGGAGAAAAATCCTGGAATGTTTTCATCAAAAACCTAAATTTCTTTTCGACTGAGGAAAGAAAGACATGGACATCTTGGATGACATGAGGGTGAGTAATTTATCAGCAAAAGTTTTTTCAAAAGTGAACTAATCCTTTAACGTTAATTTTAGTGATCTCTAACATCATTAGTGCCAACGTGAATAATGGACTTAATCTTATAGTAGAGGTCCTGGGTAAGATTTGTGTGCACTTTATTTAGCGGAGAATATCTCAACTGTTCTAGACTAATATGACTCCATTGAACAATGTGGGATGTGTGCCAAAATCTTTAACCGGGACGAGAGTCCTGAAAATGACCACATTAGGTGACACTATAATGACACCACAGGTGAATGGGACTTTTTCTTCCCTTTATAGATATCCTCATACATTTCTAACAGATTAATCTTCATATTAAGAGAAATACATTTTGTATTACACTTTGTCTAAAAAATAAAATAAAATAAAAGCTACATATTTTCTGAGGAGATCACAATGTTCACAATGACCATGATTATAAGGTCATAGAAGAGTAAGCATTCTGATTTAATATAAAGAAAATGGCTAAAAAACAGTCAACCTATTACACACATGAGGTCATTGCAGAACACATGGCTGTCAAACAAGATGATTTGAGATCAAGAAAAGTAAGGAAATCAACTCTTTATTCTTTGTGTTGGCGTGTACATTTACAGTATGTGTCATTATCATTTGAGTTGTATTTTTGTGTATTTAAATAATTATAATGAATTTGTATCACTTTTATATTTATTTTGGTGTGTATTGTATCTAGCTAACAACAGTTTGTCCTCCAAGTTAATGAATTCAGACTCTTTTCTGTGGATGGTCAATCGCTTCTCCAAAGAAGTGACACATGAGAGTGACCGTGTCCCTGGATTCACAGCTGTGAATGCAGAAGAAATGTTGGAATAAATAAATGTGGAAATAAATAAATGTGTGAAAAAATACAATTATACATACATAAGGAAATAAACTTATAAATACTAATTTATTTGTACTTTTTTACATTTCTTTAATTTCTGTATTTTTGCTTTTTTACATATCTTTGTATATTTATTTATGTATTTATTTATTTTTAATTAAGTCAGCTTTGGCATTCCATACCCGCAAACACGCAATCATAGAAAATCTCTAGCTTCAAGAGGTTTTATGTACGCATATTTAATGAGATATTGCCTAATTAGCATATTTTATTTTATTTTTAAGATAAAGTGTAATACAAAAAAGTATTTCTCTTAATATTAAGATTAAACTAGAAATGTATGTGAATTTCTATAAAGGTAAAAAAAAAAAAAGTCACATTCACTTGTATTGTGATATAAGTGTCACATATTGTGGTCATTTTCAGGACTTTCGTCCCGGTTAGAGATTTTGGCACACATCACATGTTGTTCAATGGGGTCATATTAGTCTATAACAGTTGAGATATTCTCCGCCAAATGAAGTGCATACAAATCTTACCCAGGACCTCCTAGACTATTAAGGACTAGTTAAGGACCAACGAGTAGTGTTACTTTTTAGATTTGTCAAATTAGACAAATCTAACTTTCTTGTAAATTACTTTAGAAAGTTAGGAAGTCTGGAAGAAAAAATTAGATGACTAACTTTTAAGACGAGTCTAAGTAGTTTATGCAACGGCCACAAGTGTTCCTTGCTGTATTTTATTATCTAATGGAATGATGTGCGAATTAAGTATCTGAATACTTTATAAAGGAAATGTAACTTTTTTTTTTTATCTGCATACTGAAAACGGCAGTTTCTAATTCAGGGCAATATGATGTCGTCAGCTTTATATAAAGATGGATTTGCAAGAAAGTAAAAAAAAAAAAAAAAAAAAAACATCATTGACCTTTAGTTTCAGGTGTCAGTACTGATGTCAGATGACTCACAGTACTATATTATAGAATTCCTAAAGAGCTTAAGGGAAAATTACATCCATGAGGATCTTGCATTGAGTTTTCATTGAAACAAACAATCAAGAACAGGCGTGTTAGTGCCTGACACAGACACACAAAAGTCTCAACTGAAAAGAAAACCACCATAACCTGATGTTAATATGCACTTTTAATGAACAGGGACCTATTGCACAAATACCAGTTTGGAGATACGGTGCATAAACTAATCTATTTTGAAATTAAACTAGCTGTTTTTTTTTTTTCTTTTACCACCTATACACATTGTAGTGTTGACTACCCTAATACGAAGTTATTGTTAAAAAAAAAAAAAACCCTGATATTTAGCCATTTTCCAAATGGTGGCAACAGGGTTGCAACAATCACAAAGCTCAAAATAATTATTTGACATTCAAAGATTGACAATAGGGTAACGGGTTGCACCATGTCAAATCAGCTTCCTCAGCTGAAATTTATGCTTTTGTTAAGCCAGTTTAAGGAAGGTAGACACGAATGATTAAATAAAAATAGTCAATGTTAATTAATTTAACTTTATTTTATTTGAAGCTATACTACAAACCAACCTTATAATAGTGGCTTCATCATTATTTTATTAGCTTTACACAGAGATATTAAGTATATTATTAAAACCAGTTGACTTCAGCACCCTTCGCTTCATTATATGTCATTTGTGTATTTCTAAACTTCTACCCAGTTTCAGGATTTATTTATTAATTTATTTATTTTTAAAGGCTTGTGATTTTAGCTACTTCAGGTCCACATTTCCACTTCACAGATGGGAAGGGATACATGCTAACTTAAGTACTGCAAAATGTAATGGTCCATGGAATATTACTATAGGATTGAAACAATTGCTTATTTTCTGTAGGGAAGTGTTAAGCCCATTTAATTTGTGAAGAAACTATACAAGTTTATAACCAGGATAGTTCTTTATGTACTTGCTCCACCACAAAAGAATGATCAATTATATTTGAATATATGTTATATATATTTATATTTGTATAAATTACATTTATTTTTCTTTATAGCAAGAAAATTTGGACAATCAGACAAAGTTTCAGTTAATCGAAATCTAAATCTAAATCCATTGAAAAAAATAATCAATTCTTGACTATTACAAGTCATCTGTGCTAGATAACAGCAATATAAATATGAACAGAAAAAACAATATAAATACGCCGCTGAAAACCAAACATTTACATTAGCAAGGCACAAAAAAGGAATGTATAAGAATCAATGAATGAAACATTTTAATGGGAAAAAGCACAGGCTCTGAAAGGGCAAGTGACAATCCCATCAACTGGACTGAAGCTCTGTCACACAGGCAGGTCATTTTTCTTCACAACATTGACAGACAATGCATCAAAGAATGCTGAAATGAATTATTTCTTGTACTGCAAGTATATTACCTGATGAAACATAACATTTCCAAAGTTCTATTTTTGAACCCCAAATCATAAGAAATGAAAGTATTTTTCTTGTAATCCTCTCTTTCATGCACAGATGCCGAGAGGGAAAACCTGCAGAGCGAAGTTTCAGGCCAGTAAAGCGGAGAAGCTTACGTTGTCTGGCTGTAGCAGCGTTAAGAAGTACCGGCCGACGTACTGCGGCATGTGCACAGACAAGCGCTGCTGCCTTCCCAACAAGGCCACAATGCTGAACGTAGACTTCAACTGCAAAGGAGGATCTAACGTACGCTGGAAGATGCAGTGGATCACGTCTTGTGTGTGTCAGAGGAAGTGTAACGGTGACGACGACATGTTCTCAGAGCTGCACTTAATATAAAACAGAGAAACAATGCTTATTAGTTTTACTTAAAGTAAGCTATAGCATATGCACAGTTTTGGCCAAAAATACACTATGCAAGCATGTAAACGAAGACGCAAGTAATTCACAACACACTCCTGTTGCAAATGTGCTCATGCACTTTTGTGCTGGTAATAAACCTCAGTTGTCTGCCATTGAACTGAATGTGTTGGTTCAGGCAGCTCTACGCTTTTATAACATGTGTGGCATGGTTCATAAAGTTACAGTAGTTGACCAAGAAGAGGTAAGACCAAATGTGTTTTCACTAATGGAACTATCCACCTTATTTTTTTTTTTTATGTAGAGCGAGTTCAGCCATTTGTAAACTGCATGTGTCTGGCTTCCAGTGTCATCCGCTTTGTTATTTTTAGCTGAACAAAACAGCTGGTTGTGCTGCTTGATAATGCAAACTGGATTTCTTACTATATTATTTTACATTTATTGTCATAATTATAAACTAGTTTGTAGCACAAATAGTTGTAATGTTTACTGCACTTTGTTATTCTTCTAGTTATTTACCTATCCACAAGTTTCCGGGGGGCACTCTTGTAAAAAATAAAGTGGGTGAAACTTCCGGTGAGGCGGCGGAAGTAGCATTCCAATGGTATTTTGTGTGTTAGTTAGCGAAGATGCTAGCTGTTTTTCGGAGAATTATTTTACTATTTAAAGACGCAAATCTTTATGAGAGATGTCGTTACGGAGCTCAGGGACAACATGTGCTGTTCGCGGTTGTATGTATAACCGGACTAAACTAATTTAGTGGCTTAAACGGGATTGTTTTGAACATAAGCTATAAACAAAATCAGAGTGATCCTGCCAACGACTGTAGTTTCCATCACCTCCCAAAAGACGACAAATCTTTCTGTGTACATTTGTTTAAATTCTTAATATACTATAAACTCTATCAGCATGTGTTTGGCTGTTCTCAACTGATGTTACAGCTAAACTCAGAATCAAAGCCTGTGTTGACAGAATACCAAATGTGCCAGTAATGTATTCAAGCAGCACATTCATTTATAATTTTGAATAAACTCCAAAGCACAATGACTAAGTGTGTATTTTTCATTTTAATTGTTTGTCAGCTCGCACAACTTTCTGTCACCATGCCTTGATGAGTATTGATTATTAATAATGTTATTATAATACTCCCAATCAACGACTGCGGAGGGTAAAGGTACTGTTATTTCACCCTTTTGAATTTCGTTGAGGTTGTGTTCCCACATCGTTAGCTAGTTTGGATCGCTATAACTTGAATGACTGTCAACTGTTGAATGAACGAGTGTCAAGCATGTCAAATCGCGCTTTGTTTACTTCCAACCGGAAGTCGCGCCCACTTTTGACGCAAGGCCTCATGGGGCGTAGGAAACTTGTGAATAGCAGCTAATGAATCAGAAGTCTCGCACATTCACAAAAATAGTAAAATAAGGTGGATAGCGTTCCTAGAGTCGACGCAGAAAGTGCAGTGTGTACTTGTGTTATGAAATGACTTTCATAAGCACAAGTGAAATTGTGTCTGCGTTCACATATTTGAGTAGAGTATGTTTCAGGCCTAAACGTCCAACTGTCAAAACAAATCAAAATCAGTGTTTTACTCTGTTGTCTGGAATATGGCAAGTAATGAAGTAGGGGAGGGCATTTTGTAAACACTTTAATGAAGCAATGTCAAACATGTTAAAACACGTCTTGCTTTAACTCGGACTCAAATTCTCAGTCACGGGTACATGCCGAGATAACATTATCAAGTGAATTTGTAGGATAACAAGCTGACCTTCAAAAACTCAGCTCAGAGGTTAAACATTGATATGCTTCTGAATAAGTTAAAAAAAATTAACACATCTACACTACGCATTATCCTGGAGTGAAGCTCATCCAACTAGAGGTGACTCTGAAAACAGAAACCGTGCCAAAAGCAAGGTCTATAATGGAATAACCAGAGAAAGCCATCTTTTAGCATTCCTATTCATGTTCAACTGCATACATATTCATGAAGCGAAAATATATTTTTCATAGCTCAAGGTCTGAACAGAGGACAAGATAAAAGTTATTTAAAACAGAGCATTAACGTGGTGTATAAGGGGAAAGCTATTATTAATATAAATAATATATTCAGGTGCAAACTGAAGTCAAGAGTCGAATGAACCGGGACAGCATACACTCCCATCGGTAGCAAATGCGCATTTGCATAGAGCTGAACTCTTTTCAACTTTGAAACAATTCATCAACTCTCATTGAATATGATTGACTTCCAGAAAATTAGTCATTTCTTACCAGTTTTGTATCTTGACGGTGCTGTTAAAAGACCAAATTCAACATACACCTTAAGTGTTCTTCCATAGAAAATCCTTATAGAGGAAATAAGGTCAACTCCGTCGCAAAACCTTTGGTCTAAAAACACTTTGGTAACCTATTCAACCGTTCTCTGAGATTTGTTTTCATGATAATCGACTGTAAAGAGTTTTATCTCTAAAAATTGTGTACCGTATAACGCTATAGGGCATAGAGTAATAAAACTAGTGGTATTAACTAGCGATTTTTATTTTTCATTACTCTATGCCCTATATACTAGCGTTATATGCTACACAGTTTTTAGAGATAAAACTCTTTACATTCGATTATCATGAAAATAAAGCTCAGAGAACGTTCGACTAGGTACTAACATGTTATTAGACCAAAGGTTCGTTTTGCGACGGAATTGTCCTTTAAAGGGTTAGTTCACCCAAAAATGAAAATTAAGTCATTAATTACTCACCCCCATGCTGTACCAACCCCGTAAGACCTTCGTTCGTCTTCGGAACACAAATGAAGATATTTTTGATTAAATTTGAGAGCTGTATAACTACCACATAGACTGCCTAAGGGACTGGCTCTTGACGGCCCAGAAAGTCAATGAAGAAAATGTTTAAATATTCCATGTGACTACAGTGCGAAAAAACAAACAAAAATAACGACTTTATTCGACTATTCTTTTTCTTCCTTGTTGCCCTGAGACGAGACTTCAATACGATTTCCACGACGCATGCGCGAGAATTGCGATCTCCTTTAACTACATTAGTTCAGTTCTCGCGCATGCGTCGTGGAAATCGTATGGAAGTCCCGTTTCAGGTCAACAAGGAAGAAAGGAATAGTCGTTTTTTCGCACAAAAAGTATTCTCGTCGCTTGATAAACTTATAGTTGAGCCACTGTAGTCACATGGAATATTTAAACATTTTCTTCATTGACTTTCTGGGCCGTCAAGAGCCAGTCCCTTAGGCAGTCTATGTGGTAGTTATACAGGTTTTCAAATTTAATCAAAAATATCTTCATTTGTGTTCCGAAGACCGAAGGTACAGCATGGGGGTGAGTAATTAATGACTTAATTTTCATTTTTGGGTGAACTAACCCTTTAAGGATGTCGTGCTGTTTGGAGTGATTGAAATACTGTGGCAGGATTTGTTTATGGATCACAGGTGTGCAGAACTTGCTTTTCTGTTCACATATATTTGAGAGGTGATCTTAATATTCATGGCTTGTAACAGATTGATAACTGACAGGCCTGTGTTGCAGTTGTATGGGTCTTTTGCTCTCCAGGTCTCTGTGCCAGTCATAAGAATGAAAACTATGAAACAACTAGTCTTTAGTCTAATTTCAAATTACATGATGAAAATTGTAGTCAGTAATGTAAACTATATTACTCATTTTAGGTAATATATTCAGACTACTTTTAAATTACTTTTGATCGAACTTGTTTAAAATCTCAGGGGTCTCCAAAAAAATATTTTAGGTCAAAGGGGTTTGTCTGACAAAAAAAAAAAAAAAGTTTGGGAATCCCTGCATTACATGAACAAATAATAATAAACACGAAAACAGCAATGACATTTCACATTCTATGCTTTCAGGGATTAGTAGTTCTACATTGCGAATATAGTCAAAGCTAAATGGTATGACACAATCAGTTTTTGTAGAAAATAAAATAAAAGAATAATTAGTGAGAATGAATAAATTATGAATAATTTACTGCCAGTGTGTGAATCTAAATACGTAAATCATATAATCCATAAAAAGTAACACTAATCTGATGAGCATTTTAAAACATACTGTAAAATAATCTAATTGCAAGTACTACATTTTTTTTAATCTGATTACGCAATCCATTTTACATCACTGTCTGTATGTTAAAGGACATTACATTTAAGACCTTTTAGGACTTTATGCAAGAATTTAAGATTGATTTTAATTAAAAACCCATGAGGCAAAACCTTCTGAATGAATGATCATAGTGATGTGAAAACAAGTGTAAAGTAAAAATACAGCTAACCTGCAAACAAATCATCTGCCAACAAATGAGGATGAGAGTTTGACAGTGCCAATGACAAGACTAAAGTATTGACTGTGTATGTTGAGAGGCATTTCTTGTGTTTTACTGAAGTGTAATGAAAAATGAATCTGTGTTTCCTTCTATTAAAACTACATTATTCAGGCAATGTTTGATATTATGACTATTTGTTAACTTTTTCATACAAAAAAAAATAAAAAAAAATAAAAAAAAAAAAAATATATATATATATATATATATATAATTTTACAGGTGAAGAGCCAATATTACGTGGATGGGCAATCCCGGCCCTGGAGTGCTTCTGTCCCGCAGTGATGAGGTCCAACCCTAATTCAACACCTCTAAAAAAAAAAAAAACAATCGAGCCAATGTAATTACTTGATAATTACAGGTAGGTTTTTTACAATTAGGGAAGGAGCTCAACTCTGCAGTACCAGAAGTGATCCACAGATCCACACCACATTCACACCACTGGTTGAGCTAATGTTTCTATGTCTCTACAACAAGAAAATATAGGTCCAGAAGTACGAAAGTATTATTTATTTATATTTTTGTCTAGTATCAAAGGCCTGTTCTGGAGGTAATTGTTTCTCATTGGGCCGTAAGGTATTCTCAACCTTTTCAGGGGCTGGCTGCTGATTTTATTGCTGTTCGAATCTAGAATGTCAGTGTTTTTCTCCCACCACAAGCTCAAAAATTCCCAGACAAATTACCTACTGTTATTTTGATAAACACAAGGTCGTGTGGATTTTTAATTGCTCCACATCACTAAGTTTACAAGAAGAGATCAATTCAAAATTTACTGTTAAAATCCTTTTTGTCCACTGCCGAGCACCATAGGATAACAATTGTGCTCTGCTGTAATTTGGCTACATTTTAAAGGGGTCATGAACTGGCTTTTAAAATGTTATTATATTGTTGTCTGAGGTCAACTTAAGACGTTCGCTTGGTTTTTGCATTCAAAAACATCAAAATGAATAAGTAATAGGCTATTTTGTACCCTGGTTGTGAGCCTTCCTGAAAAACGCTCGGTTTTTATGGGCGTGTCGCACTGAAGACTTGGAAGTAAACGCCCACTGCTGTGAGTGGACAACAGTTTTGCATATTATAATGAGTCTCACTCACCCGTCGGTGTATGTAGGGGAAAACGTCCAATGTTGTCAAATGGCAACCGGATTCGCCCATACATATTCGACCCAGAGTCCGTGTGTTGCACAATATTCCTGTCAGATCCAATATAGACGGCACAGCACCATTCTTTACTCTTAATCGGTCTGCAAATCCAGTCTTGTTGACAAAACAATCCTCAGTGAAATGAAGCGAACAGACGACGATGTTTTACCCTCATCAGCTGGAACGTCATTAAAAATAAAGTTTATCCATGAAGTTCTATTGGAATCCAGAGGAAGCTTATGCAGCGACTGTCTTCTTTCACAACCAGGTACTGCAAAATATTCTGTATTGCTCGGTAGAACCGGTTTCATCACGAGGTAGGCATGTAAGTTAGGCTACTTAGCTATGCGTGTAATGCGCGAATCGGTGGGCGGGGCTAAACCGGCCGCGTTGAAGTAGGTGTTGATCTTCTTCTGCGGGGGTGGTGTTTTAACCCCTTCGACGTCATAGTTTCCCACTTTTCAAAACGAGACGTTTTCAGAGGCTGGTGTAAATAAAAGCTTTTATTGGACTAACAAGGACGTTTTCAGTTCTGAAACTTACAGGATATTCTTATAATATGATAACCTCTTAGATATCAAAAGCTCAAGGAAGATTTCTCAGTTCATCACCCCTTTAAAGATTTAGCCTACTTACACTTTTATTACTGAAATGCTGGAAAGTATTTACAGAAACAATATTTCATCACTGCTCAAAGGAGAAACCAAAGAAAAGCAAGCATTTGAAATGGCAACAACAAAAAAAGAGGCTGTATTAACTTATTTCTGCTCTATTCCACATTATTTTTAATGACATCCACCATTTTGAGATCAAATACAAGACAGTAAACTATTTTAACTATAACACGTCTATCTTCCTATTTTTAAACAGGAGAGGAGACATAAATAATCATGTAATAAATAGGATATTATTTTCCTATTTTTAAATAAAATCTACATATATTCCAATTCAAAGCACATGACATTTTATTTACAGCAGACAACCATGCGAATGACCACATGAGCAGCGTGTTCCTGGGTTTGTAGGATCACAAAACTCACACCTCAACAGCGAATACTTCACCATCCGAATGCATGAGTTTAAGAAAGGGGTGACATGCATTTATTTTTTACAGACGTCCACAGTAGAAACGATTACAGTCCGAATAGAGCTAAAGACGGTGTATTACTATGAATGGGAGAAAGTACTGTGTGAAATATGGTGGAATAAGTCCCGCCTTCTAACTAAAAGAGCCAATCGCTGATTGGTAAAGTCTTAATGCTTTTTGAGCATAAGAAACAATTTTCTTTTAAATTTAGTTGTTGTAAGATCTCATTTGTGATTTCAAATATCAAATTTAATCGTAAGCTTTGTGAACAGCTATGGAGAATTTGATGTTTACCCATTTAAAGAGATAGGAGCTGTACTAGCAGGACTAAAATAGCTGCCCGAGAGAGTTTCAAAGATGGCTGCCATCTGAAATGACTTGCCTTGAAAGGGTCTTTGCTAGAATAGTTCAGGTGGCGATGGTGAGTCTGGGTGCGTTGGGCATGAGAGGGTGTTCCAGGTGTGTGTAGTCTTCAATAAGATCTGAGATAGATGATAGTGCCTCATTAAATCCAGCCAACTCCATGCCATCCACTGCTAGATAATGATGCAAGTGAGCCTGAGGGCAGATCAAACGAAACACCATTAATACATATGGAAACTAAAATATAGGAATGTGAAGCAAAATATCAAACCATGTAGCTTTTATTTTAAATGGTCACAAGTTTGAGAGACAATACAACTATTTTCAAAGGTGAAATGTGGAACTGTTTAAGTCAAAATATAAGACTACTTCAGTCATTTGGTTTCAAGTCCTGAGGCGCCATCATCCCAATCATGGGCCGGATTTGAATTGTAAAAATACAATTCTCCTTTACTTGACATCTTAAAAGCCCAACACATGACATGAAGCCATTTACTTCCCTATAAACTGCCATCATTGAGAAAACTAGTGTCTGTGCAATAAATAAAAACACAGAAGGCCATTATGAATATGTAACGTGTGATATGCTATATATGTGATATACCTTCCTACGGTAGAGTTTCACGAAACGTTCCCTTAGTTCAAGAAAGGTAGATTTCACACATGTGTTGTTGGCCAAGGCCAACAGGGAATGTGAGTGACACACAGGAGGGACTGAACACAGGCTAGTCTTCCATCCCTCCTGATTCCATGGGACAAATGGCAGGGTGGGCTTTAGCCTAAAAAAGAAGAACACAGATTATTCTTTACTTCGAAATAGAGAGATGCATGTAAATGATCATGGATTATATACAGATCACTTCATTAAAAGAGAGATATACTACAGCTCTATTCCTACGTAGACAGCATTTTAAAGTGCCACAGGAGTGCTTCTAATGCAAAGTCTTTCCAATAGTAGACAACAACAACCACAAAAAAGATGCTGTGAGTGGGCCAAAATGTAGGAGAGCAACTTTCAAAGATAAGACAGTGGATCTAAAGAAATGTATATTTCATGCAACCTTTGCCTCTCTATCACTGCCTCTCTCTGTTTGAAACATAAAAATGCAATTTACTTTGTTTTTTTTTTTTTTGTATTTTGAGTAGTATTGTTTATTAGTGCTTCAGCACTGCTCCTCTGCATGGATGAATCGGTGATCACAAATTAGAATGGTGACATTGTACATCGTCATGACAATAAGAAGTGTCCTATTAGACCACATGTGTCAAACTCTGCTCCTGGAGGGCCACTGTCCTACAGAGGTTTTCTCCAAAACACCCGAAATCAAGAGAACCCGCTTTCTTTTTTGATACTTTTCTTGTTCACGAACCGTTCAATATTCCGGCGCAGATCTGACATCTGAACGTTTCCACGCAGCATAAGAGCACAGGCCAGATACAGGTTGTGTTTAGGGTCGGCTCTGATCAGCTGATGATCCTTGCTGAATGCATCTGAGAACATCTGATCCAGCCTACAAAACACAGCACAGCATTCACTTATTCACATGATGATGACATGAGACACTAAAGCTTCTGTGGCAGGATTTTTCAACTTCAGGCCTACAGAGTTCAGCTCTAAAGCATCGATCACAATCCAGACTTCCAATCATACGTATGCTAATGTGGGTAACAGGAGACGCAAGCTTGTGTTAATTTTTCATTTATTACTTATAGATAAATACTATATAACAAAGTTATGAATTAAGTAGTGTATTCAGATACGGACATAATTAGGCCTGAAAGTAAAATACCACTATAGTGTTCACTGTATAAATTAAATATAGATTAATCTTTGTTAAAACTGAGTTGTGTTGTTTGATTAACATTAAAGGTGCAATAGGTGTTCTGGGAAATGCTAACTTTAGCCTGATAGCATTGAAGGATACGATTCCGTCTTTACGGCAAATCGGCGTCCAAAGTCTTGCTTCCTCCAAAACACATGAACACACAAAGACCAGAAGAGAGACGACCAGAGACAACGTTATTGGATTACATCATGTGTAAACACACCGATGAGAAAATTTTCAGTTCAGTGTAGAGGCCTGCATTTCAGCCCGAGCCCGACGGGCCCCGACTTATTTACACTCCTCGGGCCGGGCCAATTTTAACGTCATAGTTCACACGCGGGCCGGGCCTCGGGCCTGTTTTAGGTTTATCTTTTTTATAGCCTATTTTAGATATTACTTAAAATAAAATATGAGAAGATGACTATTGAAAAGCAAACATAGAAAGACGTTTTATAACCTATCATACTGACATATATGACTGACAGTCTGCTCACGGCACGCACACGCGCACACAGGTTTCCCGGGAACGCGATCCGCGCGACCGGCTCGTTCTCTGTTTAGTGTCCCGCCAGCAGCAGAAGTAGTGAGCGTGACTTCAGCGCAGCTGGAAAAAGTACGACTGGATTAAAACTTTACACGGTGGATGGTGCTTTTTCTGCACGATGCTCTGTAAGAGACTGTTTAGGAGGTTGTCTTGTTGTTTTTTGTTTGATTGGACTTTAGTTTCATGAGTCTATCGGAAACTTTTGGAAATACGAATGGCCATGTTCTGTAGTAAAGACTTGATTTTTGAGGTAAGATAACCTGCATGTTTGTTTTTAATGTAATTTATCTGATTTGTTTAGATTGCATTCTCTGTATTGTATTGTATTGTAAATTGTATTGTACGAGCGCTGTTGCGAGCAGCGGAGCAGTTTGCCTCAGCTTTTCAAAAATGACAACAGACGTTTAACAAACGTTTAAACTAACGTTAACTGTCTGTGTGAATATGTTTAAGTTGTTTTATATCTATGGATTTTATTGTAGCCAAGTAAAGTGTTGATTTGAGAGGCTATATGGATCAAACATGTTTAACTCGCTGTCGGGTGCTTGGTCGTCATAAATAAATAAATAAAAAGAAACATTTGTCTTAATTAACTTTATAAAGAAATGAAAATAAGCTAAACGGTAACTACTTTGCCATTGAGGACAAAACATATCTGTTTAAATGACTGCTGCAACAGGGCAGGCTGTGTAAGGTTTTTTTTTTTTTTTTTTTTTTTTTTTTTAAATAACGGGCTCGGGTCGGGCTCGGGTCGGACTCGGGCTGATCATTCTGATGAGCTGTCGGACACGGGCCGGGCTAGGGCCTGGACGTCTCGGGCCAGGGCCGGGCTAGGGCCTAGATTTGAGGCCCGTGCAGGGCTCTAGTTCAGTGAGAAACACAGTCCTATAATAATGTTCACTTTGCCTGCCATTCTAACTCGTGAAACACACTGATGACGTATGACGCCTGTGTGTACAGGCTGTGCAGTGGTGTGAAAACACATGTTGACTGACATGGAACATGTTATTATTTCATTCGGAACAAATGCAATGATTGAACGAACATTTTACAGTCCTAAGTCTTCCACAGACGATATATATAAAACACATTTAGACGCTTAACATCATGAATTGTGATTGCTATAAGGATATGAGGAGACTTTCAATTAGCATAACAGAAAATGTCTCTGTAGACAATCACCTACTGCACATTTAATGACTAACGCCATGTCCACACTAGGCTTGCCGCGATAGACGGTGTTGACGGTGTTACCGGTTTTAAGCCCCATCACCGGTGACATCACTTTCCCACCGTGACACCGCGATGTCTTGACTTTTTTTTTTAAAGTATTCGTTTTTGCTAAAATATTTATTTGAATTAATTAAAAATAATAATTTTCAATTATTTAGTTCTGAAGAGAGCATTATAATTAAAAATGAACTGCGCAACGCGTGCCGTCACGTCACAGATCAGCAAGCATCAGGATTCCATTTAGCACGTGTGGAGACGAGAACGAGTCAAATTACAGAAAAGCAAGATAATGGCGGAAGATTTGGTGTCAAAACGCAATGAAAAAGCGCCTGTTTGGCAATATTTTGGCCAATATATATTAATGTTAATAAATGCCAATTTATAGTGTTTTACTTTTTTTTAGAGTGCTGTCATTTATGTAGGCTAAGGTCCTTTTTAAAGTTTTTATTTTATATTCGTCTCTTTTTATTTGGTTTTATCTTATTTAAACTTTGTTTAATTTATTTAGGCCTATTTTGTTTTCTTATTCGTTAATAAACGTTTTATTTTTTTTTTTTTGGGCCCACAGTTTGCCGATTTTCACTTTTTTCAGCCTATGCATGGGGTTATTTTTATTCGTTCGTTATGCTAATAAAAGTTATGTCTATATTTTATTTGTTTATTATTCTAATAAAAGTGCTGTCTAAATAAAAGTTTATTGTCAGCGAGTTTTTTTTTTGTTTTGTTTTTTTTTGTTTTTTTTGTCCATTCCAGCAATTGACGCTGAATTGCAATTGACGCTTATTTCGAAAGTGAAAGTATGTCATTTATGTAGGCTAAGGTCCGTTTTGAAGTTTTTATTTTATATTCGTCTCTTTTTAATTGGTTTTATCTCATTTAAACTTTGTGTAATTTATTTAGGCCTATTTTATTTTCTTATTCGTTAATAAACGTTTTATGGTTCTTATTTGTTTGGGCCCACATTTTGCCGATTTTCACTTTTTTCAGCCTATGCATGGGGTTATTTTTATTCGTTCGTTATGCTAATAAAAGTCTATAAATAAAAGTTTTATTATCAGCGAGTTTTTTTTTTTTGTCCATTCAAGCAATTGACGCTTATTTCGAAAGTGAAAGTATAACGCGCACGCATTTAAAAGCTATTTAACCCCCCCGCCCTGCCCTCCACGGTGACACCGGGATTACCGGTGTTGTCACACGTCGATTAACCGGTGGGAAATTTTCCTCACCGCGGCAACCCTAGTCCACACATACACCGTTTGCAGTGCAGGAGCACATGGTGTTTGCAGTGCACAACTGATCTGCAACTGTACACCACAAACATAACATTTATGCATTATTTTTATTTAAAATCCAAAAGTTGTTAATAAAAAGGGTTTTCAGCATTGTGATTCTCTTTGTACTCTCTATAGTTATAGACGCATTCACATTAAACGCGCTAAATTAAAAAAAAAAAAATATATATTCAATGCATTATCGTATTGTTCTAAATATAAGACAACCCCCAGCCCCCCATACTTTGTTTCAAAAGACAGCAATAAAGAGTGTTCATGTGATTTTATACATTGGTTGGCATTGTGAAAATAATGAATGCATAATAATCGTGAAAAACCGTGATTATTCCTCAGACTATAATCATCGCATCCCTAGTCCATTCAAACGCATGGAGACGCGAAAGAGGAAAGCCCACTCTCTGTGTGTGCGGCTGGGCGAGTACCGAATTGATGGTGTAAAAGGCAGGTGTAAGAGGAGATGAGGTGAAACTGGGTAAAAGTGACTGCAAATGTATAATGACAAACCTGCGTGGTGGTACGTTGACATCTGCAAGTGTGTAGAGAGGAGTTAGACTGGGCACGAGGTAATGTAAACGCGGGAACGGTACCAGGTTCATGGGGATCTCATTCAGATCCATGTTGAGAGAGCCCTCAAAACGTGCTGAACTGCAAGAAGAAATCGAATCGAATTAAACAGGGGATCAAATCTCTAGACAGAAAAAGAATCAAAGATAACAGTTTACCAGTTCCATTACTTTCTATAGACCATTTCACAAGATGTAAACGACACTGGTCCAGAAGCACTTCCTGTTTCAGTTTTTTAACACTACATAAAAGCTGGGATAAAATACAACCAACAGAACATTTAAAACTAAATCAAAAAGTTAAACAAACATCTTTAAGATGTTTTCTTGACATGTGAAATAAAGAAAACAGTTACAAACTGAAACAGGAAGTGCTTCTGGACCAGTGTTGTTTACATCTTTTGAAATGGTCTATAAACATTATTTTTATAACTACTTTTAAATTTACATAAAAATCAGCTTCTAGCCAGTAAAGTATTGATGAAGATTGCAGGATTGCAACCAAAGTAAAGATGATTGTGCAGGAGTCATACAGTAAGCACACAAGTCTGTTTTAATAATGCCAAGAAAATCTGTAATGTTTGTTTCATGGGTGCTTTGGTGTGCACAAATTTATAAATTATTAAGACTTCTTATTTGGTTATTTGGTCTCCTTTTGGAAAATGACCTTTTTGGAAATACACCACAACTTTCCTTTGGTGTACATTGCTGGATATAGCAGCAAAAAATGACTAAATAAAAGTGTTAAACAAGTTAAATGGTGTATGCTTAATTTCAAGATAAGTGTGCGTGACTTAACTCTCACTGTCCCACAGGTGGGACGCTTGCCATTCTATTTTTAAAACAATAATATCTTAGTAAATACCTTAAATAATATTGACAAACTATATATCATTTGAAAGCTTACAATCTCTAGTTTCCATATTTGGTGACTGATTTTCAAAATATATTACAGAGGAGCCATCATTTATCAATATGCAACAAGAATATTTTCATACTCATTAGGCGTGTTCAGACCTTTATTTTAAAATTGCAGTAAACATGAAAAATCATGAAAAAATGGTAGATACCTCAGTTTGTTTTCATGCCAAAAGTTCAAAAGATAGAATCCATTCAATTATTTTGGAAAAAAAGGTCTGAAAAGTTTGAAATATCAAGAAAAAAATAATAAATTCACCATTTGTGACATGGCAGCTAGCTATGACTTACATTCGTGTTCTTTGTATGTTTCTTAGAGGTTCAATTCATTTCAAAATCTGCCAAACTTCCCATAGTACTTCTGAATAGGATCTCTACTTCAGAAATTGTATGAAAATTGTGAAAATAATGGTTCATATCACTCAAAACACGAATGGAAATGCAGGCGCCCTTATATGGGCAGTAATGGAGTCTGGTTGAGCCCTAGTGAAAAAGTTTGGTACTGCGCCCAAACAAAATCTAACTGAAAGCTCATTTTTTTGAGATATCAACCTAAAATTTGAAACACAACTTGTTCAGATTTTTGGCTTTGATCTTTCTGCCGTTTTAGAGTAGCCCAGGTTTTGAAAATATATATTTTATGTAAAATATGAATAATTAATATTTTTACATTGTACATTTCCATAAACTCAAACTTCTATAACTTTTTTTCTGTTTCACTTTCTTAATTTATTTCACTTCTACAAAAATCTGCCAAATGTCTTCTTTAAAACAAGACCAATCATATGTCTATATTCCAAAGCATTCTTGAATTACAACCATTTAAGTTCGAAATGTGCATTTTCATGTCTATTCAAAAAAGGGGGGGTGACAGTTAAGAGGTTAATCGAGATTAAAATATTGAATCTATAAAGTCAGGGGTGAAATACATCCAATGTCTATTAATCTCAATTATTATGCACAAAATAATTCCTGTGATTCCTCTATTAAAGGTTATTTTAAAAGGTGTGAAGAGCATTCCTTTTATTATGTACTTCTCTTTTAATTCCTAATGAAGGTTTCACTACACTTTCACTACTGCATAAAGCCCAAGCTAAAATGTCCCATTTTTTAGCACATGATTTAGTACCTGGTGATATTAAGAAGTAGATTGGCCACAATGTTGTTCATGGCATCAAAAGGTTTTTCGACCTTCACCACCCCTCCTTGTCCAGAGATGATGGTACAGTCCTTCTTGATAGTACAGCTCGGTTTGCCAGTGTTGGACATGTGCTGTATCTTACCAACAATGTCCACCAGAGACTACAATAATAGTAGAGAAAAATAATTAAAATCGGTATGATCTGGTCACGCTCATGCCATTCAAAAGCTGTACGAGTTCCCATGCGTTTTTACACAAAAGAAAAAAATTGTGAAGAACATCAATACACCTCTTTTCCACACAGCAAAAGTAATCAGGGCTGAGCTTGACAATAAAGCACATTAATACTAGTATATGAGACTTGTAAGCTCCATTCCAAGTTTCCTGATGACACGATACAATAGATTTGTGTGACGATTGACGAATAGACCGTTATTTATGTCTTTATTCTATGAAAAACTTTCCATTCAGTGTCATTGGCACATCAACATACTCAAATTGTGAGTTGCAAATGGTTGAGACATGTGGCCAGTAGGGGTGTAACAGAATATAGTCACAATATGTATCGTGAATAGTGACAATCTGTATTTTGTATTGTTCACTCAAAATAAAAATGACTGTGTGGAAAATAATTTAGTTTACAGAGTTTTAATATCAGTACTACATTTTAGTTGAAACTATTATATAATATTATTAATATTCATAACATTATTATTGATATTATATATATATATATATATATATATATATATATATTATATAATTGTTTTACATTCAGTAAGTTTTGGTTTGGTTTCACACTGTAATTATGCGAGCACACTAAAGAACTTTACATGACATACGTGTGTCCTGTCGTCATCATCTATGTGGGCTGCAATCTTGACATTGATTGGTTTGTAAACGGACGTGCATCTGTCAGCATGTTGTCAATTCGGCGGGTAACTTTTGACAAGAAGGAATGAACAGATGCATATCGTTGCCACTTTACTGTTATTATTACGGCGCTACTAACAATGACACAAACTATACTCTAGGCTAGTTCAAATTCGCCACATAAACGTCCTCGTTGTGCGAACATTTTCTTATCGCCGTCAGGGAAGGCGGAGACAACTGCAAGCAATCCTGCGAGAACCTCCATAAAGTCCTGTAAATGAACTGAAAGTCCGAACCATACAGAAATGCTTTCACACTAGAAATGAATGAAACCTTTGTTCAGTTTGAATCCAGACCGAGACTACCTCTTTTCGTCAGACCAAATTTCGTCTGTTTGGTCCGGACCATGGTACGGGGGAGGTTTCACACCTGTAATTTTGATTCGTCAGAAAATCCGGACCAGACAAGGTTAACTTTTTACCATATATCTTCGAGTATCGCAACAATATCATATCATGTGTTCAGTATCGTGATATGTATCGAATTGTGAAATGAGGGTATCGTTACACCCCTAGTGGCTAGTTTTGTTCAACATCATTGTTGTCAAATTCCTTGTTGTTGTTGTTGAGAGAAGGACGTAATTACAAAATTATAATTTAGTAATTTTTAGATAGAAACTTCTAAGGTTCTTTATGGTGTTTATTTATTTATTTATTTTTGAGCTTGCAAACATCTGTGCCCATTTCATTGTATTTAAAAGTGCAGTGTGAACATTCTGCCTAACATCTGCTGCACAAGACAAAAACAAAAAAAACAAATGGGAAAAACATGAGTAGGTAACGGACGAAAGAATTGTCAGTTCTAAAACACACATTTTTACAAAGTCATACCTGGTTATCGACCGGCAAGACGCAGTCTGCATGTTCTGTAAGCTCTTTCATGGCTAGGACGCTGTTATAGGGAGAGGTGATGACATCATCCTCGGCCGTCGGGTAAACCGAGGTCACTATGCGGCACACCTCTGGGAACTCCTCTTCTAGAAGCTTCAACACAAATGTGCCTAACCCCGAACCAGTGCCTAAACACACAAATGTACGCTTATATCACCCCACGTTTCTCAACCACCAAATCTGAACACTGGTAACATGACATCAGAAGCTCACCTCCTCCCATGGAATGAATGAGGAAGAAGCACTGAAGACAGTCACAGTGTTCTGCAGCCTTACGGACCTGATCCACAATCTGCTCTCTGTAGGTCAAACCGTATGTGTGGTGGCCGACTGCCCTAAGGGTCATAGACCAATCACACGATCAATCACTGATCCAGCAGTCAAAAAAGCAATGCATAACTAAATACTAAGGGAGTAACGATACCCTCATGGCATGATACGATACATTGAACTCACGACACAATATTATTACGATACTCCAAGAAATATGGTAAAAGATTAACTGTTGATTAAAATGCTAAATTTGATATTACATTGTGGGTGTAAATGAATAGACTTGGACTTGGTGCTGGAAACCCAAAGCACAGGACAATAAAGACACCAGAATAACAATATTCATGATTCTGAAGATGAAAATACTGATTTTTTTTTTTTTTGACGAATACGCTTGCACTGTCACTAACTAGATGTATTTAAAATAATGTTGGACATTTTTTACTGGTAACATCAGACATTTGCCATTATCAGGACCCACAAATATCCCCTTACAATCAACATTATATATAGTAGATTAATGTAGTAGTGACACGAAAACTTTGCAAACTAGAATTTTTTCACGCAAAGTGATTCTCATTTGGGTGAAATATCCACGATGCATATTTGTTGCATTTTTGTTTGTGATAATCTGGTATAACAACGTTACTTACATTTCAGAACAGCTTTTGCATCAATAACACACCTATATGATGATGTTTAAGAGCTGAAATGTTTTAACACTACAAACGTGAGGCAACATGACAAGGTCTGACAAAGTTTGACTCATCTTTGGCCTTAGGTTACGACTGGTGTCATTTCAATCAAAATCAAAAGTTTCTAAATACCTGTCTAAGAAGATGACGAGCAATCGACCTTGAGCACTGGTACATGAAAAACCACTTAAACAGTCAAATCCCATAAAGTGTGACTGTTCAGTATCAGTAACATGCCTGCAGGCTGTCAGGAGCTTCTGAAGTATAAAAGCACATGGGTGTGTCGACACATGAAGAATAGTAACATAGGCTGGTTATAAAATCCATCTCTGGCGATCTGTGACAAGCAGATTGAAGGTCAACCTGCAAGGTTTTGTTTCGCAATGAAGAGTGTAGCCTATTTACATAACCAACAATTAAATAATAAAGAGGAACAAGGATAAAACAAGTAATTTAGGATGCTTAGTTTCAATAAAAGATGTTTATCATCACACAAGAACAAACAAGAACTTCACTGCGACTGCGAGAAAGGGTTGCAAAGGGGTGGACAAATAATTAAAAAGATTTTTGACTTGGATTTATTTTTGAGTAGAACTTTGTAAAAGGAAAAAGTATTTTCTTAAGCTTCTGGTTTGTGTATTTTTACTCTTAATCTATTCCACTGCCAAGCCAGTGCCAAGCCTTGCTAGCGTTTGTCATTTACAAATAATAAAAATAACATTATCTTGACATTATAACCATGAACACCAATGACAATGAATATTAATAATGAGTAATAATAAACCCAAATGAGGCCATAAACTGGACCAATAGTGTGGGGGTTTACAGGAGGGACAAAGCATTGAGCACCCAATCCTATGTAAGATCTCTGGCTAATTGAAGGAGGCGACTGCCTTGTGTCCCAAAGGTGTGAAATACTAATGTTCCCTTGCATTGACCCCGACCTGGGGATTATTCACCATGGTAACTGATGGCCCTAGTGGCTCCCTGCTGTGCTCCAAACTTGGTACATATCCAGTGTGTGTTTTCGGTCAGAGCTGCAAGGGAATGGAACTCCGTCCCATCAACAATTAGACAATGGCATGCTTTTGGTTCTTTTCAGTCTCATCTTAAAAAATGGTTACTGACAAATCAGCACTGTCAACATTAGTATTGTATTCTTGATAATAGACTTATTTTGTACCAATTGCTCTTGGCTTTGTCCCTCTCTTGTGTAGCAATTTTTCTCTTTCTCTCTCTCATGTTTTTTTGTTTTTGTTTTTGTTTTAGATAATATATGTTTATTTTATTTTATCTTGTTTTTTTTTGTTTTTTTTGTATATGTGTGATGCTCTCTGTCTCTGTTTTTAGGGTGACTGTGTAACATTCTGTCAAGGGTCTACGGATGAAAAATAGCCTCTTGGGCTAATTCTGGCACGTTTACACTTGTTTATTAATGTGCATTGACCCTGTAAATAAATAATAATAAAAAAAACATTCAGCGAGCAACGGTTCAAGTTCAGGAAAAATAAAAAAGTTGTTGGCGCAATATTGTACAAGGTGATTAAAATGCACGATGGACAAAGCAGAGTTTAGAGAAGGATTTTTTCCATGGTTCGACTTGATGGATGGTGTGATGGGTCACCGTCTCTCTGTTAGTGGCGACTCGCGAGACAATCGGGACACTATTGCAGCCACGGCCGGTGAGTTAATATACACGTTATCTTCCTAACTTAAAAAATAAATTAATTCATAATACCTGCTGAAATGGGTTGGGTTGTATGACGTTTGATCCAGAAAGGCGTGTTAGGGGCGGGGTTTAGGGCAGTGCTGTGGGGCTACTGGCCCGGCAGTGGAAACGCAAGCCAGGTGCTTGAGGCCCGAGGCCACTGTCTCGGCTCTGCTCGCTGTCAGCTCTGGCCCAGCCCTAGCCCTGCAGTGGAAATGCGGCTAATGGCTTCTTCCTGGACCTCATCAACATCCACCATCTCCGCTTTCTCCACATCTGTCTTCATCTTCAATGTCACTGTCTTGTCGAAAATGGCTGTGTCAGGCTCAAACAGGCTAGGTTTGCCCCGGATGGCCACAAGTTTCTAAATCCTTGTCTGTTGCGAATAGGAATGCACAGACGTTGACTTGAGACAGCCAGATATTATCGGACGAAAACGGCATTTTCTATTTTCGGTCAAAAGAAAAAGACGGCTGAAAATATGAGCCGAAATGATATGCTGCCCCGGCCGTCCCTCAAGTGTTCAGCGCTCAGGTTTCACTCTCGCTCTTGCTGTTATCGCTGCACTCAGTATTCTGCCCATGGTCCATTCAGACGTGTCACTCGTGCTCATCAGAAAAGCAAAGTCCGTTCAAATAATGTGCCGACATGAATCTTCTAATGTAGTAGTAGACTTGTTTCTGTTTGCAATATCCCTACTGTGCTGTAACATGGTGTGGTATAGCTGTGCTGGGCCACATAAAATGACACTAAATTTGTTTAAATTAAGTTCACATAACTGAATTATTTCAATTACATATTAATTTTGACTTAACTTTAAGGTAACGGGTTTCCTCAATTTTTTTTTAAGTTAAATCTACTGACCACTTATACAGAGTATATGCGTATCTAAGGGGTGGAAGACAAAAATCAACTCATATAAATTCTATCTTCTAACGATTTGAATCGATTCATACATCTCAAAAATCGATATTGTAATCATCTGTTAATAAAGTGATATTGACGGAACAAAGAACAGTGCAGCACCAGACAGTTTACAGAGGTCAGAGGCTTACTTCACAACAGGTCCTGCATCAATGTATAATAAAGTATAATTGAGAATGTAGCAGTGAGTACTATATTTATAATTATATATAACGTCAAAAGATCAGCAACTGATCGGAACATGCTGATAATCACACATTGCAAAAGAATTATCAGCAAGTGCTCACGCCGCAAGAGGCGAATACGAAAGACTGAGCAGCGGCGGCGTGAAAAAAAAAAACAATAGCATTAGAGTAACCCTTCATGACCTGCCATAGAACAATTCCACCAGAGTATATCTTTCTATTTTTACATGCTGTGCTGTAGGGGTGTAAAGATTCACTCAACTCACGATGCGATACGATTCACGATACCGGTTTCACGATACGATTTTCTCCCAATTTTTCCATTTTGAAATATATTTGTCAAATAGTAAAACTACATTGAAAAAAAAAATCCATTCAAGGTTGTTTCAAGCAACTCACTGTTTCTGTCTTTCTGGTCAAGAGGCACACTTAGTAAAAGACTGTAAAATTAGTACCACATTGACAGGCATTTTACATTGTAATAAAGGAAAGATTTTAATTTTGTCATAATTTGTATCATTAAACTAGAAAGAGTTACAAAAAAAGGAACACATTTAGCAAAATATGCCATAACCATCAACAAATTATTCAAAAAATAACTAAATCCATGTACACATTTAGAGAAAGAGATAGTAAAATTAATACAACACATGGTTGCCATGGAAACACCGACGCACCTTGTGATCTCCGAAGCTTTCACACTTGTCGTATTAATGACTTTTACGTGAAAACGGAGGTGATGTGCTTCTCACAGAGGTGATCATTATTAGTCTACGAAGAGTCAAAATGCCGCCACAGCTCCGATTTGAATGAGTCAACATCTACGCGAAAATGACGTCGATCGCTTAATTCTTTCCACCGTACCACACCTATCAAATAAGGGTACTGTTGGCGGTGGAAACGCAAGCCTGATCATGGTGTACCCGACCCGACCCGTACTGTACCGTACCGTACCCCTCAGTGGAAACGAGCCATAAATAGACCCTGTCAGAACAATTAATAATTAAATAAATATAAATAAATAAATAAAGGCGATGAGCAGACGGAGAGTTCAGCGCATCCGTGTACTTTCGTTTTGACATAACGTTGCGCGACATAACGGTTTTTTTTGGAAACGCATATTACAGACTCATTAGAGGGTGAAAACAATGCAGCATGAGCATGTTGAGGCTTGATCTGTCATAGTGCACAGAACGTGATACGTCAATGCGCCATCGGAAGATGGAACTATCAATCGTAGATCTACAGAACATGTGTGCAAACACGTGCAATGCATTGTTCTGTTTTTTTGTGAAACACATTTTACGCAATTTGTACAGACTCATTAGAGGGTGAAAACAATGCAACATGAGCATGTTGGAGGCTTCATCCGAACATGTTACATCTCTGGTTTTGTATGCAAAAAGAATGATTGAGCTAGCCATTTGGTTTCAGTTTCTATAGGCTGTTAAACAGACACATGCAAACCGGAGCGCCGGCGCTCCCGTCAGTCTTAGAGGGTTAAAAAATAATAATTCAACAAAACCGGAGAATGTCTAATTGAAGAGAATTGGCACTGGAATTGGCACTTCTGGTTTCTGGACTGGCTGCAGAAACACGTCTCCGTCCATGCAGGGGTGCTCACGGTCAAGTGCAGAATGAATGAACGTCTATGTGGTTTCACCCCCAGAAATACACTTTTCTCATGATGTAATTTTTTGTCAAGTAATTTGAAAGTTGCATTCAAAAGGGAGGGCTAAGATAATACACTCAGCTGAAAACTCTATTTTTAAGTTCACTTATCTGTTCAAAAATGTGATGACATCACACAATAGCAGAATCCCAGCGTGTTCCGGCCAACAACGGCCTGACATGTAAGAAATCGAAAGGACATAAGTACTCGTTCATTCAACTTATGGCCTATAATCTATACTGAACTTGCGGAATCAACAATAAAATCTATGTTGATTCAACGACAAGCAGGTGAAAGAGACACATTTAGCCGTTTAGCTCAATAGACTCCCATTCATTCTGCACTCGCCCGCGATCACCTCCAGTGGAATTCTAATGGAACTGCAACCAAGATGATACACAATGGGGCTAATAGGAAGTGCCAAGGCTCTCCGTTAGACGGGCTCTGACAAAACCTCAAAGTTTGGGGGCACGTGTTTTCTTTAGGATGGCATAAATTCTTTCTAAGGCTTTAAGGACAATAAATTGCAATAATTTTTTATTTTTTTTAAATCGAATCGTGAGATTACAAAAGATTGCCAACCCCAACATAAATGTGCTGGTATATCCGATTCCCTTCCCAAAGGCCTGGCTTGGTACGGGGATTCACCAGACTGCCAAGAACTTTGCCTTCATATGACATGACAGTAATAAAAGTGTAAGCTCTGTTGATCTCTTCACCAGAGAGAATGCTTATCTCATACTTTGGGCCACCAATGCAAGCAGCTTTGTGTACTGGCTTCATGCAGTATTCTTGGAGCTGCAATTTCCTGTAAACTTCCATTAATCCCATGGAAAGTTTCCAATTTTGCAAATTCCAGGAATTATGTGTGGTATAGTGTTCCCACAGCATTAGCTACTGGTGTAGCATCAAATGAATCAATGAAAGGGAACATTTGGTTAAATATGTAACACTGGTTCCATGAGTTAGCTCTGCCATACTCCATTATTGCTACAAAAACTTAGAAAAATCTGAGGTGCATGTCCAGCACTTCCACCATCAGCCAATGAATTGATGTGATTCTATATGGAAAATTGTCACACCTGGGGCCAGGTGCATAAACATAGCCATCACGTTAAGGCATTGTCTTAAATTCTAGTTTGACCCACTATGCTAACACTAGCATACCCTTCAGCGCGGCATCAAATTAGGCTAGTTATGTTTTTGTGTAACATTTAAAAAAGCTATGATTAGTCTTAAAGAAAAAAAATGTGTACAAGTGTCTAACTTGTAGTTGACTAGTCCCTGGAGGGTTGTAAATAGCGCTAGCTACTGACCCAGTGTCTCGTTCCCTACTCAGAAAACCAGGATTACATGCGTAACTCCATCACTTGGTGTTTTCTTTTTTGACTGTGAAATAATGGCCTGGGCTAGTGCTGCCACCTTGTGCGAGCTGGTTGGAGAAATCAGGCTGTGTGTATAAAGTGTTGGGCTTTAGCCATGGGGTTGGAGAGGAGGTAATGCCATACAGAATCAAGAGCAATGTATGTATGCCATAGTACGTGTAGAATGTATCTGAATTACAGAGGCCTTGGGACAGAAAGTAAGCGGTCATTGACAAGCAGACAATCATTTCCAGCAGGGTTTGACCTGTGCTCTTAATTTATTGCTTAGCAGAATCTGTTGACACATTTCTCTCTTTGCAGAGTATAACACCATACCGTCCAGCCCAAGTAAGTACTAGTTCTGTTTTAGAAGCATGTAGATAGTGTGACAGAGTCCCTGCTGAGACAGACCCTCACCAGTTGTTGCCTGAACCAGAGACATCACTTATGAGTTGTGTGCTGTTGAAGAGAGAACGCAACGGTCCTTGCAGAATTTCTCCTAGGACTCCCTCCTCCATGTCCACTAATACGGCCTGCAGGAAGACACACACAAATTGGTTTTTCTATTATGTTGGGTACTTTCCATTGACTTCTGCTGTTTTTAATAGGAATGGTCATTTTGTCTACAAGAGAACTGAATAATATATGAATCAACAGGAAAATTTGCACATTTTTTTTTTTTAAATTGTTGGTCCATGTACACATGTAAAGGATTAGTTCACGTCAGAATCTAAATTGACTGACAATTTACTCGACCCCATGTCATCCAGGATTTTCATGTCTTTCTTTTCTTCATTCGAAAAGAAATTAAGGTTGAGGAAAATATTCCAGGATTTTTCTCCATATAGTGGATTTCAATGGGTTAAAGGTCCAAATTTCAGTTTCAGTGCAGCTTCAAAGGCTCCCAGCCGAGGAATAAGAGACGTATTTAGCCAAACCATTGGTCATTTTCTAAAAAAGATAAAAATGATATATATTTTAACCACAAACGCTCGTCTTGCACTAGCTGTGATGCGCCACACAGTTGAAAGGTGTTCATGTTGAAAGGTCAAGCATGATGTACGCGGAAGTACAGACCTAGTGTTTACAAAACAAACATGCAAAGATTAAGTCAAACACCATTTACAAAATAAATAACTAAATAAAAAAGTGACAGTTTTTCACCCTACATTTTCCACCTACAGCACGTCACACCTGACCCTAGGGCTGTCGCGGTTATGGAATTTCCCTTGCGGTAATGTTGAGTGGCTCAAAAGCGCGCTTTGCGGTATTACCGCCATTTATTTATTTAATTTATATGTATTTGTTGCTAAAAACGAGGACATTTTCAGTAACCATGTAACGTTAACCGAAACTAAACAGCGTCTACACAGTATGCGCATTGAAAGACTTTCACTCAGCTCGCATATTGTTATGACAACGGACTTTGAGCGAGTCATTGAACCGTTCATTTAACGAACACGTTTAAAAAGCGGATTCATTAAAAGAGATGTAAAGAAACAAGAAGACGTTAATTATTTTTAACTTTGAGGTTCAACTTTTCAAGGCTCAGCTGAGCAGCAATGCGTCGCATGGGCAACGCTGAAGGTGATGCTTCACTTATTAGAGACCAATATAGCATTGATTCAATGTGTGACTCACTGATGTTATTTCCCCGCGGCTTCCTTGTGCTGTGGGATGCTGACCAGCGCTGCTGCTGATGCGCATTTATGGGAAAATGCCCGTGAAGAGATCGTTAAAATGATGATGCGACAAATATTTCGCTTCCCTTTGACACGACAAGCTTTTCACGACTTCAAAGACAGAGGTATGCACGCGCTCTGCCGATCATTCACTGTCTGTGTGAAGCCTGTAGGCTACACATCACCATGATAAACAGTCTTGTTATCATTATGAACTTGTTTAACTTTCAATACACATGAATTAAGTTCAAAACAAGAAGGGTATCCTTATAAAAAATAAAAAAAAACGTGAATATCGCGCTTGCTGCGGTTACGTGCAATCATCTGCGGTTGACTTGTCAGAAGCGCGGTACTACAATATTGCGGTTACCGCGACAGCCCTACCTGACCCTTAAACGTGCTTACGTAATACATGAAGTCGTGGACGTGCAAGACGAGCATTTGTGGTTAAAACGTTTTTTGTTTGTTTTGTGAGATAATTAAGGGAATATGTAAGTGATTGTTGAGCATTAGTGATGAACACCTGCTGTTAACAAGCAGAATCACTGAAGAAAAGAGGAACAACAAGAACAGAAAATAGAGAAACACAAGAACTACAACTGACTTCAGCCATTACACATTATTACACTTATTATTAACCAGTATGGCTTTATTTCTGTCATACATCTATAGAAGATGTTGTTGAGATGTTTAATTAAAAATGTTTGGCTTGAAGTTACCATCATAGAGATCAGTGTTTGCTTTAGTTGGTATGCTGATGCTGTTACATTAGATTTTCTTTAGACGCTGTGAGCTGTGTTTTGTGCAAGTCACACTTGTGCAGACACACAGTTTAGTAATGATTTGTCAAAATATGAATATCGCGGTTGCTGCGGTTACGTGCAATCATCTGCGGTTGACTTGTCAGAAGCGCGGTACTACAATATTGCAGTTACCGCGACAGCCCTACCTGACCCTTAAACGTGCTTACGTAATACATGAAGTCGTGGACGTGCAAGACGAGCATTTGTGGTTAAAACGTTTTTTGTTTGTTTTGTTTTTTAAATAGAAAATGACAGATTGTTTCAGATTCCTCGGCTGGGATCGTGTAGAGCCCTTTGGTGTGAGAGACCCAGGTTCGAATCCACTGCGAGACACCAATGCGTCCCTGAGCAAGACACTTAACCCCTAGTTGCTCCAGAGGCATGGAACCTCTGACATATATAGCAATTGAAAGTCGCTTTGGATAAAAGCGTCAGCTAAATGAATAAATGTAAATGTAAAGTCCACTCTACGGAGAAGAATCCTGGAATGTTTTCCTCAAAAACCTTCATTTCTTTTTGACTGAACAAACACAAAACATAGCAGTCAGATACCACAGTCTTGTCTCCATGCTCCAATCCCAATACATCACCTAAAATGGTGCTCACCCTGGCCTTTAGAGCAGTGATCCTGCCCCCTGTAGCGTCTGCTCCACCCGCTCTCCTACAGAAACACCACACACACGAGATCCCACAATAACTCAAGAGGATCAGCAGAGAGGATGACAAGTGGACAAACAGAAGGTCGTGAACAGAGTAGAAGAGAGAGCAAGAGAAGAGAGCCTACCTTTGGTCAACATTTCTAAAGAAGCTGCTCAGCGCCTCATCATAAACTCCTGTCTGCAGAGACAAAATCAAGACTCAGTTAATGAGGTTTTCTAATCTTTGATATCATGTATATTGGGCAGGGGGTAGTGAACATGCGCAGAACTGTATTGTTTAGATGAAGGTTAGATGTCCACATATCGGATATGTCTTTGATGATTTAAAATCAGATTTGGAAGTGGCTCAGGATTTTTTTGCGCCAGCTTAAAGTGTCCTTTTTGTATTGCATTCACATTTTTAAAATAAATTTTATGGCGAATCTTATAAAAACACACAGAAATACTGAGAAGCGTAAAGCAAAATGTATACATTACAACTTGTCGAAACAGGATTATTTTTTAGGGATTCACCGATGTATCGGCCGATAAAAAAAAGTATTTCACTATCGGCAATCAGCCGATTGAAGCGATTTTATTTTCCAACCTAGGTATTGGTAAAATCCACTATCGACTGACCTCTAAAGACAAGTGTTTATGAAAACTAACTTATGTGCAACTGAGTTGCATACAAACATTTCAGATATTATTTGAGTGTAATTATTATATCTGAAAATAAAAAGCAGTTGAATATACCGGTAATTAGAGATGCACAATATTATCGGCACAACATCGGAATTGATGTATTTGTATATATGTAATATAAGAAATATGACATATAAAAATCGGCATTGACCGATATAAAAAAAAATTATGATATGCCTTGCCGATATGATAACATATATGCGTCTGCAAAAACTCATGAGTGCAAGGAATGTTAGCAATAAGATTCTTGAAGTGAACTTTTGCATGTATGGTTTTTAGTTTTTTTATTGATGCCTTGAATTTGTGAACGCCCGAACAGAAGGACCGTCCACACACGTGTGCAGCAGCAGAAGGTCCTTAAGGTCCTAATGCCCGCCTGGTGCAATGTTATATTTATTTAGTGGGGGCGCTGTTTTTATGCTAATAAAATTAAACTTATCTCTCTGCATTCAAAGCGCTTTACACATGAAAGAGAGAATCTCCACAACCACCAACAATATGCAGCACCACCTGGATGATGCGACAGCACCCATATTGCGCCAGCTTATTGGTGGAGAGGAGACAGTGATGAAGCCAATCAGTATATGGGGATTATTAGGAGGCCATGATGACGGGTTAAGGCTCTTTGACAGTATAGCGTCCCTGTCACGACCCACACAGACCGCAGAGCGCCCCCTGCTATTCTCACGAACACCTCTTCCAGTAGTAACCTGGTTTTCCCAGAAGTCTCCCATCCAGGCTCAACCCTGCCTGGCTTCAGTCGGCAACCAGTCTTCGGCTACAGGGTGATCTGGCTGCTGCCTAGATCAGGGGTTCTCAACTCCAGTCCTCGCGACCCACTGCTCTGCATATTGTGTATTGCTGCGTCTCAATTCGCTTACATATACTACGCCCTAAAAGTATGTACGCTTTTTGTGAGGAAAAAGTACATACTTTTGAGTGTGTAGCAAAAGAGTAGGCAAGCTTTGGGACATACTATCACGTCATCTTTAACGGACGGCTCTGTCGCGTGCTGCGTGCATCCTGTCACCGTAAACTGCCCTGTCAATCATCTTGTCACAGTTAAAATTCTCCATTCTATCTAATTTGATTTCCTACCGTTTCGGAGAGCACGTTCATCTGCCAGTTGTGGGTCTTTCATGCTCTCCTCGTGTTTGCAATTTATAATGATGCATTGAAAACGTAATGGCTAAACGTGTCTTTACAAAAGCTCACAATGCTGCTGCAAATGCAATATAATGTGGACAACATTGAATAAATTCATTTTCGTCAGGTTAGATACTGATAATTAATCACTCAAAGCTCTTTATCTAAACCTCTCTACACAACCGCGGGGACTCGCGCGTCCTCCGTATCGACTACGTGTCTGTAGTTTTTTTTTAACACTTTTTACTCGTGTTTGTAGTTCTAACCGAATCCTCTTCCAACGCGCAATGGTTTGTGGGCAATATCAGTCGTTAGAGTGTGCATCGATCTACACTTCGGATTGACCGGAAAAAGACACTTTGAAACACTCATTTCAACATACTACGATTTGGGACGTACTAATTCTTTTTTCGAATACTATTTAGAAAGGATAGTATGCGAATTGGGACGCAGCATATGTCTCCCTTATTTAACACACCTGATTCAGATCCTCAGCTCGTTAGGATAGAGCTGAGGATCTGAATCAGGTGTGTTAAATAAGGGAGACATACACAATATGCAGAGCAGTGGGTCGCAAGGACTGGAGTTGAGAACCCCTGGCCTAGATCATCTACAAATGTGAAATATTTCAGGTCTTTTATTGTTTTAATACTAATGATTTTGGCATAGAGCTCATGAAAATCCAAAATTCCTGTCTCAAAAAATTAGTATATTTCATCTGACCAATAAAAGTAGTGTTTTTAATACAAAAAAATTCAACCTTCAAATAATAATGTTCAGTTATGCATTCAATACTTGGTCGGGAATCCTTTTGCAGAAATGACTGCTTCAATGTGGCGTGGCATGGAGGCAATCAGCCTGTGGCACTGCTGAGGTGTTATGGATGCCCAGGATGCTTCGATAGCGGCCTTAAGCTCATCCAGAGTGTTGGGTCTTGCGTCTCTCAACTTTCTCTTCACAATATCCCACTGATTCTCTATGGGGTTCAGGTCAGGAGAGTTGGCAGGCCAATTGAGCACAGTAATACCATGATCAGTAAACCATTTACCAGTGGTTTTGGCACTGTGAGCAGGTGCCAGGTCGTGCTGAAAAATGAAATCTTCATCTCCATAAAGCTTTTCAGCAGATGGAAGCATGAAGTGCTCCAAAATCTCCTGATAGCTAGCTTGATAAAACACAGTGGACCAACACCAGCACCCCAGACCATCACTGATTGTGGGTACTTGACACTGGACTTCAGGCATTTTGGCATTTCCTTCTCCACAGTCTTCCTCCAGACTCTGGCATCTTGATTTCCGAATGACATGCAACCACTGAGCAACAGTCCAGTGCTGCTTCTCTGTAGCCCAGGTCAGGCGCTTCTGCCGCTGTTTCTGGTTCAAAAGTGGCTTAACCTGGGGAACGCGGCACCTGTAGCCCATTTCCTGCACACGCCTGTGCACGGTGGCTCTGGATGTTTCTACTCCAGACTCAGTCCACTGCTTCTGCAGGTCCCCCAAGGTCTGGAATCAGTCCTTCTCCACAATCTTCCTCAGGGTCCGGTCACCTCTTCTCGCTGTGCAGCATTTTTTGCCACTTTTTTCCTTCCCACAGACTTCCCACTGAGGTGTCTTGATACAGCACTCTGGGAACAACCTATTTGTTCAGAAATTTCTTTCTGTGTCTTAGTCTCTAGCTTGAGGGTGTCAATGATGGCCTTCTGGACAGCAGTCAGATCTGCAGTCTTACCCATGATTGCGGTTTTGAGTAATGAAACAGGCTGGGAGTTTTTAAAAGCCTCAGGAATCTTTTGCAGGTGTTTAGAGTTAATTAGTTGATTCAGATGATTAGGTTAAAAGCTTATTTAGAGAACCTTTTCATGATATGCTAATTTTTTGAGACAGGAATTTGGGGTTTTTAGGAGCTGTATGCCAAAATCATCAGTATTAAAACAATAAAAGACCTGAAATATTTCAGTTGGTGTGCAATGAATCTAAAATATATGAAAGTTTAATTTTTATCATTACATTATGGAAAATTATGAACTTTATCACAATATGCTAATTTTTTGAGAAGGACCTGTACATTCTCAGTATTTTTAAAGGGGACAAACTTCGAGCAATCCGCCATTATTATTTCTCGCTCCGATTTTGTAGTCCGAGCTCAATGATGCAGAAGTTACGAGAGGGCAAGTCAAAATGTTCGGTTTTTGGATGTAGCGACCTGAAGCACTTCAAGGATTCCCACTTCAACAACCTCCGCCAGTATAAAGAAGGGTTTGCCGATCGACTTCGTCTGAATGAGAGGTAAATTCCTTCTATCTTTGGAGACGACGAACAGAGCATTTCGATAAGCTGTAAATATTGTTAATAAAAATAAAGTACTTTACTTTCTTAAAACACATGGTGGTCCTGGTTTAGCAGTACCTTTGTCTTTCTTTGTTTTTGTTTTGAAGTAACGTTACACGTCTGCAGGATTATTGTTCTTGAGTTTCATCAATGGTCATTTAGCTGCTCTGTTTTCTGATGCTTTCTAACGTATCATATTATCAATACAGATTGTTTGTGGTAAGATTAGACCGTAGTCATTTATCTTGTCAGTGTGCTTGTTTTAACAAGAGAAATAGTCGACTTTCACTAATAACACAAAACAGTTAACTCGCATACCAATACATCCATAACGAAGAGGTTGTTCTGAAGGTTCGTCGTCGTCTTTATCAACTCGCTCGCTCTGGCTCGAATATGTAAGGCTTGATGGACAAGTCTTCTGTTGTTGACATTTTATTAACGTGTGAATAAAAATGTTCTTTGAAGGTATCGTATATAATCGTATATCTCTAATCAAACTACAATAATGGCCAAACGTGGGGAGTCGAACCGACTGTGAACTCATCGAGCGGGCGGGGTATGACGCATCTCCTTTTTATTTAAAGGGGACGCTTTGAAACGGGTCCCTCAAAGACGTACATCAGAAAAGGGGTAGAAAAGGGGCTTGTGGAGCTATAATAATGAGGGATTCAGACCCAAGCATTGCAGTTATGTTTTATATAGACCACAACGGTGTGATTTATATGTAAAAATGAATGATTTAAAAGCATGATATGTACCCTTTAACACATCTATAGTTATGCGGTGGCACAGAGTGGCCTGTGACACACTGGCAGCGTGGTGTGTCCGTTTTTATTTCGGCTCCCATGTTAACAGAATAGAGCTTGCAGACCGCCTGAGTGACATGAGCATCTCAGGCGCGCTCGAGCCGAGCAGAAAACGCGTGCATGCTAGAAATAGAACCGACGCCTATTTTTCATGAGACACAACCGTTGGAAGCGTTTCCAGGAAAATAGAATAGGAAAAGATGTTTATATGTTATTTTGTACACGAATACATATTAATAAATTAAATGTTGATGGTTGAAAGTCTAGGTTGCCAAATTCTGATATAAATATAATTTAAAAATAAATAAATAAATAAATAAATAGCAATTTTCAAATATTGTACCTGTCAATACAGAACAAAATATTCCGGACTCGAGGGCAAAAAACCTGATCGGGACCTCCCTGAAAACAGAAACACAGGCTCATCCGGGTCTCTGAAGTCAGCAGCGCTATACGCTTGCTAGGAATGTTTTTCTTTGGGGAAGTTTTGCATTTGGCGAGCTAATAAATTATTATAACTCAGTCAAATCAATATTTTGTGAAGTTATTTAATTATGCCAGCCAGTATCACTGACCCGCTCTCTCTTGTTTAATACAAACGCAGTTGCCACCATTTTCCAACTATTGTTTTGTACACTGTTTGAATTATGTGGTGAAATACTGTGTAATACGTGGTATGACTGTACACTGCATCTCTTATATATCCACCTAGTTTGAACTTGCTGCAACTGCTCTCTCCACAGAAGCTTTGCATTTAAAGAGCTACTAAAATATTTCGACTCAGATCAACATTTTGTGTCTGATTATTTACTTATGTGGAAAGTAGCCATGTAATAAGCGGGATAATGTACATCTAGTCGGTTGTTATTTCAGCATAAACTCCTTCATGCTGATGAAAGACCCGATCAAGTCCTGATCACCCTGTCTGGGTTTATTCTGAGATAACAACTGGCTGGATATATATTATCCCTAACTTATCGCATAACTCAGAACTCTGCAGCCAGAATGAAAAAGAAATAGTTTTTGCTTAATACTAATGGAAATGAAAAATAATTCATTTATAATTCTTGCAAGGGAGAGACTTGGAGTTGTTTCCAAATCATTCTGAAAGTGATTGCAATGATATCCTCTCTGTGCCGTTATCATTATATAACTCTGCTAATCTTTTATATTCGTTAGCGCTATAGTTATCGTCCTTGGTGTAAACGGGCCTTTAGAGAGATTTACACATAAAATGTAAATCTTACTGTAAATAGTATCTGAATATAAATAACAGAAGCTGAAATACTAACAAACATTTTGGTTTTTAATGAAAAAAATGATACTAAGATTATATAAAACACACAACCAAGGTCATTTATGAACATTTTGGCACCCTCTTTCTCCTTGTAGATTAAACACTCATAACTTAAATAGCAACATTGATTTGGTACTTTTTACTAACTATAGGCAATAAATAAGTTGTCTCTTGATAAGCATTGAAATAGTTCGCAAATGTATGTATTTCGCAGATTGAGTATATACATCTAATTACGAGTAAATTTAGTATTTTCTTTTCAGTTTACATTCAACAAAGACTTATAGTTGATCATTTCTCTCTCTCCACCATTCGCTGCTTTACCACTGATCACAAAAAAACAAAACTCATGTTAAAATTATTTTAGTGTGCTTTTAAATTATCCCAATCTCAATGTGTCAGTGCCATTGTTTTGTCTCAAGAAGCACGTTTTGTCAAGACACGTTTCAAGACATTGTTTATAAAAGCTAATGTTCTTACTTGATTGACATGTGCATGTTCTCTGAGCGCGAGGTCCCAGAAGCGGCAGCCCACCTGATTCCCACACTGACCAACTGGAGGAGAGAAAAATAGGTAACAAGAAGACACACATTCTTACCAAAGGACACCAAGACATTTTTGAGCACCAATGACAGCTTGACCTTTTTCTCAAGGTGAGACATGATTGATGATGGTCTGGTGGTGCACTTTTAGTTTTAGATGGAAGGGGACCCTTACACACTTGTAAACATTAATCCAAGAAACACCTTTAAACTGTATTTATTTGTCAATTTGAACAGGGATTTATGTATACGTACATTTTAATTTGTTTAATAATACATTGATAGCTAATTTCTTCATTTCATTTTGAAAGTGGCACACCAAGTCCTCCATATCAGTTGTCTTGAGTAGACAGATTAACGTTATAGCCCGTTTTGTACAAAATCAGCGTTTTTTGTTTGTTTGTTTGTTTCCACAGAACAAGCATCTGACACGCAGCAGTGTGACCATTAAAGACGAACTCGCTTACCTTGGACTACTATGGACTGTGTCATCTTTTTGGTTCATGCAATTTCATAAAACTAAATACAAACTTGTTACACTATCGATGTGTAAACGACATCCATCCGTAAAAGTTATTGCTTGTTCCGTTGCTGTTTGCTATAGAAACAGTGGGCGTTTCGCGCTTTGGAGTCAAAATCGTCGTCGGTTGATGACGTGATAACAGTGCGACAGGAAGTTCTGTTCTGTTTGTAGTTTTTTTCCCCTCCCTCTTCTCATTTTTCAGACCTCCCCTGAAAATCTGGGATTTTCTTGTGTTAGTTGATGAAAAAAATAGTTAATTATATTTTGCTAATACCCAATTGATGTTTATTTTCATTGATATGGCTTTTTTTGTTTGTTTAGAGTAGACGGTTATTGTTTGTTCTTTGGAGCCGTGCAGATATTTTTAATGTGGTTTTATCATTATTTATTAACATAATATGTTACACTTCTCATTTTTATATGTAGCTATAATGGAAACTGTTGGTCATATGTTTTCAGATAGTATTTGTATTGGCCTTTTGATAACAATCTTGTTGTAACATTAAGACACATCCCAATCAGAAATAACTGTTTTATGTCTCTGAACTATAAACCTCGCTTTCATATTGTAATAGAAAGTCAATCAATTATTTACAATTAACTATTCATTTCTCCTTCCATTTCTACAAAAGTGATCAAATTCTTTTAATATGTACATTAAAGTCCATTTTTATAATGATATGAAATGAATATTAATTCATGTTTATGTTCAGTGATCACATATAAAATGCTTTTGTTCAAACGTTCTAACTTTGTCTAACATTTCACAGGAGTTCAACATCATCATCACAGATCACACCCATTGTTGTTAACCCAGATACAAAACAAATGTCAGAAAACACCAGCTTTATTAAAGAAGAGTATTCAGGTAAAGCAGTGAGTGAAGTACTTTATTTAGTATCATGACTATATAGTCTCTCTCTCTTACTGTATGGCTTTGTTAATATTCTGTGCAAAAAAGTACAAGGTTTTGAGATATATTTCATATACGTCAATTTAAGAACCTTTGGTATAAACTTAACATAAAGGTTGCAGTGCTCTGTTTTACAGCTCATTAGTAAATATAGATGATGCTGAAGAGGCATGTTTATTTCTGTGGTGGCTCAAGCGGCGGGACAGGAGCCCACATCGACCGCTCCGCTGACCAGCGCCGCAGCACTGAAGCTCACTGGAGACTCGTTCACAGACACACTCCTCATGCAGCCGGTGTAGCCTCTCCGGCTGAGGAGACTGGGAGACAGCATGGAGGCTGGACAAGACAAAAAAGGGCAAGACCATTTGAATAACATTACCATGGGAATGGACACGCTTACAGTAGCAATTGAAAGAAACAGCCTAAGCTCAGATTATGTTCAGGAGTTATTTGACAGTTCTAGCTCTAAAATCTGATTGGATGAGCTAAATTTGACCCACTTTATGTTCTTGAGACAAAACAATGACACTGACATATTTTAAGATTTACCAGTGCAAGTTTCTTTCAAACAGCTCAAACATGTGTTTTAGTCTGGGACTAGCTTAATCCTTATCTTTGAAACCAGGGGTATGTAACTTTTGGTCCAGTAGCAGTAAAAAGGGTTAGGGTTACATTTTTTTGGTTTTACTTTGGCTTTAAAGACACCTAATGTAATATGGGACCACCACTTTTGAAACTGTTTGCAAAAAGTGGCACCAAAAGCACTAGGACTCTTTAAAATGTGTGCATTTCAATTAGAAAAAAAAATATATATAAATATATATATATATATATATATATTGCATTAAAGATAGCACAAATACACTTTAAAGTGAAATGTTGAAAATATAAAACTTTCTGATGTTTCTCTGCAGTGTGAGCATTCAAAACAACTCAGAGATGCTCCGTTCACACACATGATAATAATAATAATAATAATAATATATATATATATATATATATATATGGTCAGTATATTAGACCCTAGCATTCGGTCTTAAAGTGACAGCAGCATTCCTGTCTGTGTCATTGGTGTTAATCAAAAGGCAAAAGATTTTAAATAAATGTATACAGGTTAAATAAACCTATTGTCCCTGAAAAACATAGTTTATTTATTTAGTAAATAACACATTGTAACTCTTGTCCTATTGCTTGAACAAATTTGCTTTGTTGTTCTTTTTTATATAACAAAAATAAAATGTATATGTATATATATATATCATTATCATGAAATAAAATATTTTTTTCACCATTATCTTGAAATAAAATATCATGAAATCGTGAAAAAAGGGGTCCTGTCCATCCCGTCCCGTATTCCACCATGCCAAAGCTGGTCGTCCTATATCTACCCCAATGAAATGTGTATTTAATGAGTGGCCACTGTCTCTGAACATCATTAGTGGTGACTGACCTGGAGCTCCACCAAGAAACACTGGAGCGTCGGACCTCTGCGCTGGTTCCCTGACAGACGCCACGACGTGACTGACCTCTGAGTCCACGTCCAGCTGCACCGTGGGACCATCTCTTATCACTGGAAACAACATTAACATGTTTAATGATGGCCCACGCCTGCCGCCACAACGGCACAGTTATCTACAACTGAGCCAATCTATAATGAGTGGTTATTTCTCTATACAAATTGAGTCCTAGCTGGAAAGAAAAAAATGATTAGTTCGTTTAAAATAGTTTAGTTATAAATGTTGATGATTTAAGGAAAGCACAACGTACGAGACTGATGGAATGATACATTATAACCATATAAAGTTTATGGATTTTAAGTCTCTACCTGTGATCTTGTGCCAGCTTCCATCACAGATTTCTTCTGTTGGAGACACATATGTGGAGAACTCACGGATACCATTACTCACCACGACCACCACCTACAAAAACCCCATCAAATCAGTCACATGACTTCCTATCAAATATCTCTTGCAAGAAGGGATACACATGCACAAGGCCACAATCGAAAATTTGCATTGCAGTTGTATTGCATATGATCATCCTCTAATCTCGGCTTCTTTGGTTACTGTTCTTCGCTCAAACGGCTTTACAACATTTCCCAAAGAATCAATCTGAGATTTCTGTGAACAGTGCGATATTCAGTCAAATGTGCTCATATATGAAATTATTCTCTGTATATCAATACAAAAATGATTTTTTATAACAAGTTAATAATATTAATGAACTTTGGAGCAAATGTCCTTGTTGAGAGTTGGAAAAGGGTTTGGAGAAGATTTGGAGCATGTATACCCTCCCAGGAGCGGGCAACATTTTAACATATCTTTGCAAAATTCCTTTATCATTCTTTTAAAGCTATCCAAACGGACAGCCCTTCTATAGACTCCCTTGTGGAAAATAAGTGCACTTAATTGTATTAAATGTGCACTTACAGTGTGCAGTACTTCTAATCGGAAAAGTTTATTTAAAAAAATAAAAAATAAAAAAACTTTACTTATAATATAATATTAAGGAAGCCCTGAAAAAATCTGTAAAACAACAACAACAAAAAAATCTAGCATTTCAAGATTAAAGTGGAAAAATTTTGAGATTAATGTCGAAATATTTCGAGATTAATAAAGTCGAAATATTTCGAGATTAAAGTTGAAAAATTTCAAGATTAAAGTCGAAACATTTCGAGATAAAAGTAAAAAGCTACTATTTTGTGTTAATCCATGGCAGTTTGACTTCACAAGTGCATTTCTTTACACACACACACCCACGCGCGCGCGCTCTGAACCAGTGGATGCACACTGGTATGAACGCACACACTTCTATGGTCGTAATACCTCGAAACATTTCGACTTTAATCTCGAAACATTTCGACTTTAATCTCAAAATGCTAGATTTTTTTTTTTTTATGTTGCGGTTCAGGGCTTTTGTATAATATAATATAATAAACACGCTTACAATTAAAAAAAAAGTGCACTTTGTAATAATGTCAAATAAAAAAGTAGTATGTACATTTTCAATTGTTTTTAAAGAAATACACTTAATTTGATGGACTGACTAACACTGATTTTAAATTTAGCGAAGTTAATAGATTTTAAATGTACTAGATTGCAACTTCATCATTAGAAATTGTAATAAATGACCTTCAAGTTTCAATATAAATTAAACTAAAGTAAATTTTTGTTTACCATAAATGCTTGTAAGTACATTCATCTACTGATTCATCCACTTTAACCAGATTTCAAAGACAAAACTAGTATGAAACTGCATTTTTGAGATGTCCTTAAGTCCTACCTAAATGGGTTAAACAAGTACCCTTAAAGGAGAACTCCGGCGAACAATGAACCTTTGGTCTAATAAAACATCGGTACATAGTCAACCATTCTCTGAGATTTGTTTTCATGATAATCGAATGTAAAGAGTTTTATCTCTAAAAACTGTTTAGCGTATGCTAGTAATGGGGGCATTGACTAAGTAAAAAGAAATCGCTAGTTTATTCCACTAACAAGGCTCAAAATAGCCCCACACTAACACAGTAACATAATGAGGCTCCATACATACAAAACGAAGCATTGAGAACTTTGTAAGTGTACAGACCGTTTAATAAGAAGATACTTTATGAAGACAGTTCACTTCGCGTATACAGACAGGAGCCATCTTAAAAAATAGTCTCGATAAGTCAAACCACGAACGTCGTGCTGAGTGATCTGAACTCTATGAAGTTCAACGAACTTCTGAACTGTATGAACGGCGTTCGTGGTTTGACTTATCGAGACTATTTTTTAAGATGGCTGCTGCCTGTATACGCGAAGTGAACTGTCTTCATAAAGTATCTTCTTATTAAACGGTCTGTACACTTACAAAGTCCTCAATGCTTCGTTTGTATGTATGGACCCTCATTATGTTACTGCATTAGTGTGGGGCTATTTTGAGCCTTGTTAGTGGTATAAACTAGCGATTTCTTTTTACTTACTCAATGCCCCCATTAATAGCATTATACGCTAAACAGTTTTTAGAGATACAACTCTTTACATTCGATTATCATGAAAACAAAACTCAGAGAACAATTGACTAGGTACCGATCTTTTATTACACCAAAGGTTCATTGTTCGCCGGAGTTCTCCTTTAATTTCAACTAACTGCATTTAATAGTAATTTAAAACAATCTTACATTTTTGTGTAATTGTAAGAACCATGCTATGAAGTGTCCAAAAACATTACATTCATTTCAAAGTGAACTACATTCTTTTAAAGAGTATTATTTCTGTAAAAACCACTCTTATTAAATGCTAAAGTATACTGCTTTTCTCAAAGGCTTACAGTACATTACCCCCCAAAAAACTTGTCTTACAGCAACATTTCCTTGATTAGTCAGTAATCATTTGAAGGCTTGGCTCAGTGATAAATGAATGATATTTCAAGGACAGACATGTGGTCCCACAGCATGGGGTGTGTGTAATGAATCTCTGATGGATCTTCAGACCTGGCTTTGATAGATGTACAAGGTGAGATATTCCTTCTCTCCAGTGAAGACATGCAGTAGCACTCCTGACGCCACACGAGGACGCACCTCCATCACCAGCTTAAATCTTGAGCCAAGATCAAAGGAGTCATCTGCATGTCAGGAGAAGAACATCATTTATGTCAGCATATTATCATTGGATTCGATTCTAATGAAGGAGACATCTGATTCTCATGGCTCTGCATGCTGGAATCGTCCTCTTGAGCTTAGCAGAGTTATGTGCATGTGTAACCCCCTGAACACCACACCAGGGCGTGAAATTTCTCTACGCACATTCAACAGCTGAAACTGTTTCCCAAGACCTTGAGGTCTGCTTAAATCTTCCCCAACCTCAAGGGAACCAATCGGATCGCTGCAGCGTGGCAATTTTCACATTCCTCTTCTCTCGCAGGACCCTCTGTCTGTCTCTGGCTCTCACTTTTGTGTTGAGTTTTTTTTTGGTATTCTAGTGCAAGATCAGCACAAATTTCCAAGCTGGTTCATGTTTGGTTCTCACCATAATGTTTCTCACCAGCGAAACACACTAAGTCATTCTGATGAAGCTTGTTGACCAGTTAAGGCCACTGTAGCTGCTTAAGCAGATTTTTGCTTGCCAAATGTTTGCACACACCTACCCTTTCTTTATCAGTACTATTTTCCACAATTTTTAATGATAACAATATCATCAAGACTGTGAAATAACATTTCATTTTGTGATAGTCGTTTATGAGTCCCTTGCTTGTCCTGAGAAGTTAAACTGTTGATGGTTCTTGAGTAAATCGGTTTCCAGTTCCTGCACATTCTTTGGTTTTTCAGTTTCTTTTGTAATTTGAACCCTATTCAACAGTGACTGTTTGAGTCTTAAAGGACCCAAACAACACTATTACAAAAGCTGAAAGGATTTGCAGATGCAACTCAATGCATTTAGAATATTTTCAACGGTTTGAAGGTCTAAATTTCAGTTTCAGTGCAGCTTCACAGGCTCAATACGATCCCAGCTGAGGAATAAGGGTCTTATTTAGCCAAAAAAACATTTAGCACAAATGATCGTCTTGCATGTCCACGACTTCACGCATTGCATAATCACATTGAAAGGTAATGCGTCCGACATCATTGTTTTAAACCTTTTATTGTTTATTTTTGTAAATGGCGTTTGACTTAGTCTTTGCATGTTTGCTTTGTTAAAGGGATACTCCACTTTTTTTGGAAATAGGTTTATTTAACTCCCCCAGAGTTAAACAGTTGAGTTTAACCATTTTTGAATCCATTCAGCCGATTTTCGGAAATTTCGAAGAACATCAGTAACCAGACAGTCTCATTGACTTCCATAGTATATATTTTTTTTCCTACTATGGAAGTCAATAAGACCAGAGAAACTGTCTGGTTACTGATATTCTTCGAAATATCAGAAAATCGGCCGAATGCAATTGGAAAATGGTAAAACTCAACTGTTTAACTCTGGGGGAGTTGTAAAATGAGCCTATTTTCAAAAAAAGTGGAGTATCCCTTTAACACTAGGTCTGTACATCAAGCGTGACCTTTCAGGTCAAAAGTATATACATGTTTATTTATTTATTTATTTTTTTTTTAGAAAATGGCCGATGGTTTGGCTAGATAAGACTCTTATTCCTCAGCTGGATGTGAATATTTGGACCTTCAACCCTTTGAAGTCCACTATATGGAGAAATATCCTGGAATGTTTTCCCAAAAAAGCATACTTTCTTTTTCGACTGAAGTAAGACAGACATAAATTTCTTGGATGACATGGGGGTGAGTAAATTATCAGCAAAGTTTCATTCTGAAGTGAACTAATCCTTTAAAACAGCAACCATTTTCCTAGACAGCTCTACACATTCTGGGTATCTCAACCAACTTCATTAGATGCATTCTGGGATGTTTTTAAAACACTACTGAAGGGGTTAATATAGCAATGTATGTATACGCCTTATTCACGGCAGCGCCATCTTTGATTTTTAATGAGAATGAAAGCGAGGCTGTGAGGGATAGTCATGCATCTCTTCAATAGGCTGTTACTGTTATTTAATGTGTTTTCGGATTGTTCTGCTCATGAAACACTGGAAAAATATCTTTCCAAGACATTTCAGTTGACAAAAAACTCCCGACAATGTAAGCTGTGGGAAACTGTAAGCAATCTAGGAGCTTTATTCCCCTTTTTACAGCGGATGCCATTGGAAACACGGTAAGTCTATCCCTCACAGCCTCACTTTCATACCTGTCATGGCGCTGCTCTGAATAAGGTCTCTGCTGGACATCTCCTGTCAAGCATATGTCAGATATTGTCAGATGAAACCATTTTAAAGGTCATAAGAAACTTCAAGAGAAAAGAAAGTTCATTCGAGTGTGTCCAGACTTTTGATTGCTAGATTATAGCGGAATACACTACTCAATTGAGCTATTTGGTGAGAATACAGTCTCCTCTTTCTAAAGCATTTAATTAAGAGAATTTGAGGGAGAGCAATAAAGATTTAGAGAATGTTACCCAGAAGCACGTATCCTCCCTCCTCAGTGAAGTATGTCCCTGGTTCAGAGGGGCCCTCATAGCAAGGTGTGACCCCAAAACTGCTGGAGGCCGAGGTGAGCCAGCGGCCATTCAGCTGGAGTCTCCGCATGCAGCCAGAAAAGCTAGACACAGACGTCTTCTACAAAAGTATGAGAAGAATGAGAACTTCAGAACCTTATACTTTTATAAAAGGTTTTTTAACAGTCATCATTACCATAAACTATAATGCAAAAGAGGCTGATCAGGACCCAACAATAATAACCAAAAAAATCAATAAAAAGACATGAAATGTTGATTTGAGGGTTTTTTTATGACATGATAAGAAAGAATGTATTATGTGCTATAAGAGTTTGGGCAGCAGTCAAAGTATTGATTTAGCCGTCATTATATAAAAAAACGGTTTGACTGTAGAATGTTGCAATTGAACAGTTCCAATCAGTTATTCCAGAGAGCCATGTAAAAAGATGCATCATAGTAGTGGAAGAATTAGCAAAATTCTGTTTAAGATTCAGTATAGAATGTGACAACCTCCCAAATGTATTTATTGTCAACTACCATTCGAAGATCTCATTTTGAAATGTTCTCACTCAAAGCACTGCATGCTGCTTCTGATTCCTGGGAAAGCTGGAACGGCTGGTCTAGGATCAGTTTTATATTAGAATAATAATAGAGTATTGGCAATTTGATAAGCAGTACAGTTCATATGGGGTGATGATGGCGCAGTGGGTAAGACACATGGCTTTGGTATGAGAGACCCGGATTCGAATCCACTGTGAGACACCAATGTGTCCCAGAGCAAGACACTTAACCCCCGACCTCTGATATATATATAGCAATTGTAAGACGCTTTGGATAAAAGCGTCAGCTAAATGAAATAAATGTACATATCTGTGTTTGCGCTAAAAACAAACTGCTGTTTTCTAGGCAATAAATCAGTTTAGAATTTGAATAAATCTTTTCACTTACACGCTGCAAACTTTCAGGAGTGGCTTCCGCTTCATTCATGAATTTGAACAATTCATTCTCCTTTCCCCAAAAAAACTTTTCAAGCTTTCTTTTATACAACAACACACCCTGAGTTTTGGTTTATAATGTATATAGTTGAATATATATATTTTGTTAATAAAATAATTGTGTTCAGTTAATTTACTCAATGTTTCTGCTTAATAAATCGTAACTGAACTAGAGTCGCAGCACAGATCAGCAGCAGGAGTCAGATTTCATTCATCACGAGAGTGAGGAGCTGACTGACAAGATGATGTGCTATAGCAACACATTCTCATCCCAAAAAGTCATATAACTGACGTTTTGGGACGTCTTTTGACCATACGTCAATATCCGCCTTTTTAGGGCCCCCTTAAACGTCGGTAGATGGCGATCCCGGGTCGTCATACAACTGACGCTTTACCTTTAACGTCAGTTAGGTGATGGGGTAGGTTTAGGGTTAGGTTTAGGTCTGGGGTAGAGTTAGGATCCCATAACCTCATCTACCGACGTTTAAGGGGGCCCTAAAAAGGCGAATATTGACGTATGGTCAAAAGACGTCCCAAAACATCAGTTATATGACTTTTTGGGGTGAGACTGCGCTGGCTATAGTCGTAATATTTGGTGTAAAAGCGCCTATTTAACCAAATTTGTCATTGTACTGTTTTGTTGTTGTGTTTTCCATTAAGAATAATAGGCTATTGAACTCACAATTTAAGCAATCTGCCCCAAACTAGCTCTAATTTGAAAGTGAAAAATGCACGGGCACACATAACGGTGCGCGTCCGCGGTGAGGAGCGAGCAGAACAGTGCGAACGTTTATTCCTACTTCCATTGGAATTAATTAAATATGCTTGCTCTGCTCCGCACCATTATGAATGCCCATGCGGACGTGCGCGTTTTACTTTCGCTTTCAAATTAGCGATTGAAAAACACCCACCAGTGATACTGGTATTACCAGTGTTGTCACATGTCAATTAATCGGTGGGAAAATATCCTCACCATCACATCCCTAGTCACTCACATCTGTCTTTTATTCCATTGATTTCTCTGTGTATTTAACCCCGTGCTTTTCAGTTGTTCCCGGCCAATCAGCAAACACTAATAGCACTTTTCCACTGCTGATACGGCTACGGTTCGGCTTGGTTCGGCTCGCTTCGCTTTTCCACAGTGTGCTACGACTCGGCTCGGCATGGCTCGGTTCTCTTTTCCACTGCAGTTAGTACCGCTTCAATGTGGGTGGGATTATATTTATTAAAGGAGAACTCCGGCGAACAATGAACCTTTGGTCTAATAAAACATCGGTACCTAGTCAATCGTTCTCTGAGATTTGTTTTCATGATAATCGAATGTAAAGAGTAACAACTGTTTAGCGTATAATGCTAGTACTGGGGGCATTTACATAAGCAGTGTTGGGAGTAACGCATTACAAAAGTAATACATTACAGTAACATATTACTTTTTGCTGTAACGCAGTAGTGTAAGGCATTACTAATCAATTTTCAGTAATATTTTACTCGTTACATGTTCAGTGAGGCTTGTATTACAGTTGTATTATTATTATTATTGTATTATTGTCTGCTTTTACTTCTTAAAGGCAACAGACTATGTGAAAGTTTTAAAGCAGTCTTTTAGTGCCAGTTCAGAGCGGTCACGTCTGTAACATTGTTTTTTCCTCATAAATGCGAACACGAAAACTAAAATTAAATGAATATTTTAAGTTCTATGGAGACTAGAGAGCCGACCCTTCCTCATCCGATTTGCGCAGTGTAATTAACAGAATTACAAAAAATATATTTTGCCTCCTATTTTTTTTTTGTCACGCATGAATGTGTGTCTTTTCCCTAATATTAAAAATAAAACATAGACTGATATTTGTCTAATGCCTGGAGTCCTTTACGGAAGTAGCCTATACGTTTCAATACATGTATTTTCTGAGAATTTTTATTTCAAGTTTTGACTGCAAATGTCATGTCCATAATGCTGGACTTCCCCAATTTTAAATAATTTATCCTCAACTAGTTTTGTGGTGTAGGTCTACGTATTTTATAATGTTAACTTCAAATAATACTAATAGCCTAATTTAAAGATAAGGCAGCATTGGATCTGGACGGTAAGGAGAATAACGCTGGGAGTTGGAAGAGGTGTGTCGCGATTCTATAGGTTCGTGGATCTGAGTCGTGTGGCGAATCGCGATTTCGGTTTCATATTGCATATCGCTACAGCCCCAAAGTTAAGTTCTACTTAGTTATTTTGGTGAAAGTAACTCAAAAGTAATACATGAGTAATGTAACACATTACAATTCTGAGACAGTAATATTGTAAGGTAATGAATTACTTTTAAATAACAGTTTTTACAGTTTGGAAGTAACTTGCACAACACTGTACATAAGTAAAAGGAAATCGCTAGTTTATATCCCTAACAAGGCTCAAAATAGCCCCACACTAACACAGTAACATAATGAGGCTCCATACATGCAAAACGAAGCATTGAGAACTTTGTAAGTGTACAGACCGTTTAATAAGAAGATATTTTATGAAGACAGTTCACTTCGCGTATAGAGACTGGAGCCATCTTAGAAAATAGTCTTGATAAGTCAAACCACGAACGTCGTGCTGACTGATCTGAATGTATGAAGTTTAACGAACTTCTGAACTGTATGAACGGCGAACAGGATCGACTTATCGAGACTATTTCCTAAGATGGCCCCTGAATTGAACTGTCTTCATAAAGTATCTTCTTATTAAACGGTCTGAACACTTACCAACAGTGTTGGGAGTAACGCATTACAAAAGTAATACATTACAGTAACATATTACTTTTTGCTGTAACGCAGTAGTGTAAGGCATTACTAATCAATTTTCAGTAATATTTTACTCGTTACATGTTCAGTGAGGCTTGTATTAAAGTTGTATTACAGTGAGGCTTGTTCTATGTTCTATGGAGACTGGAGAGCCAACCCTTCCTCATCCGATTTGCGCAGTGTAATTAACAGAATTACAAAAAAATATAGTTTGCCTCCTATTTCTTTGTCACGCATGAATGTGTGTCTTTTCCCTAATATTAAAAATAAAACATAGACTGATATTTGTCTAATGTCTGGAGTCCTTTAAGGAAGTAGCCTATATACGTTTCAATACATGTATTTTCTGAGAATTTTTATTTCAAGTTTTGACTGCAAATGTCATCATGTCCATAATGCTGGACTTCCCCAATTTTAAATAATTTATCCTCAACTACGTATTTTATAATGTTAACTTCAAATAATACTAATAGCCTAATTTAAAGATAAGGCAGCATTGGATCTGGACAGTAAGGAGAATAACTCTGGGAGTTGGAAGAAGTGTGTCGCGATTCTGTAGGTTCGTGGATCTGAGTCGTGTGGCGAATCGCGATTTCATATTGCATATCATTAGAAGCCCCAAAGTTAAGTTCTACTTCTGTAGTTATTTTGGTGAAAGTAACTCAAAAGTAATACATGAGTAATGTAACGCATTACAATTCTGAGACAGTAATATTGTAAGGTAATGAATTACTTTTAAATAACAGTAACAAGTAATATCTAATGTATTACAGTTTGGAAGTAACTTGCACAACACTGCTTACCAAGTTCTCAATGCTTCGTTTTGCATGTATGGAGCCTCATTATGTTACTGTGTGAGTGTGGGGCTATTTTGAGCCTTGTTAGTGCTATAAACTAGCGATTTCTTTTTACTTAGTCAATGCCCCCATTACTATCATTATACGCTAAACAGTTTTTAGAGATAAAACTCTTTACATTCGATTATCATGAAAACAAATCTCAGAGAACGATTGACTAGGTACCGATATTTTATTAGACCAAAGGTTCATTGTTCGCCGGAGTTCTCCTTTAAGTCTGACCGTTAGAGTTTATCCGCTCCACGGCAACCAACGAGAGGAACGTCTGCACTTCGTCCACTGGCCACGATTCAGCCATTTCTTTTTTGAAAGTTTTCTTTCTTCTTTTTTCCTTCAAGCAAGTCAAAGTCATTTTTAAACAAGTTCTTCAGTGGTGGCTGTTACTGACTATTTAAATCTAGCGGGTTTGATGTCTCGCAAATGCAATGACGCTGACTGTGACTATTCTGTCTGACCAATCAGTGATCTGCAGTGTGTTCACGTCACATTTTAGTATCGGTACGGTACACTTGGAACCAGTGTTGTAGTCGAGACCACCTCACTCGAGTCCGAGTCGACACCGAAACCAGAGAGAGTCGAGTCCGAGTCAAGACCGAGTCCATAGAGAGTCGAGTCCGAGTCGAGTCCGAGACCAGAGATGGTCGAGTCCGAGTCAAGACCGAGTCCATAGAGAGTCGAGTCCGAGTCGAGTCCGAGACCAGAGACGGTCGAGTCCGAGTCGAGACCGAGACCAGTGAGGGTTGATTACCTCATTTACTTTTATTTACTTAGAGAAATCCTTTTTTTTTTTACTGAATTTACTTAGAGTTTAAAAAATATGATCAGTTTAGGGTAAAAAGGCCACATAGTAGGTGATGTTAAAAGTAATTTTATTACAATTTGTCATGCGCAGTTGCGCACTAGAAAATCACCAATCACTGGGCGTGTCAATCAATTTAAAGAAATATTTTATTAACATACATTAATAATCATGAAAAATATTTTTAATTGAACTCGAGTGGACTCGGGAATAATTCCGAGTCATAAAAAAAAAATGTTCGAGTACGAGTCAATTCCGAGTCCAATTGGACACGAGTCCATGACAAGACCAACACCATTAAAATATGGTCTCGAGACCGAGTCCGAGACGAGTCCGAGTCTCGAGTACTACAACACTGCTTGGAACCTCAACAGAGGTGGCCATTTAAAGCGAGCCCGAAGCGTGCCGTACCGTAGGCTACCATGCAGTGGAAAAGCGCCACAAGGGAGCCGTACCGAGCTGAGCCATACTGTACCATGCAGTGGAAAAGCACCAAAGTGTGCCGTACCGAACCATACCATACCATACCATGCAGTGAGAAAGCGCCATAACTTTATTGGTAGTTCCTATAGCGCTGGTTTAGACCCGACTCTGAAGTAAGAGCTAAATTAGTTCCCCCAAAAGGAGTTCCAAGAACTAAAATCATTTATAGTTCCTTTGGTGCGAACACGGCAAAATTCGGGTACTTCCGCCAAGAGTTCTGGGAACTATGAAAAGGTTCCTCTGGTGCAAAAGACCCTAATGAGGGATCACAATACCTGAATGTTTTTAATCGCCTGATCAGGTGGCACACCGCCGACATACAGAGGATCCTGGACAACAAGCATTGAGATGTTTCCGCCCGAAGCTCTGTCCTCTAATACCGTAAGACCGTCAATCATCAGTCTGCCCATATTTCCACTTCTGATGAAGATAATCTACACAAAGAGAGAGAGAAAGAGACAAGGTGTCACATAAAAGGTGTATTAGAGACACTCTTATAATAGCCAAACTATTAAATAATTACAATTAATTTTACTTTCAAGACTGACAAATAAAACAACTGAAGTGAACATCTCAGCATTGGAAGGTGATCATTATCTATTCTGTTTATCACTATCTATTAGCGATTACATTTAGTGTAGCTAATGCCGCAGAAATGGCACGTGTTATGAACTTTAGTCATCCTTACATCATGCCACTGTCCGTCACTGTACTTCTCTTTGGATCGGACTCTGACTTGGTCTTTCCCTGAACTGAATGTGAATACCAGTCTTCCATGTGTGAGGAACAGAGCCATGAAGTTCTCCTCAGACTCGTCAGCCATGTAGAAGATGAGACCGAATGCTGATTGAGTTTTCAGAGATAGAGAAAAGTGAGATCTAAAAAAAAAAAGAGATGGAAGAACAGAAAGCTCGGTTATGTATCACTACATTTACCAATGCAATCCTTGTGCAGGATCAAACTTATGAAAAATGTGGGAATTTGCTAAGAATGATTGCGTCATTTGCATGCTTTGATGTTATTGCTCCACTGCTCTTTACGGATCTGAATGCTGAAAGTACACTCAACTTCATTATTCATTATTCATACATTCATTAGACATTATTCAATATCACTTGATAAATAACTGCTGATATGATCTAAAGACAACGTATGGCAGACAAACAGTGCTGAGGTTTGTGAATAAGGCACATTTTATAATATGACGAATTTATGTAGCTATAAGAATGGCATACTATCATATTACTGTTTCTGCAATATATATATATATATATATATATATATATATATATGGTAAAAATATTAGGTAGGTGTTAGTAGGTGTTTTAGCATACTCTTCAAAACACCATCAGGGACACTATCAAGGCTAACTAACTGTAGTGGAATAATAGGGTAATATTATGGATATACACTGTTAGACCTTACCAGGTTTATTACAGTAAAATACTGGCAACAGGCCAAATTCTGACACTATCATACCATTTTCCATTAAAACAGTTATATACCGTAGAAAACAAAACTAGCCTACAGGAATATACTGTGAATTAACAGCTCTCAAAGTCAACACTCAGAGACTGTGTTCCTAATCACACCCTATACCCTCATTCACTGTCTATTCCCTACATTAGTTCACTAATATAGTCCACTTGAATGAAAAGAAGTGAGTGAATTGAGACACTGATGAACACCTGATAAACAGAATCACTGAAGCACAGAGAAACAAGAACTGAGAAAGAGAAACACAAGATCTACAACTGACTTCCAGCAACACTGAGTGTGAAAACAGTTTACAAACCAGTTTAACATTATTTATTTCATACATGTACAAAAGTTCTTGTTGAGAATTAACAGAGATTTAATTAATAATAAAGTTTTTTGTCACCATAATGGAGATCAGTATTTGCTTTAGTAGGTCTCTTATCCCTGGACTTGTGACATTTATCTCTCTCTGACTGCTGTAACAGTGAGTTTTAAAACACATTTGTTGTAGCAAGAAAAAGTCAAGAGGAAATTGATCTGGTGTTATTGGCTTTTGTGATGATGTCATGATCATTCTGGATATGTCTGATTTTCAGATCTTTCCGGTTTATACTCTTAGAATAAATGGGTACTTAATATGAAACTTACTTTAAGTTATGATTATAAAATAAATCTGAGAATCTACAACATGAAATCAATATGTTGGTTAATCATGTCTTCTAAATACTATTGTAATCACATAAAACATTTAAATAATATCCTGTTAAAGTCAGACACACACAGACATCAACAATTATAATATTCATCTCAACAACGGTAACATTCAAAAGTTTCATGCAGCAGTGCATGCTGGGTTCCAGGATTGTATAAAACTCCCAGCATGCACTGCTGCATGAATAAAAAAGAAATTGCCACCATTACTGAGATTAATGTGCTAAATTTTGATATATTGGTGTTTCAACAACACTGTAGCGATGTTTTGGTTTATGTATGATATGTTAAAAACAAATAGTCGTAATTAATTGCTGTGGTTTCACGGTGGTGGTAATGTAACACTTTTGGTTGAGACTGAAACTCTGAATGAGTGAAAATGAATTATTTAGTAAATGAACAGACCATATGATGATTGTCATATTTTGACAAATCAAATCATTACTAAACTGTATATCTGCACAAGTGTGACTTGCACAAAACACAGCTCACAGCGTCTAAAGAAAATCTCATATTACAGCGTCAGCAGACCAACTAAAGCAAACACTGATCTCTATGATGGTAACTTCAAGCCAAACATTTTTAAACATCTCAACAACATCTTCTATAGATGTATGACAGAAATAAAGCCATACTGGTTAATAATAAGTGTAATAATGTGTAATGGCTGAAGTCAGTTGTAGTTCTTGTGTTTCTCTATTTTCTGTTCTTGATGTTCCTCTTTCCTTCAGTGATTCTGCTTGTTAACAGCAGGTGTTCATCACTAATGCTCAACAATCACTTACATATTCCCTTAATTATCTCACTGCAACACTGCATCAATGTTAATTTTTACTCTTTGTAGTGTGGATTTTCCTGTGGGGTTGAAAGGGTTAACAGTGTAAGATAAAAATACACTCCCACAAAATGTATTTTAACAGTAATAAACTGTAAGTTATAAAACGTCTCGGTTACGTATGTAACCCTCGTTCCCTGAGTAGGGAACGGAGACGTTACGTCAGAAGTGACGGAGATTGGGGGTTTCGCATAGAAAGCCAATCCTCTTCGAGTATTTAAACACGAGCCAATGGCATGCAATGCCTTGGGGCTGCGGAATTTTGCATAGCGTACTCCGCCCTACTCCGTGAGTATAAAAGGAGGAAGTGAACGCAACCGCAGTATGTCTTCGCTGAGGAGCCAAGACTGAACTCGGCGTCTACCCAGCGATACAGCAGAAGTGGCAGGGAGACGTAACGTCTCCGTTCCCTACTCAGGGAACGAGGGTTACATACGTAACCGAGACGTTCCCTTCCGTAGTCACTTCGAGTTACGTCAGAAGTGACGGAGATTGGGGGTCAGTGCCATCACGCCATCTTCAAGCTGTCTTCCAGTGCCCTGCGAAAGTCTGGACCCCCGAGCCTTTTACCTCTTTTTTTTTTTTTTTTTTTGGGGATCCGACTTTGACACAGGATTACCAAGGTACACTGGGAAACATATCCCGGAAGGGACATGCTACTAGCTGCCTACCGAAGGGAGGACTTACGAACACATATGGCCACATAGGAACACATATGGAACACTGGAGTACCAACCGCAGGTGGCTACTAATTTCAACTCCAGGGGTGGCAGATGGCTTGCCAAGGGAAGACACATGCTCAGAGAGGCTTACAGTGGATAATACACATGAGACGGTTACCAAGGGGAACCGTGCGCATGGAGGCACCTAGCCAGCATCCAGAGCAACAGCAGTGGTGCCCGCATCGTCGGTGCTGGAGGACTCAAGACTTCAATGGAAGAACTGAGGAAATATCGCACTTATCCAGTCCGGGGAGTGGAGTGGCGAGCAAGCGAAGACACCTGAGCGGATCCAGAACTGGCCGAAACGAGTACGTGAGAGGATACCGGCTCAATTCGCAGATTATAGAATCTGGCGAAGGTGTTGGGTGTCGCCCAGCCTGCAGCTCTGCAGATGTCTGTTAGCGAGGCGCCGTGCGCTAAAGCCCAAGAGGAGGCTACACTCCGAGTGGAATGGGCCGTCACACCAAGGGGGCACGGAAGGCCTTGCTGCTGGTAAGACAAAGCAATGGCATCCACTATCCAGTGGGACAGCCGTTGCTTTGAGAGAGCCCTTCCCTTCTGGCTCCCCCCATGACAGACAAAGAGCTGGTCTGAGGTCCTGAAACACTGCGTTCTGTCGACATAGGTGCGGAGAGCACGTACCGGACAGAGCAGTGCCAAGGCTGGGTCTGCCTCCTCCAGGGGCAGCGCTTGCAGGTTCACCACCAGGTCCCGGAGGGGAGTGGTAGGAACCTTGGGCATATATCCAGGCCGGGGTCTCAGGAATACGTGAGAGTAAGCCGGCCCGAACTCCAGGCACACTTCGTCAACAGAGAGTGCGTGCAGGTCCCTTACTCTCCTGATGGATACCAATGCAATCAGGAGTGCTGTCACATAGGACAGCAAAAACTCTACCGACTGCAAAGGCTCCAGGGGAGGCCTCTGCAGAGCACCCAGGTCTACTGAGAGGTCCCCAGAGGGCAGGAGGGGAGGGAGGCGGATTTAGCCCCCTCACTCCCCTCAGGAACCTGATGACCAGGTCATGCTTCCCATAGACTTACCTTTCACTGCATCATGAGACGCGGCAATGGCCGCGACATAAATCCAAAGGGTGGAGGGCGACAGCCTGCGCTCCAACCCCTCTTGCAGGAAGGAAGCATGACTCCGATCGAACATCTCCGGGGGTCTTCTCAGCGAGAAGAACACCAATTGACGAAGAGGTTTCACTTCAACGCATAAAGGTGTCACGTGGACGACGCTCTTGCGGAAGTGATGGTTGCCGCCACCGCAGGTGGCAGCGAACTCAAACCTGCCTCGTCCCGTCCTGGAGCCACACGTGCAGCCTCCAAGATCGGGACGAGGGTGCCACAGAGTGCCCCGTCTCTGAGAGAGTAGGTCCGGTCTCAGAGGAATAGGCCAAGGAGGTGCTGTCGCGAGGAGCAAGAGTTCGGAGAACCACGTCTCGGTGGGCCAGTAGGGGGCTACCAGCAAGACCTGCTCCTCGTCCTCCTTGATCTTGCACAACACCCGTGCAAGGAGGCTCACTGGGGGAACGCACACTTGCGTGGGCCCCGTGGCCAGCTGTGCGCCAGCACATCCGAGCCGAGAGAGCCGCGGGTCAGAGAATAAACTGGGCGCAGTGGGACGAGTCCCGAGAGGCGAACAGGTCTAACTGTGCCTCCCCGAACTGGTCCCAAATCAGCTGGACCGACTGGGGATGGAGTCGCCATTCGCCGGAGATGGGACGGGCCCGGGACAGCTCGTCGGCTGCCCGGTTCCGGTCTCCAGGAATGTAACTGCACGAAGGGACCTCAGGTGCTTCTGACTCCATATCAAGAGGTGGCGGGCGAGCTGCGACAACCGGCGCGAGCGTAGACCCCCCCTGGTGGTTGATGTACGCTACTGCCGTAGTGTTGTCTGAGCGGACAAGCACATGCTGGCCCTAGAGCACGCTCGGAAGCGGTGCCGGGCGAGCCGTACTGCCAACAGCTCGAGGCAATTGATGTGCATGAGGCGCTGGGCTCCTGTCCAGGAACCGGCGGCTGCATGCCCATTGCACATGGCACCCCAACCCGTGGTAGACGCATCCGTGGAGACAACGAGATGCCTGGAAACTCGCTGAATAGGGACCCTGTCCGTAAAAAGCTGAGGTTCGACCACGGGAAGAAGGATCGGCGGCACGTCGGAGTCACTGGAACTCGGAGCGAGCCGCGATGCCATGCCCACCTCGGGACTCGATCGCGAAGCCACAGCTGAAGCGGTCTCATATGAAGCAAACCGAGCGGCGTTGCCGCGGCCGCGGATGCCATATGCCCCAGGAGCCTCTGAAATAGTTTCAGTGGAACCGCACTCTTGCCCTCGAACTGTCGAAGACAAGCCAGCAGTGAGTGCGCGCGCTCGTTCGTGAGCTGCGCGGACATGGCGACCGAGTCTATCTCCATGCCGAGAAAAGAGATCCTCTGCACGGGGCAAAGTTTGCTCTTTTCCCGGTTGACCCGAAGGCCCAGACGGGCTAGGTGCCGTAGCACCAGGTCTCTGTGTTCGCAAACCTGAGCTCGAGAGTGTGCTAGTAACAGCCAGTCGTCGAGATAGTTCAAGATGCGAACCCCGTGTTCGCGAAGGGGAACAAGGGCTGCCTCGACGATCTTCGTGAAGATGCGAGGGGACAGAGCTAACCCGAATGGGAGAACGGCGTACTGGTATGCCTGGCCCTCGAAGGCAAACCGAAGAAACGGTCTGTGTCGAGGGAGAATGGAGACATGGAAGTACGCGTCCTTCAGGTCGATCGCTGCAAACCAATCCTGATACCGAACACATTCGAAAATGCGTTTGGCCGTGAGCATTTTGAACGGTAGTCGATGGAGAGAACGGTTCAAAATGCGCAGGTCCAGGATCGGTCGTAACCCACCGGTCTTTCTTGGGGACAATGAAGTAGGGGCTGTAAAGCCCGGACCTCACCTCGGCTGGAGGGACCGTCTCGATTGCACCCTTCGCCAGCAGGGTCGCAATCTCCGCTCTCAAGACTGGGGCATTGCCACCAACCATCGTGGAGCGAACTCCCCTGAAGCGGGGAAGAGACCGTGCGAACTGAATCGCGTAGCCGAATCCGATCGTTCTGATGACCCAGCGGGAACCCCGGGAAGCGCTAGCCAGGCTTCCAGGAAGTGAGCCAACGGGGTCATGCGAACCACAGACGTCCCCCCGGAGGGGCAGCGAGGCGGGTCGACCGGCATGCGTGCAGGAGTTACCCCGTCCGGATGCACCGTCGAAACCCGCTCCCCGACAGAAGAGACCAGGGAAGGCAGAGCGTTCCACGGGGGTCTGTTCTGCCGGGGGTCTGGCGACAGAGGGGGAAGGGATTGGCGTAGCCCGGGGACGACACACGCACCCTTCCGCGCCCTCCGAGACAGAGAGGAATGAACGGGGCGACGCACTGGACGTCGTGTGCGCTCATTCCAGTCTGTGTGCTCAATGACAGTGTCAGCTTTTCCTCAACCAGCTCAGGGAGCTAGCTAGAACAAAAGATTCTCCACCGGCCCTCCACCGGGGAAGGAGGGGCCCTGCCACCGCCTCCTGAGAAAAACCATGACACTATCACTGAGCGGCCCGCCTCAGGAACATCGCTTCGCCTGGCGTCTAGCGGGGCACGCGGCCTGAGGGGGGGCTCTTTTCTTGGGACGCTTACCTGTGGCCTCCTCCGCGACGCGAACCGGCTGAAGGCTGCTGCTGGGGCCGCGTGGGAGGGAAGGGAGCCGCAGGGGGGCGTCCTCGGCGGCGAGCTGGCGGAGGCGTCCGAGCCGACGGCTGGTTGGAGGCAGCAGCCGGCCGTCGGGGCAGAGAAACCGCCTTCGTCTGCTCCTAGGCGGTCGAGAAGTGCTGGGCAAAGTCCTGGACCGCACCGCCGAACATTATGATGCTCCTGGACCACAGCGGTGGGCATCACCTGACCAAGGGAGCGAGCGACCGCCTCCGTGACCCGTTTAAGGACAAGGTAGGCGACAGGCTCGCAGCTCGCTTGGTCCGTCACCTCCTCGTGCACATTCCTGAGCAGCTAGCTTTGTAGGTGCTCATCATATGCAGGGCGGAGGCTGCCTGTCCCGCCGCTCTACAGAATCGCGCCGCCATAGACGACGAGAACCCATAGGCTTTGGAGGGGCATCTGAGAGCAACCGCCGGTTGACCGGGGGAGCCCCAGCGTACCCACAGACAGCCGCCAAGGGGAGGAAGGGCGGGGAACTAAGCACGCTTTTTTATTTATTTATTTTTTTTTTATTTATTTATTTATTTTTTAGTGCGTGTCAGTTCCGCATGCAACTCGGGGAAAAAAGGAAATTGGGGTTGGCCGTGGCCGTAAGGCGGCAGCGTTACCCAAAAACCAATTATTCAGCCGCGAGAGATCGGGATGGGGCGGAGTTCCACCCCCACCCGATGCTCACGGACGCCCGAGATAGCACGGCCATCATCGCGGGATCAGACACGGCGGCGCTGACGCTCCCGAGGGAGGCAACGCGGCCGCATCCTCACTTCCCGAGGAGTCAAGCCCGCCTAGTGATGCTGTGATCGACATCGCATCATCATCTGGAGCGCTGCCCGAAGCAGCCGGTGCCACCGAAGAAGCAACCGACTGAATCGAACTAGCGCTCGCTGGCTCTCGCACTGAGGCGGGAGGTGTGGCCCGAGGAATCGTCGGGGCTTTATCCCACACCATCACCGTAAAATCACCAGGTCCCCGGGTCGACGGGCCCCCTATGGAGGAAACCGATCGAGCGGGGGGGACCGGGACTCTCACTCAAGTGAGATCATTGAGTCTCGACCTCAGTGTAGAGATGGTCATGTTCCCACAGAAGGAAAATGAGTCATCCACGAACGCTGCTGCTGCATGCTGAAATGCCCAGGCATACAAAGCAGCGATCGTGACCATCAGATGACGACAATCACACCCAGAAGAGCACGGGCGAACCGTCTTTAAAAAGACGTGCGCGTGCAGCTCTTTCAATGAGAGGAGGAAATTCACTCTTTCAGCGCTGAAGCGACCAGGGAGAAGCGCAAAGTCTGGCAGACCACTGCTCAGATCGCAGGCGATGCAGAATCTCGCTGGGTACCGCCGTCACACCAACACTGAAGAGGACGCTCGTCTCGAAGAGTCTTGAACAGTGCTTTCAGGAGTGAAGAGGTTCTCTTGGCTCCGAAGCGAAAACATACTGCGGTTGCGTTCACTTCCTCCTTTTATACTCACGGAGTAGGGCGGAGTACGCTATGCAAAATTCCGCAGCCCCAAGGCATTGCATGCCATTGGCTCGTGTTTAAATACTCGAAGAGGATTGGCTTTCTATGCGAAACCCCCAATCTCCGTCACTTCTGACGTAACTCGAAGTGACTACGAAAGGGAACAGGTTTATACTGGCAACACTGTTGCCAGTAGTTTACTGTAAAATCTTGTTTTTGGGGTCACCGTTGTGCTGAAGAGTAGAGTCTGAGCTTCAGTCCAGGAGAAGATCTACAAACATTGATGATACGCTGCATGTTGCTTTATTTAAAAGGCACGGTCTGTGTTAGTTGCAGAATCTGGTGGAAATGTCTTCATTTACAAAAGTTAATTTTTGTTGTTTCTAATTAAATAAGTTCACAATAATACCTTGCTCACATTATTAATGCATTATAAATTTAGTTGATTCTTTTAAGTTGGTTTCTGCAAGTGAAATTAGTTAACTCGAGTTTTAGTGCATTTCTACAGTAAATAACTGGCAACAGTGTTGCCAGTATTTTACTGTAAAAAAAAACCTGGTAAGGTCTAACAGTGTACAACAATTAAATGTGTGCTGTTTTTTTTTTTTTTTTTTTTTTTGCCAAAAACACATCTCAGATTGTTGTACACTATGTGGTACATTCAGTACAGAACAGATGTAAGCACACTCCTGTGCAATATCCACTGATTTGGCAGGATGGTGGGTGGCGAGTGAATAAGAAGCAGGTTTTTGCAGTGAAATACCCAGTCTTTTCTTACACAATAAACTTGCTTCCTAGCTCACCAAGTACAGCAGTACAAACCCTGCACAACATTACTAAATAGCTCAAAGTTTGTAAGCAAACTTCAGTAAATGTGTTTGTGTGTTTGCTTTTGTTATGGGGTTTAGAGTAGATGGTATGTTGTTTTCAAATACACTAAATCAACAGCAGCACACTTGCAGTAATGTAGGTCTATAGTTTCTGTGTGTGCATTTGTTATGTGTATATTGTGTCTCGAGTCCATTTGCTGCATGTATGTGGTGTATTAATGTAGTTTCGAGTCCAAGACAAATTTCCTGTAAAAGGACAATAAAGTTTACAAACAAACAAACACTTTCCGATGGCGTCATTTAATTTCTGAAGTGCCGTGATATGTTAAAAAATTGAAGGATAACCATGATTATTATCATGGTTATCGTGAAACATGTCGCCATAGGTTTCCATTTCATTTCCAATGAGCCTGGGTTGGAAATTAGCCTGGTAATATACTCTGCTACTTCGCTTTGCTTCGTAGATAGAGTCTGGAATGGCATAATTGAAACGTGTTTTCATTTTCGCATTGAGAGCTTGTCTGAAGTATAAAATCATTGGTTAACCGTAAGCCAATCACATATGACTTGTGTTATTCGCCAGCTCAGCCACATCAAACTTTCACTTTAAACACATGCGAATACGAAACCATCGAGCGAAATACCGGAGTGAACATGGCTGACCGAGTTTTGCTGCCTCCTTAACCTGATCCTCCATGAGTGCAACCAAGGGGGATGGGGAAACAATCACAACTATCGCCTTGCCGGCCTTTGGCCTCCCCAGTTTCTCGCTGACGATCGGTAATAGTAGATAAATTCAACTTTTCCCAAAACCTGTCGGGAGTAGGGCCACGACATCACCTCCATTCAAAATGTTTAACAAACACTCTTCTTGTTCAAGCTTCAGTTTGCAAATGCCAGGAATATTCTCCACAACAGAGCGAATTGCATCCTGTGTCTCAGGGGCGGAGTGAGACCAAAAAATCTACCGGGAAATTTCGTAGACCACCGGCCCTCGTCGCCGGCACGATTAGCCAATAGCATTTACAGTTTTATTGATTTAAAGGGAACTTTGTTGCACTAGTATGCTGGAGTAAAGTTCATAAATGGTCGTTCTTTCCCATAGTACTTGGACTCTGTGCCTCTAGGGGGGTTCGGGGGCATGCTCCCCCGCAAGAAAATTTTGGACATTTTAAGGTTATAATGCATCAATCTCATGCTCTCTGAGAGAACAAAGAAAAAACATTAATTTGTAGGCTACCAGGACAATAAAGAGGGCTCAAATATTTTTTTTAGTTATGAGAGTCTCAGTTTGCATTACATTATCAATGGCGTTTTAGAATGCCAAACAATTATTATAATAATGTAATAATGATTTATAATTATTCCTATGACGTACTGTAAAATCCATTTATAGCCTATAAATGTGTAAATGAAAATGAGTATTTCAAAAGTATATTTTAACCTACATTACACTATAATATAGGAAAATTAAAATACTTTTGTCCTAATTTCTTCACTTGCAAGAAATAAACCCTTGAGCTTTTATTTAGGAGAAAACACCAGATGATTGCGAGAGCAAAGTAATCACGCAGAACAAACTGGATGCTATTCTAATGTCAGTTATTATAATGGCGCAACGCCATATGGTTTAAATTTTACTTCGTTGGCAAAATATAACAAAAAATATAAAATTAGGTTTTACATTTTACATCTTTACATATCTGTGTTGGGAAAAGGGAGAAGAGAGAGTTCGGCAAGGCGGATTCGAACTCGCGTTCAGCAGCGCATCAAAAAGCTGCATTCAAACACTTCACGCCCTACGACCTACGCCACTGAGGCTGTTCTATGACGGGTGTCGTTTTGCTGTAAAGACAGGCATTTAGTGCAAATATATGCTCCGTTATAAAAAATGTAAAAAAAAAAAATTGTTTTCTTCCCTTAGCTTGGGCCATGGCGAACTTCCAATAAATACATTTTATCAGACCGGGCCGGCCCTCGTAACACTACCGGCCCACCGGGAAAACTCCTGACTCTCCCGATTGCCGCTCCGCTACTGCTGTGTCTCCATATCCGTGGTCGTTTTCGATTTCCCTAACCTAAGATAACCTCGGTGGTTAGCGTCTACGTCACAGCTCTCAGTCCGCCCTCTGTTCGCTGACTGGCCGGCTGTTTTCAGACCAAAGGAAAACTGAGAGATAGGTCGCTATCTCAGACTGAGTACAGAAGCGAACTGAAATTGAGCGGAAGTACGAAGTCTGATGTAGTCAGGCTAGTTGGAAATACCACAGTAACACAATTGTTTGGTAATAATATGTCGAGTTAATTCCACTTTGTACCATCAATACTCACTTATCTCTGATAACACTGGCAACACCCGTGTACTCTTGTCGGCTGTGGGCTGATCCGCCATAGCGATGGGCGTGACGGGTCACTCGTGGGTGGGAGGACAGGTAACAGGGAGCAGTTTCTGTCTCTGGAACATCCAAAGGATTGCCGAGTGGTAGGCTGGACTCATCCCTGCCCACCTGAGACAAGAATATATATAGTTGCATAACTGTGTAATTTTACATGGTATCCATGCAACAGTGTGTGCTGGTGCATTGCACCTTGCGGGAGTGTCCTGGACTTCGTCTAGAGGACTCTCTGTTTTCTTTGTTGAGCAAAGCAGAAGGGGGTCTTTCCACTGGGCAGTCCTGTAGCGACGCCTGCACATTCTCACTGTAACGTTGGAAGTCTTCTGGCTCTATATCTCTATCCTGCCTGAATCACACACACACACACACATCACACTTACATAAATAACCACAGTCTTAAGTCGAGTCCTACCAAACATAATTCCACTTTGTACCATCAATACCCACTCATTTCTGGAAAACACTGAACAGAAATCCAGGCATTAAAGGGGAAATGAAGCAGTGAATCAAGTTTACATGATTTACAAGATGGATTTCCAATATAATCAACAATTATATAAGGAACATTACAAATGTAAACATTTAGAAGAAAAAAAGAAAAAAACTTTGTATCTTTCGCTGCCAGGGCGCCGCCATTGTGCAGTTGACGTCACGGGGTTGGTTGGCTCAAGTTTAACAGGCTCTGGGCATTGAAAATCGCGACATCAAACTGTGTTTACACCAGTGTTTTGACTGCGAACGACTAATGTTAGGTACAGATATCAGACAAAAAGACGACGTCTCATGTTATATGTTGACAAACTGCACATAGAAACATTGTTCGCGATGTCTGCCGTCAGATATTCCCGTCTTGTCAATAACATGCAAGTTAGCACGTATTTGTTAAAGGGGAAATGAAATATCCATATTTTCGCACTGGTAGTGCTAGTAACGTTAGCTACAGCCTACATATACTAGGAAAAAGTGTCTCCGCTCTGACATCCTTCAGGGAAAGAATCGCCGCTTCCACACGTCTAACTCCCGGCACAGCATGGTAAACGTGCGCGCCGGTGATGCAGAATTGACCACGCAACACATGCTCAAGATCAACCTCTTGACAACAGATGGACTCTGCCACGGAGGGCATCGCAGGACAACAGCCACACTGACACCTGGTAAGTTAGCGTTGCAAACCCGCTCTTCGCCCCAAACCACCACTGACTGTTCTACACAGCAACGTAACTTACATGGTGTTGACGAGACGGGAATATCTGACGGCAGACATCGCGAACAATGTTTCTATGTGCAGTTTGTCAACATATAACATGAGACGTCGTCTTTTTGTCTAATATCTGTACCTAACATTAGTCGTTCGCGGTTAAAACACTGGTATAAACACAGTTTGATGTCGCGATTTTCAATGCCCAGAGCCTGTTAAACTTGAGCCAACCAACCCTGTGACGTCACCTGCACAATGGCGGCGCCCTGGCGGCGAAAGATACGAAGTTTTTTCTTTTTTTCTTCTAAATGTTTACATTTGTAATGTTTCTTATATAATTGTTGATTATATTGGAAATCCATCTTGTAAATCATGTAAACTTGATTCACTGCTTCATTTCCCCTTTAAATGCTGATTGTATTTATGTAAGTTTGGGAACAGAGTCATTATATATTACTTTGTGTGCATTACAAGTGTGTGGTGAATCTTGAGCACTATTAGAAAAGGATTCATTTTAAATTGTGTTATTACTGATATGGGCTCAAAATGAAAAATTCCAAGCAATTATTTTGCAATGGATATAAAGTTTTGAAGCTAAATCTAATTGTGTATTGAATCTGAAATTGGGCTATGGCTAAGCCACGCCCCCTCCACTCACTCGGACACAAAGTCAACATTCGAGACAGGCGCTATGGCAGCTGTCACAGTAGGAGATATTTCAAAGGAGGCAATTGGTGATTTTTGGAGACAAAAAGATTATATATCATCTCAGTCACCTAATGGGCCTTAACTATGCACTGGAGGGTTATATTAATAATTTTATTGTTGACAAGGTCGATGAAAAGCTTCAGCTCCAAGCAAAAATGTACAGGTCACAGTGTAAACGTGATAAACCCATCACCGTTTGGTGCTACAGTATTTACATGAATCATTCAGCACAACATTTTTAACATTTGTTATCTCGGTTATTTACAGATATGTTAATGAAGCTAAGTGACATGATGTACAACACAGCTAGAAGCTAACGTTAACGTTTTCTAATCTTAGTCTAACGTTAACCTAATAGGCTATATGCCCAGCTGCACTACTTCCTGAACTTCAGCCAGCTCCTTGTTTCCTGCCTGCCATTATTGGCCAAACTTGATTAATTCAGGTGTGTCTGATTATTGTTGCCTTGACTACTGAGGACAAGCACACCTGAATTAATCAATTTGGCCAATAATGGCAGACAGGAATAGGGTTGGGTTTCGAGAATCGAGTATCGATTGGAACCGGGACTAACTTTTCGTTTTTCCCGGAATCGTTCAAAAGTTAAAATTTCAATTCCTAGTTTCGATATTCACAGTCCGCCGAGCGGAAGAAGAAACCGCTGGACAACACCAACGAAGAAGCGTCTACCGGAAGTGTTGACATGGCGAGTCGAACATGAGTAGCTTACGTCGGCGGTCCAAAGTGTGGCTTCACTTTTCTAAAAATTAACGAAATCTCTGCAAAATGCAAAATTTGTGACAAGTATTTGTGACAGAAGGAGTATTTCCTTCAGAAAGACCGTTGGTTAGCAAGGTTAGCTAAACTTTTTTGACCCTGCCTCTTAAAAGAATCGAAATCGAGAATCGTTAGGAACCGGAATCGAAACAAGGAATCGGAATAGGAATCAGAATCGTTCAAATTCAAACGATACCCAACCCTAGACAGGAAACAAGGAGCTGGCTGAAGTTCAGGAAGTAGTGAAGCTGTGCATATAGCCCATTACGTTAGAGATTTTAAAGATAACGTTCAAATACGTTGTTGACTTAACTTAGAACAGATGTAGACATCCTTGTTTAATTTATCCACGTTTAGTTGGTGTTGTGGTCGCACTATAACTAAATCGCATAACTTAATCTAGAGCAGATAATTATCTCGGTTGAGATGTGGCTTGGGAAAGGGTAAAAAAAAAAATACACATCATCGCCCAGCCTCTCAAAAACCTAATGTCGAAGTTGTTCCCTGTTCTGTAAAAGGGAACTAAAGGTTCAGAGTGACACGGACTGTTTTGAGGGTGACACATCAGTTCCTAGTAAATGTTCATGCTAAGCATACGCCAGCTCTCTGTGTCTTTATTCAGTGCACACACCCCGCAAATCTAACGTAACATACCCCATGCACACCGTTTGACCATTTTAAACTCAAAATGACAAGAAAAAGTCAAATGAAAACTGACTAACTGCAATGCATTCCAATGGACGTGGAAGCAGAGAATGTCTGAGTGGATTGGGTTAGCTGCGCACTGTGATTGGTAGGGCTGGGTATTGAGACAAATTTCACAATTCGATTCGATTTTGATTCTCAAGCTTGCAATTCAATTCGATTTCGATTACGATTCGATTCGATTCAATATCGATTATTTTGGATATCAGTTACAATAAATGGCAATTTTTCTCAAGGGAATCAAATCTCTTAAATGCTGTAAACTATGGTCTATATATAAAGTCTAGTTGTAGCCTACTAGGCTTCATAACCTAATATGAAGGTAATAATGATTTGAAAGTTTTGTAGCTACAAACACTTAAATTACACTTTTATTTATTTTTATAATAAGAAGATTATATGAAATATAAACATTTAAACAGTGTTGGGGAGTAGTTAACTACAAGTAGCGAAGCTACTAACTTAACTACATTTTTCAGTAGCTTGGCTGTAGCTCAGTTGCTTTTTAAACAGTGTAGCTTTTCCAGTAGCTAACTACTTTTAGCAGCAAGTAGCGGTGTAGCTCAAGCAAGAGCTACATTGTGTTTGTCGAGCCTGCGCGAATCAGCAAGATGCTATATTCTTCTTGTTAGATTGCAAACTCATATTTCTTTTGCCATTACCGCCACCTGTTGTTTAATCACGCATCTTGCGGCTAACAGTTCACTGACGTACAGAAGTGTGTTGACACACACATGATGATGGAGCAAGACGTGACGTGACGGCAGATTTGGAGGATGGAGAAACAACTAAAGTTAATTACCCATGGCATTATTTGTCCAAGTTTTATGAGAAAATGTTCTATGCAATTTACGTTGGAAGTATATTTTGTTCTTGCAATGTTGTTGGCTATTTGTTGCAATTTTGCACTTTTGACAAACATTCTGAGATATTTGGGTGTTGTGTGTAATAAAACAATACTTTTTGAGATCATAATTTTATTGCATTGTTTTAAACACTAAATGTTTTACAAACATTTAGTGTTTAAAACAATGCAATAAAATTATGATTTCAAAAAGTATTGTTGTCCCCTTCTGTCCTTCCTCACTTATTAAGTTATTAATAATATACGTTGTTCAGAAAAGCAAAAGTAGTTTCAATGTAGCTAGCTACTTTTTGATAGTAACTTGTAGTGTAGCTAACTACTTTTCTAAAAGAGTAGCTTGACTGTAGTTTAACTACTTTAACTTACTAGTAGCTTGTAGCTTGTCAAACTACAGTTTCAGAGTAGCTTCCCCAACACTGCATTTAAATGGTGGCTGTCATAAAAACTTGCCAGATTTATTCAAATATGCATTAAATATTGAAGAACACTAACGAGTGTGGACTAACAAGTTTATGTGGGTTTTCTGAGGTAAATATGACGATGACATTGATTACAAGCTGTTTAACTGACGTCTTTCCACGGTTGAAACGCAGATTGAGCGAATCAATGTGACATGATACGGATTTCGATAAGTTGTACTTGATCTTTTAACACACTTTCAGATGCTCATTCATGTTTATTTGGCGCTGTAACTGGTATTATTAACCCGGAAGAGAGATCAGCGCCAAAACGGCAAAACGTTATTTTTTTTTTTAATTTCTAAAGAAAATGGACGTAATTTGAAAATTGAGACTTTGTTTCATATCAATAGTAACAAAGGACAAAGATTATTGCGATTTTTTTGGATGCGCGCAGCCGCTATACAATGTCCCATTCATTCAAATGAAACAGGATGACTAATCGATTAATCGTTTAATTTCGAGAAATCGATATTTATTACCCAGCCCTAGTGATTGGCTCATCGGTTTTGAGGGCGTGGCTTAGCCATAGGTCAATTATGTTTGAGGTCCACCTGTGTTTTTCCAGAGTAAAATCGACTAAAAGTAACTACTGTATAAATGAAAATGATATGGCAAAAATATTGAAGGATTTGTCCACTGATTTGGGTGAGATTGGGATTTCTGTAGTTATTACTGAATTTTTGAAGATATTACACATTGAAAATACAAGACTTACAGTATCTGATCAGTGCAGGCTAATAGATCGTTTTCCTGCAATCTGCTAATAATCACGTCATTTGATTGGCCTCTGCTGATCCTGCAGCCAGTGAGATTGCTTGCTCAATATTTAAATAGTCTGGTTCAGTGTTCACTCAAGGCTAGTCCTGCATCGCTGTCAGAGTTCCTCTGAACCTCTCCACCTCCCCAGCTCCACCTGCCTAGATATCTTAGCAGTTGCAGCATATCTTACATGCTCACAGTAGCATGTCTGTGTTTCTATAGGCAGTTGCAAATCCATACTTGCTTTCCAGCAGCATGCATAGAAGATCAAGTCTGACAAGACCAAATACATTTACACTGTCATCAAATACATTACTTCCTAAAAGAGAGTTACTTCCTACTTAGAGAGTTGGGTAACAGTTTATTTTGATGGTCCCATTTGAGTATTCCATTGACTTTAAGTAACGTTGTAGGTTTAGTTTTACCTTTCACTAAACATATTTACATATACAGGAAATCACAATGGAAGATGAGTTCGATATATATCTAAATATGTTTAGATCTTCACAGTGAAAGGTAAAACCGAAATCTCTGTGTGAGTGACGTAGACGCAAAAAATGATCACTTCTGGCGCATGCGCAGACGAAGTGCCCGTCAAATGGCTGTGGTTACACGAGGTAAAAAGGATATAAATACTGTTCGTTTTCTCACACAAACCGCTCATTTCGTGTCTTAGACCATCAATGTGTACTTACATTTACGAGTTATTCAATCATGTTGAATTTGGACTTCTCTGTACATGCTCTTTGGGGTGAACCATGGGTGGACCCCCTAAACCTGCATTATATGACTGATAGACAAGAACGGTTTGACCGAAAAATATCAAAATTGAAAATACTGTGGAAACAAAGACACCAACATCTTGGATGCCCTTGAGGTAAGCTAAAACATATCAAAAATTAATTTCAAAGTGAACTATCCCTTTAATGACAGTTGTCACAAACATGCATAAAACCTCCTTCATATTCATAACATGTTTGTCATGTCATGATTATGAAGGTGTCATGTTAGTCTTATGCACACCCCTTCAAGTAAAGTGTTACCGTGATTCTCAACTGTGTTTCTGTTGCTCCTTATACATTCATATTTTACATGTCTCATGAATCAAACACTCCTGGTTCAGGTCAAAGGTGCATTACTACATCAGAAGTACAGCATTAAGTGAGTGTGTCAGAAAAAGGAGACATTTAAAAAGTGAAGTGTTGGAGGGCTTGGGAAAGATTTGAACCACCAGATCAATTACTCAGAGGATCCCTGTACAGAAGATTTAAAACACAAGTAATTTGCTGCGTAGTGGTTGTTTGAGAAAAGCATATTTATTTTAGTCCATTTTGAAACAGGCTGTATATGTTACCTGCTAATGTAAGCATAACTGATGCACCCCGTGAAATTTTGTGTGGAACTCGTAGGAGAGCCTCCATAGTAGAAGGTCTTTGGGACGTTATCTGACTGAGACGTGGAAGCCGGCTTCTTCTTTTCCAGCTTGTCTTTGTCATCAATTATAAGTTCATACCTGCCAAGAGAACATGGATAAATAGTTGGTGTAATACATTTTTTTACATATAAGGACACCTTGTTAGCTTCAGAACTTTATCTGAGATAAACAAAATGCCGAATGTTGTTCACCAACTTACTTCTGGTCGGTCACTGAGGCAACTAAGAAATGGGTCCGTCCATCATTGTAATTCTTCTTATGTGATTTGACTCTGGTTCCCTTGGACTGGAGCACCACTGCACCATTCTCCAATGAGAGAGAAAACTCATCCAACTACAACAGAGAGAAAGACTTGGTTGATCTGTGACATCTGTGGGGTGGTGATGACGCAGTGGATAAGGCACATGCCTTTGGTGTGAGAGACCCAGATTCGATTCCACTGTGAGACATAAATGTGTCCCAGAGCAAGACGCTTAACCCCTAGTTGCTCCAGAGGCATGTGACCTCTGACATTTATAGCAATTGTAAGTCGCTTTGGATAAAAGTGTCAGCTAAATGAATAAAATGTAAATCTGTGACTCCTTCCTTCCCATAGCAAGAAGGAAAAGCCTTGCAATAAAGTCTTGGATCTCTTTTTTCTTTTGTTTCTTAGTTTAGGATTAGCTTCTCCACCAGTTATAGGTTAGAGACAGAACAAGACTTGACTGGGTAAAACATAGTAACTAAAAAGACTATACCCCATCTCTGTGGTAGAATAGGAGTCCATTGGACTGTAGTGTTCTGAAGTTTAGTCCTCCCTCAAAAGACTGGAATGGTGAGATTTTAGCTGTAGAGCCCAGATAGCCTTCTCCCGTGAAATAGGCCGTACGGGACATCTGCAGGTAAAAGACAACCAGATATGAGCAAGTTCTTTCAAAACAAATTCATTCATTCATTTAAAAAGAATATTTTTTATACATAGTCAAACAGTGCAAAGACGTAATGCTATTCATAATGCTGAAAAAGTTAATAAAGCACATATGTGAGCCTGGCAAGCAGTCATACTTTCTCTATAAAAAGACACTTTTATCCAAGTTTTATGTGATCAAAGTTGTCACAGTTATGTTCCATTTAGTTTTGTTGGTAACACTTTAGAATACGGTTCCTTCGTTAATGAATAACTACACAAGAACTAATGAGTAACACAATATTAACAATCTAGTAACTATTATTAACTAACAAGAAACTCTGATTAACGAACTAGTAAGTAATAGCACACAGACGAAAGTGGTAGTTCACTATTAAGTAATCAATAACTACTATTTTTTTAATACTTCCCAGAGAACTACTGAAAAAGTTTATTAACAATCTAGTAACTACTATTAACTAAAAGAAACTCTTATTAACAAATTAGTAAGTAATAGCTCACAGATGAAAGTGTTACTAGATACTTCTGTGGGAATTACTAATTATTTGGATTCGTATTATAAAGTGAAGATCATTGGAACTAACTAGTAATGACTCAAGTGTTACTAAAGACATTTTCTAAAAGTTACTAAAGTTCACCAAAAATCTCAAACATTTGCACAAATCATGACTAGATCATGTAGTAACACTTGAGTAATTACTAGTTACTAGTCTTACTAACGTTAGACTAAGATCTATGTGGTAGTTATACAGCTCTCAAATTTAATCAAAAATATTTTCATTTGTGTTCAGAAGACGAACGAAGGTCTTACTGGGTTGGTACAGCATGGGGGTGAGTAATTAATGACTTAATTTTCATTTTTGGGTGAACTAACCCTTTAACAATGTTGTGCTGAATGATTCATGTAAATACTGTAGCACCAAACGGTGATGGGTTTATCACGTTTACACTGTGACCTGTACATTTTTGCCTGGAGCTGATGCTTTTCATCGACCTTCTCAACAATAAAATTATTAATATAACCCTCCAGTGCATAGTTAATGCCCTTTAGGTGACTTCAAGATGATATATCATTTTTCTGTCCTCAAAAATCCCCAATTACCTCCCGTGAAATGTCTCCCACTGTGACAGCTGCCATAGCGCCCGTGCCGTGTTTGTCCGAGTGAATGGAGGGGGCGTGGCTTAGCCATAGGTCAATTACACATCGCTACCTAGTCGACCGTTCGCTGAGATTTGTTTTCATGATAATCGAATGTAAAGAGTTTTATCTCTAAAAACTTTTTAGCGTATACGCTAGTATATGAGGGCATTTGATAAGTTAAAAGAAATCGCTAGTTAATACCACAAAAAAGGCTCAAAATAGCCCCACACTAACACAGTAACATAATGAGGGTCCCTACATGCAAAACGAAGCATTGAGAACTTTGTAAGAGTACAGACCGTTTAATAAGAAGATATTTTATAAAGACAGTACACTTCGTTTATACGGGGGGCGCCATCTTTGGAAAACAGTCTCGACAAGTTGAACCACGAACGCCGCTCATACAGTTCAGAAGTTCACCGAACTTCATACAGTTCAGATCACTTGGCACGTCGTTCGTGGTTCGACTTGTCGAGACTGTTTTCCAAAGATAGCTGCTGCCTATCAAAGTAAACAAAAAAAAAGCCAAAAACATATATAATTCCTATGCCATCTAAAATAATTTGCCAACACTATTGCTGCGTCCCAATTCACATACTATCCATCCTAAATAGTATTCGAAAATAGAATTAGTACATCCCAAATCGTTTTATGTTGAAATGAGTGTTCTAAAGAGACCTGTATGGTCTTCTATATCCGGTCAGAATCCGAAGTGCAGATCGATGCACACATATGGATGCACATGCTAACGACTGATATTGAACTACAAACACGAGTGAAAAGTGTTAAGAAACTACACACATGGAGGACGCGCGAGTCCGGCGGTTGTTTTAGAGAGGTTTAGATAAAGGGGTTTCAGTGATTAATTATCAGTATCTAACCTGCCGAAAATGTATTTATTCAATGTTGGCTACATTATTATGTTGCATCTGCTGCAGCATTGTGAACTTGTAAAGATACATGTATAGCTATTAACTTTTAAATGCATCATTACATTCAAATCGAAAACACACGAGGAGAGACTCTCCACGAAAGACCCAGGACTGGCAGATGGTGCTAACATTTCTCTCTGAAATGGTAAGAAATTATATTAGATTGAATGGAGAATTTTAACTGTGACGAGATGGTTGAGTGGTGACAGGATGCACGCGACTGAGCTGTCTGTTAAAGATGACGAAGTAGTATGTCCCAAAGCTTGCCTACTCTTTTGCTACACACTTTTCTTCACAAAAAGAGTACATACTTTTAGGGCATAGTATAAGTAGGTGAATTGGGATGCAGCCAGTGAATTTAGACGGGTGTGTTACATACAAATGATTCCTCAGGACAGCCACTGCTGATACCAATGGTTCCTGGCTCCTCCAAGAGATTGAAGTCCTTTTTCTGGAACTGGAAGCCCTTCACACAACCCTTCAATCCCACCAGGGATGACAGTTCTGGCCTGGGGAACATTCAAATGGACGGGTTCAATGTTGGAAATGAATACTGCTAAGTTATTGGATCAGCCTCTCTACCTGATCTGTGCAGTAATATGTAGCAAAGTTTCTCACCTCGAGAGCAGAATGCTAGAAGGAGCTCCTCCAATATAGATATCAGAGAATGGTAAGGGTTTCTTTTCACTTTCCAAGGACTTGACATGGCTTCTGTCCACTAGCAGAATGATTTTCTTAGAGTGATGATAGATCACAGACACCTGAGACAAAATTTCCAACAGGGTGTTAAAAGATATGAAATTTTGTGTTTAAAGATATGACTTGATGAAAGCCCTGGAAATGGTATCAAGAAAGCATTGCCTCATGATATCGCGCATCGTTGATCTGGAGTTTGGCCAAGTTACTCTCCATGACGACAGGACCATTAGTGAAACCAAAGTCGTACATCAGGCGGAGAAATCCATTTTTCAGCTCCAGCACGAAAAAATTTGTCTGTGGAAACCCATCATGAATGCATCAATATATATGCACAGAAAAACAATATTAATTTCACATTGCTGTAGTTCGAATGCCTCATGCCTCCTCTAGAAAACTATTCACACATCTATCATATGACACGTACTGTAACATACAGCAGCCTGTGACTCCTGTGTTTTAAGCTTTCAAATTCTTTACATGTCAAAGCAACCTTATCCAGGTCCCTCTCTTACATATATGCGAAAGTATAACGTATTTAGTTTGCATTGTATTTGTTTTCTTTTTGTCTTATGCTAAAATGCTTCATTTTTTCCACATCAATCTACACTCTGGCTCTAATAAACAATTAAATTGCTATCAGATTGCACATGCTGTAACATTTCATGACTGAACTAGTCATTTATGGGTAACACTTTATAATAACTACACGCTAATAATCATTAGTTATGCATGAGTAAACCATTAATTCATCATTCATAAAGCATTAATAGACATTAATAAGCAGTTCATAAATACAGCTATAAATGCTTTCTTCTTGATTTAAAAGCATATCTATAATTTGTTTAATAATTGTATTTTCATCCTTTATTAATGATCAATTTATCACTTCTAAATGAAGAATTGCATTTTTTATAAACCAGTTATTTAAGAGTTGTCCGTGGTTCATACGATTACTTAGAGCGAGTAAGTAAATGATTAATAAACTATTTAAATGTACATTCATACATCTTATTATTCAGACATATAGTCATGGTTACTTAATGTGTTAATAAATGCTTTATTAACATGTATTAATGCTGTAATTAAGGGTTAATTTGGGTAGTTATAAAGCATTTAGTAGTGGTCAGTTAACTATGTTCGTGAGCTCATCTAAAGTGAGGACTAGTCATGCCTTGTAAAGCATTTTTAAAGGCTGTTAAATATTTCTATGTTCAGTATCACTGCGTTGTGTTTGTTACATTTTACTGTTTAGAAGATTGACGAGTCTTTAAATCGTCTTTATAAATGCTTTACAAAGCATGAATAGCCCTCACTTTAGATTAGCTCACAAAAATAGTTAACTGACCACTAATAAATGCTTTATAACTACCTGTATTTACTACATTTACTTACACTTTCTAAGTGGTCTCATAAATGACTGACAACTCTTAAACAACTGGTTTGCAAATAATGTTATACTTCATTTAGAAATTATTAATTGATCATTAACAAAGTATGAAAATACAATCATTAAACACATTATAGATATGCTTATAAATCAAGAAAAAAGCATGTAGCTATATTTATAAACTGCATATTAATGTCTATTAATGTTTTATAAATGATGTATTAACTGTTTACTCATGCTTAACTAATGATTAATAGCGTGCAGTAATTATAAAGTGTTACCCATTTATGGAACACTTTGCAATGGTTCCATTTGTTAACATTAGAAAATTGAAATCGAAAATTGTTTCAGAATTGTTTCTGATTGTCTGTCAATGTTTTTATTATTCATCAGCTGGAAAAAAATCTTTCTGAAAGTGAATCAAACAATATTGTTTCTCTGTGCCAATAATTTCTTCATACATATACTTTTTCAGTTTTCCAAGAATCAATCCAAACAACATTTATAATGAAACTATATTTACCTCATTGACCATGAGGAATAGAATGCCGTTGTTGGCAACAGTACGAACTTCGATATCAAATCGAGTAACAATGCCAATTTTGCCTCTTCTCTCAATCTTGTTGACTAAAGCAAAGCCGCTGCCATCAAACAAATAACTTGTCACACGACTCTGAGAGAAAGCCAACTTATGCCTGGAAAAAACAGAAAGATTGCAATATGTAAACAGACCATATACAGTTAAAAGTGCCAATTTTGACCTCACTCAAGCTTAGGAGAGAAAGATCTGTGAAATATCTGACATTTAAAGGGAAGAAATGCACAAAGCAACGACAATAACAATATACAGTAAATGAACTACCGGCATAAAGCACAGCTATAGATCTAGAGCTGAGCGACCTAATACCTACTAATTTGCATATTTACTAGGCTAATGATACCTGAAATTCTCTGCTTGCAAAATAAGTAGAAGACCATATATATCACAATATTGCTGTGATGAATTTAAGTATAAAAACCTTCAAACATGTCAATAAAACTAATAAACATTTCACATTATATTTGTAAATATGTATTTCAAGCGGGCTGGTAAAATCCAGCGACAACTACATTTAGCGAATATTTGAATGCAATCCTAGGAGAACAGTGGGATGGGGTCCCGGATAATAGTAATGGTCAACCAAAATGCATAAAGTGAATGTGAATATTAATTTTTTACACTTGAAAGGCGGTATGAAACTGTTCTGCCCCTGCTTTAGGCAGTCTTTACCATACTGTTTAAGGTTTAAAGCATGAATGGATGCAAGGTTTACCTGGGACAAGGCACTGATGCGGCAACATCCATTTTGTGAAGCTGTTTAAAGTTGTACAGACTGATGATATCACTGTTCAAAGTCTCTAACTCGATGCATCCAACAAAAGGAGCCAAGCTTAAAGCTGGAGGAATCTGGAAGAACATGAGAATGCATCAGAATGTGTTACGGTGAAAAAAATGATTAAATCATATCTTCAATTTCCCCATTTGTATGACCTATCTGAGACATTATCTTAACAGAAAAAAAAGATTGTTGCACCTTCACATCAGGAGGAACTCCTCCTACAATGAAAATATTGTCTTTAGGGTCAAGGTCAAACATGGAGTCTGTCCCAGCCCCCTCTCCTTTCTGGATGAACTTCTGCTCTGCTGTGGTGTCTTGACTCGGGACCGTCAGGAACACTTTACCATGGCGTCCCAACCTATCAGAAAGGGTAAAACCACTGATTATAGATATATTATTCATAGCAAAACTAAAACTAAGTTCTATATACAAATATCGGCATGGACTTAACTTGAAAAAAAAACATTTAACATGTATTTGATGAAACCTAGCAAGAAAAGCAACACAAATTGGTCTACATACACACAGAGTTTTGGGATTGAGGCACGACTCTCGAATCGTCCTGTTCAGCTGACAGTCGCTCTTCGAATACAGTTTGTACAAACACATAACTTAAGTCAAGCCCCTTTTCTATTCTCGCTATAGTGACCAATATCCCCCATAACCACAACGAAAAAAGTTAAACAGAAGGGGAGTCGCACCACCATATGGAAAGAAGCGTAACTGGATGGAGAAGCATAGTTTACTGTAAAGCTACGTCTTCGTTTGTGCTTATGATTTATTTAAAGCTGCAGCCGTAGTTTTTCCTCTATGAACATCTCTGTTCAAAATCTGCAATTGAAGAGTTCAGATGCAAAAGCCTCTAAATGCCATTTGAAATTTTCTTCTTTAATGATGATTTTTATCAAACTTGTATATTTAGGTTCAGTAATTTCACTTAAATAACAATTAATAGGTAATTATCATTGCAATTTAAGTGAAATTACTGAACTTAAATACATAAGTTTGATAAAAATCATCATTAAAGAAGAAAATTTCAAATGGCACTTAGAGGCTTTTGCATCTGAACTCTTCAATTGCAATAATTTGCCAAATTATTAGGGCTGGGTATTGAGGCAAATTTCGATTCAATTTCGATTCACAAGCTTGCAATTCGATTAGATTTCGATTACGATTCGATTAGATTCAATATCGATTATTTTGGATATCAGTTACAATAAATGGCCATTTTTCTCAAGGGAATCAAATCTCTTAACTAATGCTGTAAACTATGGGAGTCTAGTTGTAGCCTACTAATATGAAGGTAATAATAAACTGTTTTATAGCTATACAAACACTTAAATTACACATTTATTTATTTTTATTATAAGAAGATTATATGAAATATAAACATTTAAATGGTGGCTGTCATAAAAACTTGCCAGATTTATTCAAACATGCATTAAATATTGAAGAACATTAAGATTATAATGCATATGTAATATGGTGTATATATTTAGCAAAATGCCCCTCTCTAAAGTTATTTTTTCTAGCTGACTAACGAGTTTATGTGGGTTTTCTGAGGTAAATATGACGATACATTGATTACAAGCTGTTTAACTGACGTCTTTCCATGGTTGAAACACTGATTGAGCGAATCAATGTGACATGATACGGATTTCGATAAGTTGTACTCTATCTTTTAACACACTTTCAGATGCTCATTCATGTTTATTTGGCGCTGTGACTGGTATTATTAAGCCGGAAGAGAGATCAGCGCTGCTGCTTCTCCAGAGCAATCTCACGCCACAGTGCCAAAACGCTATTTATGTTTTTGAATTTCTAAAGAAAATGGACGTAATTTGAAAATCGAGACTTTGTTTCATATCAATAGTAAAAAAGGACAAAGATTAATGCGATTTTTTGGATGCGCGCAGCCGCGATACAATGATCCATTCATTCAAATGAAACAGGATGACTAATCGATTTTTGAGATTTAAGAATCGATATCGGTTCGTAAAAATGAGAATCGATTAATATCGAGAAATCAATATTTATTACCCAGCCCTACAAATTATCATCTTTATGTGAGTTGTGCCTCGACACGGCACAGCGTGGATGAATCCAATGTTTCGAGGAGGGTGTGTGGCTGTCAGTCATCGCGCCATTGTGGATACTGGCATTGGATTTATGACCAACATAAGGATTTTCACCGGAAAATGTCATCTGAACAAGTAACATCCTGTTCTGTATCATCATGTTCTAAGAGAAAAAAAGCATTGCAGTAAATTGTGCTAAGTAAATCTAACGATCGCTTATCATATATGGGGCGGCAGTGGCTCAGTGGTTCATGTAGGTTGTCTACAAACCGAAAGGTTAAAAACATTAGCATTGTGTGACGACATTTAATTCCCTTCTGATATGTATCCTTGTTTTCACATGCCCGGTTGCAGTCTCTAGTTTTCTGTAGCCACTCCGAAGTCCGAACGAAGTCTTTTGCATTTTACAGCGGCTGATGTCCGTTGTCACTGGTGATTGTCGTTTAAACCTTTTCGGATCTGCCATCAAATTATCAAGTGTTGTGAGAAAAGTCTACAAATCTCCACCTCCAGCATCCTCACACACAATATAAGCTACTAGCCGACTCTCCTTCTTTATGTGTACAGATGTGACGTAATGATACAAAGACATGCTCAAATCTCCCACAGAAATCCATCAGTACCACTGGAATTAAAAACAATAAGCTTAACATTTTGAATCGAGTTAAGGCAATTAGATAGCTTTGAAAACTGGCTGCTTGTGTACTTGCTCAAATTTATTTTGGATAGGTTTTAACCCCAAAAAGTTACGGACTAGAGCTTTAAAGTACATTTTTATATTGGTTTAATAAAAAAAAATCATGGTTTCCACCAGTTAAACCAGTTTAAGGGGTCCATGAGGGGCTGCCACTTTAACTTTCGTTTTAGTGTTTGTTTATTTTATGATTGTTAAAGTCTGTGAAACGTTCACCGGATCCCGCCTCCTTCTACACTGAACAACATACATCCCTACAATAATATTTTTTTAACTTGACACCATAGTGTTGTGCAGAACATATATTGGCTACTGACTAGCTTTACTGACTCAAAAATCAAAAATTGTAGGTTAAATTGATTTTTCTTTTGCTTTTTTTAGAAAGACATCACAATATTTATAGTAAATGACTAAATGAAACATTGACAAATAAAATGTTCTTAGCTTTGTTGTAAGTGAAAATTCATATGAAGAGTTCAGATGCAAAAGCCTCTAAGTGCCATTTGAAATTTTCTTCTAGAATGATAATTTTTATCAAGCTTGTAAATGTTACTTAATAGAGGTATTTTTTTTGTTAGCTTTTTGTAACTTAATTTAACCATAAACAAAAGCTAAATTAGCTATAATATTAAATATATGAAGAGTTCAGATGCAAAAGCCTCTAAATGCCATTTGAAATTTTCTTCTAGAATGATAATTTTTTATCAAGCTTGTATATTTAAGTTCAGTGATTTCACTTAAATGGCAATGATAATTACCTATTGATTGTTATTTAAGTGAAATTACTGAACTTAAATATACAAGTTTGATAAAAATCATCATTAAAGAAGAAAATTTCAAATGGCATTTAGAGGCTTTTGCATCTGAACTCTTCATATATTTAATATTATAGCTAATTTAGCTTTTGTTTATGGTTAAATTAAGTTACAAAAAGCTAACAAAAAAAAAACCTCTATTAAGTAACATTTAGGCTTATGAGAAAATAGGTTGATTAAGTATATGGTCAGTTCATTGTGGCTTATAAAAACCGACAACATTATTTAATAAACAGTTCCAACAAGGTCATACACTGTAAAAAATATTGTTGGTTTAACTTAAAAAAGTAAGTAACCTGGTTGCCTTAAAATTTTAAGTTCATTGAAATCGAAAAAGCGAGTTAATACAATGAAGGAGAATGATTTAATCATCAGAAACTCAAAATTATATGTTATCTGAACTAAATAAATTATTTAAGTTGATTTGACAAAAAAAAATGATGTGATTACTAATCATGAAAAGATTTTTTTTACAGTGTAAGTGAAATCTTGAATAACCGACAGTGGCTTTAAATTTTGTTTTTGTTTATTTTATTTTAGTGTATTTTGGTGTAATTAGAGAGCAGCAGGATGCAGCACCGGTGGAAAAGAGCAACTGGACCTAAAAGCTTCAGACCTTATTTTCATAACTGAAACCTCTAATGAAAAACTCTGTGAACAAAACATTCCTGGAGCACAAGTTAACAAATCTTACTCTCAAATCCTGAACATTTGTGCGGTAACTTTATTTAGACTTACACACATAGTTGGCTGCTGTGTGTGTGTGTTTCCTAGGTTCCTAGTTTTTTTCCTCTTAGGTCTCTTAAATAAAACCACTATTCTAGATCAGATGTTGAAAGCCGTTATTCTACCTCTCCACTTTAACAAGATTGAAGACAGGAGGCCAGGAGCTGACCGGCTTTGAACTGAGTGGAATCTCCACGTCCTCTCCTCCCAGATTGTACACATAAACAAGATTATCGTTCTTTATGGCCAGTCCCATGTAGTCCTTACGACCCTGCACACACACACAAGTAGAATCAACATTTAACAACACATTCCATTGCGAGAAAAAGAGTTTTTAAGTATTTTTATAGCTCTATTTATTGAGCCATTACATTTATGATGCAGATGTCATGTGGTTTGGAACCAAACATTGCAAAGGGGGAGGGAGATGGAAAAGAACTGGGCTTTTAGGTTTTAATTAGCCATCTTAATTAAAACTTTGACCCGCCGTAAACTGGGTAAACTTATAAAATATAGAATGAATACTCAATTTTGCTGAACAGTTTTATTAGTACCTCATCAGCTCTTTGAATCAATGATGGTTTGTTGGAACCTGAGAGCAGATTGACAGGACTGGTCAACAACAAGGGATACGGCATTATTGCATTTTGTAATTGCATTCCATCTCTGTTTTAAAATCGTTTTTATTTAGCTACATGCGATAGACTGTCTTCTTTGGCGTGTCACTGCGCCATATTTTTATTTTTGTGGTTAGGTCACATGTTAACTACGAGGAAGGAGCAACCTCAGTGGCAGGAGGGATGTAGAGGTCAGTAAGCTGGGCTGAGTTGAGTGGGGTGACTCTGGGACGCCAGAGTCACTGTTGAGCCCTCTTGACGTGTCATGGGTTAGTCAACGAAACACTGAGGACAGAAGGTGCCCACTTGAAGACCCTAGAGATGTTCCCTACTTCGCTCAATCCAGACAGTTGTTGTGTTGGTCCACTGGGTGACCACACTATAGTTGCAGCCGTCGTGTGTGCTGACGCGTCGTGTCTGCAGCCGTTAACGCCGGAGTCGCACCACCATATGGAAAGAAGCGTAAATGGATGGAGAAGCATAGTTTACTGTAAAACTATGTTTTAGTTTGTGCTTATCTTTGCGAAAGCCAAGTACAAATCAGCATGAACCCACTGAGCAAAGTGATGTCCAAAAGACGTCTTTTAAATGTGGCCATTGTGGACATGTTTTCAACATAACTTATGGCCTCATTTAGACAATTTATACTGTTTCTGGACCAAATAAACACTCTTGGGATGCATTAAATTAAAACTCATGGTTATTTACATTGTTTAGATGTGGTTTAGATGGTGATATTTGCAGTGTTGGGGAGTAGTTAACTACAAGTAGCGACGCTACTAACTTAACTACATTTTTTAGTAGCTTGGCTGTAGCTCAGTTGCTTTTTAAACAGTGTAGCTTTTCCAGTAGCTAACTACTTTTTGCAGCAAGTAGCGGTGTAGCGCGAGCAAAAGCTACATTGCGTTTGTCGAGCCTGCGCGAATCGACGCGATGCAAGGATATTCTTCTTCTCGTTAGGTTACAAACTCATTTTTTGCCATTACCGCCACCTGTTGTTTAATCCCGCGTCTTGCGGCTAACGGTTCACTGACGTAAAGAAGTGGGTTGACAGTGACACACCCATATTATGATTATGATGGAGCCAGAGGTGACGGCAGATTTGGATGATGGAGAAACAACTAAAGTTAATTACCCATGGCCTTATTTGTCCAAGTTCAATCGGTATTTTTGAGAAAATATTCTAAATGCAATTTATGTTGAATGTATATTTTGTTCTTGCAATGTTGTAGGCTATTTGTTGCAATTTTGCACTTTTGACAAACAGTCTGCGATATTTGAGTGTTGTGTGTAATAAAACAATACTCTATGAAATCATAATTGTATTGCATTGTTTTAAACACTAAATATTTTAATTAAAACATTCATCAGACACTTATTCAGTTATTTATAATATATAATTTATAGCATGTTATAATAATAATATGTAATATAATATTTATAATATGTTGTTCAAAAAGCAAAAGTAGTTTCAACGTAGCTAGCTACTTTTTGATAGTAACTTGTAGTGTAGCTAGCTACTTTTCCAAAAGGGTAACTTGACTGTAGTTTAACTACTTTAACGTACGAGTAGCTTGTAGCTTGTCAAACTACAGTTTCAGAGTAGCTTCCCCAACACTGGATATTTGTTTCATTTTAACTCACCATTGTGGTGATCAGTGTTTGCTTTAGTTGGGCTCTTGGTCCCAATTCTTCTTACTTTAGCTTTTCTTTGGCTGTTGTAACTGTTTGCATAACACCATTGATTGTGCAGAGAAAGCCAAGAAAATAAAAGATCATCTGTCTTCAGCTGCTTGTTGATGATGACAAAATCAACGCAATGCAAGCATTAAACAACATCTAAACTTCTGTTTTTATATCTGAAATAATAAATATTCACCTTTTAGAACTGCATTATTTGGACCAGTAACTTTATAATGACCACTGTGTATAATATGTTTTAAGAAAGTGAATCACATAGTCACACACGAGATATCAAGATTTTTCATATGATTCTCAACGACGGTGACAACCAAAACAAAAAAGCCTGGGAATCGAGGATGTTTTGTACTATGAAAGCTACCCATCATGCATTGCAGCATGAAGCATTTTTTTTATTTATTGTCACCATTTTTGTGAATCATATGCAAAATCTTCATGTCTGTGTGTGACTCTATGGTAGCTTTTCTCAAAACATTGTGTAAATTTGCTTTTTGTCCAACTTCCATGCTACTAATGCAGTTCCACAACATTGGTGGTTATAAACTCCATATACAAACACAAAAGTCTAAACACAACGTTAAATGCCCACTTTATGTTGATTTCATCATCATCATCATCACCATCATCTACAACAACAAGGAGCTGATGAGAGTCAATTTTCTTGGCTTTCTCTGTCAAAACAATGGTGTTATTCAAACACACAGTTACAACAGCCAAAGAAAAGCTAGAATACTAATTATTGGGACCAAGAGCCCAACTAAAGCAAACACTGATCACCACAATGGTGACTCAAAATAAAACAATGTAAGGAAATTTTTAATTTAATGCACCCTGAGAGTGTTTATTTGGTCCAGAAACTGTCTAAATTGTCTAAATGAGACCATAAATAATGTTGAAAATGGCCACATTTGAACTAGTTTTTAACCTTGTACGAAGGATCCATTAACATCTTTTTCAGACGTCCAGAACACGTCAAAAAAAGACGTTATAAAAACTTTCATTCCGGCCCCTCAGTGGACGTCTTTTCAACATCCGACTTGTGTGACAAAGACGTTGAAAAGACGTCTTTTGGACATCATTTTGCTCAGTGGGAAGTTTAACATCTATTCTTGTGTAATGGAAATCTTAAAAGCAAAAAAGCTTTCAGCTCACTGCATTTTATTCTGTGTGAACACCTGAACTATAAACGCTAAATTTAGTACAGCCAGCACAGCACCCAAAGAAGACGGACAACATCATTAAAAAAGAGATTTTGTTACAATCTCAACAGGACACCAACACAACCGTGGCATGGGAAACGTCATATGAATCACTATTTGTATGCGTTATTACTGACATGATTTAGACATTACAGAATTCGTACTGACAATGACATGCTAGTGATGTTCGTTTATGAAGTGCGCATTCTTTGCATAAAGGCCGGGGCACCGCTGGCAGCAAGTGTGGTTTTATAGTGTCCGTTGTTTTAGTATCTCAATCACTAAAGGGAAATAAAGTGTATAAAGGTGCAAATTTCCCATTTTTCAATCAGTGCTAGGTTGAGAAAATACAGAAGTCTACAACAATCTGTCAGACTACAGAATCACGACACCATGCAGGCACCAGGATTAGTTCACTTCAGAATATAAAAATTTCCTGATAATTGACTCACCCCCACGTTATCCAAGATATTCATGTCTTTCTTTCATCCAAGATATGTATGTCTTTCAAGCGAAATTCAATGACGTTTTTTGAGGAAATAATGGATGGTGGACTTCAATGGGATCCAACAGGCTGAAAGTCCAAACTGCAGTTTGCCTTCAACCTTTTGGACCCCTTTGAAGTCCACTATATGGAGAAATATCCGGAATGTTTTCCTCAAATACCTTCATTTATTTTCTACTCTAAGAATGAAAGACATTAAAGGATTAGTTCACTTTTGAAAAAAACTTTTGCTGATAATTTACTCACCCCCATGTCATCCAAGATGTCCATGTCTTTCTTTCCTCAGTCGAAAAGAAATTTAGGTTTTTGATGAAAACATTCCAGGATTTTTCTCCATATAATGGACTTCAATGGGAACCGGATGGTTCAGGTCCAAAAGATAGTGTTAATAACAGTTTCAGATGCAGCTTCAAATGTCTTTAAACGACACCAGACGATGAATAAGGGTCTTATCATGCGAAACGATCGGTTATTTCAAAACTTATTCCAAAAATGTAACTTTTCTAAGGACAAATGCTAGCCTTGCTCTATTCTGTGAGGCGCATTTGCAACGTCACGTAGTACGTAATTACGTTCAAAAGGTCACGGGCGACGTAGCCGGAAGTACAGAGTCAGAGTGTTTACAAGTTGAACGCATAGGTTGAACGTGAAAACTAACTCAAACGGCGTTTAAAAAAAAGGAATTAAAAGGTAAAACAACGATGTCGGACGATTTTGATTCTGTACTTCCGGCTACGTTGCCCGTGACCTTTTGAACGTAATTACGTATTACGTGACGTTACAAACGCGCCTCACAGAATGGAGAAAGGCTAGCATTTGTCCTTAGAAAAGTTACATTTTTGGAATAAGCTTTGAAATAACCAATCGTTTCGCATGATAAGCAGTGGTGGAGGAAGTACTGAATCTCAGTACTTAAGTAAAAGTACAAATACCCAGATAAATATTTACTTTAGTAAAAGTAGAAGTAACACAATGACAATCATACTTAAGTAAAAAGTAAAAAGTACTTTATTTTAAATGTACTTTAAGTATTAAAAGTAAAAGTACTTGCATAACAATTTATTATCTTAATGTCTATTTTCTAATGATTAATAAAACATTTAATTCTAACTCATTCAACCTAATAGCCTACTCCTATAATGATGTTCAATAATGATGGAAAAAAAATGTCACCATTTCTGAAACAAGCTTGCAATTAGGCAATATCATGCTTATCCTCCTTACTTATTATGTTAATAACTATGTTTGGCAGTAGACGCGATTCATTTATGGTGTAATTCTGAACCTCTTGGCTTGCCATAATCCTAACCATAAGGTGTGTTTCCTATGCACGTAAAAACAAATTTTCGCGTATGAGTTGCATGATAAACACACTGCGTGTGAGACGCATTTAGTTGATGTATCTATGGCAACCAAACGTCACTGGTGAGACAAACGTGCAACGAACGGACGGTCAGATTACGTTTTGTCAGGGGAAAATCTGATCAGAAAATGTAACGAAAATGTAACAGAAGTTGTAGAAATGTAGTGGAGTAGAAAGTAGAATAATTGCTGCAAAATGTAACGAAGTAAAAGTAAAAAGTATGCACTATTTATTGTACTTAAGTAAAGTAAAGATACGTGAAAAATGTACTTAAGTAAAGTAACGAAGTATTTGTACTTCGTTACATTCCACCACTGATGATAAGACCCTTATTCATCGTCTGGTGTCGTTTAAAGACATTTGAAGCTGCATCTGAAACAGTTATTAACTGTCTTTTGGACCTTGAACCATCCGGTTCCCATTGAAGTCCATTATATGGAGAAAAATCCTGGAATGTTTTCATCAAAAACCTTAATTTCTTTTCGACTGAGGAAAGAAAGACATGGACATCTTGGATGACATGGGGGTGAGTAAATTATCAGCAGAAGTTTTTTCAAAAGTGAACTAATCCTTTAATATTTTGGATGATGTGGGAGTAAATTGTCAGGATTTTTTTTTTTTATTCAGAAGTGAACTAATCCTTTAACTCATATTAATAATTTTCTTGTCAATGGGCAGTGGCTCAGTGGTTCATGTAGATTGTCTACAAACCAGAAGGTTGGTGGTTCAATCGCGGTTTCCACCTGACCAAGTGTCGAGGTGTCCATGAGCAAGACAAAAACCCCAGCTGCTCCGGATGAGCTGGATGGCGCCTTGTACGGAATATGAGTGAATGGGTGAATGTGAGGCAATATGTAAGGCGCCATTGGGTCTTTGATGGCCATTAGGTCTGTGAAAGTGCTATATAAATGCAGTCAATTTACAATTTCATACAACAACAAAAATAAACAAGACATTAAGTAATTTACATTTTAAACACAGAATTGCAAGTCCATTTTTTTCACTCTGCCAATAGCAATGGGATCAACTGTTTCATGCATCCAACAACTACACAGTCATTGTGTTTAATTCCTTAATGAACCACTGAATGAATAATCTTTCAATGAATGATATATCCCCTCCCCCCTTTCAGACCCAGTTTTCTAGTGCTCACCTGCTTGTCTCCGAGGTACAGTAGGAAGCGATCCTCTATTGGGTCTTTGTCTGGGTCCACTCTGATGTAGAAACTGATGGACGTGACCGCCTTCAGCTCGTCTAGGTTGGAGTAGGGTTGAACCTCAACGGCAGACTGGCCGTTAAACTTCATTGAGACTTGCACCTGCAATTATAGGAAAAAAAGTTTTTTCCACTTAGATGCAAACATGTAACTAGCAATAACATGGCGGTTTAAGCTTGATTTAATACAACAATAGTTTTAGTCATAGTGAATAGCGAACTCAACAATACTAGTCCAAACAATGCAGTAAACAGTAAAACCAGTAAACCGTGGGGAAGTTGAGAATAGCCCAGCATTTAATTTATTGCAGTATAATAATTTAATGCCATTCCCAATTAAACTTGTATGCCATGCACTTCAATTATTTGTAAATATACATATTTGTAAAGATGAAGGTGCAATTTAGTACATTTGAAATATGAATTAATATAAAATAACACACTACAGTTAAAGTCCCCTGTGGTGAAAATGTTGTTTATATGTCTATGTGGTGTTTTTAATGTGCTTTAAGACAAACCATGTGTAAATTCATGTGAACACCATTGCTAAGTGTTTTCTCCTTAAAACTGTGAACCAAATACAGTGAACCAAAGACAAAAACAAGGTTTGAAATCTCTGGTGTTTCTGACGTCACAAACTACCTTGTAACCAATCAGAACAACGTGTGACCTTCAATGAGTGGATCTCTGAGCTGAGTGAGTGAGTGGAGACGGGGCTCATTTGCATATTCACGGTTCCGTGTATAATAAATAAAGCAAGGGTGTAGAGTTCAATTCAACCTATTTTAAGGCATGAAGACATTTTTAGAATATATAATTTTGGTGATCAAAGATTGGGATTTGGGATCACATTTTTGACTAAATAATTTTTGACATTTTTGACATTTTTGACTATTTTTGAAATAAACAAATTTACCTGTGTATGTGGCCTTTGTGTCATAATTATTTAACATAATAAACCCAGTGTTAAATTAACACTTTAAAGTGTGAATTATATAAACTCTGAGCTTAATTAATGAGATAATTAAGTGAATAATTGAGTGATGATTGAGCATTATGGAAGACACCTGAAGTTAACAAGCAGAATCGCTGAAAGAGAAAGCCGGAAGTCACCGTTATGATGATTAGTGTCTGCTTTAGTTGGCATCTTGACACTCAATTCATTAACTTTAGATTTTGTTTGGCTGCTGTACATGAGTTATAACAGCCAGATGAACAAATAGAAAATGTGATCTGATGGTGTTGGTTGTGTTTAAACATAATCAGTATTTCACAATCATTTGACCTGAATCACTGAAGTAAAGGTTTACTCTAATTATAGCAGCAGTGATCGTACAGCATAATATATTTGACGGTTACAATGTATTTTCTTTACAATTGTTTACTTCTCTTCATTTTTTTTAAGACACACAGACATTAATAATTAGCATGTGAATCTCAACAATGGTAACAATTATAAAGCATGTTGCATTGCATTCTGGGTGCCACCAATCAAAACTCATTCATGGCTCCCATCATGCATTGCTGCATGAATAAATAATGAGCTTATGTTCAGAGGTGATCTGCTCTTGATGAGTTCAGTGATTCAGGTCAAATAATTATTATGTTAAAACACAACCAACACCATCAGATCAGCTTTTTCTATTTGTTCATCGGCTGTTATAAGTCACATACAGCAGCCAAACTAAATCTAAAGTTAATGATTTAAGGGTCAAGAGCCCAGCTAATATAAACCAAACACTGATCACCATAATTTTGGTTTTCTCCTTCAGAGATTCTGCTTGTTAACATCAGTTGTCTTCAGTAATGCTCTTTAATAATTACAGTAACTTTAACACTGCTTCAGTGTTAATTTAACACTCTGCTCAGAATTTATATTATTCACATTTCTCAGTGTTAATTTAACATTGGGGATTTTGCTGTGATTGGTGCATCTCATGTCTGGATTATAGGTAGTTCTTCACAGATTTTTTTTTTTTTTATAGTTCATATCAGAGAATCCAATATCAACTTTTGGTAGATATATGTTGAAAGGCGTATAATTGAAAAATTCTAAATGTGACTAAATGTATGTGATACATATACTAAATATATGTGACCTACAAGTGGGTCAGTCAAAATTATGCGTATGTTTAATAACTGGTGTACCTTCTTCGCCACACTGCGGGCCTGTGCGATGAGTTCTCTGATTTTTATGATGTTTGTGGAGACATTATTCACAGGTTTTTTCTCTTCAACCACACGCAGCTTGTCAAGTAGCTCTGGCACGATCTCTGACAGATCCTTAACTAAACACAAACAAATACACAAACACACACACACGCACAGAGAGAGAAAGAGAGTGAGTAAGTACAGTAGTAAGTGAGAAAACATTAGCAACAATCTTCATAATCTTCACACAAAAAAAGCCAACATGCACAATATCTCTGTTCCAAAGACCTGCTGTGGCAATGTTGACAGTCGCCTTCTGGTCATGGAAATGGAAGTAATTAATCTGGAATGCTCAATCCACCTTATTTTTCAATGTAGAATTAAATTATTTCCTGTGATTGTGCAAGATTTACGATTTAAAATGAAAACACCCCAAGGTATTTATTTGAAACAGTGGCTAAATGAACGAAAAATAAAGCTTCAACCCAGGCGTTTCCAAGCAACACAGCAGTAATGACTTTATGAACTTCACTTATAAGATTGATAACATCAGGGAGAAAATTATAACTATGCAACCGTCTGGGAGTGCATTGTAGTCTCCCCAAGGAAAAATTCCATTCTTTCATTGCTATAGAAGAGGAAGAATTGTCTAAATTCGTTAAGTCATCTAAATTGACGACATATATGTTAGACCCTATACCGACTAAGCTATTGAAATAGATGCTTCCAGAGGTCATAGATCCTTTTCTAATATACTAAAGAACTTTTCTGGGTTGATGGAAGTCTAACCATACCGGCCTCGCCGGCAGACAGAACAGTGCGGTCAAACGCTGCGGCAGAATACGCCTCCTTTTTCATGTTGCCGTCCCACTCCTCCACTCTCTTCAAGATGGGTGTCACTTTCTGCAGCACTTCAGCAGAGCGGTTCAGAGTCCCCTCGGCCACTTCATGAGTGAACTGCAGACGTCTCGCAGTCCGGTCTAGAAACACACACAAAATAACCACACTCATTCGCAAATGTGTATTATAACATAAACATTCAAACATGCACATACACGTATAGGCTAAATGCGATACTAGTGTAGAAATACAACTGGTCAAATGGAATATAGAAATCTAGAGCAGTCTCAAACTTGACTTGGTAAAATTTGACTGTAAAATAAAAAATTGGGGAAATTATTGATATTAATATTTATTAATTAATTAACAAGACCCCAATGTTTATTTTGATGTATTTTTTAAATATGCATCATCTTTTCTGTTATGCACTAAATAATGTATCATGTTAGAACAGAAAAAGATGAAGCATATTTCAAACAGACATCACTATAAACATTAAGGTCTTTTGGAGTTGTCTTTATTTATAGAAAGCAAACTAAATTAATAATTGACTAACACAAATGTTTTAGTTTTATCTACAAATACAGTCCTGGTCAGAATTTTTGGCAGCCTCTGTAAATATGATTTTAAAAAATGCCTCTGAAAATAAACCTGCATTGTTTATCCTTTTTGGTCAACATTATATTTACTTGTATCTGAAGAAAAATGGTATACTTTATACGGATACTCCGGCAACAAACAAAATCTGGAGAATGTCATGCAAACTAATGTCAGAAATCGTCAGTAGGGGTGTTCAACCTTAAATGTTCCAGTCGGACACTGACTCAGGAAAATGTTAAGACTTTTAGACAGAAACATGGCTTTTCTGAAGGGTTAGGTGGATATCTTTATATAGTCGTTTTGGAGTTCAATTTATTTAATTCATTGAATCTAAAAATCTTTCAGAAATCTTTCAAATTAAACTGACCCCAGTTTGTGAAGAAGATGATATGTGCATCATTGCACATCACGTAAGAGTAGGGGGGAAATCTGGAACCGCTCATTTGGAGAGACTGTTTATGATTTATGGGAATAATAAAAAAGGAGTGGGTGGATCTTTACATTTTTAGGCTGGTGGTTTAAACACATCAGTGTTCAAACACCATATAAAAGTGAATTATGCATTATAGGTCCCCCCTCAAATTTCTGACTAACTATTTATTTCTAAGAGAAGCAATATCAAGATGATATAACAAGAAGAAAATGATAAAATAAAGAATTCAAAATCAAACATGGCAGAACCAAATACAGATCCAGGACAGGCAGAGATGCTACTAAAAAAAGTCCATGTACAATATTCTTGCCTTTATGAATTGCATTGATGTCACTGAGGATCTTAGCTATTTTTTTAGAGGAGTTAACCATCATCTCATTGGTCTCTTCGATGTATTTCTTATTGTCGAGGACTGTGGATACAATGTCTGCAAAAATAAAATAAAATGGACTTAGTTAAATCCACAAAGTAGGAAAAGTGAGAAAAACAATTCTCTCTGCTTTACCTTTCTGCTGATAGTACAGGGTTGAGGCCTCTGTTAACACGCTGTCACTCTGAGAGCGCATGAGGCTCAGTTTAGCGTTTAATCCGTCAATGTCCTGAGAGAAACATCAGAGGACACGTTTGACAACACAGTATGTATATATATATATATATATATATGAAGAGTTCAGATGCAAAAGCCTCTAAATGCCATTTAAAAATTTTCTTCTTTAATGATGATTTTTATGAAACTTGTATATTTAAGTTCAGTAATTTCACTTAAATAACAATTAATAGGTAATTATCATTGCCATTTAAGTGAAATTACTGAACTTAAATATACAAGTTTGATAAAAATCATCATTAAACAAGAAAATTTCAAATGGCATTTAGAGGCTTTTGCATCTGAACTCTTCATATATACATACACACTGTTTGAAACCATTTCTATTGTATTGTAAAGGTGACTTGACTTACGGTATGTGTAGTGCTGGAGATGTTGAGAGCAGTCAGGCCAGTGATGTTAGCGTTATCAATGTTTTTGACGATATTGTCATACACATTCAAGGCGTTCAGGGCTTTCTGCACTCGTCCATTTGCATCGCTTCCTTTCAGGTTACTAAAGGAGAGATAAGAGCAGCGATTGTCATGTTAGTGATGCTCCAATGAGCATTCACCTTTTCATGACAGTCTGAGTGTACATTTGAAATATCATGCAGATAGATAAATAACATTGGGCATTTCTGGTTTGAAACTCACTACTTAAGTTCTTCAGCATGTCTCAGCAGATCATCAGCGTGATCCTCTGCTCTCAGAACTAGTTCTTTGTCTGACTGAGACAATTTCTCTGTCTTTCTCTCCAGTGACACACGAGCCCCATCGATTTCTGCATGCTGTTTTCTCACATTCTACACACACAGATTCAATAAAACAACAATTCATATCATTGAGGTTTAAATGAGTCATTGGCAGTTAGCTGGTTATGTTCTTTTTATGTTTTTTAAACTTTAATTTGGGCACGACACGCCATTTCTTTGGTTTAAACTTTTATCCGTGTGCATCTAGAAAAAATTATAAAAACAATCAATATTTTAACATAGTTTACCAAGGAGGTACCATAAAGCAGCAAAAAAATCAAGCTAAATACTGTATATCTAGTTTTGTCCCATTTAATGGAAAATGGTCAATAGACTTTATAAGTATGAAGTGTAGCAGAGTTGAAAATGACATGGCCATTTGGATATTATTTCTGTTGTAAGACTACATGCAGTAGCCTACAGAATAAGCATATATAAAGTTGATACTAAAGAAGATTTACCGTGATCATATCTTCCACTTCGAGGACAGTCAGGTTTGCCTCAGAGACGATTACACCAGCCGTAACAATAGTTTGATTGACAATGTCATGGATGTCGTTTAGTCGTTGCTGCTGTGCCTGAGTTAAAGTAAATTAAATATTTCTGACATCAATTCACAATACAAACATTACATTCACTCAAAATTCACTGAAGTTTTGCTTGTTTGTTATGAAATGTGCTTTTAGTTTAGCATTGCTCATAATTTCAGGATATTACACTCATTGGACAGCCATTTGGACAGCATGTTTGGCATTGCTTAGTCTGGAGCAAAATCCTTTTCAAGAAAAGTCAGTTTACTCTGCGTTTGTATTTGCAATGCATCCCATCAGCTCTTTAAGCACTCCAAAGACTCAAGACGTTGTATATTGCAACACTGATTAAGACTAATCCTGTCGACAGCAATGCTGCAATTAATTTACAACTGAAAAACTGACTTACAGCCCAAATAGCCAATCAAAACTGTGCAAATTATGTAAGTGTAAATCCAATAATATTAGATATCCATAGAGGCTAGTGAATGGAATTTATTCTGTTCTGTTATGAAGGCACCGAACCCCCAATCGCTCCCCAGGCGCCACAGCAAAAATTTCTGCCTACTTCTCCGGGTGTATGTGTGCGTGTTTTTGTGTGTTCACTACTCACTAGTCCTAATGTGTGTGCACTGACTTGAATGGGTTAAATGCAGAGAACAAATTCCAAGTATGGGTTGCCATTACCATACTTGGCCTTCACGTCACTTTCACTTTTGCCAATGATTTAGCCTAAGTATGAGCAGGTCAGCGATGTAATCTGAGCATGTTTCGAGCAGTCATAGATGCTGCGATATTTTCAAACCGGTTTGATTATATTGCCACGTGATCTTAATGCATCGACAAGGTGGAACTAGTCCAGCCAATCACAGTGCAGATGGTATAAACGGAAAAATCTCACAATCATTTGCGTGAATTTCTCGCTTGAATACACCTCGTCGGAGTCGGCCATTTTGAGGGCTGTGTATGAACTTTAAAAAACATTGCAAGTAATGTCAGAAAGATATCAGCTCTGCTGTTGTTCGTAAATACCAGTAGAGATGTTGTACAATGAGGACGTTGTCACGTCGTCGGAAATAGAGTCATCAGTGTCCTAATGTGTAGTGAACCAGCATCTTTATCGTCCTTAAAAAACCCTGAATTCGTGAGCACGATATACTAAGGGCCAATCCCAATTCTACCCCTTACCCCTTCACTTTCCCCTTCCCCTCCGTTTTGCGCGTCCACGTGAAGGGGTAGGGCTGTCCCTTTTTTTTTTGGTTGGAGGGGGAGGGCTAGGGGGAAGGGCCAGATAGCCCTTCAAATGAAGATTTTTCGGGAGCACACTTCAAACGAAGGGGTATGAGAAGTGTCACTGCTAACCCAGGGTACAGACGCAAAATGGCTGCCCAAGCGAAGAAGGAGACCCATAAATGTAGTATTTGTGGCTTATAAGTATTGTAACGACAAATAATGATTTGCTTTATGTTACATTCAATATTGTGTTCATATTTACGGTCAGTTTCTTCACAGAAACGTTTGTTAAAAAAAAAAATCGCTAAAATTACTGTAGTTTGCTAACGATAGTCCCGCAACATATTTTCATGTCTGGCAACTGGTGAATGTAATTGCTGAAGGGACTTGACTTTATTTTTACCTTACATCTGCTATGAACGTCGACGGCATCTTGGAAGTTGTGATAAACATCGGCGCATCTCCTGTGACGACGACTTATAATGACGTTTAACGGAGGCGTAGTGGTGTCTCATTTCTTAGGGGAATATTTTCACCCCTACGCAGTACGCATTGCCACTCTGTTTCAAGGGTCAAGGGGAAGGCGAAGGGGTAGGGCTAGGGGAAAGTGAAGGGGTAAGGGGTAGAATTGGGATTGGCCCTTACTCCACAACCAACAAAAACATAATTGAACGAGCCAACTTGTGATGTCATAGACTAGTACCCACCCTTAAAAAGGATGGGCGTGGTCAAGTAATTGCAGTCGTAAGGTCAATTGACCTATAGGTAATTTTATTTTTGGATCTTCCAGTGTTTCTCTATGGCACTGAAAGATGTCTGAGTTCCCCATGCAACTGAAACTCAACTGACATGGACTAGTTGCACCACAACGGAAATGGAATTTTCGGTTTGTCTATGGTAGGCTGGAACACTTCCGGTCACTGTCCGTCAATGGCACTCGCTTACTTAACCGACCGTTCAGCGTAGTGTAAAAGAAAAACACGAGTCTTTTCGGTATTAAAACAGCAGGTGTTGTACCGAATTCCGACTCGCGGACAAATCGCACGCCCCTTCGCGTGCGCGCGCCTCTCATTAATACACGCTGAAGCGAGTTGAATGCACTTCATTTGCAATATGCGTTTATCGATTGATTTTTTTTCTCACAGCAAGCACCCAGATCCTGCATGAAAGCTTTGTCTACACTAACAAAAATTGACAGACAGTGAACTAGTGTGGATAAAAAATGCAAACAAACAAAAACGCATGGGAGATCGATTCAAAACTTCCACGGGTAAACGCCTGTCAAAACACAACATTACTGTTAATTTAACAGAACTTTTGTGTGTAAAACACGCTGTGGTTCATAGGAAAATAGTGTATTATTCTCCCCATTACACATGAATGTCATTAAAAATAATATTTAACCTTTTTAATGAAGATAGGCTTAGTTTATAAAACACATGTCTGTATATTGTGTATAGGCTAATGTAGACTATAGCCTATATGAGGCAAATACCAGTTTTTATTAGGGCCCAAGCCCTGAAAGGGCGAAGGCCCTATTGTTTTCCTTAGGATTATTAGGGCCCAAGCCCTGAAAGGACGAAGGCCCTATTGTTTTCCTAACGATTATTATTATTATTATTATTATTTATACGACTATTTGGGCACTTTTGGGGCCCTTAACATGCTCAAAAACTCTTGAAACTTTGCACACGGGTCAGAATCCGCGGCCATCAGGGCCGGGCTGAAGATGGTACCCGGGCGTGGCAGGGGGGCTAGACAGCGCCCCCTGGAACGGGGTCCGAAAACTTGGTCCATAAATCAAACACGCTTGCATGTAATAATATGAAACTCGGTGCACATGTTGATCTCATCGTTCATATATACCTCAAACTATTACTTTTTACCCCAGCCCAACAGGAAGTCGGTTATTTAGGGTTGTTCATAAAACACTCGCAATGGAATTTGAAGTACTCCTCCTAGAGAATTCAAACACACGGCACGAAACTCGGTCAGCATGAAGTCAAGGCATTGAGGATGAAAGTTTGCGAGGGGATTTTTGATATCTCTAACGGTTTGGCCGTGGCGAGGAAACGAAATTATGGCGAGAATCGTGAAACAGGAAGTGTGTCAGAACTTCAGCATACATTAACTGATCTTGATGAAACTTCAGCAGTTTGTTTGCTGTAAGAGGACGATCACATGGATGTGAATATTGTGAGTCAAAGTTATAGCGCCACCAACTGGCAGCAGGAAGTGTGTCACTTTCAAAATGCTTTGATATCACCCTCTTATTTTTACCCGATTTGCTTCAAACTTAATCTGTATAATGTAAATACATAGCAGATGAAGACCTGTGAATGGATTCTTGATATCTTTGATACTGTTGCCGTGGCAACGCATCAAACTTTAAAATTCTTTTTTTTGATGATTTTGAGACTCTTAGCGGCTTTTGGGGCCCTTAACGGGTTTGAAAACTCTTGAAACTTTGCACACAGGTCAGATCCCACAGCCATCAGAGCCGGGCTGAAGATGGTACCTGGGTGTGGCAGGGGGGCTAGACAGCGCCCCCTGGAACGGGGTCCGAACACTTGGTCCATAAATCAAACACGCTTGAATGTAATAATATGAAACTCGGTACACATGTTGATCTCATCGTTTCATTTATACCTCACACTCTTACTTTTTACCCCAGCCCAACAGGAAGTCGGCTATTGAGGTTTGTTTGTAAAACGCTCGCAATGGAATGTGCAATACTCCTCCTAGAGAATTCAAACACACGGCACGAAACTCGGTCAGCATGAAGTCAAGGCATTGAGGATGAAAGTTTGCGAGGGGATTTTTGATATCTCGAACGGTTTGGCCGTGGCGAGGAAACGAAATTATGGCGAGAAACGTGAAACAGGAAGTGTGTTATAACTTCAGCATACATTAACTGATCTTGATGAAACTTCAGCAGTGTGTTCGCTGTAAGAGGACGATCACATGGATGTGACTATTGTGAGTCAAAATTATAGCGCCACCAACTGGCAGCAGGAAGTGTGTCACTTTCAAAATGCTTTGAAATCACCCTTTTATTTTTACCCGATTTGCTTCAAACTTAATCTGTATAATGTAAACATACGGCAGATGTAGACCTGTGAATGGATTCTTGATATCTTTTAAACTGTTGCCGTGGCAACGCATCAAACTTTACCATTCTTTTAGGATGCTTTTGAGACCCTTAGCATGCTTCAAATCGCATGAAATTCGACAGACACATCACATTTATTAGCCAGTAGACATGTGCAAAGTTTCAGAAACGGGCGTGGTGAGGGCTCAGTAGCACCACCTTTTGACAAAAGTGGGGTTGTTAGTTTTAACTAGAGTTACAAAAATCGGTATGTATATTGTACTCCTCGAGCCGGACAACTTTCTAATTGACACTCATTAGCTAGGACCCACAGAAAGTCAGATATCTTTGTTTGAATGTAGAGAAAATCTTAGAATTTTGCCAGTCTCTCAGTGTCTCTCTGTGTGAGTGAGAGGAGGGGCGCCTGTCAGGTTAATTTTAACCCTTTATTTGCTGTGTGCGACTTCTCTGGCATTTTCGGGGGCCTTAACATCCTCTAAAACTCTTGAAACTTTGCACACGGGTCAGAACCCATGGCCATCAGGGCCGGGCTGAAGCTGGTCATCGGGCGTGGCAGGGCGGCTCGACAGCGCCCCCTGAACTGGGATTCGAACATTTGTCCATAAATCAAACACACTTGCGTGAATTAATATGAAACTCGGTACAATTATAGATCACATCAGGCCAAACAACTTTCGTGCTCTAAGTTTTACGACAATTAAAATGGAAGTTGAGAATTATGGGTTGTTTGAATAGTTGTCCTAGGAGAAATACATCAAATTACAACGCATGTGTTTACCAATCACAACCAAACTCGGTGTGCAAGAAGTCAAGACATTGAGGATGAAATTTTGTGAGGGGATTTTTGATATCTCAAACGGTTTGGCCGTGGCGAGGAAACGAAATTATGGCGAGAAACGTGAAACAGGAAGTGTGTTATAACTTCAGCATACATTAACATATCTTGATGAAACTTCATCAGTGTGTTCGCTGTAAGAGAACGATCACATGGATGTGACTATTTCGAGTCAAAGTTATAGCGCCACCAACTGGCAGCAGGAAGTGTGTCACTTTCAAAATGCTTTGAAATCAACCTCTTATTTTTACCCGATTTGCTTCAAACTTCATCTGTATAATGTAAATACATGGCAGATGAAGACCTGTGAATGGATTCTTGATATCTTTGATACTGTTGCTGTGGCAACGAATCAAACTTTAAAATTCTTTTTTTTTGATGATTTTGAGACTCTTAATGGCTTTTGAGGCCCTTAACGGGTTTGAAAACTCTTGAAACTTTGCACACAGGTCATATCCCACAGCCATCAGGCCCGGGCTGAAGATGGTACCTAGGCGTGGCAGGGGGGCTAGACAGCGCTCCCTGGAACGGGGTCCGAAAACTTGGTCCATAATTCAAACACGCTTGCATGTAATAATATGAATGAAAAACTTCATCTGTATAATGTAAACAGATGAAAAACTTCATCTGTATAATGATGAAAAACAGATTTTCATACAAAAAACAAAAAACAAAACTTCATCTGTATAATGTAAACATACGGTAGATGTAGACCTGTGAATGGATTCTTGATATCTTTTAAACTGTTGCCGTGGCAAAGCTTCAAACTTTGAAATTATTTTAGGATGCTTTTGAGACTCTTAGCATGCTTGAAATTGCATGAAACTCAACAGACACATCACATTTATTAGCCAGTAGACATGTGCAAAGTTTCAGAAACGGGCATGGTGCAGGGACTAAATAGCGCCACCTTTTGACAAAAGTGGGGTTGTTATTTTTATCTACAGTTACAAAAATCGTTATATACATTGTACTCCTCAAGCCAGACAACTTTCTAATTCATAGTCATTAGCTCAGACCAAGAGGAAGTCAGATATTTTGGTTTGAATATGGTGAGACTCTCTCTGAGCCTACGTCCGTGTATGGCAAGCCCCTTTAACATTTAAAAGCTAAGTTTGCCTATCCGGAAATTAACATTGTAGATATCAACAATGTCTTTCTGTCTAGACGTAATTACATTTTGGATAGTTTGTATTATCATTTAAGATATCTGTAACATAATTGTGACTAGTCAAATTGACAGACTATAGCAAGCCGTTTTAACATTTAATCATGAAAGGGCCAAAGCCTTCGGCACCGCCACCCCGGTGCCTTTAGGTAACTAAAGGAGCCGGGGTTGCGGTGCCACCGGCTTGGGCCCGCCATCGCTGCTCGCAGCTATATTTATTATTATTATTATTATTATTATTATTATTATTATTATTTATACGACTATTCGGGCACTTTTGGGGCCCTTAACATGCTCAAAAACTCTTGAAACTTAGCACACGGGTCAGAACCCGCGGCCATCAGGGCCGGGCTGAAGATGGTACCCGGGCGTGGCAGGGGGGCTAGACAGCGCCCCCTGGAACGGGGTCCGAAAACTTGGTCCATAAATCAAACACGCTTGCATGTAATAATATGAAACTCGGTGCACATATAGATCTCATCGTTCATATATACCTCATACTATTACTTTTTACCCCAGCCCAACAGGAAGTCGGTTACTTTGGGTTGTTCATAAAACACTCGCAATGGAATTTGAAGTACTACTCCTAGAGAATTCAAACACACGGCACGAAACTCGGTCAGCATGAAGTCAAGGCATTGACGATGAAAGTTTGCGAGGGGATTTTTGATATCTCGAACGGTTTGGCCATGGCGAGGAAACGAAATTATGGCGAGAAACGTGAAACAGGAAGTGTGTTATAACTTCAGCATACATTAACTGATCTTGATGAAACTTCAGCAGTGTGTTCGCTGTAAGAGGACGATCACATGGATGTGACTATTGTGAGTCAGAGTTATAGCGCCACCAACTGGTAGCAGGAAGTGTGTCACTTTCAAAATGCTTTGAACTCACCCTTTTATTTTTTCCCGATGTGCTTCAAACTTAATCTGTATAATGTAAATACATAGCAGAAGAAGACCTGTGAATGGATTATTGATATCTTTGATACTGTTGCCGTGGCAACGCATCAAACTTTAAAATTCTTTTTTTTATGATTTTGAGACTCTTAGCGGCTTTTGGGGCCCTTAACGGGTTTGAAAACTCTTGAAACTTTGCACACAGGTCAGATCCCACAGCCATCAGAGCCGGGCTGAAGATGGTACCTGGGTGTGGCAGGGGGGCTAGACAGCGCCCCCTGGAACGGGGTCCGAACACTTGGTCCATAAATCAAACACGCTTGCATGTAATAATATGAAACTCGGTACACATGTTGATCTCATCGTTTCATCTATACCTCACGCTCTTACTTTTTACCCCAGCCAAACAGGAAGTCGGCTATTGAGGTTTGTTTGTAAAACGCTCGCAATGGAATGTGCAATACTCCTCCTAGAGAATTCAAACACACGGCACGAAACTCGGTCAGCATGAAGTCAAGGCATTGAGGATGAAAGTTTGCGAGGGGATTTTTGATATCTCGAACGGTTTGGCCGTGGCGAGGAAACAAAATTATGGCGAGAAACGTGAAACAGGAAGTGTGTCATAACTTCAGCATAGATTAACTGATCTTGATGAAACTTCAGCAGTGTGTTCGCTGTAAGAGGACGATCACGTGGATGTGACTATTGTGAGTCAGAGTTATAGCGCCACCAACTGGCAGCAGGAAGTGTGTCACTTTCAAACTGCTTTGATATCACCCTCTTATTTTTAACCGATTTGCTTCAAACTTCATCTGTATAATGTAAAAATACAGCAGATGTAGACCTGTGAATGGATTCTTGATATCTTTGATACTGTTGCTGTGGCAACAAATCAAACTTTAACATTCTTTTTTGATACTTTTGGGACTCTTAGCATGCTTGAAATTGCTTGAAACAGATAGATACAGATAGCTCGACAGATACATCACATTTATTAGCCAGTAGGCATGTGCAACTTTGGCAAAAGATTAAAGTAATGTCAAAAAAGTAAACAGTAAACACTAAAAGCCTCATATCTTCTAAAAATGTAATTATACATTATTTGTTTCTAAATTAAATTATACAAATATTATAATTAAACCAGTTTTTCCCTTTTTTCATTTAAGAATTATGTTTACGTTCAAAAACAGCCATAATGGTTTTAAAATTCAGAAGAAGAAAAAATAATCTGAGTCATACGTAGTGCTATACTGCCCTCTTGTGTTCAATATCAGGTAGGCCTATTGTGTATATTCCCACTGGTTAATCAACGTGTGACTCCGCTGGGACTCGGGAACTTTTAAATCGCTTACTTAAAACCGAAAGTCAAAATACAGATATCCGCACAAGACATTAATGTTGTGGAGTAGAGCGAGCATTTTAAATAAATTCCTATTAAGTAGGATTAAACTAAACAGAATGAACGTTCACTCTGTTCTGCTGGTTCCTCGCTGTTGGCGCGCACAGTTATGAATGCTTGTGCAGCCATGAGTTTTAGTTTAATTTTAAAATTAGCGCAATTTCGGGATTTGTATTATTTGAATTTATTTTTAAAAAACACAATGTTGAGTTTTATTGTAACACTGTTTAATCGCGCCCACGGTTATATTTTGTATATTATATATAATTATAATGTATTTCTGTATAAAATAATACTACAATAAAAAACACATTTGTGACCGAACTGATCCAGCAAAATTAGTCACAGTGACCCAAATTTAAAAATTGAGATTTTGATATTAATGGAAAGAGGACACTGTAAGCTTTCAAATGATACCTTGGTCATACCTTGAATGGTTGTAACGATATACAGATTTGAATTCTGGTCGTCTGCCCTTTTTTTCCAATTGAAAACCTAAGAAAATCGCTTTTAAAGTTTTTTTGCCCGTTTTTTTTTTTTTTTTTTTTGATATCTTTCAAAATCCATAGCATTTTAAGGGATAAACTATTTATTTTATATAGCTTAATTTGACCTAGATTAACATATAAATGCAATTTAACGAGGCTGAAACTCAACTTATTTTTAATTTTTTTGAAATAAATAATTAAAAAGTCACTTTTACAAAAATGTTCTAAAATCAGAAAGATTAAAGAGGAGTCAGAGAGAAATTCAGTTTTCATACGGATTAGCCCACATAAGCAGAGAGCAGTCTGTTTTCTTTCATTTTGAATGGTTGTGTTTAAAAGTAGACATTTCAATATATATGTCTGTGAGGATACCTTATACGCTGACTTTCGGTTCATGAGACAAGCTTCAGTTCACGTGCCGCGCGTCTCCGCGTCGTGATTAGGCCTAGCCTATTGTCTGCAATTTATTTCTTATTATTAAATCCTAGTAATTGGTTGATGAAACATTGATTTAAATTAAGATAATTATTTTAAAACGAAATTTACTTTAAAGAAAGGCTTTGTGCTTGCATGTTTAAGCTATGTGAAAGTTTTAGTGCTGCTTCCAGAGAACGGTCACGTTCGGATTGTTTTTCCTCATAAATGCGAACACGGAAAATAAAATAAAGATTTTATGTTCTGGAGAGAGTCAACCCTTCTTCATCCGGTGAGTATTACTTTTGGTTTGTGCAGTGTGGTTCACATAGGCCAATTTATTAAAATATTTAATTATCTGGGAATTGGATGCTGAAATTGCCCAATTTAAAAAAAAAAATTAGTAATAATTTAAGTTTTGTGGTGTAAGTCTACGTATTTTATAGGCTAATGTTAACTTCAAATAAAAGTAATAGTAATTTAAAGATGTTGTAGCTAGCATTGGGTCTGGACGTGAAGGATAACTTCGGGAGTTGAAGGGACGTGTCGGTGTCGTGATTCTGTCTTCTCACACCGCGACACAGGTTCGTGGATCTGAGTGTCGCGATCGTTACAGCCTTACATAGGCTATATTCTTCTTGCAGATAAATATACTCACGCAGTTTAGGTTAGAAGCCTCCAGTGAGTTCAACGTTTCAGGGGATACCCGGGAAATGCTCAGAGGTGACGAGGGGAGTTGAGAAGAGCAATGTTTATTTCAGCGAATTTAAAGCTTTGACAACTTTAATCGTTATTTAAATACCTTTACTCAATTATCTCGACTACGAAACCCTGTGAGATTATTTTTGAATGTCTGTTCTTTGAAATTAGCAAAAAAAAAATATATATATTTTTTTTGTTATTTCATGGTTTTTCCACATAATCGGCCCATATCTTAAAATGGAAGGTTGCAACTTCCGACTCATTTCGCCAGAGCGGGTCACATTTGATTTTTATTTTTTAAACAATGTAATGTGTAACCTAAAAATAAACAGATTATTTGATAAATGATATATTTAAATCTCCATATTGTAGCCTAATATCTGCAGGGCAGCCTAGTCTTAATAAATGTATGCTTCATTTTTCATTAGTAAATTTGATCAATAAATTCAATAATTTAGAATAATAAGACACTATAGGGCTGTTACCCTAGGTAAGGCTGATCAAATTAAATCGGTTACACAATAATGTTACGAGATTGGTTTAACAGGAGTCAATTAAAAATCGCTGTAAAGAACGACACTTTTAAACATAACCCTAAATCACCATAAGGTGTCGCCAGATGACCGTCTTAATGAACGAGTCATGGATTCAAAATGCTGAATCATTCAGTAATGAGAAAACACATTGCTTTGAGATGCGCGATGGGTCGCTGTGATCTTTGTTTAACTATTTTCTCTGCTGAAACAGAAAAAAGTCAATATTGCATCTACAAAGTCAATATTGCATCTAAAATGTAAGTGACTTGACTTGTGTGTGTGACTATGTTTGTTGTAGTGATAAGAGTTGCATCCTTGTTAAAGTTTAAGGCCTTGTGTTTTTGGATATATATCTTTCTTTCTTTTTTTTTTCTTTTTTTACAAAATATGCATATAACCCATATATTTTAGATTTATTATTTGTTTTAAATTAAATTAAGATTGTATTTTTGGTAATTGAACCTGAATGAATTTAAAAATGAATGTGCTATATTTCAGATCATATATTCGTTTTTCTTAAAATTTGAACTAACTTTATTCTCAGCTGAATTATAAATATTTTATTTCTGTATGAATTAAAAACACATTTGATTTATCTTTTTTAATCAATGTAGAATGTGTAACTGAAATATAAACAGATTAGGGCTCTGTTCGAGGACAAGTAACTAAAACCAATGCGACATGATGAATGTTTGTTTCCCAAACCATCTGAGTAACAGCTTACTTTTCTTTCTTACTATATTCTTTCTTAATATAAACTGTGCTGTAGAGCTTGCATCAGTCAAAGCAGGGTTACATTTTGCATGTCGTGCACAATAAACCTAAAGGCACCAGGGTGGCGGTGCCACCGGCTTCATATATATATGTATATATACAGTATATATATATATATATATACAGTATATATATATATATATATATATATATATATATATATATATAGCTGTGATCCGCGATGAAGGGCCAAAGCCAGTGGCATGGCCACCCTGGTGCTTTTAGGTAACTAAGGAACCGGGGTTGCGGTGCCACCGGCTTGGGCCCTTCATCGCTGCTCGCAGCTATATTGTTTGTTTTGTTTTTGCTTAATTGCATCTTAAAAATAGAAATAAAACAAATTATAATTGATAATTATAATAATGTGATCATTGACTAAAGCTAAGGATGTAAAGAAACCTTAGACTTTTTTAATATAGTTATTTTCTGGCACATTAGGACCACAAAAACATGATTTATTTAATTCATTCTTTCAATTTCACATTTTGCATCCTAGCTGAGAACATTCTCAGAACTTTGGCTAACATTCCCTACAAGTTTGGTTTAAACTTGTAAAGCCATAAGGTACTGTTTTAAAGAAAACATTTGAATGTAATGTTGAAATGATGTTTTGTGTTTGTAATGGTTATGAGAATGTGTACAGCCAGAAAAGTTCATTATATGTAATTTTGTATGTTAAAAAGAGGAAAATAAGCAATTTGCTTTAATTCAGAGAAGTACTTAAAAAAGAGTGAAGAAAACATCATAATTCATGCCCATATATGGAATGTTGGTAAGAGTAATAACACTGTGATTTCCTGATTGAATGATCTATTAGCGATTATTTTGGTCTTCAAGTTAAAGAGTCATCAGATGATGCATTAGCACAATAACATGCCAAAAATGGTATTATTTAAAAGTTACTCTGTTCATTTATTTTTGCACCTTGTTTTCACGTGGTTGCTATTCAAAGTTTGTGTTTAAGAGTTCGCCTGGTGATCGGGAATCGGTTAATTATGCCTGATGTATCACACGGGAAGCGTGTTGCGTCAGCTCGTCCATTATTACACTGGACGTGATAGAAGAAACACCGTGTCCTGTGTCTTATTATTCATTATTCCCCTTTTCCAGGTAAAATCTCTTTATTAATGCATTTTATGTCTGTATTTATGTCCCCTGTAGCCTAAGAAAGCTAGAAGTCAAATTTGTCTGTATAATTGTTATTACTTTGAGTAAGTGCTGCTTAACGTTAGCTCTATTAGTTAGTTAGCTAGCTGCATCACGTGGTGTACATCGCATGGCGGGAATATACAACTATACGGTTCATGTGCAGTGTTCAGCACTTAAAGAGAAGATGTGTTTAATGAGAAATAACTGGGATATGTTATATTACTTCGTGTATTTGAGAAGAGTGATGTTAATCGCTAAACCATCAATGTGGTTATAGGTGTGTTAAACATTAGGATAATTAAATTCATGTGTGTTAATTAGTCTGTTCAACTTTTATATAAGAGGGATAATACAGCCTGTCCCACGTATTTAAGGGAACCAGTTGCATTACTTTGCATTGATATTTTGTCAGTGAGTGTAAAGTGTTTATTTGGTGCTGATTTTGCATTTAGTGATAACTGTGTAACATTATTGTTGAATTATTGTTCTCGTAAAAGAAATGCATTATTACACTGGACGTGATAGAAGAAACACCGTGTCCTGTGTCTTATTATTCATTATTCCCCTTTTCCAGGGGTGTAACATTTTCTGGAGGCACCGCTGGGATAAAGTGAAGCAGTGTCCGACTCCTGCCAAAGACAGACGTCCCAAGCTTTCATTCAGTCCCCTTCAACTTACCCAGGCAGGCGACATCAAGTGGATAATACGGTGGCAGTTCGAGTGTCTACAACTAAAAGCAGGAACAATCTGAGGTAAACCCAAGGTACCAGGAGCGCTTCTGTCAAAGTTAAGTACACAAGTTACGGCTGCTACTGAACACCAGATCGTTGCTGCAAAAAAAAAAAAAAAATGGAGTCCGTTGAAGTAGAGACATTGCAGTTGGAAATAATAGGACTTTTGTGTACACTGCCAGTAGAAAGCCTAAAAGAACTGTGTGATTTTCTAATCATTGCTGGGCCAGAATTGGAGCAGGTGGCAGGAAAGAACAGAACATCACTCATCTTAATGATAAGTAACCATCTGCAAAGCGAAGAGTTACTGAAACTTGAGGATTTGGGAATGGCGCTGCTCCTCTGCCTTAGAGACAAAATAAGTGAGCTACAGGCTCGGGCAGCAGCTGACCAAGAAAGCGAGCCTCAAGCATCACCAAATAAAAACCCAAACCAGCCTGATGACGCACAAGACAATGCACCAACTGAAAGCAGATCTCCCCAGGTACAGGTACCACAAAATGTTAAAAGTGAACAGGGGGTCCAGGCCACCAAACCTAACCACAGAATGGCAGCCTCAGGTTTATCTCTAGATCACATCCTTCCTCCTTGGCACAAAGAATTTAAAATAGCTGGACAAATTGGGGAACCAGGACAGAAAGACCGTCTCCCATTTTCCAGTTTAGCACGGCAGATCGAGCACGGTCTTCTCAAAGGGCTCCCAGAGACTGAGATTGTTGACGCTGTCATAAGAGCCATAGTTCCTGGGATGCAGTTGCGCAGTTATTTGGAGGGGAAAAGTGACCTCACATTGCCCACCCTGAGAAGGATACTCCGTTGTCACTACCAAGAAAAGAGTGCAACAGAGTTATATAAACAGCTGTCTTCTGAAGTCCAGAGCATGAAAGAGACACCTCAGAGCTTCCTTATTCGCGCTCTAGATTTGAGACAGAAGATTCTGTTTGCCTCACAAGAATCTGAGTCAGGCCTACGATATGATCCAGTGCTTGTGCAGAACATGTTCCTCCACACAGTTATGACCGGCCTGCAGAACGATAACGTAAAACGTGACCTCCAGCCATTCCTGGAGAAAACTGGCATTTCTGATGAACTCTTGTTTGAGAAACTAAATATTTCCTGTGCTTATGAAAGTGAGAGGCAGGATAAGAAGAAGATGACAGCACCACAGCGGCCTGTAACCATTCATGCTGCTCATTTTGACCAGACTCCAATTGAGAAAAAGGAAAAGACAAGCCAGCTGAGTCAAAGTAAGAATAAGGTTGATATTCTTCCAGAACTGCAGGAGATGAAAGCCAACATGACCCTCCTGAAAGACCTTAAAGCTGAAGTGTCCTCTATTAAAGAGTCTATGCAGCAGCCCTCTTCCCAACAGCTGCAGCTGCACCCAAGTCCACCATCAGGACTAGATGGCATCTCACCTCAGCTGAATGACCCACCACTGACATACAGGCACATCCCAGCACCTGCAGCACAACAAGGTTATCTTCAATCCCCTGCCATGCAACACAGATACCCTCAAAGTTCTACAACACAGCACAGCTATTCTCAGGTTCCTGCAGCAGAATATGGCTACCCTCGAGCCCCTGCAATACAGCACAGCTACCTTCCACTGAACCAAAGGTATGACAACCAACACTCTTATCCCACAGCTACACTGCGGTATAGGAGGAGATGCTATGGCTGCCAGCAGGAAAATCTGGAAGACTGCACTCACTGCTTTAGGTGTGGCAGCAGCGAACACTTCTCAGCCGGTTGCAGAATGAGAAGATCAGGCCACCCCAGAGGAGGTCCTTTAAACGGGCAAGGGTTACCCCAGCGGGGCAGGGAGTAACCGCTTCATCATCAGTGCCCCAACTATGTGCACGCTGTGGCGCACGTGGAAAAAATGTGAGGCTTAAGCAATGTGCGGTATGTAAAAGCGTGTTATATTGTTCCAAGGCATGTCAATATGAGCACTGGGTTGTTCACAGAAGTCAATGTCCAAAAACCTTGTGTTATACAGTCCAATCCAAACCACAAAAGAAAAGACAAGCTAAAGTTGCACCATTGGTTGGACAAAAATATCTGATAGATTGTCACATCCATGGCCAGCAGGTTAGAGCTTTGTGGGACTCAGGTTCACAAGTGACTGTGGTTAGTGAACAATGGAAAGCAGATCACTTGCCGCATGTGACACTGAGACATATTTCTGAAATCGTTGAAACTAATGACACTTTAAATCTGACTGCAGCTAATGGTGAAGACATGCCGTACAGTGGATGGATTGAGGTTGCATTCAAATTAACTGCAGGTGCAGGAGTCCCTACAACAGAAGTTGTTGTTCCCACCTTGGTGATTAAAGGTAACACTCTTGCTCGACCTATTATAGGTTCCAATGTTATTGGCCTTATTATTAATACAGAGTTACAGCAGGATGAAGCCAATGACAACCAGCAGCTAATCAGAACTGTTAAAGCAGCTTTCTCTGGCTTTGAAATGGAGGATGCTAAAGTATTTGTTGAGAGAATTGCTGCTGAACAGCAATCACTGGAGTATGTTGTCAAAATGACCAGAGAGAATGTAAATGTGCCCAAACATACATCTGTAAAGGTGGAGTGCCGTGTCTTGACACCTCCTCTGCAAGGGGAGACAACACTGATCCTTGAGCCTAGTGTAAACCCACAGTGGTCGGAGGGTCTAGAATTCACTGACACACTTGTGAAACTGAGTAAAGGAAAGAAACCGTTCATAGTTGTAGATGTGCAAAACCCAACAGATCATGACATAGTACTTACTGGCAGGACAGTTATTGGGACAGCGCAGCCAGTTCAAGCAGTGTACCCAGCAACAGTGTTGGAACACCCCTGCTATGCTCCCCCAGTAACAGTAAATAATATCGAAGTCAGTAAGAAACAAACATCTGCTACTGATTGGGATCCTCCAGTCGACTTGAACCATCTTAGTCCCACTGAAAAGGAAATAGTTAAAGGAATGTTGAGAGAAGAGTCAGAGTCCTTTTCCATTTCTGATGACGACATCGGCTCCATTGAGAACCTGCAGCTTTCTATCTCACTGAAAGACACTGAACCTGTGGCCAAAACTTACCTGTCTGTACCAAAACCTCTCTATCAAGAGATGAAGAACTACCTGCACGACCTCATCACACAAGGTTGGGTGCGTAAATCCACTTCTCTGTATGCTTCTCCCGTTGTGTGTGTTCGGAAAAAAGATGGAAGCCTACGTCTCTGCATAGACTACCGTGAGCTGAACCGTAAGACTGTACCAGACCGCCAGCCCATTCCCAGGGTGCAGGACATCATGGATGGCCTGGGAGGGAACTCATGGTTTTCGTTGCTAGATCAGGGAAAGGCTTACCATCAGGGATTCATGGCAGAAGAAAGCCGGCCTCTCACTGCTTTTGTGACTCCCTGGGGCCTATATGAATGGGTCCGAATACCCTTCGGATTAATGAACGCACCAGCCGCCTTCCAGCGATGCATGGAAGAATGTCTGGAGGGGCTCAGGGATGAAACCTGCATCCCTTATCTTGATGACGTATTGGTGTTCAGTAAGTCCTTTGAGAGCCATGTTGAACATGTCAGGGCTGTGCTGAGAAGATTAAGGACACAGGGTATAAAATTGAAACCAGCCAAGTGTGAGATATTTAGGCGAGAGGTTCGCTACCTTGGGCGTGTCATTTCATCAGAGGGTAGTAAAATCGACCCAGCTGATACCCTAGCTGTCAGAGCCCTAAAAGACAAGCAACCAGCCACCGTGGGAGAACTAAGAGCCATCATGGGTCTCCTCAGTTATTATCGTCAGTATATTCGAGATTTCTCTCGAATCGCTGCCCCCCTTTATAACCTTATGAAAGCTCCTGCTGACTTAGAAAGGGATGACAAACGTAGCCCCAGAACAAGACAGAATAAAAGAAAACAAAGTGGACCATCTTCCAACCACCCCATTGTATGGACAGAGAGACATCAGCACTTGCTGGAGGAACTCTTGGATCACCTTGTAGAGCCGCCAATCCTTGCCTTCCCTGACTTTAACAAACCCTTTGTCTTACACACAGACGCTTCCAATCTTGGTCTGGGGGCAGTCTTATATCAGGAGCAGGAAGGAAAAATGCGTGTAATAGCATATGCATCCCGAACCCTCACTGAGTCTGAGAAAAACTACCATTTCCACTCCGGGAAATTGGAGTTCCTCGCCCTTAAATGGGCGGTGTGTGAAAAATTCAGAGACTATTTAATTGGCTCATCCTGTACTGTGTATACGGATAACAATCCGCTTACATATGTCTTGTCCACAGCAAAATTAAACGCAACTGGATACCGGTGGGTTGCTGAATTGGCGGATTTTCACCTCACTATCCGATATCGACCCGGGAAAGAAAATACAGATGCCGACGTTCTCTCAAGGATGCCATTGGATTTGGATGCCATGATGGAACACTGTACTGAGGAAATGTCATCTCGTTCAGTACAAGCAGTTGTACAGTCAGTTGAGGTCCCAGATTCCAACGCTGTGTGGTCTATGGCACTGTCCATTCAATGCAATGAAAGTGGTAGGCCAGAGCATCAGCCTCTCTCTACATCAGAGATTTGTCAAGCCCAGAAAGAAGACAAAAATATCAGCCCAGTTATTGAGTGTCGTCAGAGGAATAAAAAACCTGACAGTAACCAGCTGAAATCATTCAGTTCACAGAGTAAAAGGCTCATCAGTGAATGGGAAAAACTCACCATAGATGATGACGGTGTCCTGCGTCGAAAAACAGCTACCCGAACACAACTTGTTCTGCCTGACAAGTACAAGGCAACCATCTTGAAGGAACTGCATGATAATATGGGGCACCAAGGAGTTGACAGAACCACGTCATTGGTAAGAGAGCGCTTCTTTTGGCCTTATATGCAGCGTGACATCGACCACTATGTGACTCGTAGCTGTTCATGCTTGAAACAAAAGAAACCCACTCGAGAGACTAGGGCACCTCTAACAAATATTGTGACAACCCAGCCTTTTGAGTTAGTGTCCATTGATTTCTTACATGTTGACAAGTGTGCAGGTGGGTACGAGTATATATTAGTTGTTATAGATCATTTCTCCAGATTCGCCCAAGCTTACGCCACAACATCCAAGTCAGCGAAAACAGTGGCAGATAAACTGTTTAATGATTACGCATTAAGGTTCGGGTTTCCTCAACGTATTCACCACGATCAAGGAGGTGAATTCCAAAACCAGCTCCTGGCACAATTGAAAAAGACATCTGGAGTACTAGGCTCGCGAACAACGCCATACCATCCTCAAGGTAATGGGCAGGTTGAGCGTTTTAACCGCACACTCCTACAGATGCTGAGAACGCTCACAGAGAAGGAGAAATCAAACTGGAAAGACTCAGTGAACAAATTAGTTTTCTCATACAACTGTACGAGGTGTGAAGTTACTGGCTTTTCCCCCTTTTATCTCCTCTTTGGGAGGACCCCAAGGCTGCCAGTCGACATACTATTCCGTCTGACACCAGAAACCGGCACGCCTGATCACAGAGAGTACATGAGAAAGTGGCGCGAAGGAATGCAAGAAGCCTACGAGATAACAAGGAACAATGCAAGAAAATCTGCTGAAAGAGGGAAAAGAAACCATGATTGCAAAATAAAGAGCTCAGAGTTGGAAGCAGGAGACCGTGTTCTGGTCAGAAACTTGACCCCTAGAGGAGGAACTGGCAAGCTCCGCAGCCATTGGGAGGACACGATCCACAAGGTTGTACGACGTGTAAACAAGGATGCTCCAGTGTACGAAGTTGTTCCAGAGCAAGGAAAAGGAAGAGATAGCAGGATCCTGCACCGCAACTTGTTGCTCCCATGTGACCATTTACCCCTTGAAGTCCCTCTCAAAATTGCTAGGCCGAAGGCAAAACTTTCAAAGCAGACAAATGTACAGGAAACTAATAGCCACCAGAATGACAGCGATGAGGACTCGGAGGATGAATGGTTCTATTACCCACCCCCACAGCCCCTTCTGAACGGGACATGTGATGCTCCACAGACATGTGATGAGGAGGAACCCACCTATCAGCTAGCAGACACTGAGCCCACTAGAGCACATGATGGACAAGGGCAGGAACATGACAATGTGCTGCAGCTTGAGGATGAACAAGGGCCGGAACATGACAGGGTGCTGCAGTTTGAGGAGGAACAGGGCGGGATTGATACACATGGCAGAGATGAGGCACTTGAGGAGCTGGAGACTCTTGGAGACAGCCTTGTACTGCCACCTATGTCACCTTTCCCATGTGAAAGTCACAGTGAGAATGTACAAGTCCAAGACCGGCCAAGGAGAGGACGACGACCCCCAAAGCGATTCACCTACGATGAACTTGGTTTTCCAGTTTGTTACAGCCTAGGACTCCCAGCCAGGCCCACATACAGATGTGATCCTGCGCAACACTATGGACCCCACCAACCCAGAGCGCTGTGGCCAGATCCTGATCAGATCCCCACCTATCACCCTGTTTTCTTGTATGGGTGATTTAAAAAAAAAAAAACATTTGATGGACAGTTTCATACCCACACACATTCATGGACCCTTTTATGGACCCTTGGGACATTGAACACATACACCTACACTTCAGAACTGTTCCACAAATGGAACATGCCCAGACACACTCACACACTTGTGACTCTGAAGAAAAACACATAAACGCATTCACAATGGACTGTTCCAACAATTGTGATCCAAGACACACTCTATTGAAAAAAAACACACGAACTTTGAGATGGCCAAATGCCTCTATATGGACTGTGTACGGTTGCATTGCATGCACTACTGCTAATTGGACTACTTTAATATTTGAATGTCGAGGACGACATTTGTGTTGAAGGGGAGTGTGTAATGGTTATGAGAATGTGTACAGCCAGAAAAGTTCATTATATGTAATTTTGTATGTTAAAAAGAGGAAAATAAGCAATTTGCTTTAATTCAGAGAAGTACTTAAAAAAGAGTGAAGAAAACATCATAATTCATGCCCATATATGGAATGTTGGTAAGAGTAATAACACTGTGATTTCCTGATTGAATGATCTATTAGCGATTATTTTGGTCTTCAAGTTAAAGAGTCATCAGATGATGCATTAGCACAATAACATGCCAAAAATGGTATTATTTAAAAGTTACTCTGTTCATTTATTTTTGCACCTTGTTTTCACGTGGTTGCTATTCAAAGTTTGTGTTTAAGAGTTCGCCTGGTGATCGGGAATCGGTTAATTATGCCTGATGTATCACACGGGAAGCGTGTTGCGTCAGCTCGTCCATTATTACACTGGACGTGATAGAAGAAACACCGTGTCCTGTGTCTTATTATTCATTATTCCCCTTTTCCAGGTAAAATCTCTTTATTAATGCATTTTATGTCTGTATTTATGTCCCCTGTAGCCTAAGAAAGCTAGAAGTCAAATTTGTCTGTATAATTGTTATTACTTTGAGTAAGTGCTGCTTAACGTTAGCTCTATTAGTTAGTTAGCTAGCTGCATCACGTGGTGTACATCGCATGGCGGGAATATACAACTATACGGTTCATGTGCAGTGTTCAGCACTTAAAGAGAAGATGTGTTTAATGAGAAATAACTGGGATATGTTATATTACTTCGTGTATTTGAGAAGAGTGATGTTAATCGCTAAACCATCAATGTGGTTATAGGTGTGTTAAACATTAGGATAATTAAATTCATGTGTGTTAATTAGTCTGTTCAACTTTTATATAAGAGGGATAATACAGCCTGTCCCACGTATTTAAGGGAACCAGTTGCATTACTTTGCATTGATATTTTGTCAGTGAGTGTAAAGTGTTTATTTGGTGCTGATTTTGCATTTAGTGATAACTGTGTAACATTATTGTTGAATTATTGTTCTCGTAAAAGAAATGCATTATTACACTGGACGTGATAGAAGAAACACCGTGTCCTGTGTCTTATTATTCATTATTCCCCTTTTCCAGGGGTGTAACATGTTCAGGTGCCCTTTTTTGAAGAAAACCTGCTGCAATATTACAAAAATGCATGCATAATAATTTTTTTATAATATCTTCATGAAAAAGGTTATTATTATTTTTAATGACATTGTTGTGCAGTGGGGAGAGTAATACAATATTGTACTATGAACCACATCGTGTTTAACACGCAAAAGTTACGTTCAATTAAATTATTTAAAAATAAACAGTAATGTTTTGACAGCTGGTAGCTGGTAGCTTTACCCGTGGAAGTTTATAGTCTGAATCGATCTCCCATGCGTTTTTGTTATCTATTTTTTATCCACACTAGTTCACTGTCTGTCAATTTTTGTTAGTGTAGACAAAGCTTTCATGCAGGATCTGGGTGCTTGCTGTGAGAAAAAAAAAAATCAATCGATAAACGCATATGGCAAACGAAGTGCATTCAACTCGCTTCAGCGTGTATTAATGAGAGGCGCGCGCACGCGAAGGGGCGTGCGATTTGTCCGCGAGTCGGAATTCGGTACAACACCTGCTGTTTTAATACCGAAAAGACTCGTGTTTTTCTTTTACACTACGCTGAACGGTCGGTTAAGTAAGCGAGTGCCATTGACGGACAGTGACCGGAAGTGTTCCAGCCTACCATAGACAAACCGGAAATTCCATTTCCGTTGTGGTGCAACTAGTCCATTGGCTCATTTGCGTTCGAGGGGAGGGGCTTACCCGACTAACCCACACCAAACGACTGCACTTTCCTTACCCTACTACGACCCTGGTTCTCGCTCCCTGCTCGGACAGCCATGGCAGGACCTACTTTTCCCTTCCTTGACACTTTCTTTTGCCTCATCTTACCAAGCATGTGTACTCTGTAAGCTCACCACACCACAGTGACAACACAAGAAACACTGGAGATCAGAACAACAACTGATGCCCATGTCAACAAGCGCTTTGTGCAAGAAGGTTTAAAGGGTTAGTTCACCCTAAAATGAAAATTAAGTCATTAATTACTCACCCCCATGCTGTTCCAACCCCGTAAGACCTTTGTTCATCTTCGGAACACAAATAAAGATATTTTTGATTGAATCTGAGAGCTGTATCACTCTTCCATTGGCTTCCTAAGGGACTGGCTCTTGACGGCCCATAAAGTCATTAAAGAAAATGTTTAAATGTTCCATGTGCCTACAGCGGCTCAATTATAAGTTTATCAAGCGACGAGAATACTTTTTGTGCGAAAAAAACATAAATAACGGCGCGAGAACTGAGACGAGGACGATCTCCTTCGACTTGTTACCGGCTGCTCACCGCTTAGGCGTTTTACCGCCCCCTACCGTATAAGATGATGTGCTGATATAGCTTAGTGCAAATCTTTCTGTTTACAAGCAGAGGAAGATGCGCGCTGTACATACGCTTTTCAATTAGCGTATTTTCCGCACTACAAGGTGCACTTAAAAGCCTTTAATCTTCTCAAAAAACGACAGTGTGCCTTATTATCATCTTATACGGTAGAGGGCGGTAAAACTCCTAAGCAGTGAGCAGCCGGTAACAAGAAGTAGTCGAATGAGAACGTCCTCGTCTCAGTTCTCGCGCATGCGCCAATAAGGAAGTAATGGAATAGTCGAATAAAGCCGTTATTTATGTTTTTTTCGCACAAAAAGTAGTCTCGTCGCTTGATAAACTTATAATTGAGCCGCTGTAGGCACATGAAATATTTAAACATTTTCTTTAATGACTTTATGGGCCGTCAAGAGCCAGTCCCTTAGGAAGCCAATGGAAGAGTGATACAGCTCTCAGATTCAATCAAAAATATCTTCATTTGTGTTCCGAAGACGAACGAAGGTCTTACGGGGTTGGAACAGCATGAGGGTGAGTAATTAATGACTTAATTTTCATTTTTGGGTGAACTAACCCTTTAAAGACAATGCGCAGTGACCCATTATTGATCCTAACTACTGGAGAGAAACAGCGCTGTACTCAAGCATTCGCAACAAAACCGATGTATAATTTGAGCTTAATGATTTATATTCTCATAACAAACTGTCAATGTGCAAGAAGGTACCTCTCTCCTCTGTAAATTGAGCTGGTTGGTCTTGTATTTGTCTAGAGACAGCTGCAGTGTATCATCAGCTTTGTTGAGGAGATCCTGAGCTTGAAAGAGTCTGGAAGTGAATCGACTCAGCACTTCCCGCATAGGCAACAGACGCCCCTGAGTAGTCATCAGAGTTTTCTCAAAATGGCGCACACGCCGGAGCACTACAATCGGACATGTGAAGGGACAGGTTGAATAAGAGCACACACACACACAAGCAGAATTCGGTTAGAAACCAACACAAACAATCTCACATTCATGGGCCTCGGAGGACTCGTCAGTTGCAAGCGGTTCTTTGGGTGAGAGGTCCATATTTCTCATCCAGCCTAAGATCCGTTCGGCTTCTGCTATTTTCTGCAGCTTTACCTGAGGATTTAACTCCTGATGGACACCGTATAATTCCCAATCCCTAATCATATCTGAAACACATTTGCATTATGTTCATCATCTGTAATCAAGGCGAGATAAGAGAGCACTGTAGACTCAGAATACAATTGAGCCTGTAACAAATCACACAATTGAGCCTGAAACAAATCACATTGTGAGAGTTTGTGGGATTGTGAGGGTGTGGGATTGTGCTGTTAATGTGGTGACAATCTATGTTGTCCAGATATCAGTTTTTCAATTCCAGACATTTTTATTGGCAAGCAATTCACAAAGAATTACAGTGGTGTGAATAAGTTTTGGCACCCATGCTAAAGTTGCCTAAAAAGAGGAATAAAAAATCATCTTTTGGATGTTGATCTTAATGCCTTAATTAGAAAAATGAGGAAAACTCCAACCTTTAAGGACACAAATTTTCTTTGTGAATGAATAATGTATTATAAATAAATAAATGTTTTTCCTTAAAATACAGGGTGCATAAGTCAGGGCACCCCTTTGTTAAATTCCCATAGAGTCAGGCAGATTTTTATTTTTAAAAGCCAGTTATTTCATGGATCCAGGATAATATGCATCCTGATAAAGTTCCCTTGGGCTTTTGGAATTAAAATATCCCCACATCATCACACACCTTCCACCACACCTAGAGATTGGCATGGGGTACTTTCCATAAGATCACCTTTCAATGCAAATCAAACCAGCTATTAGGCTAACTGAAGTAAAACCATGCCAATCTCAAGGCATGGTGAATGATGTGTGACAATGTGGGGATATTTTAATTCCAAAGGCCAAGGGAACTTTATCAGGATGCATATTATCCTGGATCCACGAAATAACTGGCTTTTAAAAATAAAAATCTGCCTGACTCTATGGGAATTTAACATAGGGGTGCCGTGACTTATGCACCCTGTATTTTAAGGAAAAACATTTATTTATTTATGATTCATTATTCATTCACAAAGAAAATGTGTGTCCTTAAAGGTTGGAGTTTTCCTCATTTTTCTAATTAAGGCATTAAGATCAATATCCAAAAGATGATTTTTTTATTCCTCTTTTTAGGCAACTTTAGCATGGGTGCCAAAACTTATTCACACCACTGTATTTGCAACTTTTGTAAGCATTGCTCAATTGTGGTATCTCAGTGGAAGCATGCAATGATAGATTATTCTTTCTATTTCTTGTTATACTGTAGCTATACTTTCTTTCTTTTTTTGACTGACCTGTGCAAAATGCCTTTTTTAACTGTAAAATTGTATGATCTGATCAGACAATAGATGCAGTGGTTAACCAGACCATTTAGCATTTTGCATCCAGATTCAACTTTGATAACCAGACTTATGCTGCATACGGGTGACTTAATTTGGGTGAAAACATGTGAAGCCTTGTCTAATACAGGACAGTTGGCAACTTTCAGAGGGGAATCTGCTCCAGCCAAGCAAGTATCCCTGAGATACAGTACTTGATATTGGCCAGCACAGCATAAAAAAAAAAAAAAAAAAAAAACAACAACACAGATTTCACAAGGTCTCATGTTACCTTCTATGAGAATATTGAGGGAAGAGAGGTTAGCAATGAGTGTATTTGCAAGCGTGGAGCTGTCAAGTGTCTCTTGATCCACCCGCTCTCCCAATGACTGCACTGATTCCTCCTGATGAAATAAAACAAACACTACCTCAGTTTCTCCAGGAAGAACATGACAAAGCACCTGTTTAAACTATTGTGAACAGTGTAGCGTGAAGGAGAGAGGAAGAGATGGATAGAATGACAAAAAGTATGTAATCTTGAAGAAATTGAAGAACTCTATTTTTGTTGTTCTTCCTCTTGTTTTAACCCCTTAACTGTCACCATCCCGGTACCGGGACACCTAGCTTTACTTCACTATATTTCTATTAAATCCTAATCTAATTATGACAAATTATATATCGTTGGAAAGGTGTAAGACTTCTAAATAGATATTCTACCCCTGTTTTGTGTTCAAAATTATGTAGGAAGAGTAATTGATGAATTTATGACAAGAGTGCACCTAAAAAAATCTGCTTCATAACAGGAGTTTTGACCTTTGTCACAAAAAGTTGATGCACCCACTTTTAATCATTGAAACTTCTGTTTTTATGCTAAAAGTTCATAATAAAACATATAATCTAGTATTTTTCAATAAAAAATAAAAATATATAGTATAATATTATCCTCTAAAAATGATAATATTTATATTTATTATCCTCTAAAATATAATATAATTTTTTTTATCGCTTTTTTATTATATCACATATTTTAGTAGTTATCATAAATTAGGTATCATTTGAAAGCTTATAAACTCAGAATTCATAGTGTGAACTGTTTTATAATTGAACGTTGCGTTACCATAGAAACGGTACTTGTTTTATCAGGCTTCTCCCCTTTTGGGCGTCATTATATTTCATAATTTATGATCAAAACCTTTTCTAATCTTGACGAAATTGATATTGTCAGAAAGGTCTGAGTCTCAAGGTTCCAAATTTTGTGACAGAATTGATATTTGGACAGAAATGTATTAATTTGTTAAGGCAGAATGTATACAACTAAATTCAATGGAATTCAATGGCACCCGGTGGCTATTTTTGGTACTACGCCTAAACAAAATCTCATGGGAACTTCAATTTTTGTGATATCAACTTCAAATTTGGAACATAACTTGATAAGATTTATGGCTTTGATTTTATAGAAATTTTAGAGTAAAAAATATTTTGTAAAATATATATTTTATATAAAATAAAAAATATATAGTACAGTATATTTGATTTACTGTAAATTTAAACTTCCATAACTTTTTCACTTAGAAAGTGTAAGTAAATGTAGTAAATACAGGTAGTTATAAAGCATTTAGTAGTGGTTAGTTAACTATTTTTGTGAGCTAATCTAAAGTGAGGACTATTCGTGCTTTGTAAAGCATTTAAATGAGATTTAAAGACTCGTCAATCTTCTAAACAGTAAAATGTAACAAACACAACGCAGTGATACTGAACATAGAAATATTTAACAGCCTTTACAAGGCATGACTAGTCCTCACTTTAGATGAGCTCACGAACATAGTTAACTGACCACTACTAAATGCTTTATAACTGCCTGAATTAACCCTGAATGAAAGCATACATGTTAATAAAGCATTTATTAACACACTAAGTAACCATCATGTCTGAATGATAAGCTGTATGAATGTACATTTAAATAGTTTATTAATCATTTACTTACACACTCTAAGTAATCTCACGAACCATTGACAACTCTCAAATAACTGGTTCATAAAAAATGCAATTCTTCATTTAGAAATGATAAATTGATCATTAATAAAGGATGAAAATACAATTATTTAACCAAATTATAGATATGCTTTTAAATCAAGAAGAAAGTATTTATAGCTGTATTTATGAACTGTTTATTTATGAATGATGAATTAATGGTTTACTCATACTTAACTAATTATTATTAGCGTGTAGTTATTATAAAGTGTTACCAAAAAATGTTTTACCTTGGTAATCTTTAATCAAAATCTGAAAAGTTACTTCCGGTCTGGAACGGTTTCTTTTTCTGATGACGTAGGTTTCACAGCTTGGGTGGGGAAACGCTTAACCACTCCCCTCAAACCGTTAGTTTGCTATGAGCGAGAGATGGAGAGGAGGAGCGCTAGAGTAAAACCCTGCCCTCTGTTCAATATTCCGTTTCACTTGGAAATACGTCACAGCACTGGAGAAAAAATCGTTTGCAACTTCCGGTTCACGGGGACTTTAATGTGTTCAAAATGACTTATAATTATTAACTTTATGAATATACAGTAGTCAACATTTGAAGTGGATTAAAACCTTTCGTTGTAATTTTGAACAATACCTGTTCTTGTCTGAGGACAACTTTGATGGACTTTTTTGATCCACTTCAAATGTCGACTACTGTAGTTGTGGTTTTACAGTGGTCACACACTTCACATCTAAACCATATTGAAATCAATGAAAGCTAGAAAGCGTGTCACCTCTCCTGCGAGCAGTTCCATGTCAGTAAGTCGTTTTTGAGTTTCTTCCTCCAGGTGTCTCGTATCTGCTCTCATCACTGTATACTTACTTCTCCAGCCTACAAACTGAGCCTGTGAGAGCAACACACACTCTTGTTTAAACACCACATCCTCTGGGCGTAAGTTTCTCTAAGCGAGGTGCAGTTTGAGTGTTGTTACCTGTAGTCTGTGTGCAGTGTAGTTGTAGTACTTTAATCTGTCGTTGGCCGCAGCTCCTGTAGAAATGTTCAGCACGCTGTTCCTAACTTGGTCCAAGGTTTTGTTGGACTGACGAATATCTCCAATCAGATTCCAAATACACGCATCGCAGTCTGGGAGGTGGTAAGGGTTATTGTTCATATTGGGTTATCACATTTTTGAATGTTTATACGATTTTCTGAACAATTCTCAGTTTTTAATTTGATGTAAATGTTTACTTGCTTGAAAGATCAAATCTAAATGGTGCTTGTTTGTGTAAGTTCTGGGGCTCAAAAGTCAAAGTCTACAATGCTTTGATCCCTCTGGAAAATAATCAATTACTCTCTATATTACTAATTTTCTAAAATAACATTAGGCTATAACTGAACCTTAAGGAACATATTAACAAATTCAAAAATGGCATGTCAATGTTATTTCCCTTTAAATGGCAATAAAACTTCAGATTTTAAATGTGGACGTTTGGATATTGTTTGAATTAGTGTTTTCTCTTGAACTCACCGATATTACACTCGCTGATTTGCGAGGCCTCGGGAAGACACTCTCCTGTGTGCATGTCACAATTCTCCTCTGGGCAATCACATTCTGAGGAACACAAACACACAGTGCATATTTAGTCTATTATACATTAAAACACACATCCAAAGCAACTACACAACCGTGATCACAAACAAAAGGCCTTTTCATACTTGGAACAGGTAAAGTTAAGATGAAACGGAAGTAGCGACAAATCTTCCATATTGTGAAGTAATGTTTCTTAAAGGGTTAGTTCACCCAAAAATGAAAATTCTGTCAGTATTTACTCACCCTCATGTTGTTCCAACCCCGTAAGACCTTCGTTCATCTTCGGAACACAAATTAAGATATTTAAGATATTAAGATCGCTCCTGCATACAGTCCATAGGCTTCTTGAGGGACTGGCTCTTGCTGTCCTCAAAAAGTCATGAAAGACATCGTTAAAATAGTCCAAGTGACTACAGGGGCTCAATCTTAAGTTTATCAAACTACGAGAACACTTTTGTGCGCAAAAAAACAACAAAAATAACGGCTTTATTTCAACTATTCGTTTATTTCTCCCTCTGCGCGAGTCAGGTTACTAGTTTAATAGCGTAAGCTTCTGTTATTGTACGTCACACGCATCACACACACATGACCAGCGTCGGCCAATAGTGAGCCTACGTGTGACGTAGCTCTACGCAATCACACTACGTTAACTGACTTACAGGCTCATGGAGAAGGAAGTGAATAGTTGAAATAAAGTCGTTATTTTTGTTGTTTTTTTGCGCACAAAAGTGTTCTCGTCGTTTGATAAACTTAAGCTTGAGCCCCTGTAGTCACTTGGACTATTTTAACGATGTCTTTAATGACTTTTCGAGGACAGCAAGAGCCAGTCCCTCAAGAAGCCTATGGACTGTATGCAGGAGCGATCTTAATATCTTAAATATCTTAATTTGTGTTCCGAAGATGAACGAAGGTCTTACGGGGTTGAAACAACATGAGGGTGAGTAAATACTGACAGAATTTTCATTTTTGGGTGAACTAACCCTTTAACCCACGGAAAAATGCGTTGCTGATCCCCAATCTAAATGAAATGTTCCTTTACTCAAGGATAAAAGTGAGGTTTAGAGACGAGGTTTATAATGCAATGAAAAGCCCAAAAGTACATTGCACAACTGGGTCAGCATGTTACAAATTGATTTACACTCTTAATTCTAAGAAATAGACAAAAACTAAAATTATATACATTTTTGAGACACACCAGTTGTCACTAATGCACTCTAAGCAGCTGGGGTTCAACTGAAACATTTCCCCAAAAGAGCAATCGGAACAAATTGACTGCATTTACTAGAAATAAACTTCAGCAAAGATGCCCTCATTTCTCTCTCTTTTCAACACACTGACATGAACTCAAAACTTCCAGGGGTCACAACTGGGGCCGGTATGTTGAGATGGAGATGATGATGTCATGGGAAATAATGTAAATCCCTGTTCTTATGTGCAGATGGCCAAGTGTGTGTGGGTGTGCAGATCCCTTAATGAAATCAGGACCGACGGGTTGTGAGAACAGCTGTTCAACTGTTCTGCTCAGGACAAGGACCTTTTGCATTCTCCCACCAGATTCACAGGCCAGATGGAAAGAGGTGCTGCAGTCAACAGGAAAACTGCCATGACGGTGCTGTTTAAATTACTTAAAACTGTTGCTAAGTGAAGATTTTTTGGTAACACTTTATTTTACGACCCGCAAACAACTGGGTAAGTACACAGAAATTACGGTGTACATTTCTGTAATTATATTGTACTTCCGTGTAAGTATAAGGGAACAATATGTTAAGTTTGGGGTAATAAAGGGGAAACAAGCAGATATACAACCTGCAAATAACTTCGTAAGTACACTGAAATTACGATGTACGTTTCTGTGAATATAGTGTACTTCTGTGTAGGTATAAGGGAACAATATGTTAAGTTTGAGGTAATACGGGGGTAATAAGCAGATATACAAGCAAATTATTTAATTAGTTAAAAAATAACAGGTACCTATTCTTTTAATATTTTCCAGGCAAAAAATGTACGTCTGTTGTTAATAAAATGTATCACATTTCTGGCTAAATATGTTCTTGTGCAATTACAGGGTAATTTTGACATCTGTGGGTTGAAAATTAAACATATATATATATATATATATATATATATATATATGTTTAATTTATTGGCTTTTCTTACAAGATTATTTAATGTTAAATCAAAATAATTATTTTCTGTTATGATTTTAATTTAAAATGTACCTTGTGGTAATGAGTACTTACCTTATTCCATTGAATTGCAATGACACTTAAATGTCAGGGCAAATATACTTTGTAATTAAAACTCTTTTTGTTGTTGTTGTTTTATTTTCTTGATAACAGTACTGTAATTACAGTGCAAATAGTGTTGTTTTGTATTGCTACATAGTAAGTAGCGTTTGTTACCCCCTTGTTCTGTGTATTTACAGAGTAAGTGTAACCATTGCGGGCTGTAAATTAAAGTGGTGCTTGTTACCCCCTTTTTACCCCAAACTTACATATTGTTCCCTTATACCTACACAGAAGTACACTATATTCACAGAAACGTACATCGTAATTTCAGTGTACTTACGAAGTTATTTGCAGGTTGTATATCTGCTTGTTACCCCTTTATTACCACAAACTTAACATATTGTTCCCTTATACTTTGTTATGAACTGCTCTGAGGCTTGTAGATGAAGATCCAAATGCAGCTTTATATAAGATAAGTCGTACAGGCAGGGTCAAGAATTAGCAGACAGGACAATGGAGGATACACAGTGGGAATCTGGGAAACAGGCAGAGGTCAGGGCAGGCAGCAATAATCAAAATCCAAAAAACAATCCAAAGTCAAAAACCAGAAACCAAACACGGAAAACGCTCAGAAATGCAGTGTAACACTTAAACAAGACTTCGCGGAGAGTGACTGAATGAACATGGTATATATAGCCAGACTAACAAGATGAGACAGGTGAATGCAATAGGGAATGAGGTACAGGTGAATGTGATCAGTGATGATGAGTCCGGGCAGTGAGTTCTGGGAACTGTAGTTTGTGTGAAACATAGTCTTATCTGGAGTGCCCTCTGGAGGCTCAATAGGGCACTCCAGCTGGTAACCGTTACATAGCCCCCCCTTTAAGGAGCGGATTCCAGACGCTCCTCACAATGTCCAGGAGGGAGGTGGAGCGGAGGCGGACCTGGGGGCGGGATGGAGGGCCAGGCCCGTGGAGCGGAAGAGGACCTGGAGACTGCGGCGGAGCTGGCTGTGGAAGCGACCAGGGCGGAGCAGGCTGTGCAGGCGAAGGCCAGGGAGGAGCTGTCGGACCCTCGGGCGTCCAAGGCGAAGCAAACTGTGGGCATGGCCAGGGCAGAGCAGGCTGTGGACGTGGCCAGGGCGGAACTGTGGGTCCCTCAGGCGGCCACGGTGGTGAAGACCCCCCAGGCGGCCACGGCGGTGAAGACCCCTCAGGCGGCCACGGCGGTGAAGACCCCTCAGGCGGCCACGGCGGTGAAGACCCCTCAGGCGGCCACGGCGGTGAAGACCCCTCAGGCGGCCACGGCGGTGAAGACCGCTCAGGCGGCCACGGCGGTGAAGACCCCTCAGGCGGCCACGGCGGTGAAGACCCCTTAGGCGGCCACGGCGGTGAAGACCCCTCAGGCGGCCACGGCGGTGAAGACCCCTCAGGCGACCACGGCGGTGAAGACCCCTCAGGCGGCCACGGCGGTGAAGACCCCTCAGGCGGCCACGGCGGTGAAGACCCCTCAGGCGGCCACGGCGGTGAAGACCCCTCAGGCGGCCATCTTGTCCGGAGACACTGGCTTGGAGGCGGCCATCTTGTCCGGAGACACTGGCTTGGAGGCGGCCATCTTGTCTATAGACACTGGCTTGGCAGAAGTGACGTGAAGCGTCTCTGGCTCGGCAGAAGTGACGTGGAGCATCTCCGGCTCGGCAGAAGTGACGTGGAGCGTCTCTGGCTCGGCAGAAGTGACGTGGAGCGTCTCTGGCTCGGCAGAAGTGACGTGAACAATCTCTGAATTTGCAGAAGTACATTGAAGAGTCTCTGAGTCGGCCATCTTGTCCGTAGACACTGGCTCGGAGGCGGCCATCTTGTGCATAGACACTGGCTCGGCAGAAGGAACGTGAACAGTCTCTGAAACGGCCAACTTGTCCATAGACACTGGCTCGGCAGAAGTGACGTGAAGCGTCTCTGTCTCGGCAGAAGTGACGTGAACAGGCTCAGACTCGGCAGGGCTGACATGGAACTCTGGCTGGGCTGTCTCGGCGGAACGAGACTCTGGCTGGGCTGTCTCGGCGGGACGAGACTCTGGCTGGGCTGTCTCGGCGGGACGAGACTCTGGCTGGGCTGTCTCGGCGGGACGAGACTCTGGCTGGGCTGTCTCGGCGGAACGAGACTCTGGCTGGGCTGTCTCGGCGGGACGAGACTCTGGCTGGGCTGTCTCGGCGGGACGAGACTCTGGCTGGGCTGTCTCGGTGGAACGAGACTCTGGCTGGGCTGTCTCGGCGGGACGAGACTCTGGCTGGGCTGTCTCGGCGGGACGAGACTCTGGCTGGGCTGTCTCGGCGGGACGAGACTCTGGCTGGGCTGTCTCGGCGGGACGAGACTCTGGCTGGGCTGTCTCGGCGGGACGAGACTCTGGCTGGGCTGTCTCGGCGGGACGAGACTCTGGTTTGACGGTCTCTGGCTGTACGGTCTCTGGCTGGAAGGTGAGCGGGGGCTCGGCAGGGCTGACGGTGAGCGCGGGCTCGGTAGGGCTGACGGTGAGCGGGGGCTCGGCAGGGCTGACGGTGAGCGCGGGCTGTGGAAGCTCTGCTGAGACGTGACGAGGCTCTGGAAGCTCTGCTGAGACGTGACGAGGCTTTGGAATGAAACTCTCTTCACAAACGGAGACCGCCTCTCTCCAGTTCAGACCCGAGAGATTGGGGAGCTCCCTCGGGTTGACCTCCTTAGCCCCTAGCTGGTAACACAGCTTAATAGCCTCATCACCGAGAGAGCAGGAGGCAGCGAGAGGAACAAACCCCCAGGTATACTGGAACAGATCACGGCTATCCAGGGCCAAGGCCGCGATCTGACCAGCAAACTCCCGGATTTGTGCTGCTGGATTCATCTGTGGCGAAGTCTTCTGTTATGAACTGCTCTGAGGCTTGTAGATGAAGATCCAAATGCAGCTTTATATAAGATTAGTCGTACAGGCAGGGTCAAGAATTAGCAGACAGGACAATGGAGGATACACAGTGGGAATCCGGGAAACAGGCAGAGGTCAGGGCAGGCAGCAATAATCAAAATCCAAAAAACAATCCAAAGTCAAAAACCAGAAACCAAACACGGAAAACGCTCAGAAATGCAGTGTAACACTTAAACAAGACTTCGCGGAGAGTGACTGAATGAACATGGTATATATAGCCAGACTAACAAGATGAGACAGGTGAATGCAATAGTGAATGAGGTACAGGTGAATGTGATCAGTGATGATGAGTCCGGGCAGTGAGTTCTGGGAACTGTAGTTTGTGTGAAACATGGTCTTATCTGGAGTGCCCTCTGGAGGCTCAATAGGGCACTCCAGCTGGTAACCGTTACATACTTACTTCGAAGTACAATATAATTACAGAAACGTACACCGTAATTATTGTGTACTTACCCAGTTGTTTGCGGGTCGTAAAATAAAGTGTTACCGATTTTTTTTTTGCTGATTGTTAGCTGTTGACTACTTTCATTACAGAGGTTTAGGTGGGGTTCTTTTTAAAGGAAAACTCCGGTGCAAAATGAACCTTTGGTCTAATAAAACATCGGCACCTAGTCGACCATTCTCTAAGATTTGTTTTCATGATAATCAAATGTAAAGGGTTTTATCTCTAAAAACTGTTTTGCGTATAATGCTAGTACTGGGGGCATTTACTAAATAAAAAGAAATCGCTAGTTTATACCACTAACAAGGCTCAAAATAGCCCCACACTAACACAGTAACATAATGAGGGTCACTGCATGCAAAACGAACCATTGAGAACTTTGTAAGTGTTCAGACCGTTGAATAAGAAGATACTTTACACTGTTAGACCTTACCAGGTTTTTTACAGTAAAATACTGGCAACACTGTTGCCAGTAATTTACTGTAAAAATGCACTAAGACTCAAGTTAACTAAAAAATACAACTTATTAGTTTTAGTGCATTTTTACAGTCAATTACTGGCAACACTGTTGCCAGTATTTTACAGTAAAAAACCTGGTAAGGTCTAACAGTGTATAAAGACAGTTCACTTTGTGTATATATGATCTGAACTGTATGAAGTTCAGCGAACTTCTGAACTGTATGAACGGCGTTTGTGGTTCGGCTTATCGAGACTTACTTGTCTGTATACACGAAGTGAAATGTCTTTATAAAGTATCTTCTTATTAAACGGCCTGTACACTTACAAAGTTCTCAATGCTTCGTTTTGCATGTATGGAGCCTCATTATGTTACTGTGTTAGTGTGGGGCTATTTTGAGCCTTGTTAGTGGTATAAACTAGCGATTTTTTTTTTACTTAGTAAATGCTCCCAGTATTAGCATTATATGCTAAACAGTTTTTAGAGATAAAACTCTTTACATTCGATTATCATGAAAACAAATCTCAGCGAACGGTTGACTAGGTACCGATGTTTTATTAGACCAAAGGATCATTTTGCACCGGAGTTCTCCTTTAAGTCAGAGTTTGGTTGAGGAGTCTTTTTTAAACAATGAAATATGGCTTTTAAAACCAAGTGTCACAGCCTTAAATATTTAAGTTTTATAAAATAACTACTTACTCTTGTTCATACTGAATCCAAAAATTTGTATTATGTAATGTTATTATTTGTTTGTATTCATAATCATTTGTAATCATTGTATTTTGTTAATCAGTGTTCTTGAATATGAGTGAGGGAGACAGGAAGTGTGTGTGCAGGAAGAGTTGGAGACATGGAATGTGTGCAATAAATAAAAGAGATCCCTTGGCAAAATAACTGGTCCTGAGAATTAAACAACAAATGGGAAAAAACTTACATTTTTTAATCTACAATATTGTATTGATGATGTGAAGCATGTTAGTAATGAAACATGACACATCAGTATATGCACTGCCCTGTATGGAAGAATTTTTGTATAAGACAATAGGCAGTGAAATGTGCTGAACCTCCTCCAGCCGTGAATCAAGCCATATGCGGTTTTTAACAGACTCACTCTTGCAGCCGGATGTGCTGTAATCCCAGAATCCTGGCAGGCATCGCTCGCAGTATCGGCCTCCAGCCCCCGGGTGGCACTGGCAGCTGTGTGTGAGAGGGTGGCAGGTGCCACGCAGGGCAGCAGAGGCACATTCACACCGACGGCATCCCATACAGCTGCCAAAGCCAGAGTAACCCTCCTACACATTCAAAATGCGAAGATTCTCAAGAAAAATTGCATATTAAATGTGCTCAGTCAGTGTGCATATGCGTTTATTTGGGTTTAGACGCATTTTAAGAAATAGAGACTGATCATGGAGTTTCTGGGCCAATACAAAAAATACTCAACCACTTTTTAAGGCAGATACAAAAAAAACAATCATTGTAATTTTGCGTTTGAACCATTTCAACTGTCGGTGTTAGTAAATTAATTTAAAAAGTACATTTTAAACCAAAGACTTTACAACAAATATATATTTGCAATATTTGCAATTTATATCTATTACACAAAGTGAATGTGCAGTTGTTGCTTTAAAGCTGCAGTCCGCAGTTTGTCCTCTCTGTCGCCATCTCTGTTCGAAATCTGCAATTGCAGTTATTTGTGGAATTATCAACTTTACGTGAGTTCTACTTCAACACCCTCGACACAGCACAGTGTGGATGAACACAATGTTTTGAGGAGAGTGTGTGGCTGTCGGTCACCGCGCCGGTGTGGATATTGTCATTCAGAATCACAGATTAATCTTTTTGGAAGTATGACCGACATAAAAGTTTTCACCGCAAAATGTCATCTGAACAAGTAAGAAATATTCACTTTTGTTCTAGTTCTGATAATTGCAGTAAATCGCGCTTATTCAATCTAACAATCATTTATCATATCACGCAAAACCATGCAAATTATACTTTGTTCTCAAATTGTTAATGTTAACAACGTCAGCATTGCGTGACTACTTGTAATGCCCTTCCGATTTTATCGTTTTATTGTTTTCGCATGGGTCATCATCCTCACAGATGTGACGTAATGACTAGCCGAGACTCTTCTTAATGTGTGCAGATGTGACGTAATGACTCAATATAGCCTACTAGCCGAGACTCTTCTTAATATGTACAGATGTGACGTAATGACTCAATATAGCCTACTAGCCGAGACTCTTCTTTATGAGTACAGATGTGACGTAATGACTCAATATAGCCTACTAGCCGAGACTCTTCTTAATATGTACAGATGTGACGTAATGACTCAATATAGTCTACTAGCCGAGACTCTTCTTTATGAGTACAGATGTGACGTAATGACTCAATATAGCCTACTAGCCGAGACTCTTCTTAATATGTACAGATGTGACGTAATGACTCAATATAGCCTACTAGCCGAGACTCTTCTTTATGAGTTCAGATGTGACGTAATGACTCAATATAGCCTAATAGCTGAGACTCGTCTTTATGTGTACAGATGTGACGTAATGACTCAATATAGTCTACTAGCCGAGACTCTTCTTTATGAGTACAGATGTGATGTAATGACTCAATATAGCCTACTAGCCGAGACTCTTCTTTATGAGTACAGATGTGACGTAATGACTCAATATAGCCTACTAGCCGAGACTCTTCTTTATGAGTACAGATGTGACGTAATGACTCAATATAACCTAATAGCCGAGACTCGTCTTTATGTGTACAGAAGTGACGTAATGACTCAATATAGCCTAATAGCCGAGACTCTTCTTTATGAGTACAGATGTGACGTAATGACTCAATATAGCCTACTAGCCAAGACTCTTCTTTATGTGTACACATGTGACGTAATGACTCAATATAGCCTAATAGTCGAGACTCTTCTTTATGAGTACAGATGTGACGTAATGAGTCAATATAGCCTAATAGCCGAGACTCATCTTTATGAGTACAGATGTGACGTAATGACTCAATATAGCCTAATAGCCGAGACTCGTCTTTATGTGTACAGATGTGACGTAATGACTCAATATAGCCTAATAGCCGAGACTCGTCTTTATGTGTACAGATGTGACGTAATGACTCAATATAGCCTAATAGCCGAGACTCGTCTTTATGTGTACAGATGTGACGTAATGACTCAATATAGCTCATACTAGCCGAGACTCTTCTTTATGTGTACAGATGTGACGTAATGTCTCAATATAATTTACTAGCCCAGATTCTTCTTTATGTGTACAGATGTGACGTAATGACTCAATGTAGTCTACTAGCCGAGACTCGTCTTTATGTGTACAGATGTGACGTAATAACTCAATATAGTCTACTAGTCGAGACTCTTCTTTATGAGTACAGATGTGACGTAATAACTCAATATAGTCTACTAGCCGAGACTCTTCTTTATGTGTACAGATGTGACGTAATGACTCAATATAGTCTACTAGCCAAGACTCTTCTTTATGAGTACAGATGTGACGTAATGACCAGCCAAAACTCTTCTTAATGTGTGCAGATGTGACGAATTGACTCAATATAGCCTACTAGCTGAGACTCTTCTTAATGTGTACAGATGTGACATAATGACTCAATATAGCCTACTAGCCGAGACTCTTCTTTATGAGTACAGATGTGACGAATTGACTCAATATAGCCTACTAGCTGAGACTCTTCTTAATGTGTACAGATGTGACGTAATGACTCAATATAGCCTACTAGCCGAGACTCTTCTTAATGTGTACAGATGTGACGTAATGACTCAATATAGCCTACTAGCCGAGACTCTTCTTTATGAGTACAGATGTGATGTAATGACTCAATATAGCCTACTAGCCGAGACTCTTCTAAATGTGTACAGATGTGACGTAATGACTCAATATAGCCTACTAGCCGAGACTCGTCTTTATGTGTACAGATGTGACGTAATGACTCAATATAGCCTAATAGCCGAGACTCATCTTTATGTTTACAGATGTGACGTAATGACTCAATATAGCCTAATAGCCGAGACTCATCTTTATGAGTACAGATGTGACGTAATGACTCAATATAGTCTACTAGACGAGACTATTCTTTATGAGTACAGATGTGACGTAATGACTCAATATAGCCTACTAGCCGAGACTCTTCTGTATGTGTACAGATGTGACGTAATGACTCAATATAGCCTAATAGCCGAGACTCATCTTTATGAGTACAGATGTGACGAATTGACTCAATATAGCCTACTAGCTGAGACTCTTCTTAATGTGTACAGATGTGACGTAATGACTCAATATAGCCTACTAGCCGAGACTCTTCTTAATGTGTACAGATGTGACGTAATGACTCAATATAGCCTACTAGCCGAGACTCTTCTTAATGTGTACAGATGTGACGTAATGACTCAATATAGCCTACTAGCCGAGACTCGTCTTTATGTGTACAGATGTGACGTAATGACTCAATATAGCCTAATAGCCGAGACTCATCTTTATGTGTACAGATGTGACGTAATGACTCAATATAGCCTAATAGCCGAGACTCATCTTTATGAGTACAGATGTGACGTAATGACTCAATATAGTCTACTAGCCAAGACTATTCTTTATGAGTACAGATGTGACGTAATGACTCAATATAGCCTACTAGCCGAGACTCTTCTTTATGTGTACAGATGTGACATAATGACTCAATATAGCCTACTAGCCGAGACTTTTCTTTATGTGTACAGATGTGACGTAATGACTCAATATAGCCTAATAGCCGAGACTCATCTTTATGAGTACAGATGTGACGAATTGACTCAATATAGCCTACTAGCTGAGACTCTTCTTAATGTGTACAGATGTGACGTAATGACTCAATATAGTCTACTAGCCAAGACTCTTCTTAATGTGTACAGATGTGACGTAATGACTCAATATAGCCTACTAGCCGAGACTCATCTTTATGAGTACAGATGTGACGTAATGACTCAATATAGTCTACTAGCCGAGACTATTCTTTATGAGTACAGATGTGACGTAATGACTCAATATAGTCTACTAGCCGAGACTCTTCTTTATGAGTACAGATGTGACGTAATGACTCAATATAGCTCATACTAGCCGAGACTCTTTTTTATGAGTACAGATGTGACGTAATGACTCAATATAGTCTACTAGCCGAGACTCTTCTTTATGTGTACACATGTGACGTAATGACTCAATATAGCCTAATAGCCGAGACTCGTCTTTATGAGTACAGATGTGACGTAATGACTCAGTATAGCTCATACTAGCCGAGACTCTTCTTTATGTGTACAGATGTGACGTAATGACTCAATATAGCTGATACTAGCCGAGACTCTTCTTTATGTGTACAGATGTGACTTAATGACTCAATATAGCCTACTAGTTGAGACTGCTTTATGTGTACAGATGTGTGTGTGTACAGATGTGGCGTAATGACGCAAAGACATGAACGAATCTCCCGCGGAAATCCACCAGTACCACTCAATTAAAAACATTATTACAAGCTTACCGCTTTGAATCGAGCTAAGGCACAAAGATAAATTTGAACACTAACATATTATATTTTATATTTTATCAAATATGAATTTTGGATCATTTTATACCAAAAAAAGCTACGGACTGCAGCTTTAAGGAGGTGTTTATACCTGATTCTACCTACAAATTCTAATTTTGTTGTTTTAACCTATACTTCTATTAGGTTTATGTAACATAGAACAAGCGGACGCTGATTTAACTTAATTGAGTTAGATTGACCCAACATACAATTTCCAATGAACCTCAGGACGGACACATTCGCACCCGCTCCTTGCTGATTAAGGTGCATCAAAGTGAAATATACTTACTTATGTCATAAGTGACATATTTCTATACTTATATGGCTATACTTCACCACCACAATGGTAAGCACAACGTTCAATAACAAAAAAATAATCCAAATGTCCAACATAACTGAACATTAAACATTTACAAACTACCAGCATCTTTCCCTTCAGTTTATTGCAAAGCATGCTGGGAACTACAGATCCATTGCCCATGACAGCATTTAACGCCGTAAGCCTTTCGTAGAGCCTTTGCCACCAACGGTCTCTATGATCAACTTAGCGCATGATACTTTTGAGAAATCCAGCCCTGGGCAGAGGATGTGTAATGTTCCCTTGGATATTTAGAGAAGTTTCTGTTATTTTGGACGTTGTGGTTACCATTGTGGTGAAGAGTAGCGCTCAATTGAGATTTTCACTTTTATATAGCTTAATGTGTAAAATAACTCAAAATCACAATATCTCATTAAAGCAAAATTGCATGTGTCCATGCTGAGCTTTAATGGAAATTGTATGTTGGGTCAATCTAACTCAATTAGTTTAAACAGCATTCCCTTGTTTTATGTTACATCAAACTGATAAGTAAATGTGTAAATGTGTTCAGCATTCAGCAATATGTATTTTTTTTTAGTTTTCAGACTATTTGAAGGGGGAGTGTGATTATATTTATACTGTATATTGTGACAATTTATAATTCTTTGAATGTCCATACCTCACACCTGTCACATAGGTGACCTGTGACCCCAGGCTTACAGTGACACACACCTGTCCGGTCATCACATGATGCCGTTCCACACTTGTTGCACTGACACTCTGAAACAGAGAGAGAGAGAGAGAGACATCATATTAACCCTCTAAACAAGAAATTCTGTAATGCACTCGAGCCATAAAACAGACATGAAATATAGTAAACATATTTAGAACAACTGACAATCTAACTGACAATACTGAATAAACTTGAATAACATCAGTACTGAATAACATCAAGAATTGATGTTACTTTGGACGTGACTATCTATGGCTGATGGCTGTAGACTTTGGAGAAACCTGTTTGAAAATGAGTTTTGCAATTCTGTTTGATTCAGTTAAAGAGGCATAACTTACACACATCTTTAAAGTCTTGCTACTATAGATTAAGAATCAGTAGGACTACAATCTCCACAACTCCAAATACTGTAGGGTCACCAGAAATCATTCAGTAATTTAGCTTGCAATGCATCTGTGAAATTAGCTGTTAAAAAAAGGCAGCTGTGGTTACAAGAACTTTGCCGTAAAAAAAACTATGGTAGCAACATTAAGTTTTACAGATTGATCTTAATAAATTTACAATAAAAAAAACAATTAACTGAAATAATATTCACATACCAATTTACTAAAATTAGTTTTTTTTTTTTTTTTTTTTTTTTTTTTTTTACATTTATAATAAATTTTATTTTTAACTTCCAATAACTGTACATTCAACAATATTTTACAATAAAATTACATTTAATATCTCACTGGATTTATTGCATTTTTCACTGTTCAGAGTATGGGAATTTACCGTTAACCAAATAAATTTTTTTTTTCTTTTTACCAAAGCATTTTGACAGTCTTTTACCATTAAAAATAATAATAAAAAAATATTTACAGTGTACTTTGTTAATCTTGATAAATGCTTGAAAAAAAAAATGTATTGATAGCATTAAAAAAATGTTGCAGGAGCTTCGGCTAAATGAGGTGCAGTTCCAATAGTACATAAGAAAACTTGAAAGATTTTGCTTGATAACAAAAGAGAATACAAACTGCTGAGCCATTTCCCTTGACGAATGGATGGAAATAAATTTGAACCCATACTTTAAAGTCTCCTTGAAGTGGCTTGATAAGAGCAGTTTTCCTCAATGTTTTCACATATTGAAACATGCAGTTAGGGTAGAAGACAAGCATGAAGAGCATGACTTTTTTTAATAGCTACAAGCTTTTGTTTAATTCACAGCCTGGTATAGTTGTTAATGCTAACAATCCCAGATGGACCTGAATGATAATATTATAGGTTCTAAGTTCACTTTATTAATGTTCAGCAGTTATATACAGTATGTGTAGGCCTACACAACAAAATATAATATAATCTATTACTGCTGGCTAATTTTGACTCTAAGCCACAATATGTCAAGTCAAGGGAGCAATCAAATGTATTTTGCCATAAAATTTACAACTTCAGAAATTGAAGTATGTATTTGCTCTCTTATCTGGATATTACCAGAAAATGTTTACACTGTCAGTAATACATATTATAATTTCTAGCACCTACCCCGACAGTCCTTAGCACTGATGGCTTCACCATAGAAACCCGGAGCACATCTTTCACAGTTGTCACCAGCGGTGTTTGCCCAGCAGTTCAGGCACTGGCCTGTCATATTATTGCATTCATTGAAGATAAGGTTTGGGTCTGAGTTGCCATTACAATCACACTTTTTGCAGGAATTGCCCACCTCCATGGGATTGCCATAATAACCTGGAGCACATCTTGGTGGTGAGAGACAAAAAATGTAATTAGGAGTAAAATATAAAAATTCTACTTAAAAAAGTATATATCAAGCCATTTGTGGGTGAAGAACCAACCTCTCGCAGTAGTGTCCAGCATATCCTTCCTGGCACACACATCTCAGAAAATTACCCCTCTTATCACAGTAATCTGCAAAGCTGAAAAAAAGAAGAAGAAAAAAAACATCAGACATCCTGCAGGACACTATTCGCTAACAAGGCGCTCTAACAAAGACACTAAAGACCACAATCTTTAACAACAGTCGCTAGTGATACTCACTCTCTTGAGATCAGGGGAGTGAGGTTTACCTACACAGCTGTCAATAGCTGGCCTCCGCTACACATACAGTATAATAGGATACACAGGCCTATAAGAAAATAGCCTACAAGGCCTAATGCCATTATTTCATTACACTAAAGGTGTGTTACAATCAACCATAAGTGCACATCAAAATGTACTTCACAAAGTAACCACCAATCACTGATCCCCATACTGCAAGGAATTGAGGCTCCAGTGTTTTTACCTGACCCAGATTTAGATTGTATGGGATTATTTGCAGGTATAAAATGAAATTTCAAGATTGGTTCAAGAATGTTCAAGAAAATTTCAAAATCCTCCAAGTTAATAGTGCATTTAAGACATTAAATACAAGTTTGAACAATGTATATTATGGCTCTAACACTCTGTGTTGAACTGTATTTATTTAATTAAACAAAACTGCATTTCGACCGCATAAAGGTGTTTTCTTATAATTAAAAGAGCTAAGACTGATTTAAGGAAAGTTCAAATAAACAATTCCCTAAGGTTGGCCACACACGTGAACGTTTTGAGCCCAAACCAACACAATAAGGTGGGCAGAAAGGCAAAAAGATACTGGCATTGCCCAACGTCATGTTTTACCATTGATCTTGTAATATTGATCCAATTATTTATTGGGCAAAGCAATTGGGTGAAGACTGAGCATGCATCTTTCAGGCAGTCTCTTTTCAATGCCCTGCCACCACTAAACAGAAGTATCTGACAAGCAATCCATTGGCGAAACAATCACTTTCTTTGCTACCAATTACATCCAATGCACTTTTCCCACCATCCCACTGTTAATCGATCATTGCCTTCAGACATAGTTTAAAAAGGGATTTAGATGAGGTTTCTTTAAGTTTTCTTTCATTTGAACATATGGTAATTTTTTTAATATTCCTAAATCTAAATTGTATAGACAGATTGTAAATTGCATACGTCATCCGCGCACTCATCACGTGACTTCATCTAACCTCCTGCCCGTCTCAACTTCCGCCACTTGGATTTCAAAACAAAAGCCTCTCAAGACAGCGCTATTCAATACAAGATCACTCAACAATAAAAGTCTGCTCCTCTGTGAATTCATCACTGACAATAAATTGGATTTTCTCTGTCTTACTGAAACCTGGCACAAACCCATGGACTATATTGCAGTTAAGGTTAAATCAGACCACTCCACCTGGATACTCTTTCATTGATAATCCCCGTCTGGACCGGCGAGGTGGTGGCATTGCAGTCATTTACCGCAGCATTATTTCGATCCGCCCCATCCCCATCCCGGTTGTATCCTCATTCGAACATTTGGCCTTTAGACTTCCTGGTTCCAAATCACTCATTGCCGCAGTCATCTACCGCCCTCCCAAAACTTGCTCATCATTTCTTTCCGATTTCACAGATTTTGTAACTCAGCTGTCCTCTATTTCACCGTCCGTCCTCCTCATTGGTGACTTTAACATTCATATCGACTCTCCGGAAGCAAAATTCACATCTGACTTTTTGGACATTTTAAACTGCCTCAACCTCACTCAGCATGTCACTTCGCCTACACATAATCACGGACATATCCTTGACCTGGTCTGTTCCACACCCTCTCTCACTATACATAACCTTTCACTGATCGACCTCACAATCTCTGATCATCTGGCTATCACTTTGGATATCATCACCCCCTGTCCTTCTGCTAAACACACCAGAACAATTACATTTCGAAACCTGAAATCCATTAGTCACTTCGCCCTTACCTCCTCCATATCCCATGCCATCTCAACTTCTTCGCTTCCCTCTGCTCCAACTGCCTCCGATCTAGTCAACCTTTACAATCACTCACTCTCCACCTGCCTCAACCAAATAGCCCCGCTCAAAACTGCCTCAGTCTCCTTCTCCAACTCTGCACCCTGGTACAGCCCGGATCTTCACGTTCTCAAAAGACAAAAAAGACAACTTGAAAGGATTCATAAAAAATCCGGCCTCACTGTTCATGCCCAAGCCTATAAGCACGCCATAACCACATACAATTCTGCTCTCAAAAATGCCCGGGCTAACTACTATTCACAACTCATCCATTCAAACTCTTCCAACGCTCGCACCCTATTCTCCACATTTGCAAAACTGACCAAACCTAAGGATAGTATAACCTCCACTTTCACTACAGACAAATGTAACAACTTCCTGTCATTCTACCATTCCAAAATCCATACCATACATTGTTCATTAACATCAACTTCCTCAGTTTCTCCGCTCCCTGAACATCAACTTACTCCCCTCACACTTGACAGTTTTTCCTCTTTCTCTCCTCTGTCTCCCTCTGACACCTCCAAACTCCTTTCAACTATGAAATTCTCCAACTGCCAGCTTGACCCGATACCCTCACAGCTCTTTAAAGCCTGTCAACCAATCCTCATCCCTCTTATCACCAACATCATTAACACTTCCTTCATGTCTGGATCCGTTCCATCCCCACTAAAACTTGAGTCCATCACACCCCTCCTGAAAAAACCGGGCCTGGACCCTGACAATCTGGAAAACTTCAGACCCATCTCCAATCTCCCACTATTATCAAAAATTCTGGAACGTGCCGTCATCACACAACTCCAAAAATATCTCCACTCCTCTCAATTATTTGAAACGTTTCAATCCGGATTCCGTCCACACCACAGTACAGAAACAGCCCTTCTTAAAGTCACAAACGATCTCCTCATTGCTGCTGACTCTGGTTCCATATCCATCCTCCTCCTCCTCGACCTCTCCGCTGCATTTGACACTATTGACCACTCAGTCCTCCTTCATCGGCTTAGATCTATTGGCGTCTCTGGCACAGCACTTCTTTGGCTAACCTCCTACCTCTCTGACCGTCACCATTTTGTCTCTATTAATAACTGCAACTCCCACACCTCCCCTGCCAACTATGGTGTTCCCCAAGGTTCCGTGCTTGGCCCCCTCCTCTTCACCATTTATATGCTTCCCCTCGGTAAGATCATCCGTCACCATGGACTCCATTTTCATTGCTATGCCGATGATACCCAACTCTACATATCCACCAAATCCATCACCCCGGCTATCCTCTCCACCATCACCGATTGCATTTCCGACTTAAAGACCTGGATGGACAATAACTTTCTCAAATTAAACAGCAATAAAACTGAACTCCTTATCACCGGCCCAAAATCACTCCTTCCTAGACTACAGAACTTCAGTCTTCTTATCGATGGAAATATTGTATCACCCTCCCACTCCGTTCGAAACCTTGGTATCATAATGGACTCCACCCTCTCTTACCGAACACACATCAATCATGTCACTAAACTATCCTTTTTCCACCTCCGCAACATCGCCCGTCTTCGCCCCTCCCTAACCCTGTCAACAGCTGAAATCCTCATCCATGCCTTCATAACTTCAAGACTCGACTACTGCAATAGCCTTCTCTATGGACTACCTACTAATCAATTACAAAAGCTACAATACATCCAGAACTCAGCCGCCCGCTTGCTTACCCACACCAAGTCCCGGGAACACATCACCCCCGTTCTTCAGCAGCTCCACTGGCTTCCTGTACGCTATCGTATTCAATATAAGCTCCTCCTCCTCACCTACAAGTCCCTCCATAGCCTGGCCCCGTCCTACCTCACTGAACTCCTGGTACAGCACCAACCCACCCGTCACCTGCGCTCATATGGCACAAACCGCCTTACTCAGATCACCCGCACAAATCGCCGGACATTGGGGGATCGATCTTTTGCCATTGCTGCCCCCACCCTTTGGAACTCACTCCCTACATGCATTAGAAACTCTGTTTCACTATCAAATTTCAAAACAGCACTCAAAACTCATCTGTTCAAACTAGCATTTCCTTAGAACACCTTTATTTATTTATTTTTATTTTTTTTGCTTTATTTTGTCCTTGTCCCATGTGAAGCGTCTTTGAGTGTCCAAAAAAGCGCTATACAAGTGTGATGTATTATTATTATTATTATTATTATCTGCAGATACAAAGCCTAGTCAAAAAATGATTTTAATTCTCTTTTGACACCATCTCATAGTCCAGATGCTCATAGTTAGTTGTTAGACTCTATATCTAGAGTTTACAGTCTGATTCAAAGTGTGGCCACTCCATCTTTAGATTTTCTTTAGGAAACAGTGGAACAAGGACATGGCAAGTGTAGTCTCAGAGGATGTCTGCCAGTCAGCAATTAGGCAAAAACATTCAACATTACTTTGAGTCAGGTAGGGTTTACTGCAATTTAAGATAATTCATAAGCTACTTTTTTTCTGGGGGTAATTTGGAATATTTACAGAAACAGATTCTGGTCTGCTGTGTTTGTGTCACGAAGATAAAGATGGATCAAGGTACACAGGATCCATTACCAAGTGATTTTAACAATACAATAAACACAAGAACCGGTGTAATGTGCAACAGAGTGAAACAAGAGTAAATTCACACAACAAGTGCACTACACTCACCGCCTTCTACTCTGTACGCTGTGCTTCCCAGGTAGGGCCCCAGTGCTCCTTGTTCCCTTACCCTTGCCTACCTTTAGTGGTAGTTGACACTATCACTTCAGCTAGAGCCCCCTCCATGAGGCGCGCTTATGCTTTGAAGTAGAGTCTGTTTGCTGAGTGGTGTTCATCTCGATGAGAAGACCCCAATAAATGCCCGGTTGGCTCTGTGCTTCCTTCCTTCAAAGAGGGCTTGGAGCAGAGGCTGTCCCACTCCAGCTTGAAGGTCTATGTTGCCGCCATTGCAGCTCACCAGCCCAGCAGTACTAGTGTGCATGCCCACCTGGTCAGCTCTTGTACTGGACTAGATGCCCATACGATGTGATTGCCAATTGGTAATCCCGTGTGTGTATGGTCCACGATGCAGTTTCCCTCTTGTTGAACCTCTTGTTGGCTCTGCGCTGTAGTTCTCTCTGGCCAAGTAGGACCTGCCTCAGAGACCTTCCATATGTTGCACTGCCTTACGGTTCAGTCCATTGCCTATGTGTACTTCCACACATTACCTTCAGGCAGGGTGTGGTCTTCGTAGCGTTCTCCTCTTTGGGGTTGGGACTTTTCCCCAGTGTTTGGTCATGGCCGAGATAAGTTGGCAATTGAGTTCCAAAGCACTCTTCCCAGGGACAGGAACAGCAGCTTCGAGTGAGAACCTTTTGGTATGGTGGACTTTCCTCTGGCTTACTTGGGGCGCTGAGCAGGTTACGACTTTGTGAGAGAAGTTCCCAAAGAGGCATGCACCAGCTTGCCAGAATCTGCATCTCCAAGATTTGTAACATAGTTCAGTGGCTTTGGCGCTTACCAGGGACCCAATACGTCAATATCGACGTAACATCGACTGACTGAATGAGAACGTCTGGTGTAACCCTGAAGACATGCAAATCTCACTGGCAAGTAGCCAGTTAATGGCGTAGACATATACACATACACGCGGATAGCTCAAATTGCGTAGAGATGACACGCCACCTGACTCGAAAGTGGCGTATATGTTTACGAAAAAGTCATGATGTCATGTTGGCCAAGTTTTACGTTTTTGTGCCATCTAGTTTTAAAAGTTTGTGAAAATTGCACCAAAGCAATTTTAAAAACCTGTGAAGAAGTTCAGGCCGAACTCTGAATACGTGTTCAGAGTTCAGTTCAGTTCAGAATACGTGACAACTGCATCCTAACTCACAATGAATGATTTACTGATACTTTTATGTGACAAAATATGCAACTTTAATATTGTCAACTGCTTTTGTGATTCAGTAATATATTTTGTTATTGATTTCAGTCCGTTATTTTATTAATTATTTAATTTAAAGGCTCTCAATATGTTTACTGGGAAATGTGGGCCAAATGGACTGGATATTTCCAGGGCCAAGTGTTAGCCCCAGTCCAGCCTGAGAGATAAGACATTGTGAAAAGAAGCTTTTTACATTATGAAGTCCAGGATATGGATGTTTGTTCATGCTAAAAATATAAACATGATGCAATCACACAAATAACAATACTAGTATTGAAGACAACTTTTTTGCTGCATGTCATATTTCACTTTTAACAGGATAATAAGGACTCAAGTTATTTTTGCTGTTACTGTTAGGGATTGTATTGGCATGATTTAGTTGTAAATGTCTGAGGTCAAGACTGGACTCACTTGTTAGACTCTAGTGATATCGGGCAGGCACATGGTCTACACATGAATGTGCCATCAGGAAGAAGCACGGGTAAAAATCCATCTTCACAGTGCTCACAGAAATCTCCAATAGCGTGATCCTGACATCCCTAAAACACAGGATGCAGAAAGAATGTGCATTTCAGAAAAAAAAAAAAAAAAAACACACACAAATGCTGGTTACACTGCCAACAGAATTTTTTAAATCAACACCATATGTTCCAGTGAGACGAGTTACGACATCAGTTACCCAATGGAGAGTGTCAGTTTCTGTAAAGCACTTACATTAAATAATTAAAAAATGTTTTTACTTTAAAGAGTTTTGAAACTAATACTTACAATGCATATCCCAGTGATATCCTCACAGCTATCAGCATGGCCTTTACAGTTACAGGGGAGACAGGTTTCACGATCATTCAGGAAGAATCCTCGAGCACATACCTGCAATAAATCATTGCCAAACATGAACATGAACTATCAACAGTTATCATGATATGTGCCATATGTGTGAAAGTTCCTTCAACTACAGTCACTTCATATTCCAGGTATATGTTTTTAATAAAGCTTAACTAGGATATTTTAATTTTGCTATATGAAGGTCATCTAAAAAGTTCTCAGTTCATACATCACTGCTCTCCAGCTGATTTTTAGATAAAACTCCATGAACCGCTACAATGTCAATGCACGGAGCTACTGCCAGCGGGACAATTAACAGAAAATGTTTGTCCGAACTCACAAGATTTGCAAGACAACGGAGCTTTGATTTTTTTCCTCCCATCCCATATTTTCTTCCACCACCCATTAGTGGTTCCATAAGTTTAATCTGTTACTGTAAAATTTAGTTTAGTTTTTCTCCCAAGGTTTGTTCTCCATTCTTTCACCTGAAATTAAATTGAACATTTCACATTCAACAATAATATTGATCTGCCTGCATTGACACCATTAAATGAGAACTGAACTGAGCTGGATGATGACATCACTGTTTCTCCAGAGTGGCTATATATATATATATAAATTAACTAAATTACTAACTTTTTTTCCGACAAAAGGAACCATCACTTAAATTAAGCTGGACTAGGTATCCTAGAAACAAACTTTTTTGCATTATTTTCCTGTTATCTTGTTACAACACAGATCAATAATATTGTTGAATATTAAATGTCCTGTTGGACATATTCAATAATATTATTGATCTGTGTTGTGTTACGTAAATGTTATCAGTGTGAAGCTGCTTTGATACAATCTGTATTGTAAAAAGTGCTATATAAATAAATGTGACTTGACTTGACTTGACTTATCTCTGTAAAGCTACTTTGAAATAATCCGTATTGTAAAAAAAACAAAAAACAAAACAAAACGCTGTATAAATAAAGGATACCTGACTTGACATTTCTGGGGGGGGGGGGGGGGGGTTGGATTTACATGAATTGATTTACATGTACATCAGTTCCACTCATGGGACTTTCGGACAAAACTTTCGGACTGAAGCTTCCTGTTTGAGTCATCATCACTGCTTAGGAGCAACAGTGGGAGAAATCAAACCTCCTCTTTTAGTGTGTGTTTGTGTATAGATTTGAGAGTCATGATTCATGATGTTTATGTTGTTAGAGTTATATTATGGTATACACTCACCTAAAGGATTATTAGGAACACTATACTAATACTGTGTGTGACCCCCTTTCACCTTCAGAACTGCCTCAATTCTACGTGGCATTGATTCAACAAGGTGCTAAAAGCATTTTTTAGAAATATTGGCCCATATTGATAGGATAGCATCTTGCAGTTGATGGAGATTTGTGGGATGCACATCCAGGGCACGAAGCTCCTGTTCCACCACATCCCAAAGATGCTCTATTGGGTTGAGATCTGGTGACTGTGGGGGCCATTTTAGTACAGTCAACTCATTGTCATGTTCAAGAAACCAATTTGAAATGATTCGAGCTTTGTGACATGGTGCATTATCCTGCTGGAAGTAGCCATCAGAGGATGGGGACATGGTGGCCATAAAAGGATGGACAAGGTCAAAAACAATGCTCAGGTAGGCTGTGACATTTAAACAATGCCCAGTTGGCACTAAGGGGCCTAAAGTGTGCCAAGAAAACATCCCCCACACCATTACACCACCACCAGCAGCCTGCACAGTGGTTACAAGGCATGATGGATCCATGTTCTCTTTCTGTTTACGCCAAATTCTGACTCTACCATCTGAATGTCTCAACAGAAATCGAGACTCATCAGACCGGGCAACATTTCCCCAGTCTTCAACTGTCCAATTTTGGTGAGCTCTTGCAAATTGTAGCCTCTTTTTCCTATTTGTAGTGGAGATGAGTGGCACCCGGTGGGGTCTTCTGCTGTTGTAGCCCATCCGCCTCAAGGTTGTGCGTGTTGTGGCTTCACAAATGCTTTGCATACCTCGGTTGTAACAAGTGGTTATTTCAGTCAAAGTTGCTCTTCTATCAGTCGGACCATTCTCCTCTGACCTTTAGCATCAACAAGGCATTTTCCCCCACAGGACTGCCGCATACTGGATGTTTTTTCCCTTTTCACACCATTCTTTGTAAACCCTAGAAATGGTTGTGTGTGAAAATCCCAGTAACTGAGCAGATTGTGAAATACTCAGACCGGCTCGTCTGGCACCAACAACCATGCCACGCTCAAAATTGCTTAAATCACCTTTCTTTCCCATTCTGACATTCAATTTGGAGTTCAGGGGATTGTCTTGACCAGTACCACACCCCTAAATGCGTTGAAGCAACTGCCATGTGATTGGTTGATTAAATAATTGCATTAATGAGAAATTGAACATGTGTTCCTGATAATTCTTTAGATGAGTGTATTAACTGTACAGTACAATCTTTTTAATTTTACTGACTTGAATAATATATTACATACCATATATATATATATATATATATATATATATATATATATAAGAAAATAATGACAAAAAATTACAATCTCTGGGACCAATTTCTCAATGCTTAGGTCACTTTTTCAAAACTCTTCACACAGTGAGCACAACAGCAGTCCATGTGAGCTCTAAATGAAGTGAATGAAAACTCTACATATACAGGCCAATTTGCACATTTTATACTTTTTTCAAATCTGAAGTTCAAAACTAAATTAAACAGTGTAACTAAGTTAAGGGCTCGGGGAACAAGTTGGCAGGAACCGGCGAACCCTCAATGAAAAGTTTTCTTCACTAAACAAAAATAAACAAATAACAAAATGTTAGTGTTTGTGTTATGTTTGTGTTAGCATGAGTGACAAAGTGCATTTGTTGCATGACAACCTGTTATGTAAAAATTAGTTGATTTGAGACAAATATATGATATCATATATTAAAATATTTTGATTGTTTTAGTGCATTTTGTATGTGAATTTTAAACATGTAAATAAAATTTGCCAAGCTGGAAGCTGGAACTGTGTGGAGAGTTTTGAAATGAGTTTTGAAATTACCTACATTAATTGAGAAATTTGTATAAATAAATAAATAAAAACCCGTCATTTGAATTGTATCTGCACATTGACATTAGTTTTCCTCTCCACATATCTAAATGCTCACCCCAGGACAGCGTCATATAATGCTACTGAGTGGCCTGGTTATACTGTAGTGTTGTGAGAAGTGTTTAATTCAATAAGCTCCCACTGCAAGGCAGAACAAAGCTGACCTTCATACATCACACCCTCTGACTGATCCACATCTAAAAGTGGAGGAAATATTTGAGCAATCTCTTTTCCAGTTTAACTCTGTCCTGCTCTGCAGAACAATGGACTGACTTTCAGACCCCACAATACATCATGCCCAGCTAGGTCCGCAACACAGACCTTAACTAGTAAGTGTCACAGTCCTCCGTCTGCACCAGTCTGTCTTGTCTTCAGCACTACACTTCCCATGATCCTCTCGTCTGCACACCTGAACTCACTCCCTCATCAGCCTCCCGTTCAGGGTCCTGTTTCATCTGTTTCACCTGTTTGCACCTCATTATGTTTGATTCTTCCATGTATTTAGTTCCCTCTGTTCCATTCAGTCTTTGTCGGTCGATGTTTATGTTACCTCGTGTTGAGAGTGTATCCCTGCCTGTTTCCTGTACCCGTCTGCTTTTGAGAGTTTAAGTAAAGCAATTGTATTGGAGCTTTGCCTCTTCAGTCTGTCTTCCTCAGCCTGCACTCCACCACACCCCGTGACAGTAAGACTGTCATGCAAAAATTCATTGATATGCCAGTCGTCTGCCGATTCTACAACTCTGCCTCCATTTCAACCTGCCAGTCAGACTAAACCTCCACCTCAATGGTGTCACCCAATTCTGTTGTGACCCATGCTGGTCTAACAAGCTAGAGGAACAGCTTTAAATATATATATATAACTTCGGTCAACAAAAACAACATGAGATGTAGCTTAATTGAAATCCTCATTCAGCCTATTTTTGTTGTATTCAGCCAGAGGAAAACAACCTCCTGTTACAACCCTTGTGACTGAGACTGGTTTCTCTCAAGGTTTTTTTCCCCCACTACTTTGAAAAGTTTTTGTTCCTTGCCACTGTCACACTTTGGCTTAATCAATGGGTGGTAAAATAATAATAATAATAATAATACTCAGTGAATTGCACTGAAAATTGAATGAGAACAGAGTAACTGAATTGAATTAAACTGAATAATGATATTCAGTAAATATTCTGCAGAGCTGCTTAGTGGTTGTAATTAAACTGAATTTATTGTTTCCTGATCAAATAATTTTGCATAATTTATTCAGTTTCTTTCCTTTTTATTACAGTGAAGCAATCTCTGAAGCAATCTGTATGTGTTTACTCTGAAGCAATCTGTATTGTATAAAGTACCATTTACTTAAACATAAAGTAAACCAGAGTCAGCTTGAGCTCTATAAACACTTGCACATGCAAAAATCACTCAATCACTTCAGCCAAAAGTATACTTCCTTTCTCCACGTTTCACTTCATGGCATACTTTTCACCATGAACACAGTCCACAGATCAACACAAAAATCAGGCTGCATGCGAACAGTAGGCAAGGGACATCATGGACTGATATACTTTCTGCCTAAATAGGCAGTTATTGGCCAGGATAAACAGCAGTGGACCAGACTTTATGTTGACAGTCAAAAGTCTGGCTACACAAAAATATCAGTTACATGATTGGCTACCAGTGTCAGGATTGGCTCTTGCATAAGTTACAATCTAACTTGGTAATTGTAACCATATTGGATATTCTTAATCATAAATGTCTTCAGTCCCTAGCTATAATAGTAGGGGTCCACAGCAAGACACAGATGATTATGAGTTTGAGACCAGGGAATGCATGAGCTCATACAATATAAACTTGATGTGTTACTTTGGTTAAAACGTAAATAAATGGATAAATTTAAATCTGACCCATTGGCTCTCACAACAGCCATTTCCTTCTTGCCTGTAACTCATTTCTTTCTCCTTCTCTCTCACTCTGTTTATATTACTTCAGTGAAACCCCACACCAAGTAAGAAACACATACCAGATCATAAAAACAGAGGACAACTGAATTTCAGCAATGTTTGTGTATGCATTCTAATTATACTTGGTCCATTTATAGTACAGGAGTGTAATTGTTAGTTTGGGTCCTCAAATGTGATTGGCCAAGCAGACTTCTGATATACTGTACAATATAACAGCAATGGGACATTTCACTCTTCTTTTTTGTGTGTTTTGTGTCTGTTAACCTAGAATAGTAATGGAAACAAAGCTGTGATTTTTTTTTTGATCTCATACTGCCTTTTTTTCAGAATTATGAGTTTATATCTTGCAATTTTGACTTTATAACTTGCAATTGTGTTTAAATCTCACAATTAATATTCAACAATATTATTGATCTGCCTGCATTAACACCATTATATGAGAAACGAGCTAGACGATGACATCACTGTTTTCTCCAGAGTGCCAACATATATTATTTGTATATATATATATATGAAGAGTTCAGATGCAAAAGCCTCTAAGTGCCATTTGAAATTTTCTTCTAAAATGATCATTTTTATCAAGCTTGTATATTTAAGTTCAGTAATTTCACTTAAATGGCAATGAAGATTACCTATTAATTGTCATTTAAGTGAAATTACTGAACTTAAATTTACAAGCTTGATAAAAATGGTAATTTTAGAAGAAAATTTCAAATGGCATTTAGAGGCTTTTGCACCTGAACTCTTCATATATATATGAACTAAATTAATAACATTTTTACAACAGAAATGAGTCATCACTGAACTTACTTAAACTGGACTTTAACACTATTTTGTTCTAGATTTACTGTACAGCCAAAACAAACTTTGTTGCATTATTTTCCTGTTATCTCTGTAAAGCTACTTTGAAACAATCTGAACTGTAAAAAGCGCTATATAAATAAAGGTGACTTGACAATACTGACTTTATTATTTTATTCAGTGGTGGAAACAAGCTTCCATACTCAATGGCTAAAACGCATACGCATATTATTTGCTTCCTTAAAGGAGAACTCCGGCGAACAATGAACCCTTGGTCTAATAAAACATCGGTACCTAGTCAATCGTTCTCTGAGATTTGTTTTCATGATAATCAAATGTAAAGAGTTTTATCTCTAAAAACTGTTTAGCGTATAATGCCAGTAATAGGGGCATTGACTAAGTAAAAAGAAATCGCTAGTTTATACCACTAACAAGGCTCAAAATAGCCCCACACTAATGCAGTAACATAATGAGGCTCCATACATGCAAAACGAAGCATTGAGAACTTTGTAAGTGTTCAGACCGTTTAATAAGAAGATATTTTTTGAAGACAGTTCACTTCACGTATACAGACAGGAGCCATCTTAAAAAACATTCTCGATAAGTCGATGCCCGAACGCCGTTCATACAGTTCAGAAGTTCGTTGAACTTCATACAGTTCAGATCACTCAGCACGACGTTCGTGGTTTGACTTATCGAGACTATTTTTTAAGATGGCTCCTGTGACTGTCTGTATACGCGAAGTGAACTGTCTTCATAAAGTATCTTCTTATTAAACGGTCTGTACACTTACAAAGTTCTCAATGCTTCGTTTTGCATGTATGGAGCCTCATTATGTTACTGTGTTAGTGTGGGGCTATTTTGAGCCTTGTTAGTGGTATAAACTAGCGATTTCTTTTTACTTAGTCAATCCCCCCATTACTAGCATTATACAGTCCCTCCAGAAAAACGCGATTATGCGATCGCTGAATTCAATGCAAAATCAGCCAAAGTCCGCATATTTATGCGGGGGCAGCATTTTTTCAAATACGTCGCACTTTCGGCGCATAAATTGCCGATTTCCGTGCAAAATATGCAGGGTTTGCATAATTTCATAATCCTCGCATTTTCGTTGCAAAAAACGTCACATGTATCTTAGCAGAAAGTTGAAATGTTGCGTTTGCTTCACACAAGAGCAGCCATTTCCCCCTGTTTCCATGGGAACGTTATGAAGTGACGCAATTACGCGACGCCAGACAGACTCACGGAGGCAATTGACATCTCACAAATCGAACTCGTATAACTGTCTGTCACACGTTCTACCGTCACATCGTTACTTAATAAACAACATAAGATAAAAGAAGTAGCATCAAACAGACATGGGGTGTTCGAGGCGCACATATAACACTGCAGAGAGCTCTTAAAGGGGCCACACCTTATTTACACTCGTTACAGTCTGAAATAAAACAAGATGAGAAATTAAATATTCCCAGCACTTTCTATGATGTAGTATGCTTGCTTATCAAAGGAATTAATAAGAAATGACTCTTACATTAGCCTAGTGAGAACATGATGTTGGGGGAATCACTTTTTTTCTCTTTTTCATCAAACCACAATTTTTGCAAGTTGCCTCAATTTTTGCAAATTCCTGCAATTTCATCGCATAAAATTGCATAAATATCCCGCATATTCCATCGCATTTTTAAAGAAAACGGGCCGCGTAATCAATCAATTTTTGCCCGCAACAATCACAAAAAAAAAAAAAAACTCTGTTATATAAATCGCAAATTTTTTCACAAATTTTTGGAAATTACCACCACAAAATCAGTCATTTTGATCGCAAAAATCACAAAAAAAAATCGGGAAATCCTGGAGGGACTGATTATACGCTAAACAGTTTTTAGAGATAAAACTCTTTACATTCGATTATCATGAAAACAAATCTCAGAGAACGGTTGACTACCGATGTTTTATTAGACCACAGGTTCATTGTTCGCTGCAGTTCTCCTGATGACCCGAGTCTGAGTTACATTCACACACAAATCATGTCACAGTTGTCATCATGGTCATGTTCTGTTTGCTTTGTGTTTCAGTTTTGGTTTTTACCTGCTTGCTCATCTGTCTGTGTGTTTTCCTTACTGATTTAAGTCAGTCACATGTTCTGGGTTACGTTAATCATCCCTCTGTGTATTTATAACCTTGGTTCAGTATTTGTCCGTTCTCGTCTCCTCCTGTGGCTCATGTTTTTGATAGTTTTTGTTACAATATTGCTGCAACTAAATACAGCCTTTGATTTCACCCCTGCTGCAACCCAACGCTGACAACACTTCTATTGCTACCAAACACTACACTTCACAGTGCACTTCATGGCCTCCATGACAGCTGTCAGATTACCAATTTTCCATTTTCGAACTAAACTGCCAGTGTGAAAGCCCTCATAGTTTGCATAGTATCACATCTACTAGAGTGCATTGTCTAGAATTCACAAAACAATGTTTATGTTGGTAACAATTTCTAAACCAGTTACTACATCAGTATTGTTGCCTGTTTCCACCATTTTTTTGTTGCAATGTTTGCATGTTACTAAGCTAACAGCCTAATAAGCATAAAATGCGCATCCCACCAATATTAAATAAAGTTGATCACTGTAATTAAATTGCAATTAGTTATGAAATGAAATATGAAATAATGAACATTTGCTATTTTAGAATTTGGCTGATCAAGGTTACTTAGGGTCTGTTTACACAACACCGTTTCCAACTGAAAACATAAAACTCTTTATGCGTTTTGGCTGTTCGTTTAAAGGGACACTTCACCCATATGCATTAAGCTTTATATCTTTAGAAACCCAGTCATATTTTTAAATGGTCATGGTTATTTTCCCCTAAATTGGGAGAAATAAGGATTTACTGCTGATTATAACGTAAAAATCGTCATTTTGCGCCATAATAAGCAGGAAGTCACATTTCATTAAAATGACAGAGACTACAAACATTAGCTCCTCATCAAGGGTGTGGGACCCACTCACCCTACAGGCCTATTACAGATCAGTGGGTGGGACTTCACTTGCAGAAATTGAAATCAATATCCACTATCTTGTTTTTGGAAGCTAAGCTATCAAGCGCTGTGGATGACAGTTGGACAGAAGAAACTAAACATGATATGGAAGAAGAGCAATTTGAAAGTCTGCTGCTCGAATCCGATGTTCGTGGCTATCTTTACGAGCCGCAGTATAGTGAAGAGCAGCTGAGGCTGATGGAGGAGCAGGAGGCGGCTGCCTGTCGGTCGAGGAGCCCGAACTGGCTCGAGCTGAGGCGGACTGCTGTGCATGTGCTCTCGCTGCGTGGTACGGCCTACGGACACAGAGTCCGTCTGCTTTAGAGAATTTCAACGATGCCAATTTCTCCTGGACGAAATCTCTGAATCAGACGAGCACACGGATGTTTGTGTTGTGAGGTGAACCATCATAGTTTCGCCTGACTGAACATCCAGGTATCATGCAGTAATACACCATATAGAAAGAAATACAAACGAGGAGTAATTCACTAATGAGTATGCCAATGTAACGTTAACGGGCTTTGTTGTTGTGGGAAGAAGGACATTTAAACATTTTAATAGTAAAATGTACAAATACAAAACGAAAGTATAAGCCAACAGCCCCTCATTGACGACTGATGTCCACCCACAACAAAAAATCAGGCCTGTTTCTCTCTCGATCTGCCGTTTATGCTTCCGCTCCTCTGTGAGAGATACGAGACCGGTCGGTGCGTCTCTTGTCTTTCATTACCACTCACGCCACCGGCCTCGCACCGTCCTCTTGTGCCGCTCTTACGTCCCTCGTCCTGCTTGCCAAAGCCAACTAAGTAGAAATTTTGCGTGAAGTGAATTTCAAACTCTGGTGACAGCTAACGTTAGCCTTGTTGACGATTCAAGAATGTTTTCTCTGATGTGTGCGCAGTTCCGGATTAGTGGGTGTGGCTTGCTGAGCTGTGCTATGTGGTGCATTGTGGGTGTTGTAGTCTTTCATACAAATGCACCCTTCGGTTATTTTCTGTCTTTTCTCAGTCAAGAGGGCACCAAATTCAAAAATTCTTTTACATTTCGACAACATATATGATCCATTTTCAATAAAGATTAATGTTGAAATGGGTAAAATGCTCCTTTAAATGACAACAAAGTGTGGGTGCCTGAAAACGCAAACTTTTGAAAACGGGTTTCAAAGTGCACGTTTTTGAAATTGGTCAATGTATATACATATCCGTATAACGTATGAATCTCTGAAGACGATGACGTCATGCACATGCATATTACGTGCTCAGTCTATAGTGTTTCATCGACATCTAATGTCCTGGCAGCAGAATACAGAGTTTTAAGTTGTTTTCACGGATCCGTTTTGACAATGGTGTCGTTTGTACGTGGAAAACTCAAAGGAAAAACTCTGTTTTAAGCAGATTGTTGTCGTGTAAACGTACCCTCAGCTGCCTCCTTTGAGAAACAGCCGAAACACAACTTGAATTTGTTCTGATCCATTGGGAATATACCAGTAAGGCAGTTTTCCCACACTCTTGGATACCCACTAGAGCAGTATTTCCCAACCCCAACAGATGGCCTCCATTCGCTCTCTTTTGCATTTCCGGTGAGGAGTGACTATAAGACCTTCTAGACTCTCAACAGCTGCTGGTTGGGTAGGTGGGGGTGGGAGCAAATTTACAGACGCATAAACCCCTCTCTCCATTTAGACCATTTTAACCGTTTGTTTTCATAGAATGTTTAACACTGAACATGATGTTTAATGTAGCATTAGATTTAACACAAGTCCACACCCAAACAGCCAAGTCAAACATTTCCTACTAAAGATAAACAACTACTACAATTCTCTAAATCTCCAGTAAGAACAGCCCATAGAAAAATGATATTGCTCTAAAGTTGCTCTTGAAGTTCTGATGTTTCATTTAGGTCAAATATATTTCTATAGCCTAAGAGCATTTCATTACACATTGTTACAAATCAGCAACTTTGTCTCTGATATTTCCCTTTAATTCTTCAGGAAAGATAAAAACACATACATGAGGTATTCAATGACATACAATAAGAATTAGCATAGCCTCGCTCAAATATTTTGAACGCTGAATTTAATTAGAAATTTTAGAGCATATTGAAATCTCTGTTGATTGTTGCCTTCAGTATCTTCAGTATCTATAATTTTGAGCACATACACAGCTAAAAAGAATGCAACACTATTTAGGAAATTGATCTGGATAAAGGTATATGTGCAACATCTGCAAACAACATGAATCATTTTAGTTCTATGTTTATGTTGTAGCACATGATGTTAATTCAAAAGAGAGGACTTACCCTGTAGACTGTGTTCAACTGTTGCGATGAAGCTGTATGTGTGAGTGCTGACAAGATGTAGAGAACGCCGATAGATCCCAAGAGCAGAGAGGCCATGATTCCCCCTGCAACTATTCTAAAAGCCCAGCAGTGTGTGTGGTTGTGTTCCCTGCTGTAGAGTCTTTCTCACATCTACTTCTTCCCGGGCTATTTTTTGTCCTTTCTCAAGCCTATGCAGTTTGTGCTGCTGTTTTCTTCTTCTCTCGCTTACGCCCTGCCCTGCCAAGCTGGACTTCCTCCCTCAAACACCCCGGCCCCCCTCTTCCTTACTCACACTTTTCCCTCACAAGATCTTGAATGGAAATCACATGCAGCTGGGGAAAAATGAGTTTAAAGAATCCAAACTGAGGGAGAATACAACTCTTTATGTATTCTACTGTAACTTCTGCTGTTAACCTAAAGGCGAATAAATGTTGCCTGATTGGCAGAGAGAAAGTAATGGTCAGCTCACAGTACCCTTTGACCTTGGCTGAGGCCCTCCCCCTCCCTGTGGATGTCTCTTAACCCCTCTAACCCACTGGAAATGCCATCTCCTCCAACACACACACACACACACGCTCAGATGAGATGCATGACAACATATCAGGTATACAAGACAGGGTCAGTTTTCTGCTCTTGTGTTTTTTGGTTGTTCGTCCAGAGATTCTTAGTTCATGGATTCCTTTCAATTCGACTCACCGCTTTGCACATTTTCAAAGTCTCTCTTATCTAACACTCTCCCACTGAGCTGATGATCAGAGAAGAGAGAAATAAAAAAAATGTACAGCACTGGGGTGCCAAGAATGGAATTGAGATTCACTGGTGTAGTCACTTGTAAAAAAAAAGTGTAAAATCTATAGACTCTCTCTGAGATTTTAATGTTTATTGTTCCATAATTTTTTGTTAATTCACCCCAAATTAAAAAATTGTCATCAATTACTCACCCTCATGTTGTTTGTTGTTACATTTCACTCATCTTCAAAACACAAATGGATAAATTTCAAATGAAATCTGAGAAATGTATGTCCGTCCATTGACAGTCAATGCAACTACCACCTAAAAAAGAACCTAAATTATATCTGTTCGTCACATAAAGCAAGCAATCGTGTCTCTTCAGAAATTTGGACTAACTATTCAATTCATATGGATTAGTTTTACAATCTCTTTATTAACTTTTTGAAGCGTCAAAGTGGTAGCTGCTTGGACTGTCAGGTCAACGTAATATATTTTCATTGCAGGATTAACCGAATTATATTACTACGTGTAACATATAATTTGTAATTGTTTAATAAAAGAGAAAAACAAGTAAATTGCAATCCAGTTGTAATATTTGTGTCATGTGAGTTCAAATGAGCTCAAATGTGTCCATTTACACCATGATTATGCAGCATTGAGTATTTCAGTCAGTCACAGCATTTCTGTTGAAAATAATGACCAATCAGAGGTGTTTAGTCACCGGTAGTGAGAACCTGCTCAGTATCGCTCAAAATGCTGAACGAGTTTGTTTATCGAAAGTTTAAGTTCTACACACACACAAATCCTCTAAACAACATAAACAGATTGTAGTCAAGATGGTGTTTACATGAGCAGGAGACAACTGTGCCCGCATCGTAACTGAGTCCCATACTAACCCCAGAAATGTAGTTCTCTGTTGAGGAATTAGTGAACTCTTTTTGACATTGAGTCTCAGCCCCAGGCACCTCAGATGGTGCAGAACTCCTCAGACTGTTCTAGAATAAGCCAGTCGTCAATGAGCAAGTCTTAATGGAGCTAAAGCAGCATCCAATGCATTTCATCAAGGTGCGAGGGGAATATGCTAGGCCGAACAGAAGACCTGATATAGACCCGATATTGGTACACCTTTCCCCCGAATGCGAACCTCAGGAATCTCCTGTGATGGCGAAGGATGTATATGTGGAAGTACGAAAATTTTAGATCTATTGGGATAAATCAGTCCTCTGACCTGATTTGACTCACGATGACAGGTAGTTATCTTGAACCTGAATCTCCTCAGAGAATGATTCAATACCCTGAGATCTGCAATGGGACGTAACCCCCCATCCTTTTTGGGAACCATGAACTACTGGTTGTAGAACCCGGATGCTCTATAGCCTCGTTTGCTAAGAGGGACTGAACTTCCTGTTCCATAACCCGACCCTGCTCGGGGTTGACAACAGTGTGAACTACCCCCGCTGAATTTCAGTGGACAATACTCAAACTGAATTCTGTACCCCTTTTCCACTGTGCGCAGGACCCGCTGAGATTTTGAAGACCTTTCCAGGTGTCGAGATATTCTACTAGGTGTGATCAGTCTCTCGAACCTCGGATGTTGTGTATGTTGCATGATTTCAGTGCCCTGAAGCGACTGATTGGCAAGTGACAAAAACTATTTAAATTTTCTGCAGTTCATGTGAGAGGAAGCAAACTCGACAGGGCCACAACGTTTTCGGGCGGACACTGCGATTTGCGGTCGCTGGAAGCCGATGCATCCAGAAGCACGCGAGGCGGCTGGAAGCAGTGTTGTATTCGAAACCAGCTCACTCGAGTCCGAGTCGAGACCGAGACCATAGAGGGTCGAGTCCGAGTCCAGACCGAGACCAAAGACAATCGAGTCCGAGTCAAGACCGAGACCATAGAGGGTCGAGTTCGAGTCGAGACCGAGACCAAAGACAGTCAAGTCCGAGTCGCGACCGAGAAGATAGAGGGTCGAGTCCGAGTCGAGACCGAGACCAAAGACAGTCGAGTCCGAGTCGAGACCGAGACCATAGAGCAGTGGTCTCAAACTCGCGGCCCGCGGGCCACAGTGATATTTTGTGGCCCCCTACTTGACATTAAAATTTAATGTTAGTGCGGCCTGTCGTTGCATGTGCCACTTTTTTTTTATCCCTTATGGGCTACCATAGATAGTCTTGTGACAGCTTACGGTGGGTTTGTTGTCAATAGTTGTCATAGACAACCACGAAGTACAAACATACTGCGCCTGGAAAAACTGAGCTTCAATTATGAGCGACCTACATTTGAAATAACGAACTTGAGCGGGCAAAATATGTTAGCGTGATATGTGTGCCACCTATCTGGCCACAAGCTACTGGTAGCTCGCGAGCTACGTGTTGGGGACCCCTGCTATAAAACAATGCGAGAATAATCATTTTGAGCTTGTAATATGTGTCCAAGAGGTTGATAAAAATGTTTGCTTTGATTTGTGCAAAGTCAGTAATTTGCCTGAGACACTATACATGTGTAGAAAGAATTCAATAAGATGGGCAGACATGACTGCAAATATTTGTATTTCAAAAACAATATTTTTTTTTCTAAATATAATAAAAGAAAATGTGCCTTCCAAAAAAAACGTTTAATACCATTACAGAAAGGGAGAATCACCGGTGCAAAAATCTTCTTGATAACAAATTTATTAGAGGTGCAAAACTTGACTAACGTTTCGTTTCGTTTCAAGTTTTGCACCTCTAATAAATTTGTTATCAAGAAGATTTTTGCACCAGTGATTCTCCCTTTCTGTTTGGTCTTGTCCTGCCCTGGTTGCACCGGATCGTTTGGCAATTTACAGAAGCGCAGTAAGCCTTCCTTTTCAATTTAATATAATTTTTGTTTAATATCATAATTTGTTGTATAAAGAAAATCAAAAGGACATGAGCAAATATAAGAATCACAAAGATGTGTTATAAGGAAAAGACAAAGAAAGTTTGTAAAATGAAATTTAACTGTCAGAAGAACAGCTCATGAAGAAACAATCATGTACAGAAAGGAATGTTCAACTTCAGAGGAAAAATTCAGAAGAAACATTAATAATAAAGATTGAGAAGATTGGATCAGTTGTGCTCCTTTTTTGGAATACTTGAATCCTATTTTTGTGGAATATTTGATGTGGCCCAGCCTGACCCAGACTCTATCTCCAGGGCCCCACATAGCAACATTGTTTAGGCCCAGATCCGGCCCACATCTGGCACTTGAGGGATGCGGATCTGGCCCACATGCAGCAATGAATGACGGCCCTTGGGTGGCCCACTCCTGTTTGCCAGATCTGGGCCACAAGCAGGCCATAGTAATGCCACATGTCAGCCAAGAGCAAAAAAATAAAAATAAACCAGAACTGGACTTTATCTGAGCCACAAAATCTGTGTATATTAAACATGGAGTCATCTCAACCTTAATAAGCCTGTTAACAAGCAGAATCACTGAAGGAAAGAAGAGAATGGAAAAAGAGACGAGCAGAACAACTACAACTGACTTTAGACACAGTCTTAGATGCAATCACCTGAGGAGAAAAGAAGACATTAAATCTCTGAAGATCTCAGCAGAGGAGGATTAAACAACTCCACAAACAGCATTACCAGCTTCACTTATTACTAAACAGACTGACTTTATTTCTGTCAGACTTCTACAGAAGTTTGCATTGAGAACTAACAGAGGTTTAACTCTGTGTTTTATTTGAAGTCACCATAACATCAGAATCTCTGAAGGAGAAAATCGTAATTGGTTACCATTATGGAGATCAATGTTTGCTTTAGTTGGGCTCTTGAGCCTAAAGACATTTATTTTTGAATTTGTTCGGCTATTGTACTTCTGTTATAACAGCCCAATGAACAAAGAGAAAAGGTGTTCAATGGAGAAAGAGAAATCAATGGTGTTGATTGGGTTATACCATAATCAATAATTGGCCTGAATCACTGAGAGGGTAAATTCAGAGGTAAGCTTTGTATCTTATGGATATTAATGCAGCGCTGTTGTTGTGGAATATGCCTGTTGTATTAAATCCAAATTATCAAATCAATTACAAAAAAAAAAAAAAAATTAAAAATACTTCAGATAGGCACATACAGACATCAAGAATTATCCTATGACTCTCAACAATGGTGACAAAAAGATTAACTCTGAACATTAGCTCATTAGTTATTCATACAGCAATGCATGATGGCAGCCATGAAAGAGATTTGATTGGTGGTATCCAGAATACACTGCTAAATGCTTTATAGATGTCACCATTATTGAGATTCACAGGCTGATTCTTGGTGTCTTTTTAAAATTAAGTTTTAAGAAATTATCTGGATTACATTGTAAAAGTTAAGACAATTATGATTTTCAAGGACAGTGTTGTAACAATAAACAATGACATAAATTTATCTCTACTCAGGTCAAATGATCGTAAAATCATGACAATGTTAAACAGCAAACATCAAATCACCTTTTCTCTTTGTTCATTTGGCTGTTATAACAGAAGTACAATAGCCGAACAAATTCAAAAATAAATGTCTTTAGGCTCAAGAGCCCAACTAAAGCAAACATTGATCTCCATAATGGTAACCAATTACGATTTTCTCCTTCAGAGATTCTGATGTTACAGTGACTTCAAATGAAACACAGAGCTAAACCTCTGTTAGTTCTCAATGAAAACTTCTGTAGAAGTCTGACAGAAATAAAGTCAGTCTGTTTAGTAATAAGTGAAGCTGGTAATGCTGTTTGTGGAGTTGTTTAATCCTCCTCTGCTGAGATCTTCAGAGATTTAATGTCTTCTTTTCTCTTCAGGTGATTTCATCTAAGACTGTGTCTAAAGTCAGTTGTAGTTGTTCTGCTCGTCTCTTTTTCCATTCTCTTCTTTCCTTCAGTGATTCTGCTTGTTAACAAGCTTATTAAGGTTGAGATGACTCCATGTTTAATATACACAGATTTTGTGGCTCAGATAAAGTCCAGTTCTGGTTTATTTCTTTGCTCTTGGCTGACATGTGGCATTACTATGGCCTGCTTGTGGCCCAGATCTGGCAAACAGGAGTGGGCCACCCAAGGGCCGTCATTCATTGCTGCATGTGGGCCAGATCCGCATCCCTCAAGTGCCAGATGTGGGCCGGATCTGGGCCGAAACAATGTTGCTATGTGGGTAGTGGTCACTACAGTGGACAGCTATTTAAAAAGCATTTTCTTGAATTTGCAAGGGTTTTGATGGGAAAGTTGCACATCAGTCTCTTCAGTGGACCCTGGTGCATCATCCTATGCATTGCAACAAAGTTATAAGCCATTGAGTTTTGATTTTCCCCCCCTCAAAACCAAGATGGCCAATGGCCAGTCAGACATGCCAAGGTGCTCCGGAATATCCACCCATTCCTTCTATCCTAGGACACTCTTGTAGGTAAAAAATTATTGCAGCATCAAGCAGTATCTAATGAGTCATATCACAGTAAAATTTTCCAAGTTTTGATTTTAGATTGGCAGAAAAATCTGACAAATCACCCGTCTACTATAGTGGACCTCATGCATCAATGGCTATATTTTAGCTACAATTTATACTTCTACTGTGAATATTTTTTTTGAAAATACTTAATCTGCAGTAACTTTTTTTGACTGTAAATAAATGTAGTTGTATTATTAGAATGTGATTTTCATTGACGTCTAAAAAAGTTATGTAATTACATAATTTGTGACTTGTAATGCATTACTTTACTCATTTCATCAAAAAGTAATCTAATTACATAATGCATTACTGTGACGATCAGCAGCCGTGGTGCCCTCGAGAGCCACTAGAGGGCACCCTCTCCCCATGTTTGTTTCCCCTGGACTCTTTGTGTTTCATTATGTTCAGCTGTGTTTCATCATTGGTTATTGAGTTCCTTATTTAAGCCTGAGTTTTCCCTGTGTCCCTTGCGAAGTCTTGTTACCCTGTAAGCGTACAATTCCGAGCGTTATTCCCTGTTCTGTGTCTCCGTGTTTCCCTGGACTCTTGACCCTTGCCTGTTTCCTGGACTGCTCTCGAACCTGTGCTGCCTGCCTCGACCATTGCCTGTTTAGACCACGAGTTTCTGGATTGCCCCTTTGTTTAAGTGTTTGCCAGTTTTCATGTCTGCTTGTGTTAATAAAGTGCTGCACATGGATCCGACCGTCTCTGCCCGTACGTTACAGAAGACTTCGCCAAACGAGGATCCAGCAGACTTTCAGCATCTATCCGCCGTGGTCAAGACCCGAGCTTCAATGCTAGCCTCTCATAGTTCTCAGCTGGCGAGACTAACTTCTCTCCTCGAGGAACTAGCAAGCTCCGTGCAGTCATGGTCTCCGCAGAGCACAAGCACTAATCAAGCCCAAGCTCCCGCTGCACCTGTTCCACCGCAACCCTGTGTGAGTACCGCATGCAGTAATTCCAGTACGCCGTTTCCCGAAAAGTTTAATGGCTCACCTGGAGCGTGTGAAGGATTTCTTCAGCAGTGCAGTTTATATATGAAACATCAGCCCCAGTTATACGCCTCGGATACCGACCGCGTTTCTTTCATCTGCTCACTGTTGACTGGAAAGGCTCTGGAGTGGGCAGGCACGTTTTGGGAACCAGGTCGGATGTCGTTTCCTCCTTTCAACGTGTTTACCGCCCTGTTCAGAAAGGCTTTTGAACTCCCCGCAGAAAAGGAGGGTCTCGAGGAACTGCTCTTTTCCCTGCGCCGGGGAGGTTCGTATGCGGCGGATTTCTCTCACTCACTCCGCACGCCGCATAAGCCTCAGCTCGCTAAACTGTTTGATCCTCCCTTAAGGACCGTCAGAGGCGCTTCTAAGCATATCGTTCCTGCCAAAACCACTCATCATGTCGGACCCCTCGAGCCCGTATCCCGCACTGGCCCTGTTAAAAGTGCTGTTTCTAAGACAGCGGAGGTGTCGCGGGTCGAACCGGAGTTTGAGCGCGTGCCAGCCGACTCGAGTGAGTCAAGTGCCGAGCTGAGTGAATCAAGTGAGTCAAATACCGAGCTGAGTGAATCGAGTGCCGAGTCAAGTGAGTCAAGTGCTGAGCCGAGTGAATCAAGTGTGTCCAGTGTTGAATTCAGTCTGTCCAGTGAGTCTTCAGTTCAAGTAATTGAATCTCCTCTTCAAGTGAGCGCTGAATCTCCTCTTCAAGTGAGCGCTGAATCTCCTCTTCAAGTGAGCGCTGAATCTCCTCTTCAAGTGAGCGCTGAATCTCCTCTTCAAGTGAGCGCTGCATCTCCTCTTCAAGTGAGCGCTGCATCTCCTCTTCAAGTGAGCGCTGCATCTCCTCTTCAAGTGAGCGCTGCATCTCCTCTTCAAGTGAGCGCTGCATCTCCAGTTCAAGTGAGTGAGTTGTCCAGCCCAGCGAGTGTGTCTAGCCCTGTGACGCGCCGCCGCAGGAGGAGAAGGAGGACTCGTTGGGTTCGCCAGGCCCCGGTGAGCGTGCCCAGACTCCTCGCCCTGCCGGCCCCGCCTCTGCGCCTCGCCCTGGCGGCCCCGCCTCTGCGCCTCGCCCTGCCGGCCCCGCCTCTGCGCCTCGCCCTGCCGGCCCCGCCTCTGCGCCTCGCTCTGCCGGCCCCGCCTCTGCGCCTCGCTCTGCCGGCCCCGCCTCTGCCGGCCCCGCCTCTGCCGGCCCCGCCTCTGCCGGCCCCGCCTCTGCGCCTCGCTCTGCCGGCCCCGCCTCTGCGCCTCGCTCTGCCTGCACCCTTCAAGCTCCGGGAGGCCTTTCCTGTACCAGTTCACCACCCAGAGGCTCCTCCCGTGAATTTCCCCAAGTATTTTTTGGGGGGGGGCAGTAGGTACTCTGTGGGGGCCATGGAGGTGATCCTGACATGGACCTCTGAGTCCGTGAGGGCCATGGAGGCGAGGCTGTCATGGACCTCGCCTGTGTCTGCTCCGCCCTGGCCGCCATCACGTCCTGCTCCTTCCTGGTCACCCACGCTCCACGGCCCCAGGCCTCTCCATGTGCCTGGCCTCCTGCCTCTCCATGGGCCTGGCCCTCCATCCCAGCCCCCGTCGACCTCCCCCCGGAGCTCTTAGGAGCGTCTGGAAGCCGCTCCTTAGAGGGGGGGTTATGTGACGATCAGCAGCCGTGGTGCCCTCGAGAGCCACTAGAGGGCACCCTCTCCCCATGTTTGTTTCCCCTGGACTCTTTGTGTTTCATTATGTTCAGCTGTGTTTCATCATTGGTTATTGAGTTCCTTATTTAAGCCTGAGTTTTCCCTGTGTCCCTTGCGAAGTCTTGTTACCCTGTAAGCGTACAATTCCGAGCGTTATTCCCTGTTCTGTGTCTCCGTGTTTCCCTGGACTCTTGACCCTTGCCTGTTTCCTGGACTGCTCTCGAACCTGTGCTGCCTGCCTCGACCATTGCCTGTTTAGACCACGAGTTTCTGGATTGCCCCTTTGTTTAAGTGTTTGCCAGTTTTCATGTCTGCTTGTGTTAATAAAGTGCTGCACATGGATCCGACCGTCTCTGCCCGTACGTTACAATTACTTCTTAGATCAAAAAATATCTGTTTACCTATGTTTCTTTACTCGTAACATCAAAAATTAATCTGATTATGTAATGCATGTTACTTGTAATGCATTGTTAGATCAAAAAGTAATCTGATTAAATAATGCAAGTTACTTGTAGTGCATTACTTGTTAGATCAAAAAGTAATCTGATTATGTAATGCATGTTACTTTTAATGCGTTTCTTTATTCGCAACAACAAAATGTAATCTGATTACGTAATGCACATTACTTGTAATTAATTGTTAGATCAAAAAGTAATCTGAGTAGGTAATGCATATTACTTGTAATGCATTACTTTACTAGAAACATTAAAACAAACCTGATTATGTAATGCATGTTACTTCTAACACATTACTTTCCTTGTAACATCAACCAAGTAATCTGAATGCGTTATGCCTGGCCCAACACTGCTCATTTTAGATGAGATTTAAAAAAATGTATCACTAGGTTTTCTCAGAAGAGGGGCTATGCTAGAAATGTGTCCATTTCTAACATAATCAGAATTATCAGCTAATAAGGGTAAATTGACATACTCTGGCACACTGGAGGGAGCATCTGAGTGTTTCCACAATTGTACATTGACAGTCTGTAGACATTTCTGATGGAATCACATCATCATGTTCTGATATCCAAGATACACGAAGTGCAACTTGTCTGCAGGTCAATTGCCTTTGCAATATTTCGGATTTATATATATTTTTTCATATATTTTAAAGTTTTCACATGATTTGATGTAATTGTATTGATTAGTTTGTTAAATACACATAATTTATCTGTTTGATTATTGTATTATGTTTAATACAGTATCTCTTCAGTTTAAACTATAAATGCATGCTGTCCACTCAAGTGGACATCTGAAAATCTCTTTGAAAAATTTGTTTAAAAAAAAAAAAATCAAATCAAATCTTGTTTTTCATGCCCTAAGGGCAATAAAAACACAAAGAAAAAAAATCCTGACTGAGGTTATCATAAATCATGCATTAAAGGGTTAAAATGTTATCATAATTATTTTATCAAGTCGTTTATTCCTTTATGTATTTTCCTATTATCACATTTAATTTTATTTATTTATTTATTTATTTATTTATTTATTTATTTATTCATTCATTCATTTATTTATTCATTCATTCATTTTTAACTGCAGGTTTGGTCCTCCATACTACTGCACATTACATCTTTCTGCAATGTTAACTTATATTTTAAACATAGTTAGAGATTATGATGAAACATTCACCTTTACAAACAAAGATACTCTTATAAAATAGCTGTTTCTTATCGTCACAATCCATTCAACACGATGACAATACGATTACATGACAATATACATGCAATTTAAATGATAAAATATTTGAATAATAAAGTATATGCACTCACCTGAGTTAAAGTCTGTCTGCAGGTAGTTTAGACACTAACAAAACGAAACAAGTTTGCTGACAAGTCGGTAAACAAATATCTCTCCGGTAATAAAATGGGTTGACAGATGACGCTTCGCTTTTTAAATTCCCCGCCACGGAAAAGCGAAAGAGCGCCGGGAAGTCTACGTGTACGTGGCCAAAAGTAGATTGCATCCGTAGTGTTAAGCACTACCATAGAGAATGAATGGGAAAAGTTAAGGGAAGTTAAGCTTAACCATTTTCGGCTCCCGCGCGAAAGGTCCTCAGTTCGAAACTGGGCGGAAACAAGTAAAGGGGTTTTTAATATACGTGCTGAAATTCGCAACAAAGTTTTTGGACTATTGAAATTAGGTGAGGGCAATTGTACCAAAGAGCTGTAGGCAGACTGCCATTCCGAATGAGCTCTTATCTGTTGTTTGTGGAATTTAAACAGCTTGTCACAATGCTTGCAGGAAAGATTATGGGATGGAGCCATTTTCGAAAAAGCTCATGTCTTACATAAGGAGGTTTCTGTAGTGTAGTGGTGATCACGTTTCGCCTAACACGCGAAAGGGCCTCGGTTCGAAACCGAGCAGAAACAGCAATTGGCTTTTGGCAGAAAATTTAAACTGTTTGCCACAACAGGAGGGCTCAGCTCACTTTTCCTTTGTACACTTTTTAACAAGCCTGCACCAGAAGATTTCTGTCTGCACCTAAAGGGCTTGTTTCCGTAGTGAAGTGGTTATCACGTTCGCCTCACACGCGAAAGGTCCCCAGTTCGAAACTGGGTGGAAACTGTGGATGGTCTTTGCTAACATTTTTTCAGTGGTTTTCTGTTGAGCAGGTCAGAACACTTGCAGGGCGATTTGCGGTGTAAATTCTTTAGAAAAGGACTAAAACAAAACAAATGAACATTGAAGTTTCCTGTAGAGTAATAAAAAATGTTTAGTCTGCCAACAAAAATAGCAGCTATTTGCCATTTTAAGGACAGTGGGCAGTCTATCGTTTCAGTCGCTTTTGAACAAGCGTACGCTAAAAGAGGTTGGACTGTCTTCCAAGTTAAGTTTCCGTAGTGTAGTGGTTATCACGTTCGCTTTACACGCGAAAGGTCCTCAGTTCGAAACTGGGCGGAAACAAGTAAAGGGGTTTTTAATATACGTGCTGAAATTCGCAACAAAGTTTTTGGACTATTGAAATTAGGTGAGGGCAATTGTACCAAAGAGCTGTAGGCAGACTGCCTTTCCGAATGAGCTCTTATCTGTTGTTTGTGGAATTTAAACAGCTTTTCACAATGCTTGCAGGAAAGATTATGGGATGGAGCCATTTTCGAAAAAGCACATGTCTTACATAAGTAGTGTAGTGGTGATCACGTTCGCCTAACACGCGAAAGGGCCTCGGTTCGAACCCGAGCAGAAACAGCAATTGGCTTTTGGCAGAAAATTTAAACTGTTTGCCACAACAGGAGGGCTCAGCTCACTTTTCCTTTGTACACTTTTTAACAAGCCTGCACCAGAAGATTTCTGTCTGCACCTAAAGGGCTTGTTTCCGTAGTGTAGTGGTTATCACGTTCGCCTCACATGCGAAAGGTCCCCAGTTTGAAACTGGGCGGAAACTGTGGATGGTCTTTGCTAATATTTTTTCAGTGGTTTTCTTTTGAGCAGGTCAGAACACTTGCAGGGCGATTTGCGGTGTAAATTCTTTAGAAAAGGACTAAAACAAAACAAATGACCATTGAAGTTTCCTGTAGAGTAATAAAAAAAATGTTTAGTCTGCCAACAAAAATAGCAGCTTTTTGCCATTTTAAGGACAGTGGGCAGTCTATCGTTTCAGTCGCTTTTGAACAAGCGTACGCTAAAAGAGGTCGGACTGTCTTCCAAGTTAAGTTTCCGTAGTGTAGTGGTTATTACGTTCGCTTTACACGCGAAAGGTCCTCAGTTCGAAACTGGGCGGAAACAAGTAAAGGGGTTTTTAATATACGTGCTGAAATTCGCAACAAAGTTTTTGGACTATTGAAATTAGGTGAGGGCAATTGTACCAAAGAGCTGTAGGCAGACTGCCATTCCGAATGAGCTCTTATCTGTTGTTTGTGGAATTTAAACAGCTTGTCACAATGCTTGCAGGAAAGATTATGGGATAGAGACATTTTCGAAAAAGCACATGTCTTACATAAGGAGGTTTCTGTAGTGTAGTGGTGATCACGTTCGCCTAACACGCGAAAGGGCCTCGGTTCGAAACCGAGCAGAAACAGCAATTGGCTTTTGGCAGAAAATTTAAACTGTTTGCCACAACAGGAGGGCTCAGCTCACTTTTCCTTGGTACACTTTTTAACAAGCCTGCACCAGAAGATTTCTGTCTGCACCTGAAGGGCTTGTTTCCGTAGTGTAGTGGTTATCACGTTCGCCTCACACGCGAAAGGTCCCCAGTTCGAAACTGGGCGGAAACTGTGGATGGTCTTTGCTAACATTTTTCAGTGGTTTTCTGTTGAGCAGGTCAGAACACTTGCAGGGCGATTTGCGGTGTAAATTCTTTAGAAAAGGACTAAAACAAAACAAATGACCATTGAAGTTTCCTGTAGAGTAATAAAAAATGTTAAGTCTGCCAACAAAAATAGCAGCTTTTTGCCATTTTAAGGACAGTGGGCAGTCTATCGTTTCAGTCGCTTTTGAACAAGCGTACGCTAAAAGAGGTCGGACTGTCTTCCAATTTAAGTTTCCGTAGTGTAGTGGTTATCACGTTGGCTTTACACGCGAAAGGTCCTCATTTCGAAACTGGGCGGAAACAAGTAAAGGGGTATTTAATATACATGCTGAAATTCGCAACAAAGTTTTTGGACTATTGAAATTAGGTGAGGGCAATTGTACCAAAGAGCTGTAGGCAGACTGCCATTCCGAATGAGCTCTTATCTGTTGTTTGTGGAATTTAAACAGCTTGTCACAATGCTTGCAGGAAAGATTATGGGATGGAGCCATTTTCGAAAAAGCACATGTCTTATATAAGGAGGTTTCTGTAGTGTAGTGGTGATCACGTTCGCCTAACACGCGAAAGGGCCTCGGTTCGAAACCGAGCAGAAACAGCAATTGGCTTTTGGCAGAAAATTTAAACTGTTTGCCACAACAGGAGGGCTCAGCTCACTTTTCCTTGGTACACTTTTTAACAAGCCTGCACCAGAAGATTTCTGTCTGCACCTGAAGGGCTTGTTTCCGTAGTGTAGTGGTTATCATGTTCGCCTCACACGCGAAAGGTCCCCAGTTCGAAACTGGGTGAAAACTGTGGATGGTCTTTGCTAACATTTTTTCAGTGCTTTTCTGTTGAGCGGGTCCGAACACTTGCAGGGCGATTTGTGGTGTAAATTCTTTAGAAAAGGACTAAAACAAAACAAATGACCATTGAAGTTTCCTGTAGAGTAATAAAAAATGTTTAGTCTGCCAACAAAAATAGCAGCTTTTTGCCATTTTAAGGACAGTGGGCAGTCTATCGTTTCAGTCGCTTTTGAACAAGCGTACACTAAAAGAGGTCGGACTGTCTTCCAAGTTAAGTTTCCGTAGTGTAGTGGTTATCACGTTCGCTTTACACGCGAAAGGTCCTCAGTTCGAAACTGGGCGGAAACAAGTAAAGGGGTTTTTAATATACGTGCTGAAATTCGCAACAAAGTTTTTGGACTATTGAAATTAGGTGAGGGCAATTGTACCAAAGAGCTGTAGGCAGACTGCCATTCCGAATGAGCTCTTATCTGTTTTTTGTGGAATTTAAACAGCTTGTCACAATGCTTGCAGGAAAGATTATGGGATGGAGCCATTTTCGAAAAAGCACATGTCTTACATAAGGAGGTTTCTGTAGTGTAGTGGTGATCACGTTCGCCTAACACGCGAAAGGGCCTCGGTTCGAAACCGAGCAGAAACAGCAATTGGCTTTTGGCAGAAAATTTAAACTGTTTGCCACAAAAGGAGGGCTCAGCTCACTTTTCCTTTGTACACTTTTTAACAAGCCTGCACCAGAAGATTTCTGTCTGCACATAAAGGGCTTGTTTCCGTAGTGTAGTGGTTATCACGTTCGCTTCACACGCGAAAGGTCCCCAGTTCGAAACTGGGCGGAAACTGTGGATGGTCTTTGCTAACATTTTTCAGTGGTTTTCTGTTGAGCAGGTCAGAACACTTGCAGGGAGATTTGCGGTGTAAATTCTTTAGAAAAGGACTAAAACAAAACAAATGACCATTGAAGTTTCCTGTAGAGTAATAAAAAAAAATGTTTAGTCTGCCAACAAAAATAGCAGCTTTTTGCCATTTTAAGGACAGTGGGCAGTCTATCGTTTCAGTCGCTTTTGAACAAGCGTACGCTAAAAGAGGTCGGACTGTCTTCCAAGTTAAGTTTCCGTAGTGTAGTGGTTATCACGTTGGCTTTACACGCGAAAGGTCCTCAGTTCGAAACTGGGCGGAAACAAGTAAAGGGGTTTTTAATATATGGCTGAAATTCGCAACAAAGTTTTTGGACTATTGAAATTAGGTGAGGGCAATTGTACCAAAGAGCTGTAGGCAGACTGCCATTACGAATGAGCTCTTATCTGTTGTTTGTGGAATTTAAACAGCTTGTCACAATGCTTGCAGGAAAGATTATGGGATGGAGCCATTTTCGAAAAAGCACATGTCTTACATAAGGAGGTTTCTGTAGTGTAGTGGTGATCACGTTCGCCTAACACGCGAAAGGGCCTCGGTTCGAAACCGAGCAGAAACAGCAATTGGCTTTTGGCAGAAAATTTAAACTGTTTGCCACAACAGGAGGGCTCAGCTCACTTTTCCTTGGTACACTTTTTAACAAGCCTGCACCAGAAGATTTCTGTCTGCACCTGAAGGGCTTGTTTCCGTAGTGTAGTGGCTATCACGTTCGCCTCACACGCGAAAGGTCCCCAGTTCGAAACTGGGCGGAAACTGTGGATGGTCTTTGCTAACATTTTTCAGTGGTTTTCTGTTGAGCAGGTCAGAACACTTGCAGGGCGATTTGCGGTGTAAATTCTTTAGAAAAGGACTAAAACAAAACAAATGACCATTGAAGTTTCCTGTAGAGTAATAAAAAATGTTAAGTCTGCCAACAAAAATAGCAGCTTTTTGCCATTTTAAGGACAGTGGGCAGTCTATCGTTTCAGTCGCTTTTGAACAAGCGTACGCTAAAAGAGGTCGGACTGTCTTCCAAGTTAAGTTTCCGTAGTGTAGTGGTTATCACGTTCGCTTTACACGCGAAAGGTCCTCAGTTCGAAACTGGGCGGAAACAAGTAAAGGGGTTTTTAATATACGTGCTGAAATTCGCAACAAAGTTTTTGGACTATTGAAATTAGGTGAGGGCAATTGTACCAAAGAGCTGTAGGCAGACTGCCATTCCGAATGAGCTCTTATCTGTTGTTTGTGGAATTTAAACAGCTTGTCACAATGCTTGCAGGAAAGATTATGGGATGGAGCCATTTTCGAAAAAGCACATGTCTTACATAAGGAGGTTTCTGTAGTGTAGTGGTGATCACGTTCGCCTAACACGCGAAAGGGCCTCGGTTCGAAACCGAGCAGAAACAGCAATTGGCTTTTGGCAGAAAATTTAAACTGTTTGCCACAACAGGAGGGCTCAGCTCACTTTTCCTTGGTACACTTTTTAACAAGCCTGCACCAGAAGATTTCTGTCTGCACCTGAAGGGCTTGTTTCCGTAGTGTAGTGGTTATCACGTTCGCCTCACACGCGAAAGGTCCCCAGTTCGAAACTGGGCGGAAACTGTGGATGGTCTTTGCTAATATTTTTCAGTGGTTTTCTGTTGAGCAGGTCAGAACACTTGCAGGGCGATTTGCGGTTTAAATTCTTTAGAAAAGGACTAAAACAAAACAAATGACCATTGAAGTTTCCTGTAGAGTAATAAAAAATGTTAAGTCTGCCAACAAAAATAGCAGCTTTTTGCCATTTTAAGGACAGTGGGCAGTCTATCGTTTCAGTCGCTTTTGAACAAGCGTACGCTAAAAGAGGTCGGACTGTCTTCCAATTTAAGTTTCCGTAGTGTAGTGGTTATCACGTTGGCTTTACACGCGAAAGGTCCTCATTTCGAAACTGGGCGGAAACAAGTAAAGGGGTATTTAATATACATGCTGAAATTCGCAACAAAGTTTTTGGACTATTGAAATTAGGTGAGGGCAATTGTACCAAAGAGCTGTAGGCAGACTGCCATTCCGAATGAGCTCTTATCTGTTGTTTGTGGAATTTAAACAGCTTGTCACAATGCTTGCAGGAAAGATTATGGGATGGAGCCATTTTCGAAAAAGCACATGTCTTATATAAGGAGGTTTCTGTAGTGTAGTGGTGATCACGTTCGCCTAACACGCGAAAGGGCCTCGGTTCGAAACCGAGCAGAAACAGCAATTGGCTTTTGGCAGAAAATTTAAACTGTTTGCCACAACAGGAGGGCTCAGCTCACTTTTCCTTGGTACACTTTTTAACAAGCCTGCACCAGAAGATTTCTGTCTGCACCTGAAGGGCTTGTTTCCGTAGTGTAGTGGTTATCATGTTCGCCTCACACGCGAAAGGTCCCCAGTTCGAAACTGGGCGAAAACTGTGGATGGTCTTTGCTAACATTTTTTCAGTGCTTTTCTGTTGAGCGGGTCCGAACACTTGCAGGGCGATTTGTGGTGTAAATTCTTTAGAAAAGGACTAAAACAAAACAAATGACCATTGAAGTTTCCTGTAGAGTAATAAAAAATGTTTAGTCTGCCAACAAAAATAGCAGCTTTTTGCCATTTTAAGGACAGTGGGCAGTCTATCGTTTCAGTCGCTTTTGAACAAGCGTACACTAAAAGAGGTCGGACTGTCTTCCAAGTTAAGTTTCCGTAGTGTAGTGGTTATCACGTTCGCTTTACACGCGAAAGGTCCTCAGTTCGAAACTGGGCGGAAACAAGTAAAGGGGTTTTTAATATACGTGCTGAAATTCGCAACAAAGTTTTTGGACTATTGAAATTAGGTGAGGGCAATTGTACCAAAGAGCTGTAGGCAGACTGCCATTCCGAATGAGCTCTTATCTGTTTTTTGTGGAATTTAAACAGCTTGTCACAATGCTTGCAGGAAAGATTATGGGATGGAGCCATTTTCGAAAAAGCACATGTCTTACATAAGGAGGTTTCTGTAGTGTAGTGGTGATCACGTTCGCCTAACACGCGAAAGGGCCTCGGTTCGAAACCGAGCAGAAACAGCAATTGGCTTTTGGCAGAAAATTTAAACTGTTTGCCACAAAAGGAGGGCTCAGCTCACTTTTCCTTTGTACACTTTTTAACAAGCCTGCACCAGAAGATTTCTGTCTGCACATAAAGGGCTTGTTTCCGTAGTGTAGTGGTTATCACGTTCGCTTCACACGCGAAAGGTCCCCAGTTCGAAACTGGGCGGAAACTGTGGATGGTCTTTGCTAACATTTTTCAGTGGTTTTCTGTTGAGCAGGTCAGAACACTTGCAGGGAGATTTGCGGTGTAAATTCTTTAGAAAAGGACTAAAACAAAACAAATGACCATTGAAGTTTCCTGTAGAGTAATAAAAAAAAATGTTTAGTCTGCCAACAAAAATAGCAGCTTTTTGCCATTTTAAGGACAGTGGGCAGTCTATCGTTTCAGTCGCTTTTGAACAAGCGTACGCTAAAAGAGGTCGGACTGTCTTCCAAGTTAAGTTTCCGTAGTGTAGTGGTTATCACGTTGGCTTTACACGCGAAAGGTCCTCAGTTCGAAACTGGGCGGAAACAAGTAAAGGGGTTTTTAATATATGGCTGAAATTCGCAACAAAGTTTTTGGACTATTGAAATTAGGTGAGGGCAATTGTACCAAAGAGCTGTAGGCAGACTGCCATTACGAATGAGCTCTTATCTGTTGTTTGTGGAATTTAAACAGCTTGTCACAATGCTTGCAGGAAAGATTATGGGATGGAGCCATTTTCGAAAAAGCACATGTCTTACATAAGGAGGTTTCTGTAGTGTAGTGGTGATCACGTTCGCCTAACACGCGAAAGGGCCTCGGTTCGAAACCGAGCAGAAACAGCAATTGGCTTTTGGCAGAAAATTTAAACTGTTTGCCACAACAGGAGGGCTCAGCTCACTTTTCCTTGGTACACTTTTTAACAAGCCTGCACCAGAAGATTTCTGTCTGCACCTGAAGGGCTTGTTTCCGTAGTGTAGTGGCTATCACGTTCGCCTCACACGCGAAAGGTCCCCAGTTCGAAACTGGGCGGAAACTGTGGATGGTCTTTGCTAACATTTTTCAGTGGTTTTCTGTTGAGCAGGTCAGAACACTTGCAGGGCGATTTGCGGTGTAAATTCTTTAGAAAAGGACTAAAACAAAACAAATGACCATTGAAGTTTCCTGTAGAGTAATAAAAAATGTTAAGTCTGCCAACAAAAATAGCAGCTTTTTGCCATTTTAAGGACAGTGGGCAGTCTATCGTTTCAGTCGCTTTTGAACAAGCGTACGCTAAAAGAGGTCGGACTGTCTTCCAAGTTAAGTTTCCGTAGTGTAGTGGTTATCACGTTCGCTTTACACGCGAAAGGTCCTCAGTTCGAAACTGGGCGGAAACAAGTAAAGGGGTTTTTAATATACGTGCTGAAATTCGCAACAAAGTTTTTGGACTATTGAAATTAGGTGAGGGCAATTGTACCAAAGAGCTGTAGGCAGACTGCCATTCCGAATGAGCTCTTATCTGTTGTTTGTGGAATTTAAACAGCTTGTCACAATGCTTGCAGGAAAGATTATGGGATGGAGCCATTTTCGAAAAAGCACATGTCTTACATAAGGAGGTTTCTGTAGTGTAGTGGTGATCACGTTCGCCTAACACGCGAAAGGGCCTCGGTTCGAAACCGAGCAGAAACAGCAATTGGCTTTTGGCAGAAAATTTAAACTGTTTGCCACAACAGGAGGGCTCAGCTCACTTTTCCTTGGTACACTTTTTAACAAGCCTGCACCAGAAGATTTCTGTCTGCACCTGAAGGGCTTGTTTCCGTAGTGTAGTGGTTATCACGTTCGCCTCACACGCGAAAGGTCCCCAGTTCGAAACTGGGCGGAAACTGTGGATGGTCTTTGCTAATATTTTTCAGTGGTTTTCTGTTGAGCAGGTCAGAACACTTGCAGGGCGATTTGCGGTTTAAATTCTTTAGAAAAGGACTAAAACAAAACAAATGACCATTGAAGTTTCCTGTAGAGTAATAAAAAATGTTAAGTCTGCCAACAAAAATAGCAGCTTTTTGCCATTTTAAGGACAGTGGGCAGTCTATCGTTTCAGTCGCTTTTGAACAAGCGTACGCTAAAAGAGGTCGGACTGTCTTCCAATTTAAGTTTCCGTAGTGTAGTGGTTATCACGTTGGCTTTACACGCGAAAGGTCCTCATTTCGAAACTGGGCGGAAACAAGTAAAGGGGTATTTAATATACATGCTGAAATTCGCAACAAAGTTTTTGGACTATTGAAATTAGGTGAGGGCAATTGTACCAAAGAGCTGTAGGCAGACTGCCATTCCGAATGAGCTCTTATCTGTTGTTTGTGGAATTTAAACAGCTTGTCACAATGCTTGCAGGAAAGATTATGGGATGGAGCCATTTTCGAAAAAGCACATGTCTTATATAAGGAGGTTTCTGTAGTGTAGTGGTGATCACGTTCGCCTAACACGCGAAAGGGCCTCGGTTCGAAACCGAGCAGAAACAGCAATTGGCTTTTGGCAGAAAATTTAAACTGTTTGCCACAACAGGAGGGCTCAGCTCACTTTTCCTTGGTACACTTTTTAACAAGCCTGCACCAGAAGATTTCTGTCTGCACCTGAAGGGCTTGTTTCCGTAGTGTAGTGGTTATCATGTTCGCCTCACACGCGAAAGGTCCCCAGTTCGAAACTGGGCGAAAACTGTGGATGGTCTTTGCTAACATTTTTTCAGTGCTTTTCTGTTGAGCGGGTCCGAACACTTGCAGGGCGATTTGTGGTGTAAATTCTTTAGAAAAGGACTAAAACAAAACAAATGACCATTGAAGTTTCCTGTAGAGTAATAAAAAATGTTTAGTCTGCCAACAAAAATAGCAGCTTTTTGCCATTTTAAGGACAGTGGGCAGTCTATCGTTTCAGTCGCTTTTGAACAAGCGTACACTAAAAGAGGTCGGACTGTCTTCCAAGTTAAGTTTCCGTAGTGTAGTGGTTATCACGTTCGCTTTACACGCGAAAGGTCCTCAGTTCGAAACTGGGCGGAAACAAGTAAAGGGGTTTTTAATATACGTGCTGAAATTCGCAACAAAGTTTTTGGACTATTGAAATTAGGTGAGGGCAATTGTACCAAAGAGCTGTAGGCAGACTGCCATTCCGAATGAGCTCTTATCTGTTTTTTGTGGAATTTAAACAGCTTGTCACAATGCTTGCAGGAAAGATTATGGGATGGAGCCATTTACGAAAAAGCACATGTCTTACATAAGGAGGTTTCTGTAGTGTAGTGGTGATCACGTTCGCCTAACACGCGAAAGGGCCTCGGTTCGAAACCGAGCAGAAACAGCAATTGGCTTTTGGCAGAAAATTTAAACTGTTTGCCACAAAAGGAGGGCTCAGCTCACTTTTCCTTTGTACACTTTTTAACAAGCCTGCACCAGAAGATTTCTGTCTGCACATAAAGGGCTTGTTTCCGTAGTGTAGTGGTTATCACGTTCGCTTCACACGCGAAAGGTCCCCAGTTCGAAACTGGGCGGAAACTGTGGATGGTCTTTGCTAACATTTTTCAGTGGTTTTCTGTTGAGCAGGTCAGAACACTTGCAGGGAGATTTGCGGTGTAAATTCTTTAGAAAAGGACTAAAACAAAACAAATGACCATTGAAGTTTCCTGTAGAGTAATAAAAAAAAATGTTTAGTCTGCCAACAAAAATAGCAGCTTTTTGCCATTTTAAGGACAGTGGGCAGTCTATCGTTTCAGTCGCTTTTGAACAAGCGTACGCTAAAAGAGGTCGGACTGTCTTCCAAGTTAAGTTTCCGTAGTGTAGTGGTTATCACGTTGGCTTTACACGCGAAAGGTCCTCAGTTCGAAACTGGGCGGAAACAAGTAAAGGGGTTTTTAATATATGGCTGAAATTCGCAACAAAGTTTTTGGACTATTGAAATTAGGTGAGGGCAATTGTACCAAAGAGCTGTAGGCAGACTGCCATTACGAATGAGCTCTTATCTGTTGTTTGTGGAATTTAAACAGCTTGTCACAATGCTTGCAGGAAAGATTATGGGATGGAGCCATTTTCGAAAAAGCACATGTCTTACATAAGGAGGTTTCTGTAGTGTAGTGGTGATCACGTTCGCCTAACACGCGAAAGGGCCTCGGTTCGAAACCGAGCAGAAACAGCAATTGGCTTTTGGCAGAAAATTTAAACTGTTTGCCACAACAGGAGGGCTCAGCTCACTTTTCCTTGGTACACTTTTTAACAAGCCTGCACCAGAAGATTTCTGTCTGCACCTGAAGGGCTTGTTTCCGTAGTGTAGTGGCTATCACGTTCGCCTCACACGCGAAAGGTCCCCAGTTCGAAACTGGGCGGAAACTGTGGATGGTCTTTGCTAACATTTTTCAGTGGTTTTCTGTTGAGCAGGTCAGAACACTTGCAGGGCGATTTGCGGTGTAAATTCTTTAGAAAAGGACTAAAACAAAACAAATGACCATTGAAGTTTCCTGTAGAGTAATAAAAAATGTTAAGTCTGCCAACAAAAATAGCAGCTTTTTGCCATTTTAAGGACAGTGGGCAGTCTATCGTTTCAGTCGCTTTTGAACAAGCGTACGCTAAAAGAGGTCGGACTGTCTTCCAAGTTAAGTTTCCGTAGTGTAGTGGTTATCACGTTCGCTTTACACGCGAAAGGTCCTCAGTTCGAAACTGGGCGGAAACAAGTAAAGGGGTTTTTAATATACGTGCTGAAATTCGCAACAAAGTTTTTGGACTATTGAAATTAGGTGAGGGCAATTGTACCAAAGAGCTGTAGGCAGACTGCCATTCCGAATGAGCTCTTATCTGTTGTTTGTGGAATTTAAACAGCTTGTCACAATGCTTGCAGGAAAGATTATGGGATGGAGCCATTTTCGAAAAAGCACATGTCTTACATAAGGAGGTTTCTGTAGTGTAGTGGTGATCACGTTCGCCTAACACGCGAAAGGGCCTCGGTTCGAAACCGAGCAGAAACAGCAATTGGCTTTTGGCAGAAAATTTAAACTGTTTGCCACAACAGGAGGGCTCAGCTCACTTTTCCTTGCTACACTTTTTAACAAGCCTGCACCAGAAGATTTCTGTCTGCACCTGAAGGGCTTGTTTCCGTAGTGTAGTGGTTATCACGTTCGCCTCACACGCGAAAGGTCCCCAGTTCGAAACTGGGCGGAAACTGTGGATGGTCTTTGCTAACATTTTTCAGTGGTTTTCTGTTGAGCAGGTCAGAACACTTGCAGGGCGATTTGCGGTTTAAATTCTTTAGAAAAGGACTAAAACAAAACAAATGACCATTGAAGTTTCCTGTAGAGTAATAAAAAATGTTAAGTCTGCCAACAAAAATAGCAGCTTTTTGCCATTTTAAGGACAGTGGGCAGTCTATCGTTTCAGTCGCTTTTGAACAAGCGTACGCTAAAAGAGGTCGGACTGTCTTCCAAGTTAAGTTTCCGTAGTGTAGTGGTTATCACGTTCGCTTTACACGCGAAAGGTCCTCAGTTCGAAACTGGGCGGAAACAAGTAAAGGGGTTTTTAATATACGTGCTGAAATTCGCAACAAAGTTTTTGGACTATTGAAATTAGGTGAGGGCAATTGTACCAAAGAGCTGTAGGCAGACTTCCATTCCGAATGAGCTCTTATCTGTTATTTGTGGAATTTAAACAGCTTGTCACAATGCTTGCAGGAAAGATTATGGGATAGAGACATTTTCGAAAAAGCACATATCTTACATAAGGAGGTTTCTGTAGTGTAGTGGTGATCACGTTCGCCTAACACGCGAAAGGGCCTCGGTTCGAAACCGAGCAGAAACAGCAATTGGCTTTTGGCAGAAAAAATTTAAACTGTTTGCCACAACAGGAGGGCTCAGCTCACTTTTCCTTTGTACACTTTTTAACAAGCCTGCACCAGAAGATTTCTGTCTGCACATAAAGGGCTTGTTTCCGTAGTGTAGTGGTTATCACGTTCGCCTCACACGCGAAAGGTCCCCAGTTTGAAACTGGGTGGAAACTGTGGATGGTCTTTGCTAACATTTTTCAGTGGTTTTCTGTTGAGCAGGTCAGAACACTTGCAGGGCGATTTGCGGTGTAAATTCTTTAGAAAAGGACTAAAACAAAACAAATGACCATTGAAGTTTCCTGTAGAGTAATAAAAAATGTTAAGTCTGCCAACAAAAATAGCAGCTTTTTGCCATTTTAAGGACAGTGGGCAGTCTATCGTTTCAGTCGCTTTTGAACAAGCGTACGCTAAAAGAGGTCGGACTGTCTTCCAATTTAAGTTTCCGTAGTGTAGTGGTTATCACGTTGGCTTTACAGGCGAAAGGTCCTCATTTCGAAACTGGGCGGAAACAAGTAAAGGGGTATTTAATATACATGCTGAAATTCGCAACAAAGTTTTTGGACTATTGAAATTAGGTGAGGGCAATTGTACCAAAGAGCTGTAGGCAGACTGCCATTCCGAATGAGCTCTTATCTGTTGTTTGTGGAATTTAAACAGCTTGTCACAATGCTTGCAGGAAAGATTATGGGATGGAGCCATTTTCGAAAAAGCACATATCTTACATAAGGAGGTTTCTGTAGTGTAGTGGTGATCACGTTCGCCTAACACGCGAAAGGGCCTCGGTTCGAAACCGAGCAGAAACAGCAATTGGCTTTTGGCAGAAAATTTAAACTGTTTGCCACAACAGGAGGGCTCAGCTCACTTTTCCTTTGTACACTTTTTAACAAGCCTGCACCAGAAGATTTCTGTCTGCACATAAAGGGCTTGTTTCCGTAGTGTAGTGGTTATCACGTTCGCCTCACACGTGAAAGGTCCCCAGTTCGAAACTGGGCGGAAACTGTGGATGGTCTTTGCTAACATTTTTCAGTGGTTTTCTGTTGAGCAGGTCAGAACACTTGCAGGGCGATTTGCGGTGTAAATTCTTTAGAAAAGGACTAAAACAAAACAAATGACCATTGAAGTTTCCTGTAGAGTAATAAAAAATGTTAAGTCTGCCAACAAAAATAGCAGCTTTTTGCCATTTTAAGGACAGTGGGCAGTCTATCGTTTCAGTCGCTTTTGAACAAGCGTACGCTAAAAGAGGTCGGACTGTCTTCCAAGTTAAGTTTCCGTAGTGTAGTGGTTATCACGTTCGCTTTACACGTGAAAGGTCCTCAGTTCGAAACTGGGCGGAAACAAGTAAAGGGGTTTTTAATATACGTGCTGAAATTCGCAACAACGTTTTTGGACTATTGAAATTAGGTGAGGGCAATTGTACCAAAGAGCTGTAGGCAGACTGCCATTCCGAATGAGCTCTTATCTGTTGTTTGTGGAATTTAAACAGCTTGTCACAATGCTTGCAGGAAAGATTATGGGATGGAGCCATTTTCGAAAAAGCACATGTCTTACATAAGGAGGTTTCTGTAGTGTAGTGGCGATCACGTTCGCCTAACACGCGAAAGGGCCTCGGTTCGAAACCGAGCGGAAACAGCAATTGGCTTTTGGCAGAAAATTTAAACTGTTTGCCACAACAGGAGGGCTCAGCTCACTTTTCCTTGGTACACTTTTTAACAAGCCTGCACCAGAAGATTTCTGTCTGCACCTGAAGGGCTTGTTTCCGTAGTGTAGTGGTTATCACGTTCGCCTCACACGCGAAAGGTCCCCAGTTCGAAACTGGGCGGAAACTGTGGATGGTCTTTGCTAACATTTTTTCAGTGGTTTTCTGTTGAGCGTGTCAGAACACTTGCAGGGCGATTTGTGGTGTAAATTCTTTAGAAAAGGACTAAAAAAAAACAAATGACCATTGAAGTTTCCTGTAGAGTAATAAAAAATGTTTAGTCTGCCAACAAAAATAGCAGCTTTTTGCCATTTTAAGGACAGTGGGCAGTCTATCGTTTCAGTCGCTTTTGAACAAGCGTACGCTAAAAGAGGTCGGACTGTCTTCCAAGTTAAGTTTCCGTAGTGTAGTGGTTATCACGTTCGCTTTACACGTGAAAGGTCCTCAGTTCGAAACTGGGCGGAAACAAGTAAAGGGGTTTTTAATATACGTGCTGAAATTCGCAACAAAGTTTTTGGACTATTGAAATTAGGTGAGGGCAATTGTACCAAAGAGCTGTAGGCAGACTGCCATTCCGAATGAGCTCTTATCTGTTGTTTGTGGAATTTAAACAGCTTGTCACAATGCTTGCAGGAAAGATTATGGGATGGAGCCATTTTCGAAAAAGCACATGTCTTACATAAGGAGGTTTCTGTAGTGTAGTGGTGATCACGTTCGCCTAACACGCGAAAGGGCCTCGGTTCGAAACCGAGCAGAAACAGCAATTGGCTTTTGGCAGAAAATTTAAACTGTTTGCCACAACAGGAGGGCTCAGCTCACTTTTCCTTGGTACACTTTTCAACAAGCCTGCACCAGAAGATTTCTGTCTGCACCTGAAGGGCTTGTTTCCGTAGTGTAGTGGTTATCAAGTTCGCCTCACACGCGAAAGGTCCCCAGTTCGAAACTGGGCGGAAACTGTGGATGGTCTTTGCTAACATTTTTTCAGTGCTTTTCTGTTGAGCGGGTCCGAACACTTGCAGGGCGATTTGTGGTGTAAATTCTTTAGAAAAGGACTAAAACAAAACAAATGACCATTGAAGTTTCCTGTAGAGTAATAAAAAATGTTTAGTCTGCCAACAAAAATAGCAGCTTTTTGCCATTTTAAGGACAGTGGGCAGTCTATCGTTTCAGTCGCTTTTGAACAAGCGTACACTAAAAGAGGTCGGACTGTCTTCCAAGTTAAGTTTCCGTAGTGTAGTGGTTATCACGTTCGCTTTACACGCGAAAGGTCCTCAGTTCGAAACTGGGCGGAAACAAGTAAAGGGGTTTTTAATATACGTGCTGAAATTCGCAACAAAGTTTTTGGACTATTGAAATTAGGTGAGGGCAATTGTACCAAAGAGCTGTAGGCAGACTGCCATTCCGAATGAGCTCTTATCTGTTTTTTGTGGAATTTAAACAGCTTGTCACAATGCTTGCAGGAAAGATTATGGGATGGAGCCATTTTCGAAAAAGCACATGTCTTACATAAGGAGGTTTCTGTAGTGTAGTGGTGATCACGTTCGCCTAACACGCGAAAGGGCCTCGGTTCGAAACCGAGCAGAAACAGCAATTGGCTTTTGGCAGAAAATTTAAACTGTTTGCCACAACAGGAGGGCTCAGCTCACTTTTCCATGGTACACTTTTTAACAAGCCTGCACCAGAAGATTTCTGTCTGCACCTGAAGGGCTTGTTTCCGTAGTGTAGTGGCTATCACGTTCACCTCACACGCGAAAGGTCCCCAGTTCGAAACTGGGCGGAAACTGTGGATGGTCTTTGCTAACATTTTTCAGTGGTTTTCTGTTGAGCAGGTCAGAACACTTGCAGGGCGATTTGCGGTGTAAATTCTTTAGAAAAGGACTAAAACAAAACAAATGACCATTGAAGTTTCCTGTAGAGTAATAAAAAATGTTAAGTCTGCCAACAAAAATAGCAGCTTTTTGCCATTTTAAGGACAGTGGGCAGTCTATCGTTTCAGTCGCTTTTGAACAAGCGTACGCTAAAAGAGGTCGGACTGTCTTCCAAGTTAAGTTTCCGTAGTGTAGTGGTTATCACGTTCGCTTTACACGCGAAAGGTCCTCAGTTCGAAACTGGGCGGAAACAAGTAAAGGGGTTTTTAATATACGTGCTGAAATTCGCAACAAAGTTTTTGGACTATTGAAATTAGGTGAGGGCAATTGTACCAAAGAGCTGTAGGCAGACTGCCATTCCGAATGAGCTCTTATCTGTTGTTTGTGGAATTTAAACAGCTTGTCACAATGCTTGCAGGAAAGATTATGGGATGGAGCCATTTTCGAAAAAGCACATGTCTTACATAAGGAGGTTTCTGTAGTGTAGTGGTGATCACGTTCGCCTAACACGCGAAAGGGCCTCGGTTCGAAACCGAGCAGAAACAGCAATTGGCTTTTGGCAGAAAATTTAAACTGTTTGCCACAACAGGAGGGCTCAGCTCACTTTTCCTTTGTACACTTTTTAACAAGCCTGCACCAGAAGATTTCTGTCTGCACCTAAAGGGCTTGTTTCCGTAGTGTAGTGGTTATCACGTTCGCCTCACACGCGAAAGGTCCCCAGTTCGAAACTGGGCGGCAACTGTGGATGGTCTTTGCTAACATTTTTCAGTGGTTTTCTGTTGAGCAGGTCAGAACACTTGCAGGGCGATTTGCGGTGTAAATTCTTTAGAAAAGGACTAAAACAAAACAAATGACCATTGAAGTTTCCTGTAGAGTAATAAAAAATGTTAAGTCTGCCAACAAAAATAGCAGCTTTTTGCCATTTTAAGGACAGTGGGCAGTCTATCGTTTCAGTCGCTTTTGAACAAGCGTACGCTAAAAGAGGTCGGACTGTCTTCCAAGTTAAGTTTCCGTAGTGTAGTGGTTATCACGTTCGCTTTACACGCAAAAGGTCCTCAGTTCGAAACTGGGCTGAAACAAGTAAAGGGGTTTTTAATATACGTGCTGAAATTCGCAACAAAGTTTTGGACTATTGAAATTAGGTGAGGGCAATTGTACCAAAGAGCTGTAGGCAGACTTCCATTCCGAATGAGCTCTTATCTGTTATTTGTGGAATTTAAACAGCTTGTCACAATGCTTGCAGGAAAGATTATGGGATAGAGACATTTTCGAAAAAGCACATATCTTACATAAGGAGGTTTCTGTAGTGTAGTGGTGATCACATTCGCCTAACACGCGAAAGGGCCTCGGTTCGAAACCGAGTAGAAACAGCAATTGGCTTTTGGCAGAAAATTTAAACTGTTTGCCACAACAGGAGGGCTCAGCTCACTTTTTCATTTGTACACTTTTTAACAAGCCTGCACCAGAAGATTTCTGTCTGCACATAAAGGGCTTGTTTCCGTAGTGTAGTGGTTATCACCTTCGCCTCACACGCGAAAGGTCCCCAGTTCGAAACTGGGTGGAAACTGTGGATGGTCTTTGCTAACATTTTTCAGTGGTTTTCTGTTGAGCAGGTCAGAACACTTGCAGGGCGATTTGCGGTGTAAATTCTTTAGAAAAGGACTAAAACAAAACAAATGACCATTGAAGTTTCCTGTAGAGTAATAAAAAATGTTAAGTCTGCCAACAAAAATAGCAGCTTTTTGCCATTTTAAGGACAGTGGGCAGTCTATCGTTTCAGTCGCTTTTGAACAAGCGTACGCTAAAAGAGGTCGGACTGTCTTCCAATTTAAGTTTCCGTAGTGTAGTGGTTATCACGTTGGCTTTACACGCGAAAGGTCCTCATTTCGAAACTGGGCGGAAACAAGTAAAGGGGTATTTAATATACATGCTGAAATTCGCAACAAAGTTTTTGGACTATTGAAATTAGGTGAGGGCAATTGTACCAAAGAGCTGTAGGCAGACTGCCATTCCGAATGAGCTCTTATCTGTTGTTTGTGGAATTTAAACAGCTTGTCACAATGCTTGCAGGAAAGATTATGGGATGGAGCCATTTTCGAAAAAGCACATGTCTTACATAAGGAGGTTTCTGTAGTGTAGTGGTGATCACGTTCGCCTAACACGCGAAAGGGCCTCGGTTCGAAACCGAGCAGAAACAGCAATTGGCTTTTGGCAGAAAATTTAAACTGTTTGCCACAACAGGAGGGCTCAGCTCACTTTTCCTTGGTACACTTTTTAACAAGCCTGCACCAGAAGATTTCTGTCTGCACCTGAAGGGCTTGTTTCCGTAGTGTAGTGGTTATCACGTTCGCCTCACACGCGAAAGGTCCCCAGTTCGAAACTGGGCGGAAACTGTGGATGGTCTTTGCTAACATTTTTTCAGTGGTTTTCTGTTGAGCGGGTCAGAACACTTGCAGGGCGATTTGCGGTTTAAATTCTTTAGAAAAGGACTAAAACAAAACAAATGACCATTGAAGTTTCCTGTAGAGTAATAAAAAATGTTAAGTCTGCCAACAAAAATAGCAGCTTTTTGCCATTTTAAGGACAGTGGGCAGTCTATCGTTTCAGTCGCTTTTGAACAAGCGTACGCTAAAAGAGGTCGGACTGTCTTCCAAGTTAAGTTTCCGTAGTGTAGTGGTTATCATGTTCGCTTTACACGCGAAAGGTCCTCAGTTCGAAACTGGGCTGAAACAAGTAAAGGGGTTTTTAATATACGTGCTGAAATTCGCAACAAAGTTTTTGGACTATTGAAATTAGGTGAGGGCAATTGTACCAAAGAGCTGTAGGCAGACTTCCATTCCGAATGAGCTCTTATCTGTTATTTGTGGAATTTAAACAGCTTGTCACAATGCTTGCAGGAAAGATTATGGGATAGAGACATTTTCGAAAAAGCACATATCTTACATAAGGAGGTTTCTGTAGTGTAGTGGTGATCACGTTCGCCTAACACGCGAAAGGGCCTCGGTTCGAAACCGAGCAGAAACAGCAATTGGCTTTTGGCAGAAAAAATTTAAACTGTTTGCCACAACAGGAGGGCTCAGCTCACTTTTCCTTTGTACACTTTTTAACAAGCCTGCACCAGAAGATTTCTGTCTGCACATAAAGGGCTTGTTTCCGTAGTGTAGTGGTTATCACGTTCGCCTCACACGCGAAAGGTCCCCAGTTCGAAACTGGGTGGAAACTGTGGATGGTCTTTGCTAACATTTTTCAGTGGTTTTCTGTTGAGCAGGTCAGAACACTTGCAGGGCGATTTGCGGTGTAAATTCTTTAGAAAAGGACTAAAACAAATCAAATGACCATTGAAGTTTCCTGTAGAGTAATAAAAAATGTTAAGTCTGCCAACAAAAATAGCAGCTTTTTGCCATTTTAAGGACAGTGGGCAGTCTATCGTTTCAGTCGCTTTTGAACAAGCGTACGCTAAAAGAGGTCGGACTGTCTTCCAATTTAAGTTTCCGTAGTGTAGTGGTTATCACGTTGGCTTTACAGGCGAAAGGTCCTCATTTCGAAACTGGGCGGAAACAAGTAAAGGGGTATTTAATATACATGCTGAAATTCGCAACAAAGTTTTTGGACTATTGAAATTAGGTGAGGGCAATTGTACCAAAGAGCTGTAGGCAGACTGCCATTCCGAATGAGCTCTTATCTGTTGTTTGTGGAATTTAAACAGCTTGTCACAATGCTTGCAGGAAAGATTATGGGATGGAGCCATTTTCGAAAAAGCACATATCTTACATAAGGAGGTTTCTGTAGTGTAGTGGTGATCACGTTCGCCTAACACGCGAAAGGGCCTCGGTTCGAAACCGAGCAGAAACAGCAATTGGCTTTTGGCAGAAAATTTAAACTGTTTGCCACAACAGGAGGGCTCAGCTCACTTTTCCTTTGTACACTTTTTAACAAGCCTGCACCAGAAGATTTCTGTCTGCACATAAAGGGCTTGTTTCCGTAGTGTAGTGGTTATCACGTTCGCCTCACACGCGAAAGGTCCCCAGTTCGAAACTGGGCGGAAACTGTGGATGGTCTTTGCTAACATTTTTCAGTGGTTTTCTGTTGAGCAGGTCAGAACACTTGCAGGGCGATTTGCGGTGTAAATTCTTTAGAAAAGGACTAAAACAAAACAAATGACCACTGAAGTTTCCTGTAGAGTAATAAAAAATGTTAAGTCTGCCAACAAAAATAGCAGCTTTTTGCCATTTTAAGGACAGTGGGCAGTCTATCGTTTCAGTCGCTTTTGAACAAGCGTACGCTAAAAGAGGTCGGACTGTCTTCCAAGTTAAGTTTCCGTAGTGTAGTGGTTATCACGTTCGCTTTACACGTGAAAGGTCCTCAGTTCGAAACTGGGCGGAAACAAGTAAAGGGGTTTTTAATATACGTGCTGAAATTCGCAACAAAGTTTTTGGACTATTGAAATTAGGTGAGGGCAATTGTACCAAAGAGCTGTAGGCAGACTGCCATTCCGAATGAGCTCTTATCTGTTGTTTGTGGAATTTAAACAGCTTGTCACAATGCTTGCAGGAAAGATTATGGGATGGAGCCATTTTCGAAAAAGCACATGTCTTACATAAGGAGGTTTCTGTAGTGTAGTGGTGATCACGTTCGCCTAACACGCGAAAGGGCCTCGGTTCGAAACCGAGCAGAAACAGCAATTGGCTTTTGGCAGAAAATTTAAACTGTTTGCCACAACAGGAGGGCTCAGCTCACTTTTCCTTGGTACACTTTTTAACAAGCCTGCACCAGAAGATTTCTGTCTGCACCTAAAGGGCTTGTTTCCGTAGTGTAGTGGTTATCACGTTCGCCTCACACGCGAAAGGTCCCCAGTTCGAAACTGGGCGGAAACTGTGGATGGTCTTTGCTAACATTTTTCAGTGGTTTTCTGTTGAGCAGGTCAGAACACTTGCAGGGAGATTTGCGGTGTAAATTCTTTAGAAAAGGACTAAAACAAAACAAATGACCATTGAAGTTTCCTGTAGAGTAATAAAAAAAAATGTTTAGTCTGCCAACAAAAATAGCAGCTTTTTGCCATTTTAAGGACAGTGGGCAGTCTATCGTTTCAGTCGCTTTTGAACAAGCGTACGCTAAAAGAGGTCGGACTGTCTTCCAAGTTAAGTTTCCGTAGTGTAGTGGTTATCACGTTCGCTTTACACGCGAAAGGTCCTCAGTTCGAAACTGGGCGGAAACAAGTAAAGGGGTTTTTAATATACGTGCTGAAATTCGCAACAAAGTTTTTGGACTATTGAAATTAGGTGAGGGCAATTGTACCGAAGAGCTGTAGGCAGACTGCCATTACGAATGAGCTCTTATCTGTTGTTTGTGGAATTTAAACAGCTTGTCACAATGCTTGCAGGAAAGATTATGGGATGGAGCCATTTTCGAAAAAGCACATGTCTTACATAAGGAGGTTTCTGTAGTGTAGTGGTGATCACGTTCGCCTAACACGCGAAAGGGCCTCGGTTCGAAACCGAGCAGAAACAGCAATTGGCTTTTGGCAGAAAATTTAAACTGTTTGCCACAACAGGAGGGCTCAGCTCACTTTTCCATGGTACACTTTTTAACAAGCCTGCACCAGAAGATTTCTGTCTGCACCTGAAGGGCTTGTTTCCATAGTGTAGTGGCTATCACGTTCGCCTCACACGCGAAAGGTCCCCAGTTCGAAACTGGGCGGAAACTGTGGATGGTCTTTGCTAACATTTTTTCAGTGGTTTTCTGTTGAGCGGGTCAGAACACTTGCAGGGCGATTTGCGGTTTAAATTCTTTAGAAAAGGACTAAAACAAAACAAATGACCATTGAAGTTTCCTGTAGAGTAATAAAAAATGTTAAGTCTGCCAACAAAAATAGCAGCTTTTTGCCATTTTAAGGACAGTGGGCAGTCTATCGTTTCAGTCGCTTTTGAACAAGCGTACGCTAAAAGAGGTCGGACTGTCTTCCAAGTTAAGTTTCCGTAGTGTAGTGGTTATCATGTTCGCTTTACACGCGAAAGGTCCTCAGTTCGAAACTGGGCTGAAACAAGTAAAGGGGTTTTTAATATACGTGCTGAAATTCGCAACAAAGTTTTTGGACTATTGAAATTAGGTGAGGGCAATTGTACCAAAGAGCTGTAGGCAGACTTCCATTCCGAATGAGCTCTTATCTGTTATTTGTGGAATTTAAACAGCTTGTCACAATGCTTGCAGGAAAGATTATGGGATAGAGACATTTTCGAAAAAGCACATATCTTACATAAGGAGGTTTCTGTAGTGTAGTGGTGATCACGTTCGCCTAACACGCGAAAGGGCCTCGGTTCGAAACCGAGCAGAAACAGCAATTGGCTTTTGGCAGAAAAAATTTAAACTGTTTGCCACAACAGGAGGGCTCAGCTCACTTTTCCTTTGTACACTTTTTAACAAGCCTGCACCAGAAGATTTCTGTCTGCACATAAAGGGCTTGTTTCCGTAGTGTAGTGGTTATCACGTTCGCCTCACACGCGAAAGGTCCCCAGTTCGAAACTGGGTGGAAACTGTGGATGGTCTTTGCTAACATTTTTCAGTGGTTTTCTGTTGAGCAGGTCAGAACACTTGCAGGGCGATTTGCGGTGTAAATTCTTTAGAAAAGGACTAAAACAAAACAAATGACCATTGAAGTTTCCTGTAGAGTAATAAAAAATGTTAAGTCTGCCAACAAAAATAGCAGCTTTTTGCCATTTTAAGGACAGTGGGCAGTCTATCGTTTCAGTCGCTTTTGAACAAGCGTACGCTAAAAGAGGTCGGACTGTCTTCCAATTTAAGTTTCCGTAGTGTAGTGGTTATCACGTTGGCTTTACAGGCGAAAGGTCCTCATTTCGAAACTGGGCGGAAACAAGTAAAGGGGTATTTAATATACATGCTGAAATTCGCAACAAAGTTTTTGGACTATTGAAATTAGGTGAGGGCAATTGTACCAAAGAGCTGTAGGCAGACTGCCATTCCGAATGAGCTCTTATCTGTTGTTTGTGGAATTTAAACAGCTTGTCACAATGCTTGCAGGAAAGATTATGGGATGGAGCCATTTTCGAAAAAGCACATATCTTACATAAGGAGGTTTCTGTAGTGTAGTGGTGATCACGTTCGCCTAACACGCGAAAGGGCCTCGGTTCGAAACCGAGCAGAAACAGCAATTGGCTTTTGGCAGAAAATTTAAACTGTTTGCCACAACAGGAGGGCTCAGCTCACTTTTCCTTTGTACACTTTTTAACAAGCCTGCACCAGAAGATTTCTGTCTGCACATAAAGGGCTTGTTTCCGTAGTGTAGTGGTTATCACGTTCGCCTCACACGCGAAAGGTCCCCAGTTCGAAACTGGGCGGAAACTGTGGATGGTCTTTGCTAACATTTTTCAGTGGTTTTCTGTTGAGCAGGTCAGAACACTTGCAGGGCGATTTGCGGTGTAAATTCTTTAGAAAAGGACTAAAACAAAACAAATGACCACTGAAGTTTCCTGTAGAGTAATAAAAAATGTTAAGTCTGCCAACAAAAATAGCAGCTTTTTGCCATTTTAAGGACAGTGGGCAGTCTATCGTTTCAGTCGCTTTTGAACAAGCGTACGCTAAAAGAGGTCGGACTGTCTTCCAAGTTAAGTTTCCGTAGTGTAGTGGTTATCACGTTCGCTTTACACGTGAAAGGTCCTCAGTTCGAAACTGGGCGGAAACAAGTAAAGGGGTTTTTAATATACGTGCTGAAATTCGCAACAAAGTTTTTGGACTATTGAAATTAGGTGAGGGCAATTGTACCAAAGAGCTGTAGGCAGACTGCCATTCCGAATGAGCTCTTATCTGTTGTTTGTGGAATTTAAACAGCTTGTCACAATGCTTGCAGGAAAGATTATGGGATGGAGCCATTTTCGAAAAAGCACATGTCTTACATAAGGAGGTTTCTGTAGTGTAGTGGTGATCACGTTCGCCTAACACGCGAAAGGGCCTCGGTTCGAAACCGAGCAGAAACAGCAATTGGCTTTTGGCAGAAAATTTAAACTGTTTGCCACAACAGGAGGGCTCAGCTCACTTTTCCTTGGTACACTTTTTAACAAGCCTGCACCAGAAGATTTCTGTCTGCACCTAAAGGGCTTGTTTCCGTAGTGTAGTGGTTATCACGTTCGCCTCACACGCGAAAGGTCCCCAGTTCGAAACTGGGCGGAAACTGTGGATGGTCTTTGCTAACATTTTTCAGTGGTTTTCTGTTGAGCAGGTCAGAACACTTGCAGGGAGATTTGCGGTGTAAATTCTTTAGAAAAGGACTAAAACAAAACAAATGACCATTGAAGTTTCCTGTAGAGTAATAAAAAAAAATGTTTAGTCTGCCAACAAAAATAGCAGCTTTTTGCCATTTTAAGGACAGTGGGCAGTCTATCGTTTCAGTCGCTTTTGAACAAGCGTACGCTAAAAGAGGTCGGACTGTCTTCCAAGTTAAGTTTCCGTAGTGTAGTGGTTATCACGTTCGCTTTACACGCGAAAGGTCCTCAGTTCGAAACTGGGCGGAAACAAGTAAAGGGGTTTTTAATATACGTGCTGAAATTCGCAACAAAGTTTTTGGACTATTGAAATTAGGTGAGGGCAATTGTACCGAAGAGCTGTAGGCAGACTGCCATTACGAATGAGCTCTTATCTGTTGTTTGTGGAATTTAAACAGCTTGTCACAATGCTTGCAGGAAAGATTATGGGATGGAGCCATTTTCGAAAAAGCACATGTCTTACATAAGGAGGTTTCTGTAGTGTAGTGGTGATCACGTTCGCCTAACACGCGAAAGGGCCTCGGTTCGAAACCGAGCAGAAACAGCAATTGGCTTTTGGCAGAAAATTTAAACTGTTTGCCACAACAGGAGGGCTCAGCTCACTTTTCCATGGTACACTTTTTAACAAGCCTGCACCAGAAGATTTCTGTCTGCACCTGAAGGGCTTGTTTCCATAGTGTAGTGGCTATCACGTTCGCCTCACACGCGAAAGGTCCCCAGTTCGAAACTGGGCGGAAACTGTGGATGGTCTTTGCTAACATTTTTTCAGTGGTTTTCTGTTGAGCGGGTCAGAACACTTGCAGGGCGATTTGCGGTTTAAATTCTTTAGAAAAGGACTAAAACAAAACAAATGACCATTGAAGTTTCCTGTAGAGTAATAAAAAATGTTAAGTCTGCCAACAAAAATAGCAGCTTTTTGCCATTTTAAGGACAGTGGGCAGTCTATCGTTTCAGTCGCTTTTGAACAAGCGTACGCTAAAAGAGGTCGGACTGTCTTCCAAGTTAAGTTTCCGTAGTGTAGTGGTTATCATGTTCGCTTTACACGCGAAAGGTCCTCAGTTCGAAACTGGGCTGAAACAAGTAAAGGGGTTTTTAATATACGTGCTGAAATTCGCAACAAAGTTTTTGGACTATTGAAATTAGGTGAGGGCAATTGTACCAAAGAGCTGTAGGCAGACTTCCATTCCGAATGAGCTCTTATCTGTTATTTGTGGAATTTAAACAGCTTGTCACAATGCTTGCAGGAAAGATTATGGGATAGAGACATTTTCGAAAAAGCACATATCTTACATAAGGAGGTTTCTGTAGTGTAGTGGTGATCACGTTCGCCTAACACGCGAAAGGGCCTCGGTTCGAAACCGAGCAGAAACAGCAATTGGCTTTTGGCAGAAAAAATTTAAACTGTTTGCCACAACAGGAGGGCTCAGCTCACTTTTCCTTTGTACACTTTTTAACAAGCCTGCACCAGAAGATTTCTGTCTGCACATAAAGGGCTTGTTTCCGTAGTGTAGTGGTTATCACGTTCGCCTCACACGCGAAAGGTCCCCAGTTCGAAACTGGGTGGAAACTGTGGATGGTCTTTGCTAACATTTTTCAGTGGTTTTCTGTTGAGCAGGTCAGAACACTTGCAGGGCGATTTGCGGTGTAAATTCTTTAGAAAAGGACTAAAACAAAACAAATGACCATTGAAGTTTCCTGTAGAGTAATAAAAAATGTTAAGTCTGCCAACAAAAATAGCAGCTTTTTGCCATTTTAAGGACAGTGGGCAGTCTATCGTTTCAGTCGCTTTTGAACAAGCGTACGCTAAAAGAGGTCGGACTGTCTTCCAATTTAAGTTTCCGTAGTGTAGTGGTTATCACGTTGGCTTTACAGGCGAAAGGTCCTCATTTCGAAACTGGGCGGAAACAAGTAAAGGGGTATTTAATATACATGCTGAAATTCGCAACAAAGTTTTTGGACTATTGAAATTAGGTGAGGGCAATTGTACCAAAGAGCTGTAGGCAGACTGCCATTCCGAATGAGCTCTTATCTGTTGTTTGTGGAATTTAAACAGCTTGTCACAATGCTTGCAGGAAAGATTATGGGATGGAGCCATTTTCGAAAAAGCACATATCTTACATAAGGAGGTTTCTGTAGTGTAGTGGTGATCACGTTCGCCTAACACGCGAAAGGGCCTCGGTTCGAAACCGAGCAGAAACAGCAATTGGCTTTTGGCAGAAAATTTAAACTGTTTGCCACAACAGGAGGGCTCAGCTCACTTTTCCTTTGTACACTTTTTAACAAGCCTGCACCAGAAGATTTCTGTCTGCACATAAAGGGCTTGTTTCCGTAGTGTAGTGGTTATCACGTTCGCCTCACACGCGAAAGGTCCCCAGTTCGAAACTGGGCGGAAACTGTGGATGGTCTTTGCTAACATTTTTCAGTGGTTTTCTGTTGAGCAGGTCAGAACACTTGCAGGGCGATTTGCGGTGTAAATTCTTTAGAAAAGGACTAAAACAAAACAAATGACCACTGAAGTTTCCTGTAGAGTAATAAAAAATGTTAAGTCTGCCAACAAAAATAGCAGCTTTTTGCCATTTTAAGGACAGTGGGCAGTCTATCGTTTCAGTCGCTTTTGAACAAGCGTACGCTAAAAGAGGTCGGACTGTCTTCCAAGTTAAGTTTCCGTAGTGTAGTGGTTATCACGTTCGCTTTACACGTGAAAGGTCCTCAGTTCGAAACTGGGCGGAAACAAGTAAAGGGGTTTTTAATATACGTGCTGAAATTCGCAACAAAGTTTTTGGACTATTGAAATTAGGTGAGGGCAATTGTACCAAAGAGCTGTAGGCAGACTGCCATTCCGAATGAGCTCTTATCTGTTGTTTGTGGAATTTAAACAGCTTGTCACAATGCTTGCAGGAAAGATTATGGGATGGAGCCATTTTCGAAAAAGCACATGTCTTACATAAGGAGGTTTCTGTAGTGTAGTGGTGATCACGTTCGCCTAACACGCGAAAGGGCCTCGGTTCGAAACCGAGCAGAAACAGCAATTGGCTTTTGGCAGAAAATTTAAACTGTTTGCCACAACAGGAGGGCTCAGCTCACTTTTCCTTGGTACACTTTTTAACAAGCCTGCACCAGAAGATTTCTGTCTGCACCTAAAGGGCTTGTTTCCGTAGTGTAGTGGTTATCACGTTCGCCTCACACGCGAAAGGTCCCCAGTTCGAAACTGGGCGGAAACTGTGGATGGTCTTTGCTAACATTTTTCAGTGGTTTTCTGTTGAGCAGGTCAGAACACTTGCAGGGAGATTTGCGGTGTAAATTCTTTAGAAAAGGACTAAAACAAAACAAATGACCATTGAAGTTTCCTGTAGAGTAATAAAAAAAAATGTTTAGTCTGCCAACAAAAATAGCAGCTTTTTGCCATTTTAAGGACAGTGGGCAGTCTATCGTTTCAGTCGCTTTTGAACAAGCGTACGCTAAAAGAGGTCGGACTGTCTTCCAAGTTAAGTTTCCGTAGTGTAGTGGTTATCACGTTCGCTTTACACGCGAAAGGTCCTCAGTTCGAAACTGGGCGGAAACAAGTAAAGGGGTTTTTAATATACGTGCTGAAATTCGCAACAAAGTTTTTGGACTATTGAAATTAGGTGAGGGCAATTGTACCGAAGAGCTGTAGGCAGACTGCCATTACGAATGAGCTCTTATCTGTTGTTTGTGGAATTTAAACAGCTTGTCACAATGCTTGCAGGAAAGATTATGGGATGGAGCCATTTTCGAAAAAGCACATGTCTTACATAAGGAGGTTTCTGTAGTGTAGTGGTGATCACGTTCGCCTAACACGCGAAAGGGCCTCGGTTCGAAACCGAGCAGAAACAGCAATTGGCTTTTGGCAGAAAATTTAAACTGTTTGCCACAACAGGAGGGCTCAGCTCACTTTTCCTTGGTACACTTTTTAACAAGCCTGCACCAGAAGATTTCTGTCTGCACCTGAAGGGCTTGTTTCCGTAGTGTAGTGGCTATCACGTTCGCCTCACACGCGAAAGGTCCCCAGTTCGAAACTGGGCGGAAACTGTGGATGGTCTTTGCTAACATTTTTTCAGTGGTTTTCTGTTGAGCGGGTCAGAACACTTGCAGGGCGATTTGCGGTTTAAATTCTTTAGAAAAGGACTAAAACAAAACAAATGACCATTGAAGTTTCCTGTAGAGTAATAAAAAATGTTAAGTCTGCCAACAAAAATAGCAGCTTTTTGCCATTTTAAGGACAGTGGGCAGTCTATCGTTTCAGTCGCTTTTGAACAAGCGTACGCTAAAAGAGGTCGGACTGTCTTCCAAGTTAAGTTTCCGTAGTGTAGTGGTTATCATGTTCGCTTTACACGCGAAAGGTCCTCAGTTCGAAACTGGGCTGAAACAAGTAAAGGGGTTTTTAATATACGTGCTGAAATTCGCAACAAAGTTTTTGGACTATTGAAATTAGGTGAGGGCAATTGTACCAAAGAGCTGTAGGCAGACTTCCATTCCGAATGAGCTCTTATCTGTTATTTGTGGAATTTAAACAGCTTGTCACAATGCTTGCAGGAAAGATTATGGGATAGAGACATTTTCGAAAAAGCACATATCTTACATAAGGAGGTTTCTGTAGTGTAGTGGTGATCACGTTCGCCTAACACGCGAAAGGGCCTCGGTTCGAAACCGAGCAGAAACAGCAATTGGCTTTTGGCAGAAAAAATTTAAACTGTTTGCCACAACAGGAGGGCTCAGCTCACTTTTCCTTTGTACACTTTTTAACAAGCCTGCACCAGAAGATTTCTGTCTGCACATAAAGGGCTTGTTTCCGTAGTGTAGTGGTTATCACGTTCGCCTCACACGCGAAAGGTCCCCAGTTCGAAACTGGGTGGAAACTGTGGATGGTCTTTGCTAACATTTTTCAGTGGTTTTCTGTTGAGCAGGTCAGAACACTTGCAGGGCGATTTGCGGTGTAAATTCTTTAGAAAAGGACTAAAACAAAACAAATGACCATTGAAGTTTCCTGTAGAGTAATAAAAAATGTTAAGTCTGCCAACAAAAATAGCAGCTTTTTGCCATTTTAAGGACAGTGGGCAGTCTATCGTTTCAGTCGCTTTTGAACAAGCGTACGCTAAAAGAGGTCGGACTGTCTTCCAATTTAAGTTTCCGTAGTGTAGTGGTTATCACGTTGGCTTTACAGGCGAAAGGTCCTCATTTCGAAACTGGGCGGAAACAAGTAAAGGGGTATTTAATATACATGCTGAAATTCGCAACAAAGTTTTTGGACTATTGAAATTAGGTGAGGGCAATTGTACCAAAGAGCTGTAGGCAGACTGCCATTCCGAATGAGCTCTTATCTGTTGTTTGTGGAATTTAAACAGCTTGTCACAATGCTTGCAGGAAAGATTATGGGATGGAGCCATTTTCGAAAAAGCACATATCTTACATAAGGAGGTTTCTGTAGTGTAGTGGTGATCACGTTCGCCTAACACGCGAAAGGGCCTCGGTTCGAAACCGAGCAGAAACAGCAATTGGCTTTTGGCAGAAAATTTAAACTGTTTGCCACAACAGGAGGGCTCAGCTCACTTTTCCTTTGTACACTTTTTAACAAGCCTGCACCAGAAGATTTCTGTCTGCACATAAAGGGCTTGTTTCCGTAGTGTAGTGGTTATCACGTTCGCCTCACACGCGAAAGGTCCCCAGTTCGAAACTGGGCGGAAACTGTGGATGGTCTTTGCTAACATTTTTCAGTGGTTTTCTGTTGAGCAGGTCAGAACACTTGCAGGGCGATTTGCGGTGTAAATTCTTTAGAAAAGGACTAAAACAAAACAAATGACCACTGAAGTTTCCTGTAGAGTAATAAAAAATGTTAAGTCTGCCAACAAAAATAGCAGCTTTTTGCCATTTTAAGGACAGTGGGCAGTCTATCGTTTCAGTCGCTTTTGAACAAGCGTACGCTAAAAGAGGTCGGACTGTCTTCCAAGTTAAGTTTCCGTAGTGTAGTGGTTATCACGTTCGCTTTACACGTGAAAGGTCCTCAGTTCGAAACTGGGCGGAAACAAGTAAAGGGGTTTTTAATATACGTGCTGAAATTCGCAACAAAGTTTTTGGACTATTGAAATTAGGTGAGGGCAATTGTACCAAAGAGCTGTAGGCAGACTGCCATTCCGAATGAGCTCTTATCTGTTGTTTGTGGAATTTAAACAGCTTGTCACAATGCTTGCAGGAAAGATTATGGGATGGAGCCATTTTCGAAAAAGCACATGTCTTACATAAGGAGGTTTCTGTAGTGTAGTGGTGATCACGTTCGCCTAACACGCGAAAGGGCCTCGGTTCGAAACCGAGCAGAAACAGCAATTGGCTTTTGGCAGAAAATTTAAACTGTTTGCCACAACAGGAGGGCTCAGCTCACTTTTCCTTGGTACACTTTTTAACAAGCCTGCACCAGAAGATTTCTGTCTGCACCTAAAGGGCTTGTTTCCGTAGTGTAGTGGTTATCACGTTCGCCTCACACGCGAAAGGTCCCCAGTTCGAAACTGGGCGGAAACTGTGGATGGTCTTTGCTAACATTTTTCAGTGGTTTTCTGTTGAGCAGGTCAGAACACTTGCACGGAGATTTGCGGTGTAAATTCTTTAGAAAAGGACTAAAACAAAACAAATGACCATTGAAGTTTCCTGTAGAGTAATAAAAAAAAATGTTTAGTCTGCCAACAAAAATAGCAGCTTTTTGCCATTTTAAGGACAGTGGGCAGTCTATCGTTTCAGTCGCTTTTGAACAAGCGTACGCTAAAAGAGGTCGGACTGTCTTCCAAGTTAAGTTTCCGTAGTGTAGTGGTTATCACGTTCGCTTTACACGCGAAAGGTCCTCAGTTCGAAACTGGGCGGAAACAAGTAAAGGGGTTTTTAATATACGTGCTGAAATTCGCAACAAAGTTTTTGGACTATTGAAATTAGGTGAGGGCAATTGTACCGAAGAGCTGTAGGCAGACTGCCATTACGAATGAGCTCTTATCTGTTGTTTGTGGAATTTAAACAGCTTGTCACAATGCTTGCAGGAAAGATTATGGGATGGAGCCATTTTTGAAAAAGCACATGTCTTACATAAGGAGGTTTCTGTAGTGTAGTGGTGATCACGTTCGCCTAACACGCGAAAGGGCCTCGGTTCGAAACCGAGCAGAAACAGCAATTGGCTTTTGGCAGAAAATTTAAACTGTTTGCCACAACAGGAGGGCTCAGCTCACTTTTCCATGGTACACTTTTTAACAAGCCTGCACCAGAAGATTTCTGTCTGCACCTGAAGGGCTTGTTTCCGTAGTGTAGTGGCTATCACGTTCGCCTCACACGCGAAAGGTCCCCAGTTCGAAACTGGGCGGAAACTGTGGATGGTCTTTGCTAACATTTTTCAGTGGTTTTCTGTTGAGCAGGTCAGAACACTTGCAGGGCGATTTGCGGTGTAAATTCTTTAGAAAAGGACTAAAACAAAACAAATGACCACTGAAGTTTCCTGTAGAGTAATAAAAAATGTTAAGTCTGCCAACAAAAATAGCAGCTTTTTGCCATTTTAAGGACAGTGGGCAGTCTATCGTTTCAGTCGCTTTTGAACAAGCGTACGCTAAAAGAGGTCGGACTGTCTTCCAAGTTAAGTTTCCGTAGTGTAGTGGTTATCACGTTCGCTTTACAGGCGAAAGGTCCTCATTTCGAAACTGGGCGGAAACAAGTAAAGGGGTATTTAATAAACATGCTGAAATTCGCAACAAAGTTTTTGGACTATTGAAATTAGGTGAGGGCAATTGTACCAAAGAGCTGTAGGCAGACTGCCATTCCGAATGAGCTCTTATCTGTTGTTTGTGGAATTTAAACAGCTTGTCACAATGCTTGCAGGAAAGATTATGGGATGGAGCCATTTTCGAAAAAGCACATATCTTACATAAGGAGGTTTCTGTAGTGTAGTGGTGATCACGTTCGCCTAACACGCGAAAGGGCCTCGGTTCGAAACCGAGCAGAAACAGCAATTGGCTTTTGGCAGAAAATTTAAACTGTTTGCCACAACAGGAGGGCTCAGCTCACTTTTCCTTTGTACACTTTTTAACAAGCCTGCACCAGAAGATTTCTGTCTGCACATAAAGGGCTTGTTTCCGTAGTGTAGTGGTTATCACGTTTGCCTCACACGCGAAAGGTCCCCAGTTCGAAACTGGGCGGAAACTGTGGATGGTCTTTGCTAACATTTTTCAGTGGTTTTCTGTTGAGCAGGTCAGAACACTTGCAGGGCGATTTGCGGTGTAAATTCTTTAGAAAAGGACTAAAACAAAACAAATGACCATTGAAGTTTCCTGTAGAGTAATAAAAAATGTTAAGTCTGCCAACAAAAATAGCATCTTTTTGCCATTTTAAGGACAGTGGCCGGTTTCTATCGTTTCAGTCGCTTTTGAACAAGCGTACGCTAAAAGAGGTCGGACTGTCTTCCAAGTTAAGTTTCCGTAGTGTAGTGGTTATCACGTTCGCTTTACACGTGAAAGGTCCTCAGTTCGAAACTGGGCGGAAACAAGTAAAGGGGTTTTTAATATACGTGCTGAAATTCGCAACAAAGTTTTTGGACTATTGAAATTAGGTGAGGGCAATTGTACCAAAGAGCTGTAGGCAGACTGCCATTCCGAATGAGCTCTTATCTGTTGTTTGTGGAATTTAAACAGCTTGTCACAATGCTTGCAGGAAAGATTATGGGATGGAGCCATTTTCGAAAAAGCACATGTCTTACATAAGGAGGTTTCTGTAGTGTAGTGGTGATCACGTTCGCCTAACACGCGAAAGGGCCTCGGTTCGAAACCGAGCAGAAACAGCAATTGGCTTTTGGCAGAAAATTTAAACTGTTTGCCACAACAGGAGGGCTCAGCTCACTTTTCCTTGGTACACTTTTTAACAAGCCTGCACCAGAAGATTTCTGTCTGCACCTAAAGGGCTTGTTTCCGTAGTGTAGTGGTTATCACGTTCGCCTCACACGCGAAAGGTCCCCAGTTCGAAACTGGGCGGAAACTGTGGATGGTCTTTGCTAACATTTTTCAGTGGTTTTCTGTTGAGCAGGTCAGAACACTTGCAGGGAGATTTGCGGTGTAAATTCTTTAGAAAAGGACTAAAACAAAACAAATGACCATTGAAGTTTCCTGTAGAGTAATAAAAAAAAATGTTTAGTCTGCCAACAAAAATAGCAGCTTTTTGCCATTTTAAGGACAGTGGGCAGTCTATCGTTTCAGTCGCTTTTGAACAAGCGTACGCTAAAAGAGGTCGGACTGTCTTCCAAGTTAAGTTTCCGTAGTGTAGTGGTTATCACGTTCGCTTTACACGCGAAAGGTCCTCAGTTCGAAACTGGGCGGAAACAAGTAAAGGGGTTTTTAATATACGTGCTGAAATTCGCAACAAAGTTTTTGGACTATTGAAATTAGGTGAGGGCAATTGTACCGAAGAGCTGTAGGCAGACTGCCATTACGAATGAGCTCTTATCTGTTGTTTGTGGAATTTAAACAGCTTGTCACAATGCTTGCAGGAAAGATTATGGGATGGAGCCATTTTCGAAAAAGCACATGTCTTACATAAGGAGGTTTCTGTAGTGTAGTGGTGATCACGTTCGCCTAACACGCGAAAGGGCCTCGGTTCGAAACCGAGCAGAAACAGCAATTGGCTTTTGGCAGAAAATTTAAACTGTTTGCCACAACAGGAGGGCTCAGCTCACTTTTCCTTGGTACACTTTTTAACAAGCCTGCACCAGAAGATTTCTGTCTGCACCTGAAGGGCTTGTTTCCGTAGTGTAGTGGCTATCACGTTCGCCTCACACGCGAAAGGTCCCCAGTTCGAAACTGGGCGGAAACTGTGGATGGTCTTTGCTAACATTTTTCAGTGGTTTTCTGTTGAGCAGGTCAGAACACTTGCAGGGCGATTTGCGGTGTAAATTCTTTAGAAAAGGACTAAAACAAAACAAATGACCATTGAAGTTTCCTGTAGAGTAATAAAAAATGTTAAGTCTGCCAACAAAAATAGCAGCTTTTTGCCATTTTAAGGACAGTGGGCAGTCTATCGTTTCAGTCGCTTTTGAACAAGCGTACGCTAAAAGAGGTCGGACTGTCTTCCAAGTTAAGTTTCCGTAGTGTAGTGGTTATCACGTTCGCTTTACACGCGAAAGGTCCTCAGTTCGAAACTGGGCGGAAACAAGTAAAGGGGTTTTTAATATACGTGCTGAAATTCGCAACAAAGTTTTTGGACTATTGAAATTAGGTGAGGGCAATTGTACCAAAGAGCTGTAGGCAGACTTCCATTCCGAATGAGCTCTTATCTGTTATTTGTGGAATTTAAACAGCTTGTCACAATGCTTGCAGGAAAGATTATGGGATAGAGACATTTTCGAAAAAGCACATATCTTACATAAGGAGGTTTCTGTAGTGTAGTGGTGCTCACGTTCGCCTAACACGCGAAAGGGCCTCGGTTCGAAACCGAGCAGAAACAGCAATTGGCTTTTGGCAGAAAAAATTTAAACTGTTTGCCACAACAGGAGGGCTCAGCTCACTTTTCCTTGGTACACTTTTTAACAAGCCTGCACCAGAAGATTTCTGTCTGCACCTAAAGGGCTTGTTTCCGTAGTGTAGTGGTTATCACGTTCGCCTCACACGCGAAAGGTCCCCAGTTCAAAACTGGGCGGAAACTGTGGATGGTCTTTGCTAACATTTTTCAGTGGTTTTCTGTTGAGCAGGTCAGAACACTTGCAGGGAGATTTGCGGTGTAAATTCTTTAGAAAAGGACTAAAACAAAACAAATGACCATTGAAGTTTCCTGTAGAGTAATAAAAAAAAATGTTTAGTCTGCCAACAAAAATAGCAGCTTTTTGCCATTTTAAGGACAGTGGGCAGTCTATCGTTTCAGTCGCTTTTGAACAAGCGTACGCTAAAAGAGGTCGGACTGTCTTCCAAGTTAAGTTTCCGTAGTGTAGTGGTTATCACGTTCGCTTTACACGCGAAAGGTCCTCAGTTCGAAACTGGGCGGAAACAAGTAAAGGGGTTTTTAATATACGTGCTGAAATTCGCAACAAAGTTTTTGGACTATTGAAATTAGGTGAGGGCAATTGTACCGAAGAGCTGTAGGCAGACTGCCATTACGAATGAGCTCTTATCTGTTGTTTGTGGAATTTAAACAGCTTGTCACAATGCTTGCAGGAAAGATTATGGGATGGAGCCATTTTCGAAAAAGCACATGTCTTACATAAGGAGGTTTCTGTAGTGTAGTGGTGATCACGTTCGCCTAACACGCGAAAGGGCCTCGGTTCGAAACCGAGCAGAAACAGCAATTGGCTTTTGGCAGAAAATTTAAACTGTTTGCCACAACAGGAGGGCTCAGCTCACTTTTCCTTGGTACACTTTTTAACAAGCCTGCACCAGAAGATTTCTGTCTGCACCTGAAGGGCTTGTTTCCGTAGTGTAGTGGCTATCACGTTCGCCTCACACGCGAAAGGTCCCCAGTTCGAAACTGGGCGGAAACTGTGGATGGTCTTTGCTAACATTTTTCAGTGGTTTTCTGTTGAGCAGGTCAGAACACTTGCAGGGCGATTTGCGGTGTAAATTCTTTAGAAAAGGACTAAAACAAAACAAATGACCATTGAAGTTTCCTGTAGAGTAATAAAAAATGTTAAGTCTGCCAACAAAAATAGCAGCTTTTTGCCATTTTAAGGACAGTGGGCAGTCTATCGTTTCAGTCGCTTTTGAACAAGCGTACGCTAAAAGAGGTCGGACTGTCTTCCAAGTTAAGTTTCCGTAGTGTAGTGGTTATCACGTTCGCTTTACACGCGAAAGGTCCTCAGTTCGAAACTGGGCGGAAACAAGTAAAGGGGTTTTTAATATACGTGCTGAAATTCGCAACAAAGTTTTTGGACTATTGAAATTAGGTGAGGGCAATTGTACCAAAGAGCTGTAGGCAGACTTCCATTCCGAATGAGCTCTTATCTGTTATTTGTGGAATTTAAACAGCTTGTCACAATGCTTGCAGGAAAGATTATGGGATAGAGACATTTTCGAAAAAGCACATATCTTACATAAGGAGGTTTCTGTAGTGTAGTGGTGCTCACGTTCGCCTAACACGCGAAAGGGCCTCGGTTCGAAACCGAGCAGAAACAGCAATTGGCTTTTGGCAGAAAAAATTTAAACTGTTTGCCACAACAGGAGGGCTCAGCTCACTTTTCCTTTGTACACTTTTTAACAAGCCTGCACCAGAAGATTTCTGTCTGCACATAAAGGGCTTGTTTCCGTAGTGTAGTGGTTATCACGTTCGCCTCACACGCGAAAGGTCCCCAGTTCGAAACTGGGTGGAAACTGTGGATGGTCTTTGCTAACATTTTTCAGTGGTTTTCTGTTGAGCAGGTCAGAACACTTGCAGGGCGATTTGCGGTGTAAATTCTTTAGAAAAGGACTAAAACAAAACAAATGACCATTGAAGTTTCCTGTAGAGTAATAAAAAATGTTAAGTCTGCCAACAAAAATAGCAGCTTTTTGCCATTTTAAGGACAGTGGGCAGTCTATCGTTTCAGTCGCTTTTGAACAAGCGTACGCTAAAAGAGGTCGGACTGTCTTCCAAGTTAAGTTTCCGTAGTGTAGTGGTTATCACGTTCGCTTTACACGTGAAAGGTCCTCAGTTCGAAACTGGGCGGAAACAAGTAAAGGGGTTTTTAATATACGTGCTGAAATTCGCAACAAAGTTTTTGGACTATTGAAATTAGGTGAGGGCAATTGTACCAAAGAGCTGTAGGCAGACTGCCATTCCGAATGAGCTCTTATCTGTTGTTTGTGGAATTTAAACAGCTTGTCACAATGCTTGCAGGAAAGATTATGGGATGGAGCCATTTTCGAAAAAGCACATGTCTTACATAAGGAGGTTTCTGTAGTGTAGTGGTGATCACGTTCGCCTAACACGCGAAAGGGCCTCGGTTCGAAACCGAGCAGAAACAGCAATTGGCTTTTGGCAGAAAATTTAAACTGTTTGCCACAACAGGAGGGCTCAGCTCACTTTTCCTTTGTACACTTTTTATCAAGCCTGCACCAGAAGATTTCTGTCTGCACCTAAAGGGCTTGTTTCCGTAGTGTAGTGGTTATCACGTTCGCCTCACACGCGAAAGGTCCCCAGTTCGAAACTGGGCGGAAACTGTGGATGGTCTTTGCTAACATTTTTCAGTGGTTTTCTGTTGAGCAGGTCAGAACACTTGCAGGGCGATTTGCGGTGTAAATTCTTTAGAAAAGGACTAAAACAAAACAAATGACCATTGAAGTTTCCTGTAGAGTAATAAAAAATGTTAAGTCTGCCAACAAAAATAGCAGCTTTTTGCCATTTTAAGGACAGTGGGCAGTCTATCGTTTCAGTCGCTTTTGAACAAGCGTACGCTAAAAGAGGTCGGACTGTCTTCCAAGTTAAGTTTCCGTAGTGTAGTGGTTATCACGTTCGCTTTACACGCAAAAGGTCCTCAGTTCGAAACTGGGCTGAAACAAGTAAAGGGGTTTTTAATATACGTGCTGAAATTCGCAACAAAGTTTTTGGACTATTGAAATTAGGTGAGGGCAATTGTACCAAAGAGCTGTAGGCAGACTTCCATTCCGAATGAGCTCTTATCTGTTATTTGTGGAATTTAAACAGCTTGTCACAATGCTTGCAGGAAAGATTATGGGATAGAGACATTTTCGAAAAAGCACATATCTTACATAAGGAGGTTTCTGTAGTGTAGTGGTGATCACGTTCGCCTAACACGCGAAAGGGCCTCGGTTCGAAACCGAGCAGAAACAGCAATTGGCTTTTGGCAGAAAATGTAAACTGTTTGCCACAACAGGAGGGCTCAGCTCACTTTTTCATTTGTACACTTTTTAACAAGCCTGCACCAGAAGATTTCTGTCTGCACCTGAAGGGCTTGTTTCCGTAGTGTAGTGGTTATCACGTTCGCCTCACACGCGAAAGGTCCCCAGTTCGAAACTGGGCGGAAACTGTGGATGGTCTTTGCTAACATTTTTTCAGTGGTTTTCTGTTGAGCGGGTCAGAACACTTGCAGGGCGATTTGTGGTGTAAATTCTTTAGAAAAGGACTAAAACAAAACAAATGACCATTGAAGTTTCCTGTAGAGTAATAAAAAATGTTTAGTCTGCCAACAAAAATAGCAGCTTTTTGCCATTTTAAGGACAGTGGGCAGTCTATCGTTTCAGTCGCTTTTGAACAAGCGTATGGTAAAAGAAGTCGGACTGTCTTACAAGATAAGTTTCCGTAGTGTAGTGGTTATCACGTTCGCTTTACACGCGAAAGGTCCTCAGTTCGAAACTGGGCGGAAACAAGTAAAGGGGTTTTAAATATACGTGCTGAAATTCGCAACAAAGTTTTTGGACTATTGAAATTAGGTGAGGGCAATTGTACCAAAGAGCTGTAGGCAGACTGCCATTCCGAATGAGCTCTTATCTTTTGTTTGTGGAATTTAAACAGCTTGTCACAATGCTTGCAGGAAAGATTATGGGATGGAGCCATTTTCGAAAAAGCACATATCTTACATAAGGAGGTTTCTGTAGTGTAGTGGTGATCACGTTCGCCTAACACGCGAAAGGGCCTCGGTTCGAAACCGAGCAGAAACAGCAATTGGCTTTTGGCAGAAAATTTAAACTGTTTGCCACAACAGGAGGGCTCAGCTCACTTTTCCTTTGTACACTTTTTAACAAGCCTGCACCAGAAGATTTCTGTCTGCACATAAAGGGCTTGTTTCCGTAGTGTAGTGGTTATCACGTTCGCCTCACACGCGAAAGGTCCCCAGTTCGAAACTGGGCGGAAACTGTGGATGGTCTTTGCTAACATTTTTCAGTGGTTTTCTGTTGAGCAGGTCAGAACACTTGCAGGGCGATTTGCGGTGTAAATTCTTTAGAAAAGGACTAAAACAAAACAAATGACCATTGAAGTTTCCTGTAGAGTAATAAAAAATGTTAAGTCTGCCAACAAAAATAGCAGCTTTTTGCCATTTTAAGGACAGTGGGCAGTCTATCGTTTCAGTCGCTTTTGAACAAGCGTACGCTAAAAGAGGTCGGACTGTCTTCCAAGATAAGTTTCCGTAGTGTAGTGGTTATCACGTTCGCTTTACACGTGAAAGGTCCTCAGTTCGAAACTGGGTGGAAACAAGTAAAGGGGTTTTTAATATACGTGCTGAAATTCGCAACAAAGTTTTTGGACTATTGAAATTAGGTGAGGGCAATTGTACCAAAGAGCTGTAGGCAGACTGCCATTCCGAATGAGCTCTTATCTGTTGTTTGTGGAATTGAAACAGCTTGTCACAATGCTTGCAGGAAAGATTATGGGATGGAGCCATTTTCGAAAAAGCACATGTCTTACATAAGGAGGTTTCTGTAGTGTAGTGGTGATCACGTTCTCCTAACACGCGAAAGGGCCTCGGTTCGAAACCGAGCAGAAACAGCAATTGGCTTTTGGCAGAAAATTTAAACTGTTTGCCACAACAGGAGGGCTCAGCTGACTTTTCCTTGGTACACTTTTTAACAAGCCTGCACCAGAAGATTTCTGTCTGCACCTGAAGGGCTTGTTTCCGTAGTGTAGTGGTTATCACGTTCGCCTCACACGCGAAAGGTCCCCAGTTCGAAACTGGGCGGAAACTGTGGATGGTCTTTGCTAACATTTTTTCAGTGGTTTTCTGTTGAGCGGGTCAGAACACTTGCAGGGCGATTTGTGGTGTAAATTCTTTAGAAAAGGACTAAAACAAAACAAATGACCATTGAAGTTTCCTGTAGAGTAATAAAAAATGTTTAGTCTGCCAACAAAAATAGCAGCTTTTTGCCATTTTAAGGACAGTGGGCAGTCTATCGTTTTAGTCGCTTTTGAACAAGCGTACGCTAAAAGAGGTCGGACTGTCTTCCAAGCTAAGTTTCCGTAGTGTAGTGGTTATCACGTTCGCTTTACACGCGAAAGGTCCTCAGTTCGAAACTGGGCGGAAACAAGTAAAGGGGTTTTTAAAATACTTGCTGAAATTCGCAACAAAGTTTTTGGACTATTGAAATTAGGTGAGGGCAATTGTACCAAAGAGCTGTAGGCAGACTGCCATTCCGAATGAGCTCTTATCTGTTGTTTGTGGAATTTAAACAGCTTGTCACAATGCTTGCAGGAAAGATTATGGGATGGAGCCATTTTCGAAAAAGCACATGTCTTACATAAGGAGGTTTCTGTAGTGTAGTGGTGATCACGTTCGCCTAACACGCGAAAGGGCCTCGGTTCGAAACCGAGCAGAAACAGCAATTGGCTTTTGGCAGAAAATTTAAACTGTTTGCCACAACAGGAGGGCTCAGCTCACTTTTCCTTTGTACACTTTTTAACAAGCCTGCACCAGAAGATTTCTGTCTGCACCTAAAGGGCTTGTTTCCGTAGTGTAGTGGTTATCACGTTCGCCTCACACGCGAAAGGTCCCCAGTTCGAAACTGGGCGGAAACTGTGGATGGTCTTTGCTAACATTTTTCAGTGGTTTTCTGTTGAGCAGGTCAGAACACTTGCAGGGCGATTTGCGGTGTAAATTCTTTAGAAAAGGACTAAAACAAAACAAATGACCATTGAAGTTTCCTGTAGAGTAATAAAAAATGTTAAGTCTGCCAACAAAAATAGCAGCTTTTTGCCATTTTAAGGACAGTGGGCAGTCTATCGTTTCAGTCGCTTTTGAACAAGCGTACGCTAAAAGAGGTCGGACTGTCTTCCAAGTTAAGTTTCCGTAGTGTAGTGGTTATCACGTTCGCTTTACACGCGAAAGGTCCTCAGTTCGAAACTGGGCTGAAACAAGTAAAGGGGTTTTTAATATACGTGCTGAAATTCGCAACAAAGTTTTTGGACTATTGAAATTAGGTGAGGGCAATTGTACCAAAGAGCTGTAGGCAGACTTCCATTCCGAATGAGCTCTTATCTGTTATTTGTGGAATTTAAACAGCTTGTCACAATGCTTACAGGAAAGATTATGGGATAGAGACATTTTCGAAAAAGCACATATCTTACATAAGGAGGTTTCTGTAGTGTAGTGGTGATCACGTTCGCCTAACACGCGAAAGGGCCTCGGTTCGAAACCGAGCAGAAACAGCAATTGGCTTTTGGCAGAAAATTTAAACTGTTTGCCACAACAGGAGGGCTCAGCTCACTTTTCCTTTGTACACTTTTTAACAAGCCTGCACCAGAAGATTTCTGTCTGCACCTAAAGGGCTTGTTTCCGTAGTGTAGTGGTTATCACGTTCGCCTCACACGCGAAAGGTCCCCAGTTCGAAACTGGGCGGAAACTGTGGATGGTCTTTGCTAACATTTTTCAGTGGTTTTCTGTTGAGCAGGTCAGAACACTTGCAGGGCGATTTGCGGTGTAAATTCTTTAGAAAAGGACTAAAACAAAACAAATGACCATTGAAGTTTCCTGTAGAGTAATAAAAAATGTTAAGTCTGCCAACAAAAATAGCAGCTTTTTGCCATTTTAAGGACAGTGGGCAGTCTATCGTTTCAGTCGCTTTTGAACAAGCGTACGCTAAAAGAGGTCGGACTGTCTTCCAATTTAAGTTTCCGTAGTGTAGTGGGTATCACGTTGGCTTTACACGCGAAAGGTCCTCATTTCGAAACTGGGCGGAAACAAGTAAAGGGGTATTTAATATACATGCTGAAATTCGCAACAAAGTTTTTGGACTATTGAAATTAGGTGAGGGCAATTGTACCAAAGAGCTGTAGGCAGACTGCCATTCTGAATGAGCTCTTATCTGTTATTTGTGGAATTTAAACAGCTTGTCACAATGCTTGCAGGAAAGATTATGGGAGGGAGCCATTTTCGAAAAAGCACATGTCTTACATAAGGAGGTTTCTGTAGTGTAGTGGTGATCACGTTCGCCTAACACGCGAAAGGGCCTCGGTTCGAAACCGAGCAGAAACAGCAATTGGCTTTTGGCAGAAAATTTAATCTGTTTGTCACAACAGGAGGGCTCAGCTCACTTTTCCTTGGTACACTTTTTAACAAGCCTGCACCAGAAGATTTCTGTCTGCACCTGAAGGGCTTGTTTCTGTAGTGTAGTGGTTATCACGTTCGCCTCACACGCGAAAGGTCCCCAGTTCGAAACTGGGCGGAAACTGTGGATGGTCTTTGCTAACATTTTTCAGTGGTTTTCTGTTGAGCAGGTCAGAACACTTGCAGGGCGATTTGCTGTGTAAATTCTTTAGAAAAGGACTAAAACAAAACAAATGACCATTGAAGTTTCCTGTAGAGTGATAAAAAATGTTAAGTCTGCCAACAAAAATAGCAGCTTTTTGCCATTTTAAGGACAGTGGGCAGTCTATCGTTTCAGTCGCTTTTGAACAAGCGTACGCTAAAAGAGGTCGGACTGTCTTCCAAGCTAAGTTTCCGTAGTGTAGTGGTTATCACGTTCGCTTTACACGTGAAAGGTCCTCAGTTCGAAACTGGGCGGAAACAAGTAAAGGGGTTTTTAATATATGGCTGAAATTCGCAACAAAGTTTTTGGACTATTGAAATTAGGTGAGGGCAATTGTACCAAAGAGCTGTAGGCAGACTGCCATTCCGAATGAGCTCTTATCTGTTGTTTGTGGAATTTAAACAGCTTGTCACAATGCTTGCAGGAAAGATTATGGGATGGAGCCATTTTCGAAAAAGCACATGTCTTACATAAGGAGGTTTCTGTAGTGTAGTGGTGATCACGTTTGCCTAACAAGCGAAAGGGCCTCGGTTCGAAACCGAGCAGAAACAGCAATTGGCTTTTGGCAGAAAATTTAAACTGTTTGCCACAACAGGAGGGCTCAGCTCACTTTTCCTTTGTACACTTTTTAACAAGCCTGCACCAGAAGATTTCTGTCTGCACCTGAAGGGCTTGTTTCCGTAGTGTAGTGGTTATCACGTTCGCCTCACACGCGAAAGGTCCCCAGTTCGAAACTGGGCGGAAACTGTGGATGGTCTTTGCTAACATTTTTTCAGTGGTTTTCTGTTGAGCGGGTCAGAACACTTGCAGGGCGATTTGTGGTGTAAATTCTTTAGAAAAGGACTAAAACAAAACAAATGACCATTGAAGTTTCCTGTAGAGTAATAAAAAATGTTTAGTCTGCCAACAAAAATAGCAGCTTTTTGCCATTTTAAGGACAGTGGGCATTCTATCGTTTCAGTCGCTTTTGAACAAGCGTACGCTAAAAGAGGTCGGACTGTCTTCCAACATAAGTTTCCGTAGTGTAGTGGTTATCACGTTCGCTTTACACGCGAAAGGTCCTCATTTCGAAACTGGGCGGAAACAAGTAAAGGGGTTTTTAATATACGTGCTGAAATTCGCAACAAAGTTTTTGGACTATTGAAATTAGGTGAGGGCAATTGTACCAAAGATCTGTAGGCAGACTGCCATTCCGAATGAGCTCTTATCTGTTATTTGTGGAATTTAAACAGCTTGTCACAATGCTTGCAGGAAAGATTATGGGATGGAGCCATTTTCGAAAAAGCACATGTCTTACATAAGGAGGTTTCTGTAGTGCAGTGGTGATCACGTTCGCCTAACACGCGAAAGGGCCTCGGTTCGAAACCGAGCAGAAACAGCAATTGGCTTTTGGCAGAAAATTTAAACCGTTTGCCACAACAGGAGGGCTCAGCTCACTTTTCCTTTGTACACTTTTTAACAAGCCTGCACCAGAAGATTTCTGTCTGCATATAAAGAGCTTGTTTCCGTAGTGTAGTGGTTATCACGTTCGCCTCACACGCAAAAGGTCCCCAGTTCGAAACTGGGCGGAAACTGTGGATGGTCTTTGCAAACATTTTTCAGTGGTTTTCTGTTGAGCAGGTCAGAACACTTGCAGGGCGATTTGCGGTGTAAATTCTTTAGAAAAGGACTAAAACAAAACAAATGACCATTGAAGTTTCCTGTAGAGTAATAAAAAATGTTAAGTCTGCCAACAAAAATAGCAAGTTTTTGCCATTTTAAGGACAGTGGGCAGTCTATCGTTTCAGTCGCTTTTGAACAAGCGTACGCTAAAAGAGGTCGGACTGTCTTCCAATTTAAGTTTCCGTAGTGTAGTGGTTATCACGTTGGCTTTACACGCGAAAGGTCCTCAGTTCGAAACTGGGCGGAAACAAGTAAAGGGGTATTTAATATACATGCTGAAATTCGCAACAAAGTTTTTGGACTATTGAAATTAGGTGAGGGCAATTGTACCAAAGAGCTGTAGGCAGACTGCCATTCCGAATGAGCTCTTATCTGTTATTTGTGGAATTTAAACAGCTTGTCACAATGCTTGCAGGAAAGATTATGGGATGGAGCCATTTTCGAAAAAGCACATGTCTTACATAAGGAGGTTTCTGTAGTGTAGTGGTGATCACGTTCGCCTAACACGCGAAAGGGCCTCGGTTCGAAACCGAGCAGAAACAGCAATTGGCTTTTGGCAGAAAATTTAAACTGTTTGCCACAACAGGAGGGCTCAGCTCACTTTTCCTTGGTACACTTTTTAACAAGCCTGCACCAGAAGATTTCTGTCTGCACCTAAAGGGCTTGTTTCCGTAGTGTAGTGGTTATCACGTTCGCCTCACACGCGAAAGGTCCCCAGTTCGAAACTGGGCGGAAACTGTGGATGGTCTTTGCTAACATTTTTTCAGTGGTTTTCTGTTGAGCGGGTCAGAACACTTGCAGGGCGATTTGTGGTGTAAATTCTTTAGAAAAGGACTAAAACAAAACAAATGACCATTGAAGTTTCCTGTAGAGTAATAAAAAATGTTTAGTCTGCCAACAAAAATAGCAGCTTTTTGCCATTTTAAGGACAGTGGGCAGTCTATCGTTTCAGTCGCTTTTGAACAAGCGTACGCTAAAAGAGGTCGGACTGTCTTCCAAGTTAAGTTTCCGTAGTGTAGTGGTTATCACGTTCGCTTTACACGCGAAAGGTCCTCAGTTCGAAACTGGGCTGAAACAAGTAAAGGGGTTTTTAATATACGTGCTGAAATTCGCAACAAAGTTTTTGGACTAATGAAATTAGGTGAGGGCAATTGTACCAAAGAGCTGTAGGCAGACTGCCATTCCGAATGAGCTCTTATCTGTTATTTGTGGAATTTAAACAGCTTGTCACAATGCTTGCAGGAAAGATTATGGGATGGAGCCATTTTCGAAAAAGCACATGTCTTACATAAGGAGGTTTCTGTAGTGCAGTGGTGATCACGTTTGCCTAACACGCGAAAGGGCCTCGGTTCGAAACCGAGCAGAAACAGCAATTGGCTTTTGGCAGAAAATTTAAACTGTTTGCCACAACAGGAGGGCTCAGCTCACTTTTCCTTGGTACACTTTTTAACAAGCCTGCACCAGAAGATTTCTGTCTGCATATAAAGGGCTTGTTTCCGTAGTGTAGTGGTTATCACGTTCGCCTCACACGCGAAAGGTCCCCAGTTCGAAACTGGGCGGAAACTGTGGATGGTCTTTGCTAACATTTTTCAGTGGTTTTCTGTTGAGCAGGTCAGAACACTTGCAGGGCGATTTGCGGTGTAAATTCTTTAGAAAAGGACTAAAACAAAACAAATGACCATTGAAGTTTCCTGTAGAGTGATAAAAAATGTTAAGTCTGCCAACAAAAATAGCAGCTTTTTGCCATTTTAAGGACAGTGGGCAGTCTATCGTTTCAGTCGCTTTTGAACAAGCGTACGCTAAAAGAGGTCGGACTGTCTTCCAAGCTAAGTTTCCGTAGTGTAGTGGTTATCACGTTCGCTTTACACGTGAAAGGTCCTCAGTTCGAAACTGGGCGGAAACAAGTAAAGGGGTTTTTAATATACGTGCTGAAATTCGCAACAAAGTTTTTGGACTATTGAAATTAGGTGAGGGCAATTGTACCAAAGAGCTGTAGGCAGACTGCCATTCCGAATGAGCTCTTATCTGTTGTTTGTGGAATTTAAACAGCTTGTCACAATGCTTGCAGGAAAGATTATGGGATGGAGCCATTTTCGAAAAAGCACATGTCTTACATAAGGAGGTTTCTGTAGTGTAGTGGTGATCACGTTCGCCTAACAAGCGAAAGGGCCTCGGTTCGAAACCGAGCAGAAACAGCAATTGGCTTTTGGCAGAAAATTTAAACTGTTTGCCACAACAGGAGGGCTCAGCTCACTTTTCCTTTGTACACTTTTTAACAAGCCTGCACCAGAAGATTTCTGTCTGCACCTGAAGGGCTTGTTTCCGTAGTGTAGTGGTTATCACGTTCGCCTCACACGCGAAAGGTCCCCAGTTCGAAACTGGGCGGAAACTGTGGATGGTCTTTGCTAACATTTTTTCAGTGGTTTTCTGTTGAGCAGGTCAGAACACTTGCAGGGCGATTTGTGGTGTAAATTCTTTAGAAAAGGACTAAAACAAAACAAATGACCATTGAAGTTTCCTGTAGAGTAATAAAAAATGTTTAGTCTGCCAACAAAAATAGCAGCTTTTTGCCATTTTAAGGACAGTGGGCAGTCTATCGTTTCAGTCGCTTTTGAACAAGCGTACGCTAAAAGAGGTCGGACTTTCTTCCAAGTTAAGTTTCCGTAGTGTAGTGGTTATCACGTTCGCTTTACACGCGAAAGGTCCTCAGTTCGAAACTGGGCTGAAACAAGTAAAGGGGTTTTTAATATACGTGCTGAAATTCGCAACAAAGTTTTTGGACTAATGAAATTAGGTGAGGGCAATTGTACCAAAGAGCTGTAGGCAGACTGCCATTCCGAATGAGCTCTTATCTGTTATTTGTGGAATTTAAACAGCTTGTCACAATGCTTGCAGGAAAGATTATGGGATGGAGCCATTTTCGAAAAAGCACATGTCTTACATAAGGAGGTTTCTGTAGTGTAGTGGTGATCACGTTCGCCTAACACGCGAAAGGGCCTCAGTTCGAAACCGAGCAGAAACAGCAATTGGCTTTTGGCAGAAAATTTAAACTGTTTGCCACAACAGGAGGGCTCAGCTCACTTTTCCTTTGTACACTTTTTAACAAGCCTGCACCAGAAGATTTCTGTCTGCACATAAAGGGCTTGTTTCCGTAGTGTAGTGGTTATCACGTTCGCCTCACACGCGAAAGGTCCCCAGTTCGAAACTGGGCGGAAACTGTGGATGGTCTTTGCTAACATTTTTCAGTGGTTTTCTGTTGAGCAGGTCAGAACACTTGCAGGGCGATTTGCGGTGTAAATTCTTTAGAAAAGGACTAAAACAAAACAAATGACCATTGAAGTTTCCTGTAGAGTAATAAAAAATGTTAAGTCTGCCAACAAAAATAGCAGCTTTTTGCCATTTTAAGGACAGTGGGCAGTCTATCGTTTCAGTCGCTTTTGAACAAGCGTACGCTAAAAGAGGTCGGACTGTCTTCCAATTTAAGTTTCCGTAGTGTAGTGGGTATCACGTTGGCTTTACACGCGAAAGGTCCTCATTTCGAAACTGGGCGGAAACAAGTAAAGGGGTATTTAATATACATGCTGAAATTCGCAACAAAGTTTTTGGACTATTGAAATTAGGTGAGGGCAATTGTACCAAAGAGCTGTAGGCAGACTGCCATTCTGAATGAGCTCTTATCTGTTATTTGTGGAATTTAAACAGCTTGTCACAATGCTTGCAGGAAAGATTATGGGAGGGAGCCATTTTCGAAAAAGCACATGTCTTACATAAGGAGGTTTCTGTAGTGTAGTGGTGATCACGTTCGCCTAACACGCGAAAGGGCCTCGGTTCGAAACCGAGCAGAAACAGCAATTGGCTTTTGGCAGAAAATTTAATCTGTTTGTCACAACAGGAGGGCTCAGCTCACTTTTCCTTGGTACACTTTTTAACAAGCCTGCACCAGAAGATTTCTGTCTGCACCTGAAGGGCTTGTTTCCGTAGTGTAGTGGTTATCACGTTCGCCTCACACGCGAAAGGTCCCCAGTTCGAAACTGGGCGGAAACTGTGGATGGTCTTTGCTAACATTTTTTCAGTGGTTTTCTGTTGAGCGGGTCAGAACACTTGCAGGGCGATTTGTGGTGTAAATTCTTTAGAAAAGGACTAAAACAAAACAAATGACCATTGAAGTTTCCTGTAGAGTAATAAAAAAATGTTTAGTCTGCCAACAAAAATAGCAGCTTTTTGCCATTTTAAGGACAGTGGGCATTCTATCGTTTCAGTCGCTTTTGAACAAGCGTACGCTAAAAGAGGTCGGACTGTCTTCCAAGATAAGTTTCCGTAGTGTAGTGGTTATCACGTTCGCTTTACACGCGAAAGGTCCTCATTTCGAAACTGGGCGGAAACAAGTAAAGGGGTTTTTAATATACGTGCTGAAATTCGCAACAAAGTTTTTGGACTATTGAAATTAGGTGAGGGCAATTGTACCAAAGAGCTGTAGGCAGACTGCCATTCCGAATGAGCTCTTATCTGTTGTTTGTGGAATTTAAACAGCTTGTCACAATGCTTGCAGGAAAGATTATGGGATGGAGCCATTTTCGAAAAAGCACATGTCTTACATAAGGAGGTTTCTGTAGTGTAGTGGTGATCACGTTCGCCTAACACGCGAAAGGGCCTCAGTTCGAAACCGAGCAGAAACAGCAATTGGCTTTTGGCAGAAAATTTAAACTGTTTGCCACAACAGGAGGGCTCAGCTCACTTTTCCTTTGTACACTTTTTAACAAGCCTGCACCAGAAGATTTCTGTCTGCACATAAAGGGCTTGTTTCCGTAGTGTAGTGGTTATCACGTTCGCCTCACACGCGAAAGGTCCCCAGTTCGAAACTGGGCGGAAACTGTGGATGGTCTTTGCTAACATTTTTCAGTGGTTTTCTGTTGAGCAGGTCAGAACACTTGCAGGGCGATTTGCGGTGTAAATTCTTTAGAAAAGGACTAAAACAAAACAAATGACCATTGAAGTTTCCTGTAGAGTGATAAAAAATGTTAAGTCTGCCAACAAAAATAGCAGCTTTTTGCCATTTTAAGGACAGTGGGCAGTCTATCGTTTCAGTCGCTTTTGAACAAGCGTACGCTAAAAGAGGTCGGACTGTCTTCCAAGCTAAGTTTCCGTAGTGTAGTGGTTATCACGTTCGCTTTACACGTGAAAGGTCCTCAGTTCGAAACTGGGCGGAAACAAGTAAAGGGGTTTTTAATATACGTGCTGAAATTCGCAACAAAGTTTTTGGACTATTGAAATTAGGTGAGGGCAATTGTACCAAAGAGCTGTAGGCAGACTGCCATTCCGAATGAGCTCTTATCTGTTGTTTGTGGAATTTAAACAGCTTGTCACAATGCTTGCAGGAAAGATTATGGGATGGAGCCATTTTCGAAAAAGCACATGTCTTACATAAGGAGGTTTCTGTAGTGTAGTGGTGATCACGTTCGCCTAACAAGCGAAAGGGCCTCGGTTCGAAACCGAGCAGAAACAGCAATTGGCTTTTGGCAGAAAATTTAAACTGTTTGCCACAACAGGAGGGCTCAGCTCACTTTTCCTTTGTACACTTTTTAACAAGCCTGCACCAGAAGATTTCTGTCTGCACCTGAAGGGCTTGTTTCCGTAGTGTAGTGGTTATCACGTTCGCCTCACACGCGAAAGGTCCCCAGTTCGAAACTGGGCGGAAACTGTGGATGGTCTTTGCTAACATTTTTTCAGTGGTTTTCTGTTGAGCAGGTCAGAACACTTGCAGGGCGATTTGTGGTGTAAATTCTTTAGAAAAGGACTAAAACAAAACAAATGACCATTGAAGTTTCCTGTAGAGTAATAAAAAATGTTTAGTCTGCCAACAAAAATAGCAGCTTTTTGCCATTTTAAGGACAGTGGGCAGTCTATCGTTTCAGTCGCTTTTGAACAAGCGTACGCTAAAAGAGGTCGGACTTTCTTCCAAGTTAAGTTTCCGTAGTGTAGTGGTTATCACGTTCGCTTTACACGCGAAAGGTCCTCAGTTCGAAACTGGGCTGAAACAAGTAAAGGGGTTTTTAATATACGTGCTGAAATTCGCAACAAAGTTTTTGGACTAATGAAATTAGGTGAGGGCAATTGTACCAAAGAGCTGTAGGCAGACTGCCATTCCGAATGAGCTCTTATCTGTTATTTGTGGAATTTAAACAGCTTGTCACAATGCTTGCAGGAAAGATTATGGGATGGAGCCATTTTCGAAAAAGCACATGTCTTACATAAGGAGGTTTCTGTAGTGTAGTGGTGATCACGTTCGCCTAACACGCGAAAGGGCCTCAGTTTGAAACCGAGCAGAAACAGCAATTGGCTTTTGGCAGAAAATTTAAACTGTTTGCCACAACAGGAGGGCTCAGCTCACTTTTCCTTTGTACACTTTTTAACAAGCCTGCACCAGAAGATTTCTGTCTGCACATAAAGGGCTTGTTTCCGTAGTGTAGTGGTTATCACGTTCGCCTCACACGCGAAAGGTCCCCAGTTCGAAACTGGGCGGAAACTGTGGATGGTCTTTGCTAACATTTTTCAGTGGTTTTCTGTTGAGCAGGTCAGAACACTTGCAGGGCGATTTGCGGTGTAAATTCTTTAGAAAAGGACTAAAACAAAACAAATGACCATTGAAGTTTCCTGTAGAGTAATAAAAAATGTTAAGTCTGCCAACAAAAATAGCAGCTTTTTGCCATTTTAAGGACAGTGGGCAGTCTATCGTTTCAGTCGCTTTTGAACAAGCGTACGCTAAAAGAGGTCGGACTGTCTTCCAATTTAAGTTTCCGTAGTGTAGTGGGTATCACGTTGGCTTTACACGCGAAAGGTCCTCATTTCGAAACTGGGCGGAAACAAGTAAAGGGGTATTTAATATACATGCTGAAATTCGCAACAAAGTTTTTGGACTATTGAAATTAGGTGAGGGCAATTGTACCAAAGAGCTGTAGGCAGACTGCCATTCTGAATGAGCTCTTATCTGTTATTTGTGGAATTTAAACAGCTTGTCACAATGCTTGCAGGAAAGATTATGGGAGGGAGCCATTTTCGAAAAAGCACATGTCTTACATAAGGAGGTTTCTGTAGTGTAGTGGTGATCACGTTCGCCTAACACGCGAAAGGGCCTCGGTTCGAAACCGAGCAGAAACAGCAATTGGCTTTTGGCAGAAAATTTAATCTGTTTGTCACAACAGGAGGGCTCAGCTCACTTTTCCTTGGTACACTTTTTAACAAGCCTGCACCAGAAGATTTCTGTCTGCACCTGAAGGGCTTGTTTCCGTAGTGTAGTGGTTATCACGTTCGCCTCACACGCGAAAGGTCCCCAGTTCGAAACTGGGCGGAAACTGTGGATGGTCTTTGCTAACATTTTTTCAGTGGTTTTCTGTTGAGCGGGTCAGAACACTTGCAGGGCGATTTGTGGTGTAAATTCTTTAGAAAAGGACTAAAACAAAACAAATGACCATTGAAGTTTCCTGTAGAGTAATAAAAAAATGTTTAGTCTGCCAACAAAAATAGCAGCTTTTTGCCATTTTAAGGACAGTGGGCATTCTATCGTTTCAGTCGCTTTTGAACAAGCGTACGCTAAAAGAGGTCGGACTGTCTTCCAAGATAAGTTTCCGTAGTGTAGTGGTTATCACGTTCGCTTTACACGCGAAAGGTCCTCATTTCGAAACTGGGCGGAAACAAGTAAAGGGGTTTTTAATATACGTGCTGAAATTCGCAACAAAGTTTTTGGACTATTGAAATTAGGTGAGGGCAATTGTACCAAAGAGCTGTAGGCAGACTGCCATTCCGAATGAGCTCTTATCTGTTGTTTGTGGAATTTAAACAGCTTGTCACAATGCTTGCAGGAAAGATTATGGGATGGAGCCATTTTCGAAAAAGCACATGTCTTACATAAGGAGGTTTCTGTAGTGTAGTGGTGATCACGTTCGCCTAACACGCGAAAGGGCCTCAGTTCGAAACCGAGCAGAAACAGCAATTGGCTTTTGGCAGAAAATTTAAACTGTTTGCCACAACAGGAGGGCTCAGCTCACTTTTCCTTTGTACACTTTTTAACAAGCCTGCACCAGAAGATTTCTGTCTGCACATAAAGGGCTTGTTTCCGTAGTGTAGTGGTTATCACGTTCGCCTCACACGCGAAAGGTCCCCAGTTCGAAACTGGGCGGAAACTGTGGATGGTCTTTGCTAACATTTTTCAGTGGTTTTCTGTTGAGCAGGTCAGAACACTTGCAGGGCGATTTGCGGTGTAAATTCTTTAGAAAAGGACTAAAACAAAACAAATGACCATTGAAGTTTCCTGTAGAGTAATAAAAAATGTTAAGTCTGCCAACAAAAATAGCAGCTTTTTGCCATTTTAAGGACAGTGGGCAGTCTATCGTTTCAGTCGCTTTTGAACAAGCGTACGCTAAAAGAGGTCGGACTGTCTTCCAATTTAAGTTTCCGTAGTGTAGTGGGTATCACGTTGGCTTTACACGCGAAAGGTCCTCATTTCGAAACTGGGCGGAAACAAGTAAAGGGGTATTTAATATACATGCTGAAATTCGCAACAAAGTTTTTGGACTTTTGAAATTAGGTGAGGGCAATTGTACCAAAGAGCTGTAGGCAGACTGCCATTCTGAATGAGCTCTTATCTGTTATTTGTGGAATTTAAACAGCTTGTCACAATGCTTGCAGGAAAGATTATGGGAGGGAGCCATTTTCGAAAAAGCACATGTCTTACATAAGGAGGTTTCTGTAGTGTAGTGGTGATCACGTTCGCCTAACACGCGAAAGGGCCTCGGTTCGAAACCGAGCAGAAACAGCAATTGGCTTTTGGCAGAAAATTTAATCTGTTTGTCACAACAGGAGGGCTCAGCTCACTTTTCCTTGGTACACTTTTTAACAAGCCTGCACCAGAAGATTTCTGTCTGCACCTGAAGGGCTTGTTTCTGTAGTGTAGTGGTTATCACGTTCGCCTCACACGCGAAAGGTCCCCAGTTCGAAACTGGGTGGAAACTGTGGATGGTCTTTGCTAACATTTTTTCAGTGGTTTTCTGTTGAGCGGGTCAGAACACTTGCAGGGCGATTTGTGGTGTAAATTCTTTAGAAAAGGACTAAAACAAAACAAATGACCATTGAAGTTTCCTGTAGAGTAATAAAAAATGTTTAGTCTGCCAACAAAAATAGCAGCTTTTTGCCATTTTAAGGACAGTGGGCATTCTATCGTTTCAGTCGCTTTTGAACAAGCGTACGCTAAAAGAGGTCGGACTGTCTTCCAAGATAAGTTTCCGTAGTGTAGTGGTTATCACGTTCGCTTTACACGCGAAAGGTCCTCAGTTCGAAACTGGGCGGAAACAAGTAAAGGGGTTTTTAATATACGTGCTGAAATTCGCAACAAAGTTTTTGGACTATTGAAATTAGGTGAGGGCAATTGTACCAAAGAGCTGTAGGCAGACTGCCATTCCGAATGAGCTCTTATCTGTTGTTTGTGGAATTTAAACAGCTTGTCACAATGCTTGCAGGAAAGATTATGGGATGGAGCCATTTTCGAAAAAGCACATGTCTTACATAAGGAGGTTTCTGTAGTGTAGTGGTGATCACGTTTGCCTAACAAGCGAAAGGGCCTCGGTTCGAAACCGAGCAGAAACAGCAATTGGCTTTTGGCAGAAAATTTAAACTGTTTGCCACAACAGGAGGGCTCAGCTCACTTTTCCTTTGTACACTTTTTAACAAGCCTGCACCAGAAGATTTCTGTCTGCACCTGAAGGGCTTGTTTCCGTAGTGTAGTGGTTATCACGTTCGCCTCACACGCGAAAGGTCCCCAGTTCGAAACTGGGCGGAAACTGTGGATGGTCTTTGCTAACATTTTTTCAGTGGTTTTCTGTTGAGCGGGTCAGAACACTTGCAGGGCGATTTGTGGTGTAAATTCTTTAGAAAAGGACTAAAACAAAACAAATGACCATTGAAGTTTCCTGTAGAGTAATAAAAAATGTTTAGTCTGCCAACAAAAATAGCAGCTTTTTGCCATTTTAAGGACAGTGGGCATTCTATCGTTTCAGTCGCTTTTGAACAAGCGTACGCTAAAAGAGGTCGGACTGTCTTCCAACATAAGTTTCCGTAGTGTAGTGGTTATCACGTTCGCTTTACACGCGAAAGGTCCTCATTTCGAAACTGGGCGGAAACAAGTAAAGGGGTTTTTAATATACGTGCTGAAATTCGCAACAAAGTTTTTGGACTATTGAAATTAGGTGAGGGCAATTGTACCAAAGAGCTGTAGGCAGACTGCCATTCCGAATGAGCTCTTATCTGTTGTTTGTGGAATTTAAACAGCTTGTCACAATGCTTGCAGGAAAGATTATGGGATGGAGCCATTTTCGAAAAAGCACATGTCTTACATAAGGAGGTTTCTGTAGTGTAGTGGTGATCACGTTCGCCTAACACGCGAAAGGGCCTCGGTTCGAAACCGAGCAGACACAGCAATTGGCTTTTGGCAGAAAATTTAAACTGTTTGCCACAACAGGAGGGCTCAGCTCACTTTTCCTTGGTACACTTTTTAACAAGCCTGCACCAGAAGATTTATGTCTGCACCTGAAGGGCTTGTTTCCGTAGTGTAGTGGTTATCACGTTCGCCTCACACGTGAAAGGTCCCCAGTTCGAAACTGGGCGGAAACTGTGGATGGTCTTTGCTAACATTTTTTCAGTGGTTTTCTGTTGAGCGGGTCAGAACACTTGCAGGGCGATTTGTGGTGTAAATTCTTTAGAAAAGGACTAAAACAAAACAAATGACCATTGAAGTTTCCTGTAGAGTAATAAAAAATGTTTAGTCTGCCAACAAAAATAGCAGCTTTTTGCCATTTTAAGGACAGTGGGCAGTCTATCGTTTCAGTCGCTTTTGAACAAGCGTACGCTAAAAGAGGTCGGACTGTCTTCCAAGATAAGTTTCCGTAGTGTAGTGGTTATCACGTTCGCTTTACACGCGAAAGGTCCTCAGTTCGAAACTGGGCGGAAACAAGTAAAGGGGTTTTTAATATACGTGCTGAAATTCGCAACAAATTTTTTGGACTATTGAAATTAGGTGAGGGCAATTGTACCAAAGAGCTGTAGGCAGACTGCCATTCCGAATGAGCTCTTATCTGTTGTTTTTGGAATTTAAACAGCTTGTCACAATGCTTGCAGGAAAGATTATGGGATGGAGCCATTTTCGAAAAAGCACATGTCTTACATAAGGAGGTTTCTGTAGTGTAGTGGTGATCACGTTCGCCTAACACGCGAAAGGGCCTCGGTTCGAAACCGAGCAGAAACAGCAATTGGCTTTTGGCAGAAAATTTAAACTGTTTGCCACAAAAGGAGGGCTCAGCTCACTTTTCCTTTGTACACTTTTTAACAAGCCTGCACCAGAAGATTTCTGTCTGCACATAAAGGGCTTGTTTCCGTAGTGTAGTGGTTATCACGTTCGCTTCACACGTGAAAGGTCCCCAGTTCGAAACTGGGCGGAAACTGTGGATGGTCTTTGCTAACATTTTTCAGTGGTTTTCTGTTGAGCAGGTCAGAACACTTGCAGGGCGATTTGCGGTGTAAATTCTTTAGAAAAGGACTAAAACAAAACAAATGACCATTGAAGTTTCCTGTAGAGTAATAAAAAAAAATGTTTAGTCTGCCAACAAAAATAGCAGCTTTTTGCCATTTTTAAGGACAGTGGGCAGTCTATCGTTTCAGTCGCTTTTGAACAAGCGTACGCTAAAAGAGGTCGGACTGTCTTCCAAGTTAAGTTTCCGTAGTGTAGTGGTTATCACGTTCGCTTTACACGCGAAAGGTCCTCAGTTCGAAACTGGGCGGAAACAAGTAAAGGGGTTTTTAATATACGTGCTGAAATTCGCAACAAAGTTTTTGGACTATTGAAATTAGGTGAGGGCAATTGTACCAAAGAGCTGTAGGCAGACTGCCATTCCGAATGAGCTCTTATCTGTTGTTTGTGGAATTTAAACAGCTTGTCACAATGCTTGCAGGAAAGATTATGGGATGGAGCCATTTTCGAAAAAGCACATATCTTACATAAGGAGGTTTCTGTAGTGTAGTGGTGATCACGTTCGCCTAACACGCGAAAGGGCCTCGGTTCGAAACCGAGCAGAAACAGCAATTGGCTTTTGGCAGAAAATTTAAACTGTTTGCCACAACAGGAGGGCTCAGCTCACTTTTCCTTTGTACACTTTTTAACAAGCCTGCACCAGAAGATTTCTGTCTGCACATAAAGGGCTTGTTTCCGTAGTGTAGTGGTTATCACGTTCGCCTCACACGCGAAAGGTCCCCAGTTCGAAACTGGGCGGAAACTGTGGATGGTCTTTGCTAACATTTTTCAGTGGTTTTCTGTTGAGCAGGTCAGAACACTTGCAGGGCGATTTGCGGTGTAAATTCTTTAGAAAAGGACTAAAACAAAACAAATGACCATTGAAGTTTCCTGTAGAGTAATAAAAAATGTTTAGTCTGCCAACAAAAATAGCAGCTTTTTGCCATTTTAAGGACAGTGGGCAGTCTATCGTTTCAGTCGCTTTTGAACAAGCGTACGCTAAAAGAGGTCGGACTGTCTTCCAAGTTAAGTTTCCGTAGTGTAGTGGGTATCACGTTGGCTTTACACGCGAAAGGTCCTCATTTCGAAACTGGGCGGAAACAAGTAAAGGGGTATTTAATATACATGCTGAAATTCGCAACAAAGTTTTTGGACTATTGAAATTAGGTGAGGGCAATTGTACCAAAGAGCTGTAGGCAGACTGCCATTCTGAATGAGCTCTTATCTGTTATTTGTGGAATTTAAACAGCTTGTCACAATGCTTGCAGGAAAGATTATGGGAGGGAGCCATTTTCGAAAAAGCACATGTCTTACATAAGGAGGTTTCTGTAGTGTAGTGGTGATCACGTTCGCATAACACGCGAAAGGGCCTCGGTTCGAAACCGAGCAGAAACAGCAATTGGCTTTTGGCAGAAAATTTAATCTGTTTGTCACAACAGGAGGGCTCAGCTCACTTTTCCTTGGTACACTTTTTAACAAGCCTGCACCAGAAGATTTCTGTCTGCACCTGAAGGGCTTGTTTCTGTAGTGTAGTGGTTATCACGTTCGCCTCACACGCGAAAGGTCCCCAGTTCGAAACTGGGTGGAAACTGTGGATGGTCTTTGCTAACATTTTTTCAGTGGTTTTCTGTTGAGCGGGTCAGAACACTTGCAGGGCGATTTGTGGTGTAAATTCTTTAGAAAAGGACTAAAACAAAACAAATGACCATTGAAGTTTCCTGTAGAGTAATAAAAAATGTTTAGTCTGCCAACAAAAATAGCAGCTTTTTGCCATTTTAAGGACAGTGGGCATTCTATCGTTTCAGTCGCTTTTGAACAAGCGTACGCTAAAAGAGGTCGGACTGTCTTCCAAGATAAGTTTCCGTAGTGTAGTGGTTATCACGTTCGCTTTACACGCAAAAGGTCCTCAGTTCGAAACTGGGCGGAAACAAGTGAAGGGGTTTTTAATATACGTGCTGAAATTCGCAACAAAGTTTTTGGACTATTGAAATTAGGTGAGGGCAATTGTACCAAAGAGCTGTAGGCAGACTGCCATTCCGAATGAGCTCTTATCTGTTGTTTGTGGAATTTAAACAGCTTGTCACAATGCTTGCAGGAAAGATTATGGGATGGAGCCATTTTCGAAAAAGCACATATCTTACATAAGGAGGTTTCTGTAGTGTAGTGGTGATCACGTTCGCCTAACACGCGAAAGGGCCTCGGTTCGAAACCGAGCAGAAACAGCAATTGGCTTTTGGCAGAAAATTTAAACTGTTTGCCACAACAGGAGGGCTCAGCTCACTTTTCCTTTGTACACTTTTTAACAAGCCTGCACCAGAAGATTTCTGTCTGCACATAAAGGGCTTGTTTCCGTAGTGTAGTGGTTATCACGTTCGCCTCACACGCGAAAGGTCCCCAGTTCGAAACTGGGCGGAAACTGTGGATGGTCTTTGCTAACATTTTTCAGTGGTTTTCTGTTGAGCAGGTCAGAACACTTGCAGGGCGATTTGCGGTGTAAATTCTTTAGAAAAGGACTAAAACAAAACAAATGACCATTGAAGTTTCCTGTAGAGTAATAAAAAATGTTTAGTCTGCCAACAAAAATAGCAGCTTTTTGCCATTTTAAGGACAGTGGGCAGTCTATCGTTTCAGTCGCTTTTGAACAAGCGTACGCTAAAAGAGGTCGGACTGTCTTCCAAGTTAAGTTTCCGTAGTGTAGTGGGTATCACGTTGGCTTTACACGCGAAAGGTCCTCATTTTGAAACTGGGCGGAAACAAGTAAAGGGGTATTTAATATACATGCTGAAATTCGCAACAAAGTTTTTGGACTATTGAAATTAGGTGAGGGCAATTGTACCAAAGAGCTGTAGGCAGACTGCCATTCTGAATGAGCTCTTATCTGTTATTTGTGGAATTTAAACAGCTTGTCACAATGCTTGCAGGAAAGATTATGGGAGGGAGCCATTTTCGAAAAAGCACATGTCTTACATAAGGAGGTTTCTGTAGTGTAGTGGTGATCACGTTCGCCTAACACGCGAAAGGGCCTCGGTTCGAAACCGAGCAGAAACAGCAATTGGCTTTTGGCAGAAAATTTAATCTGTTTGTCACAACAGGAGGGCTCAGCTCACTTTTCCTTGGTACACTTTTTAACAAGCCTGCACCAGAAGATTTCTGTCTGCACCTGAAGGGCTTGTTTCTGTAGTGTAGTGGTTATCACGTTCGCCTCACACGCGAAAGGTCCCCAGTTCGAAACTGGGTGGAAACTGTGGATGGTCTTTGCTAACATTTTTTCAGTGGTTTTCTGTTGAGCGGGTCAGAACACTTGCAGGGCGATTTGTGGTGTAAATTCTTTAGAAAAGGACTAAAACAAAACAAATGACCATTGAAGTTTCCTGTAGAGTAATAAAAAATGTTTAGTCTGCCAACAAAAATAGCAGCTTTTTGCCATTTTAAGGACAGTGGGCATTCTATCGTTTCAGTCGCTTTTGAACAAGCGTACGCTAAAAGAGGTCGGACTGTCTTCCAAGATAAGTTTCCGTAGTGTAGTGGTTATCACGTTCGCTTTACACGCGAAAGGTCCTCAGTTCGAAACTGGGCGGAAACAAGTAAAGGGGTTTTTAATATACGTGCTGAAATTCGCAACAAAGTTTTTGGACTATTGAAATTAGGTGAGGGCAATTGTACCAAAGAGCTGTAGGCAGACTGCCATTCCGAATGAGCTCTTATCTGTTGTTTGTGGAATTTAAACAGCTTGTCACAATGCTTGCAGGAAAGATTATGGGATGGAGCCATTTTCGAAAAAGCACATATCTTACATAAGGAGGTTTCTCTAGTGTAGTGGTGATCACGTTCGCCTAACACGCGAAAGGGCCTCGGTTCGAAACCGAGCAGAAACAGCAAGTGGCTTTTGGCAGAAAATTTAAACTGTTTGCCACAACAGGAGGGCTCAGCTCACTTTTCCTTTGTACACTTTTTAACAAGCCTGCACCAGAAGATTTCTGTCTGCATATAAAGGGCTTGTTTCCGTAGTGTAGTGGTTATCACGTTCGCCTCACACGCGAAAGGTCCCCAGTTCGAAACTGGGCGGAAACTGTGGATGGTCTTTGCTAACATTTTTCAGTGGTTTTCTGTTGAGCAGGTCAGAACACTTGCAGGGCGATTTGCTGTGTAAATTCTTTAGAAAAGGACTAAAACAAAACAAATGACCATTGAAGTTTCCTGTAGAGTGATAAAAAATGTTAAGTCTGCCAACAAAAATAGCAGCTTTTTGCCATTTTAAGGACAGTGGGCAGTCTATCGTTTCAGTCGCTTTTGAACAAGCGTACGCTAAAAGAGGTCGGACTGTCTTCCAAGCTAAGTTTCCGTAGTGTAGTGGTTATCACGTTCGCTTTACACGTGAAAGGTCCTCAGTTCGAAACTGGGCGGAAACAAGTAAAGGGGTTTTTAATATACGTGCTGAAATTCGCAACAAAGTTTTTGGACTATTGAAATTAGGTGAGGGCAATTGTACCAAAGAGCTGTAGGCAGACTGCCATTCCGAATGAGCTCTTATCTGTTGTTTGTGGAATTTAAACAGCTTGTCACAATGCTTGCAGGAAAGATTATGGGATGGAGCCATTTTCGAAAAAGCACATGTCTTACATAAGGAGGTTTCTGTAGTGTAGTGGTGATCACGTTCGCCTAACACGCGAAAGGGCCTCGGTTCGAAACCGAGCAGAAACAGCAATTGGCTTTTGGCAGAAAATTTAAACTGTTTGCCACAACAGGAGGGCTCAGCTCACTTTTCCTTTGTACACTTTTTAACAAGCCTGCACCAGAAGATTTCTGTCTGCACCTAAAGGGCTTGTTTCCGTAGTGTAGTGGTTATCACGTTCGCCTCACACGCGAAAGGTCCCCAGTTCGAAACTGGGCGGAAACTGTGGATGGTCTTTGCTAACATTTTTCAGTGGTTTTCTGTTGAGCAGGTCAGAACACTTGCAGGGCGATTTGCGGTGTAAATTCTTTAGAAAAGGACTAAAACAAAACAAATGACCATTGAAGTTTCCTGTAGAGTAATAAAAAATGTTAAGTCTGCCAACAAAAATAGCAGCTTTTTGCCATTTTAAGGACAGTGGGCAGTCTATCGTTTCAGTCGCTTTTGAACAAGCGTACGCTAAAAGAGGTCGGACTGTCTTCCAAGTTAAGTTTCCGTAGTGTAGTGGTTATCACGTTCGCTTTACACGCGAAAGGTCCTCAGTTCGAAACTGGGCTGAAACAAGTAAAGGGGTTTTTAATATACGTGCTGAAATTCGCAACAAAGTTTTTGGACTATTGAAATTAGGTGAGGGCAATTGTACCAAAGAGCTGTAGGCAGACTGCCATTCCGAATGAGCTCTTATCTGTTATTTGTGGAATTTAAACAGCTTGTCAAAATGCTTGCAGGAAAGATTATGGGATGGAGCCATTTTCGAAAAAGCACATGTCTTACATAAGGAGGTTTCTGTAGTGCAGTGGTGATCACGTTCGCCTAACACGCGAAAGGGCCTCGGTTCGAAACCGAGCAGAAACAGCAATTGGCTTTTGGCAGAAAATTTAAACCGTTTGCCACAACAGGAGGGCTCAGCTCACTTTTCCTTTGTACACTTTTTAACAAGCCTGCACCAGAAGATTTCTGTCTGCACCTAAAGGGCTTGTTTCCGTAGTGTAGTGGTTATCACGTTCGCCTCACACGCAAAAGGTCCCCAGTTTGAAACTGGGTGGAAACTGTGGATGGTCTTTGCTAACATTTTTCAGTGGTTTTCTGTTGAGCAGGTCAGAACACTTGCAGGGCGATTTGCGGTGTAAATTCTTTAGAAAAGGACTAAAACAAAACAAATGACCATTGAAGTTTCCTGTAGAGTAATAAAAAATGTTTAGTCTGCCAACAAAAATAGCAGCTTTTTGCCATTTTAAGGACAGTGGGCAGTCTATCGTTTCAGTCGCTTTTGAACAAGCGTACGCTAAAAGAGGTCGGACTGTCTTCCAAGATAAGTTTCCGTAGTGTAGTGGTTATCACGTTCGCTTTAAACGCGAAAGGTCCTCAGTTCGAAACTGGGCGGAAACAAGTAAAGGGGTTTTTAATATACGTGCTGAAATTCGCAACAAAGTTTTTGGACTATTGAAATTAGGTGAGGGCAATTGTACCAAAGAGCTGTAGGCAGACTGCCATTCCGAATGAGCTCTTATCTGTTGTTTGTGGAATTTAAACAGCTTGTCACAATGCTTGCAGGAAAGATTATGGGATGGAGCCATTTTCGAAAAAGCACATATCTTACATAAGGAGGTTTCTGTAGTGTAGTGGTGATCACGTTCGCCTAACACGCGAAAGGGCCTCGGTTCGAAACCGAGCAGAAACAGCAATTGGCTTTTGGCAGAAAATTTAAACCGTTTGCCACAACAGGAGGGCTCAGCTCACTTTTCCTTTGTACACTTTTTAACAAGCCTGCACCAGAAGATTTCTGTCTGCATATAAAGGGCTTGTTTCCGTAGTGTAGTGGTTATCACGTTCGCCTCACACGCGAAAGGTCCCCAGTTCGAAACTGGGCGGAAACTGTGGATGGTCTTTGCTAACATTTTTCAGTGGTTTTCTGTTGAGCAGGTCAGAACACTTGCAGGGCGATTTGCGGTGTAAATTCTTTAGAAAAGGACTAAAACAAAACAAATGACCATTGAAGTTTCCTGTAGAGTAATAAAAAATGTTAAGTCTGCCAACAAAAATAGCAGCTTTTTGCCATTTTAAGGACAGTGGGCAGTCTATCGTTTCAGTCGCTTTTGAACAAGCGTACGCTAAAAGAGGTCGGACTGTCTTCCAAGTTAAGTTTCCGTAGTGTAGTGGTTATCACGTTCGCTTTACACGCGAAAGGTCCTCAGTTCGAAACTGGGCTGAAACAAGTAAAGGGGTTTTTAATATACGTGCTGAAATTCGCAACAAAGTTTTTGGACTATTGAAATTAGGTGAGGGCAATTGTACCAAAGAGCTGTAGGCAGACTGCCATTCCGAATGAGCTCTTATCTGTTATTTGTGGAATTTAAACAGCTTGTCACAATGCTTGCAGGAAAGATTATGGGATGGAGCCATTTTCGAAAAAGCACATATCTTACATAAGGAGGTTTCTGTAGTGTAGTGGTGATCACGTTCGCCTAACACGCGAAAGGGCCTCGGTTCGAAACCGAGCAGAAACAGCAATTGGCTTTTGGCAGAAAATTTAAACTGTTTGCCACAACAGGAGGGCTCAGCTCACTTTTCCTTGGTACACTTTTTAACAAGCCTGCACCAGAAGATTTCTGTCTGCACCTGAAGGGCTTGTTTCCGTAGTGTAGTGGTTATCACGTTCGCCTCACACGCGAAAGGTCCCCAGTTCGAAACTGGGCGGAAACTGTGGATGGTCTTTGCTAACATTTTTTCAGTGGTTTTCTGTTGAGCGGGTCAGAACACTTGCAGGGCGATTTGTGGTGTAAATTCTTTAGAAAAGGACTAAAACAAAACAAATGACCATTGAAGTTTCCTGTAGAGTAATAAAAAATGTTTAGTCTGCCAACAAAAATAGCAGCTTTTTGCCATTTTAAGGACAGTGGGCAGTCTATCGTTTCAGTCGCTTTTGAACAAGCGTACGCTAAAAGAGGTCGGACTGTCTTCCAAGATAAGTTTCCGTAGTGTAGTGGTTATCACGTTCGCTTTACACGCGAAAGGTCCTCAGTTCGAAACTGGGCGGAAACAAGTAAAGGGGTTTTTAATATACGTGCTGAAATTCGCAACAAAGTTTTTGGACTATTGAAATTAGGTGAGGGCAATTGTACCAAAGAGCTGTAGGCAGACTGCCATTCCGAATGAGCTCTTATCTGTTGTTTGTGGAATTTAAACAGCTTGTCACAATGCTTGCAGGAAAGATTATGGGATGGAGCCATTTTCGAAAAAGCACATGTCTTACATAAGGAGGTTTCTGTAGTGTAGTGGTGATCACGTTCGCCTAACACGCGAAAGGGCCTCGGTTCGAAACCGAGCAGACACAGCAATTGGCTTTTGGCAGAAAATTTAAACTGTTTGCCACAACAGGAGGGCTCAGCTCACTTTTCCTTGGTACACTTTTTAACAAGCCTGCACCAGAAGATTTATGTCTGCACCTGAAGGGCTTGTTTCCGTAGTGTAGTGGTTATCACGTTCGCCTCACACGTGAAAGGTCCCCAGTTCGAAACTGGGCGGAAACTGTGGATGGTCTTTGCTAACATTTTTTCAGTGGTTTTCTGTTGAGCGGGTCAGAACACTTGCAGGGCGATTTGTGGTGTAAATTCTTTAGAAAAGGACTAAAACAAAACAAATGACCATTGAAGTTTCCTGTAGAGTAATAAAAAATGTTTAGTCTGCCAACAAAAATAGCAGCTTTTTGCCATTTTAAGGACAGTGGGCAGTCTATCGTTTCAGTCGCTTTTGAACAAGCGTACGCTAAAAGAGGTCGGACTGTCTTCCAAGATAAGTTTCCGTAGTGTAGTGGTTATCACGTTCGCTTTACACGCGAAAGGTCCTCAGTTCGAAACTGGGCGGAAACAAGTAAAGGGGTTTTTAATATACGTGCTGAAATTCGCAACAAATTTTTTGGACTATTGAAATTAGGTGAGGGCAATTGTACCAAAGAGCTGTAGGCAGACTGCCATTCCGAATGAGCTCTTATCTGTTGTTTTTGGAATTTAAACAGCTTGTCACAATGCTTGCAGGAAAGATTATGGGATGGAGCCATTTTCGAAAAAGCACATGTCTTACATAAGGAGGTTTCTGTAGTGTAGTGGTGATCACGTTCGCCTAACACGCGAAAGGGCCTCGGTTCGAAACCGAGCAGAAACAGCAATTGGCTTTTGGCAGAAAATTTAAACTGTTTGCCACAAAAGGAGGGCTCAGCTCACTTTTCCTTTGTACACTTTTTAACAAGCCTGCACCAGAAGATTTCTGTCTGCACATAAAGGGCTTGTTTCCGTAGTGTAGTGGTTATCACGTTCGCTTCACACGTGAAAGGTCCCCAGTTCGAAACTGGGCGGAAACTGTGGATGGTCTTTGCTAACATTTTTCAGTGGTTTTCTGTTGAGCAGGTCAGAACACTTGCAGGGCGATTTGCGGTGTAAATTCTTTAGAAAAGGACTAAAACAAAACAAATGACCATTGAAGTTTCCTGTAGAGTAATAAAAAAAAATGTTTAGTCTGCCAACAAAAATAGCAGCTTTTTGCCATTTTTAAGGACAGTGGGCAGTCTATCGTTTCAGTCGCTTTTGAACAAGCGTACGCTAAAAGAGGTCGGACTGTCTTCCAAGTTAAGTTTCCGTAGTGTAGTGGTTATCACGTTCGCTTTACACGCGAAAGGTCCTCAGTTCGAAACTGGGCGGAAACAAGTAAAGGGGTTTTTAATATACGTGCTGAAATTCGCAACAAAGTTTTTGGACTATTGAAATTAGGTGAGGGCAATTGTACCAAAGAGCTGTAGGCAGACTGCCATTCCGAATGAGCTCTTATCTGTTGTTTGTGGAATTTAAACAGCTTGTCACAATGCTTGCAGGAAAGATTATGGGATGGAGCCATTTTCGAAAAAGCACATATCTTACATAAGGAGGTTTCTGTAGTGTAGTGGTGATCACGTTCGCCTAACACGCGAAAGGGCCTCGGTTCGAAACCGAGCAGAAACAGCAATTGGCTTTTGGCAGAAAATTTAAACTGTTTGCCACAACAGGAGGGCTCAGCTCACTTTTCCTTTGTACACTTTTTAACAAGCCTGCACCAGAAGATTTCTGTCTGCACATAAAGGGCTTGTTTCCGTAGTGTAGTGGTTATCACGTTCGCCTCACACGCGAAAGGTCCCCAGTTCGAAACTGGGCGGAAACTGTGGATGGTCTTTGCTAACATTTTTCAGTGGTTTTCTGTTGAGCAGGTCAGAACACTTGCAGGGCGATTTGCGGTGTAAATTCTTTAGAAAAGGACTAAAACAAAACAAATGACCATTGAAGTTTCCTGTAGAGTAATAAAAAATGTTTAGTCTGCCAACAAAAATAGCAGCTTTTTGCCATTTTAAGGACAGTGGGCAGTCTATCGTTTCAGTCGCTTTTGAACAAGCGTACGCTAAAAGAGGTCGGACTGTCTTCCAAGTTAAGTTTCCGTAGTGTAGTGGGTATCACGTTGGCTTTACACGCGAAAGGTCCTCATTTCGAAACTGGGCGGAAACAAGTAAAGGGGTATTTAATATACATGCTGAAATTCGCAACAAAGTTTTTGGACTATTGAAATTAGGTGAGGGCAATTGTACCAAAGAGCTGTAGGCAGACTGCCATTCTGAATGAGCTCTTATCTGTTATTTGTGGAATTTAAACAGCTTGTCACAATGCTTGCAGGAAAGATTATGGGAGGGAGCCATTTTCGAAAAAGCACATGTCTTACATAAGGAGGTTTCTGTAGTGTAGTGGTGATCACGTTCGCATAACACGCGAAAGGGCCTCGGTTCGAAACCGAGCAGAAACAGCAATTGGCTTTTGGCAGAAAATTTAATCTGTTTGTCACAACAGGAGGGCTCAGCTCACTTTTCCTTGGTACACTTTTTAACAAGCCTGCACCAGAAGATTTCTGTCTGCACCTGAAGGGCTTGTTTCTGTAGTGTAGTGGTTATCACGTTCGCCTCACACGCGAAAGGTCCCCAGTTCGAAACTGGGTGGAAACTGTGGATGGTCTTTGCTAACATTTTTTCAGTGGTTTTCTGTTGAGCGGGTCAGAACACTTGCAGGGCGATTTGTGGTGTAAATTCTTTAGAAAAGGACTAAAACAAAACAAATGACCATTGAAGTTTCCTGTAGAGTAATAAAAAATGTTTAGTCTGCCAACAAAAATAGCAGCTTTTTGCCATTTTAAGGACAGTGGGCATTCTATCGTTTCAGTCGCTTTTGAACAAGCGTACGCTAAAAGAGGTCGGACTGTCTTCCAAGATAAGTTTCCGTAGTGTAGTGGTTATCACGTTCGCTTTACACGCAAAAGGTCCTCAGTTCGAAACTGGGCGGAAACAAGTGAAGGGGTTTTTAATATACGTGCTGAAATTCGCAACAAAGTTTTTGGACTATTGAAATTAGGTGAGGGCAATTGTACCAAAGAGCTGTAGGCAGACTGCCATTCCGAATGAGCTCTTATCTGTTGTTTGTGGAATTTAAACAGCTTGTCACAATGCTTGCAGGAAAGATTATGGGATGGAGCCATTTTCGAAAAAGCACATATCTTACATAAGGAGGTTTCTGTAGTGTAGTGGTGATCACGTTCGCCTAACACGCGAAAGGGCCTCGGTTCGAAACCGAGCAGAAACAGCAATTGGCTTTTGGCAGAAAATTTAAACTGTTTGCCACAACAGGAGGGCTCAGCTCACTTTTCCTTTGTACACTTTTTAACAAGCCTGCACCAGAAGATTTCTGTCTGCACATAAAGGGCTTGTTTCCGTAGTGTAGTGGTTATCACGTTCGCCTCACACGCGAAAGGTCCCCAGTTCGAAACTGGGCGGAAACTGTGGATGGTCTTTGCTAACATTTTTCAGTGGTTTTCTGTTGAGCAGGTCAGAACACTTGCAGGGCGATTTGCGGTGTAAATTCTTTAGAAAAGGACTAAAACAAAACAAATGACCATTGAAGTTTCCTGTAGAGTAATAAAAAATGTTTAGTCTGCCAACAAAAATAGCAGCTTTTTGCCATTTTAAGGACAGTGGGCAGTCTATCGTTTCAGTCGCTTTTGAACAAGCGTACGCTAAAAGAGGTCGGACTGTCTTCCAAGTTAAGTTTCCGTAGTGTAGTGGGTATCACGTTGGCTTTACACGCGAAAGGTCCTCATTTTGAAACTGGGCGGAAACAAGTAAAGGGGTATTTAATATACATGCTGAAATTCGCAACAAAGTTTTTGGACTATTGAAATTAGGTGAGGGCAATTGTACCAAAGAGCTGTAGGCAGACTGCCATTCTGAATGAGCTCTTATCTGTTATTTGTGGAATTTAAACAGCTTGTCACAATGCTTGCAGGAAAGATTATGGGAGGGAGCCATTTTCGAAAAAGCACATGTCTTACATAAGGAGGTTTCTGTAGTGTAGTGGTGATCACGTTCGCCTAACACGCGAAAGGGCCTCGGTTCGAAACCGAGCAGAAACAGCAATTGGCTTTTGGCAGAAAATTTAATCTGTTTGTCACAACAGGAGGGCTCAGCTCACTTTTCCTTGGTACACTTTTTAACAAGCCTGCACCAGAAGATTTCTGTCTGCACCTGAAGGGCTTGTTTCTGTAGTGTAGTGGTTATCACGTTCGCCTCACACGCGAAAGGTCCCCAGTTCGAAACTGGGTGGAAACTGTGGATGGTCTTTGCTAACATTTTTTCAGTGGTTTTCTGTTGAGCGGGTCAGAACACTTGCAGGGCGATTTGTGGTGTAAATTCTTTAGAAAAGGACTAAAACAAAACAAATGACCATTGAAGTTTCCTGTAGAGTAATAAAAAATGTTTAGTCTGCCAACAAAAATAGCAGCTTTTTGCCATTTTAAGGACAGTGGGCATTCTATCGTTTCAGTCGCTTTTGAACAAGCGTACGCTAAAAGAGGTCGGACTGTCTTCCAAGATAAGTTTCCGTAGTGTAGTGGTTATCACGTTCGCTTTACACGCGAAAGGTCCTCAGTTCGAAACTGGGCGGAAACAAGTAAAGGGGTTTTTAATATACGTGCTGAAATTCGCAACAAAGTTTTTGGACTATTGAAATTAGGTGAGGGCAATTGTACCAAAGAGCTGTAGGCAGACTGCCATTCCGAATGAGCTCTTATCTGTTGTTTGTGGAATTTAAACAGCTTGTCACAATGCTTGCAGGAAAGATTATGGGATGGAGCCATTTTCGAAAAAGCACATATCTTACATAAGGAGGTTTCTCTAGTGTAGTGGTGATCACGTTCGCCTAACACGCGAAAGGGCCTCGGTTCGAAACCGAGCAGAAACAGCAAGTGGCTTTTGGCAGAAAATTTAAACTGTTTGCCACAACAGGAGGGCTCAGCTCACTTTTCCTTTGTACACTTTTTAACAAGCCTGCACCAGAAGATTTCTGTCTGCATATAAAGGGCTTGTTTCCGTAGTGTAGTGGTTATCACGTTCGCCTCACACGCGAAAGGTCCCCAGTTCGAAACTGGGCGGAAACTGTGGATGGTCTTTGCTAACATTTTTCAGTGGTTTTCTGTTGAGCAGGTCAGAACACTTGCAGGGCGATTTGCTGTGTAAATTCTTTAGAAAAGGACTAAAACAAAACAAATGACCATTGAAGTTTCCTGTAGAGTGATAAAAAATGTTAAGTCTGCCAACAAAAATAGCAGCTTTTTGCCATTTTAAGGACAGTGGGCAGTCTATCGTTTCAGTCGCTTTTGAACAAGCGTACGCTAAAAGAGGTCGGACTGTCTTCCAAGCTAAGTTTCCGTAGTGTAGTGGTTATCACGTTCGCTTTACACGTGAAAGGTCCTCAGTTCGAAACTGGGCGGAAACAAGTAAAGGGGTTTTTAATATACGTGCTGAAATTCGCAACAAAGTTTTTGGACTATTGAAATTAGGTGAGGGCAATTGTACCAAAGAGCTGTAGGCAGACTGCCATTCCGAATGAGCTCTTATCTGTTGTTTGTGGAATTTAAACAGCTTGTCACAATGCTTGCAGGAAAGATTATGGGATGGAGCCATTTTCGAAAAAGCACATGTCTTACATAAGGAGGTTTCTGTAGTGTAGTGGTGATCACGTTCGCCTAACACGCGAAAGGGCCTCGGTTCGAAACCGAGCAGAAACAGCAATTGGCTTTTGGCAGAAAATTTAAACTGTTTGCCACAACAGGAGGGCTCAGCTCACTTTTCCTTTGTACACTTTTTAACAAGCCTGCACCAGAAGATTTCTGTCTGCACCTAAAGGGCTTGTTTCCGTAGTGTAGTGGTTATCACGTTCGCCTCACACGCGAAAGGTCCCCAGTTCGAAACTGGGCGGAAACTGTGGATGGTCTTTGCTAACATTTTTCAGTGGTTTTCTGTTGAGCAGGTCAGAACACTTGCAGGGCGATTTGCGGTGTAAATTCTTTAGAAAAGGACTAAAACAAAACAAATGACCATTGAAGTTTCCTGTAGAGTAATAAAAAATGTTAAGTCTGCCAACAAAAATAGCAGCTTTTTGCCATTTTAAGGACAGTGGGCAGTCTATCGTTTCAGTCGCTTTTGAACAAGCGTACGCTAAAAGAGGTCGGACTGTCTTCCAAGTTAAGTTTCCGTAGTGTAGTGGTTATCACGTTCGCTTTACACGCGAAAGGTCCTCAGTTCGAAACTGGGCTGAAACAAGTAAAGGGGTTTTTAATATACGTGCTGAAATTCGCAACAAAGTTTTTGGACTATTGAAATTAGGTGAGGGCAATTGTACCAAAGAGCTGTAGGCAGACTGCCATTCCGAATGAGCTCTTATCTGTTATTTGTGGAATTTAAACAGCTTGTCAAAATGCTTGCAGGAAAGATTATGGGATGGAGCCATTTTCGAAAAAGCACATGTCTTACATAAGGAGGTTTCTGTAGTGCAGTGGTGATCACGTTCGCCTAACACGCGAAAGGGCCTCGGTTCGAAACCGAGCAGAAACAGCAATTGGCTTTTGGCAGAAAATTTAAACCGTTTGCCACAACAGGAGGGCTCAGCTCACTTTTCCTTTGTACACTTTTTAACAAGCCTGCACCAGAAGATTTCTGTCTGCATATAAAGAGCTTGTTTCCGTAGTGTAGTGGTTATCACGTTCGCCTCACACGCAAAAGGTCCCCAGTTTGAAACTGGGTGGAAACTGTGGATGGTCTTTGCTAACATTTTTCAGTGGTTTTCTGTTGAGCAGGTCAGAACACTTGCAGGGCGATTTGCGGTGTAAATTCTTTAGAAAAGGACTAAAACAAAACAAATGACCATTGAAGTTTCCTGTAGAGTAATAAAAAATGTTAAGTCTGCCAACAAAAATAGCAAGTTTTTGCCATTTTAAGGACAGTGGGCAGTCTATCGTTTCAGTCGCTTTTGAACAAGCGTACGCTAAAAGGGGTCGGACTGTCTTCCAATTTAAGTTTCCGTAGTGTAGTGGTTATCACGTTGGCTTTACACGCGAAAGGTCCTCAGTTCGAAAATGGGCGGAAACAAGTAAAGGGGTATTTAATATACATGCTGAAATTCGCAACAAAGTTTTTGGACTATTGAAATTAGGTGAGGGCAATTGTACCAAAGAGCTGTAGGCAGACTGCCATTCCGAATGAGCTCTTATCTGTTATTTGTGGAATTTAAACAGCTTGTCACAATGCTTGCAGGAAAGATTATGGGATGGAGCCATTTTCGAAAAAGCACATGTCTTACATAAGGAGGTTTCTGTAGTGTAGTGGTGATCACGTTCGCCTAACGCGCGAAAGGGCCTCGGTTCGAAACCGAGCAGAAACAGCAATTGGCTTTTGGCAGAAAATTTAAACTGTTTGCCACAACAGGAGGGCTCAGCTCACTTTTCCTTGGTACACTTTTTAACAAGCCTGCACCAGAAGATTTCTGTCTGCACCTAAAGGGCTTGTTTCCGTAGTGTAGTGGTTATCACGTTCGCCTCACACGCGAAAGGTCCCCAGTTCGAAACTGGGCGGAAACTGTGGATGGTCTTTGCTAACATTTATTCAGTGGTTTTCTGTTGAGCGGGTCAGAACACTTGCAGGGCGATTTGTGGTGTAAATTCTTTAGAAAAGGACTAAAACAAAACAAATGACCATTGAAGTTTCCTGTAGAGTAATAAAAAATGTTTAGTCTGCCAACAAAAATAGCAGCTTTTTGCCATTTTAAGGACAGTGGGCAGTCTATCGTTTCAGTCGCTTTTGAACAAGCGTACGCTAAAAGAGGTCGGACTGTCTTCCAAGATAAGTTTCCGTAGTGTAGTGGTTATCACGTTCGCTTTAAACGCGAAAGGTCCTCAGTTCGAAACTGGGCGGAAACAAGTAAAGGGGTTTTTAATATACGTGCTGAAATTCGCAACAAAGTTTTTGGACTATTGAAATTAGGTGAGGGCAATTGTACCAAAGAGCTGTAGGCAGACTGCCATTCCGAATGAGCTCTTATCTGTTGTTTGTGGAATTTAAACAGCTTGTCACAATGCTTGCAGGAAAGATTATGGGATGGAGCCATTTTCGAAAAAGCACATATCTTACATAAGGAGGTTTCTGTAGTGTAGTGGTGATCACGTTCGCCTAACACGCGAAAGGGCCTCGGTTCGAAACCGAGCAGAAACAGCAATTGGCTTTTGGCAGAAAATTTAAACCGTTTGCCACAACAGGAGGGCTCAGCTCACTTTTCCTTTGTACACTTTTTAACAAGCCTGCACCAGAAGATTTCTGTCTGCATATAAAGGGCTTGTTTCCGTAGTGTAGTGGTTATCACGTTCGCCTCACACGCGAAAGGTCCCCAGTTCGAAACTGGGCGGAAACTGTGGATGGTCTTTGCTAACATTTTTCAGTGGTTTTCTGTTGAGCAGGTCAGAACACTTGCAGGGCGATTTGCGGTGTAAATTCTTTAGAAAAGGACTAAAACAAAACAAATGACCATTGAAGTTTCCTGTAGAGTAATAAAAAATGTTAAGTCTGCCAACAAAAATAGCAGCTTTTTGCCATTTTAAGGACAGTGGGCAGTCTATCGTTTCAGTCGCTTTTGAACAAGCGTACGCTAAAAGAGGTCGGACTGTCTTCCAAGTTAAGTTTCCGTAGTGTAGTGGTTATCACGTTCGCTTTACACGCGAAAGGTCCTCAGTTCGAAACTGGGCTGAAACAAGTAAAGGGGTTTTTAATATACGTGCTGAAATTCGCAACAAAGTTTTTGGACTATTGAAATTAGGTGAGGGCAATTGTACCAAAGAGCTGTAGGCAGACTGCCATTCCGAATGAGCTCTTATCTGTTATTTGTGGAATTTAAACAGCTTGTCACAATGCTTGCAGGAAAGATTATGGGATGGAGCCATTTTCGAAAAAGCACATATCTTACATAAGGAGGTTTCTGTAGTGTAGTGGTGATCACGTTCGCCTAACACGCGAAAGGGCCTCGGTTCGAAACCGAGCAGAAACAGCAATTGGCTTTTGGCAGAAAATTTAAACTGTTTGCCACAACAGGAGGGCTCAGCTCACTTTTCCTTGGTACACTTTTTAACAAGCCTGCACCAGAAGATTTCTGTCTGCACCTGAAGGGCTTGTTTCCGTAGTGTAGTGGTTATCACGTTCGCCTCACACGCGAAAGGTCCCCAGTTCGAAACTGGGCGGAAACTGTGGATGGTCTTTGCTAACATTTTTTCAGTGGTTTTCTGTTGAGCGGGTCAGAACACTTGCAGGGCGATTTGTGGTGTAAATTCTTTAGAAAAGGACTAAAACAAAACAAATGACCATTGAAGTTTCCTGTAGAGTAATAAAAAATGTTTAGTCTGCCAACAAAAATAGCAGCTTTTTGCCATTTTAAGGACAGTGGGCAGTCTATCGTTTCAGTCGCTTTTGAACAAGCGTACGCTAAAAGAGGTCGGACTGTCTTCCAAGATAAGTTTCCGTAGTGTAGTGGTTATCACGTTCGCTTTACACGCGAAAGGTCCTCAGTTCGAAACTGGGCGGAAACAAGTAAAGGGGTTTTTAATATACGTGCTGAAATTCGCAACAAAGTTTTTGGACTATTGAAATTAGGTGAGGGCAATTGTACCAAAGAGCTGTAGGCAGACTGCCATTCCGAATGAGCTCTTATCTGTTGTTTGTGGAATTTAAACAGCTTGTCACAATGCTTGCAGGAAAGATTATGGGATGGAGCCATTTTCAAAAAAGCACATATCTTACATAAGGAGGTTTCTGTAGTGTAGTGGTGATCACGTTCGCCTAACACGCGAAAGGGCCTCGGTTCGAAACCGAGCAGAAACAGCAGTTGGCTTTTGGCAGAAAATTTAAACTGTTTGCCACAACAGGAGGGCTCAGCTCACTTTTCCTTTGTACACTTTTTAACAAGCCTGCACCAGAAGATTTCTGTCTGCACATAAAGGGCTTGTTTCCGTAGTGTAGTGGTTATCACGTTCGCCTCACACGCGAAAGGTCCCCAGTTCGAAACTGGGCGGAAACTGTGGATGGTCTTTGCTAACATTTTTTCAGTGGTTTTCTGTTGAGCGGGTCAGAACACTTGCAGGGCGATTTGTGGTGTAAATTCTTTAGAAAAGGACTAAAACAAAACAAATGACCATTGAAGTTTCCTGTAGAGTAATAAAAAATGTTTAGTCTGCCAACAAAAATAGCAGCTTTTTGCCATTTTAAGGACAGTGGGCAGTCTATCGTTTCAGTCGCTTTTGAACAAGCGTACGCTAAAAGAGGTCGGACTGTCTTCCAAGTTAAGTTTCCGTAGTGTAGTGGTTATCACGTTCGCTTTACACGCGAAAGGTCCTCAGTTCGAAACTGGGCGGAAACAAGTAAAGGGGTTTTTAATATACGTGCTGAAATTCGCAACAAAGTTTTTGGACTATTGAAATTAGGTGAGGGCAATTGTACCAAAGAGCTGTAGGCAGACTGCCATTCCGAATGAGCTCTTATCTGTTGTTTGTGGAATTTAAACAGCTTGTCACAATGCTTGCAGGAAAGATTATGGGATGGAGCCATTTTCGAAAAAGCACATATCTTACATAAGGAGGTTTCTGTAGTGTAGTGGTGATCACGTTCGCCTAACACGCGAAAGGGCCTCGGTTCGAAACCGAGCAGAAACAGCAGTTGGCTTTTGGCAGAAAATTTAAACTGTTTGCCACAACAGGAGGGCTCAGCTCACTTTTCCTTTGTACACTTTTTAACAAGCCTGCACCAGAAGATTTCTGTCTGCACATAAAGGGCTTGTTTCCGTAGTGTAGTGGTTATCACGTTCGCCTCACACGCGAAAGGTCCCCAGTTCGAAACTGGGCGGAAACTGTGGATGGTCTTTGCTAACATTTTTCAGTGGTTTTCTGTTGAGCAGGTCAGAACACTTGCAGGGCGATTTGCGGTGTAAATTCTTTAGAAAAGGACTAAAACAAAACAAATGACCATTGAAGTTTCCTGTAGAGTAATAAAAAATGTTAAGTCTGCCAACAAAAATAGCAGCTTTTTGCCATTTTAAGGACAGTGGGCAGTCTATCGTTTCAGTCGCTTTTGAACAAGCGTACGCTAAAAGAGGTCGGACTGTCTTCCAAGTTAAGTTTCCGTAGTGTAGTGGTTATCACGTTCGCTTTACACGCGAAAGGTCCTCAGTTCGAAACTGGGCGGAAACAAGTAAAGGGGTTTTTAATATACGTGCTGAAATTCGCAACAAAGTTTTTGGACTATTGAAATTAGGTGAGGGCAATTGTACCAAAGAGCTGTAGGCAGACTGCCATTCCGAATGAGCTCTTATCTGTTGTTTGTGGAATTTAAACAGCTTGTCACAATGCTTGCAGGAAAGATTATGGGATGGAGCCATTTTCGAAAAAGCACATATCTTACATAAGGAGGTTTCTGTAGTGTAGTGGTGATCACGTTCGCCTAACACGCGAAAGGGCCTCGGTTCGAAACCGAGCAGAAACAGCAGTTGGCTTTTGGCAGAAAATTTAAACTGTTTGCCACAACAGGAGGGCTCAGCTCACTTTTCCTTTGTACACTTTTTAACAAGCCTGCACCAGAAGATTTCTGTCTGCACATAAAGGGCTTGTTTCCGTAGTGTAGTGGTTATCACGTTCGCCTCACACGCGAAAGGTCCCCAGTTCGAAACTGGGCGGAAACTGTGGATGGTCTTTGCTAACATTTTTCAGTGGTTTTCTGTTGAGCAGGTCAGAACACTTGCAGGGCGATTTGCGGTGTAAATTCTTTAGAAAAGGACTAAAACAAAACAAATGACCATTGAAGTTTCCTGTAGAGTAATAAAAAATGTTAAGTCTGCCAACAAAAATAGCAGCTTTTTGCCATTTTAAGGACAGTGGGCAGTCTATCGTTTCAGTCGCTTTTGAACAAGCGTACGCTAAAAGAGGTCGGACTGTCTTCCAAGTTAAGTTTCCGTAGTGTAGTGGTTATCACGTTCGCTTTACACGCGAAAGGTCCTCAGTTCGAAACTGGGCGGAAACAAGTAAAGGGGTTTTTAATATACGTGCTGAAATTCGCAACAAAGTTTTTGGACTATTGAAATTAGGTGAGGGCAATTGTACCAAAGAGCTGTAGGCAGACTGCCATTCCGAATGAGCTCTTATCTGTTGTTTGTGGAATTTAAACAGCTTGTCACAATGCTTGCAGGAAAGATTATGGGATGGAGCCATTTTCGAAAAAGCACATATCTTACATAAGGAGGTTTCTGTAGTGTAGTGGTGATCACGTTCGCCTAACACGCGAAAGGGCCTCGGTTCGAAACCGAGCAGAAACAGCAATTGGCTTTTGGCAGAAAATTTAAACTGTTTGCCACAACAGGAGGGCTCAGCTCACTTTTCCTTGGTACACTTTTTAACAAGCCTGCACCAGAAGATTTCTGTCTGTACCTGAAGGGCTTGTTTCCGTAGTGTAGTGGTTATCACGTTCGCCTCACACGCGAAAGGTCCCCAGTTCGAAACTGGGCGGAAACTGTGGATGGTCTTTGCTAACATTTTTTCAGTGGTTTTCTGTTGAGCGGGTCAGAACACTTGCAGGGCGATTTGTGGTGTAAATTCTTTAGAAAAGGACTAAAACAAAACAAATGACCATTGAAGTTTCCTGTAGAGTAATAAAAAATGTTTAGTCTGCCAACAAAAATAGCAGCTTTTTGCCATTTTAAGGACAGTGGGCAGTCTATCGTTTCAGTCGCTTTTGAACAAGCGTACGCTAAAAGAGGTCGGACTGTCTTCCAAGATAAGTTTCCGTAGTGTAGTGGTTATCACGTTCGCTTTACACGCGAAAGGTCCTCAGTTCGAAACTGGGCGGAAACAAGTAAAGGGGTTTTTAATATACGTGCTGAAATTCGCAACAAAGTTTTTGGACTATTGAAATTAGGTGAGGGCAATTGGACCAAAGAGCTGTAGGCAGACTGCCATTCCGAATGAGCTCTTATCTGTTGTTTGTGGAATTTAAACAGCTTGTCACAATGCTTGCAGGAAAGATTATGGGATGGAGCCATTTTCAAAAAAGCACATATCTTACATAAGGAGGTTTCTGTAGTGTAGTGGTGATCACGTTCGCCTAACACGCGAAAGGGCCTCGGTTCGAAACCGAGCAGAAACAGCAGTTGGCTTTTGGCAGAAAATTTAAACTGTTTGCCACAACAGGAGGGCTCAGCTCACTTTTCCTTTGTACACTTTTTAACAAGCCTGCACCAGAAGATTTCTGTCTGCACATAAAGGGCTTGTTTCCGTAGTGTAGTGGTTATCACGTTCGCCTCACACGCGAAAGGTCCCCAGTTCGAAACTGGGCGGAAACTGTGGATGGTCTTTGCTAACATTTTTTCAGTGGTTTTCTGTTGAGCGGGTCAGAACACTTGCAGGGCGATTTGTGGTGTAAATTCTTTAGAAAAGGACTAAAACAAAACAAATGACCATTGAAGTTTCCTGTAGAGTAATAAAAAATGTTTAGTCTGCCAACAAAAATAGCAGCTTTTTGCCATTTTTAAGGACAGTGGGCAGTCTATTGTTTCAGTCGCTTTTGAACAAGCGTACGCTAAAAGAGGTCGGACTGTCTTCCAAGTTAAGTTTCCGTAGTGTAGTGGTTATCACGTTCGCTTTACACGCGAAAGGTCCTCAGTTCGAAACTGGGCGGAAACAAGTAAAGGGGTTTTTAATATACGTGCTGAAATTCGCAACAAAGTTTTTGGACTATTGAAATTAGGTGAGGGCAATTGTACCAAAGAGCTGTAGGCAGACTGCCATTCCGAATGAGCTCTTATCTGTTGTTTGTGGAATTTAAACAGCTTGTCACAATGCTTGCAGGAAAGATTATGGGATGGAGCCATTTTCGAAAAAGCACATATCTTACATAAGGAGGTTTCTGTAGTGTAGTGGTGATCACGTTCGCCTAACACGCGAAAGGGCCTCGGTTCGAAACCGAGCAGAAACAGCAATTGGCTTTTGGCAGAAAATTTAAACTGTTTGCCACAACAGGAGGGCTCAGCTCACTTTTCCTTTGTACACTTTTTAACAAGCCTGCACCAGAAGATTTCTGTCTGCACATAAAGGGCTTGTTTCCGTAGTGTAGTGGTTATCACGTTCGCCTCACACGCGAAAGGTCCCCAGTTCGAAACTGGGCGGAAACTGTGGATGGTCTTTGCTAACATTTTTCAGTGGTTTTCTGTTGAGCAGGTCAGAACACTTGCAGGGCGATTTGCGGTGTAAATTCTTTAGAAAAGGACTAAAACAAAACAAATGACCATTGAAGTTTCCTGTAGAGTAATAAAAAATGTTTAGTCTGCCAACAAAAATAGCAGCTTTTTGCCATTTTAAGGACAGTGGGCAGTCTATCGTTTCAGTCGCTTTTGAACAAGCGTACGCTAAAAGAGGTCGGAATGTCTTCCAAGATAAGTTTCCGTAGTGTAGTGGTTATCACGTTCGCCTCACACGCGAAAGGTCCCCAGTTCGAAACTGGGCGGAAACTGTGGATGGTCTTTGCTAACATTTTTCAGTGGTTTTCTGTTGAGCAGGTCAGAACACTTGCAGGGCGATTTGCGGTGTAAATTCTTTAGAAAAGGACTAAAACAAAACAAATGACCATTGAAGTTTCCTGTAGAGTAATAAAAAATGTTAAGTCTGCCAACAAAAATAGCAGCTTTTTGGCATTTTAAGGACAGTGGGCAGTCTATCGTTTCAGTCGCTTTTGAACAAGCGTACGCTAAAAGAGGTCGGACTGTCTTCCAAGTTAAGTTTCCGTAGTGTAGTGGTTATCACGTTCGCTTTACACGCGAAAGGTCCTCAGTTCGAAACTGGGCGGAAACAAGTAAAGGGGTTTTTAATATACGTGCTGAAATTCGCAACAAAGTTTTTGGACTATTGAAATTAGGTGAGGGCAATTGTACCAAAGAGCTGTAGGCAGACTGCCATTCCGAATGAGCTCTTATCTGTTGTTTGTGGAATTTAAACAGCTTGTCACAATGCTTGCAGGAAAGATTATGGGATGGAGCCATTTTCGAAAAAGCACATATCTTACATAAGGAGGTTTCTGTAGTGTAGTGGTGATCACGTTCGCCTAACACGCGAAAGGGCCTCGGTTCGAAACCGAGCAGAAACAGCAATTGGCTTTTGGCAGAAAATTTAAACTGTTTGCCACAACAGGAGGGCTCAGCTCACTTTTCCTTGGTACACTTTTTAACAAGCCTGCACCAGAAGATTTCTGTCTGCACCTGAAGGGCTTGTTTCCGTAGTGTAGTGGTTATCACGTTCGCCTCACACGCGAAAGGTCCCCAGTTCGAAACTGGGCGGAAACTGTGGATGGTCTTTGCTAACATTTTTTCAGTGGTTTTCTGTTGAGCGGGTGAGAACACTTGCAGGGCGATTTGTGGTGTAAATTCTTTAGAAAAGGACTAAAACAAAACAAATGACCATTGAAGTTTCCTGTAGAGTAATAAAAAATGTTAAGTCTGCCAACAAAAATAGCAAGTTTTTGCCATTTTAAGGACAGTGGGCAGTCTATCGTTTCAGTCGCTTTTGAACAAGCGTACGCTAAAAGGGGTCGGACTGTCTTCCAATTTAAGTTTCCGTAGTGTAGTGGTTATCACGTTGGCTTTACACGCGAAAGGTCCTCAGTTCGAAAATGGGCGGAAACAAGTAAAGGGGTATTTAATATACATGCTGAAATTCGCAACAAAGTTTTTGGACTATTGAAATTAGGTGAGGGCAATTGTACCAAAGAGCTGTAGGCAGACTGCCATTCCGAATGAGCTCTTATCTGTTATTTGTGGAATTTAAACAGCTTGTCACAATGCTTGCAGGAAAGATTATGGGATGGAGCCATTTTCGAAAAAGCACATGTCTTACATAAGGAGGTTTCTGTAGTGTAGTGGTGATCACGTTCGCCTAACGCGCGAAAGGGCCTCGGTTCGAAACCGAGCAGAAACAGCAATTGGCTTTTGGCAGAAAATTTAAACTGTTTGCCACAACAGGAGGGCTCAGCTCACTTTTCCTTGGTACACTTTTTAACAAGCCTGCACCAGAAGATTTCTGTCTGCACCTAAAGGGCTTGTTTCCGTAGTGTAGTGGTTATCACGTTCGCCTCACACGCGAAAGGTCCCCAGTTCGAAACTGGGCGGAAACTGTGGATGGTCTTTGCTAACATTTATTCAGTGGTTTTCTGTTGAGCGGGTCAGAACACTTGCAGGGCGATTTGTGGTGTAAATTCTTTAGAAAAGGACTAAAACAAAACAAATGACCATTGAAGTTTCCTGTAGAGTAATAAAAAATGTTTAGTCTGCCAACAAAAATAGCAGCTTTTTGCCATTTTAAGGACAGTGGGCAGTCTATCGTTTCAGTCGCTTTTGAACAAGCGTACGCTAAAAGAGGTCGGACTGTCTTCCAAGATAAGTTTCCGTAGTGTAGTGGTTATCACGTTCGCTTTACACGCGAAAGGTCCTCAGTTCGAAACTGGGCGGAAACAAGTAAAGGGGTTTTTAATATACGTGCTGAAATTCGCAACAAAGTTTTTGGACTATTGAAATTAGGTGAGGGCAATTGTACCAAAGAGCTGTAGGCAGACTGCCATTCCGAATGAGCTCTTATCTGTTGTTTGTGGAATTTAAACAGCTTGTCACAATGCTTGCAGGAAAGATTATGGGATGGAGCCATTTTCGAAAAAGCACATATCTTACATAAGGAGGTTTCTGTAGTGTAGTGGTGATCACGTTCGCCTAACACGCGAAAGGGCCTCGGTTCGAAACCGAGCAGAAACAGCAATTGGCTTTTGGCAGAAAATTTAAACCGTTTGCCACAACAGGAGGGCTCAGCTCACTTTTCCTTTGTACACTTTTTAACAAGCCTGCACCAGAAGATTTCTGTCTGCATATAAAGGGCTTGTTTCCGTAGTGTAGTGGTTATCACGTTCGCCTCACACGCGAAAGGTCCCCAGTTCGAAACTGGGCGGAAACTGTGGATGGTCTTTGCTAACATTTTTCAGTGGTTTTCTGTTGAGCAGGTCAGAACACTTGCAGGGCGATTTGCGGTGTAAATTCTTTAGAAAAGGACTAAAACAAAACAAATGACCATTGAAGTTTCCTGTAGAGTAATAAAAAATGTTAAGTCTGCCAACAAAAATAGCAGCTTTTTGCCATTTTAAGGACAGTGGGCAGTCTATCGTTTCAGTCGCTTTTGAACAAGCGTACGCTAAAAGAGGTCGGACTGTCTTCCAAGTTAAGTTTCCGTAGTGTAGTGGTTATCACGTTCGCTTTACACGCGAAAAGTCCTCAGTTCGAAACTGGGCTGAAACAAGTAAAGGGGTTTTTAATATACGTGCTGAAATTCGCAACAAAGTTTTTGGACTATTGAAATTAGGTGAGGGCAATTGTACCAAAGAGCTGTAGGCAGACTGCCATTCCGAATGAGCTCTTATCTGTTATTTGTGGAATTTAAACAGCTTGTCACAATGCTTGCAGGAAAGATTATGGGATGGAGCCATTTTCTAAAAAGCACATATCTTACATAAGGAGGTTTCTGTAGTGTAGTGGTGATCACGTTCGCCTAACACGCGAAAGGGCCTCGGTTCGAAACCGAGCAGAAACAGCAATTGGCTTTTGGCAGAAAATTTAAACTGTTTGCCACAACAGGAGGGCTCAGCTCACTTTTCCTTGGTACACTTTTTAACAAGCCTGCACCAGAAGATTTCTGTCTGCACCTGAAGGGCTTGTTTCCGTAGTGTAGTGGTTATCACGTTCGCCTCACACGCGAAAGGTCCCCAGTTCGAAACTGGGCGGAAACTGTGGATGGTCTTTGCTAACATTTTTTCAGTGGTTTTCTGTTGAGCGGGTCAGAACACTTGCAGGGCGATTTGTGGTGTAAATTCTTTAGAAAAGGACTAAAACAAAACAAATGACCATTGAAGTTTCCTGTAGAGTAATAAAAAATGTTTAGTCTGCCAACAAAAATAGCAGCTTTTTGCCATTTTAAGGACAGTGGGCAGTCTATCGTTTCAGTCGCTTTTGAACAAGCGTACGCTAAAAGAGGTCGGACTGTCTTCCAAGATAAGTTTCCGTAGTGTAGTGGTTATCACGTTCGCTTTACACGCGAAAGGTCCTCAGTTCGAAACTGGGCGGAAACAAGTAAAGGGGTTTTTAATATACGTGCTGAAATTCGCAACAAAGTTTTTGGACTATTGAAATTAGGTGAGGGCAATTGTACCAAAGAGCTGTAGGCAGACTGCCATTCCGAATGAGCTCTTATCTGTTGTTTGTGGAATTTAAACAGCTTGTCACAATGCTTGCAGGAAAGATTATGGGATGGAGCCATTTTCAAAAAAGCACATATCTTACATAAGGAGGTTTCTGTAGTGTAGTGGTGATCACGTTCGCCTAACACGCGAAAGGGCCTCGGTTCGAAACCGAGCAGAAACAGCAGTTGGCTTTTGGCAGAAAATTTAAACTGTTTGCCACAACAGGAGGGCTCAGCTCACTTTTCCTTTGTACACTTTTTAACAAGCCTGCACCAGAAGATTTCTGTCTGCACATAAAGGGCTTGTTTCCGTAGTGTAGTGGTTATCACGTTCGCCTCACACGCGAAAGGTCCCCAGTTCGAAACTGGGCGGAAACTGTGGATGGTCTTTGCTAACATTTTTTCAGTGGTTTTCTGTTGAGCGGGTCAGAACACTTGCAGGGCGATTTGTGGTGTAAATTCTTTAGAAAAGGACTAAAACAAAACAAATGACCATTGAAGTTTCCTGTAGAGTAATAAAAAATGTTTAGTCTGCCAACAAAAATAGCAGCTTTTTGCCATTTTAAGGACAGTGGGCAGTCTATCGTTTCAGTCGCTTTTGAACAAGCGTACGCTAAAAGAGGTCGGACTGTCTTCCAAGTTAAGTTTCCGTAGTGTAGTGGTTATCACGTTCGCTTTACACGCGAAAGGTCCTCAGTTCGAAACTGGGCGGAAACAAGTAAAGGGGTTTTTAATATACGTGCTGAAATTCGCAACAAAGTTTTTGGACTATTGAAATTAGGTGAGGGCAATTGTACCAAAGAGCTGTAGGCAGACTGCCATTCCGAATGAGCTCTTATCTGTTGTTTGTGGAATTTAAACAGCTTGTCACAATGCTTGCAGGAAAGATTATGGGATGGAGCCATTTTCGAAAAAGCACATATCTTACATAAGGAGGTTTCTGTAGTGTAGTGGTGATCACGTTCGCCTAACACGCGAAAGGGCCTCGGTTCGAAACCGAGCAGAAACAGCAGTTGGCTTTTGGCAGAAAATTTAAACTGTTTGCCACAACAGGAGGGCTCAGCTCACTTTTCCTTTGTACACTTTTTAACAAGCCTGCACCAGAAGATTTCTGTCTGCACATAAAGGGCTTGTTTCCGTAGTGTAGTGGTTATCACGTTCGCCTCACACGCGAAAGGTCCCCAGTTCGAAACTGGGCGGAAACTGTGGATGGTCTTTGCTAACATTTTTCAGTGGTTTTCTGTTGAGCAGGTCAGAACACTTGCAGGGCGATTTGCGGTGTAAATTCTTTAGAAAAGGACTAAAACAAAACAAATGACCATTGAAGTTTCCTGTAGAGTAATAAAAAATGTTAAGTCTGCCAACAAAAATAGCAGCTTTTTGCCATTTTAAGGACAGTGGGCAGTCTATCGTTTCAGTCGCTTTTGAACAAGCGTACGCTAAAAGAGGTCGGACTGTCTTCCAAGTTAAGTTTCCGTAGTGTAGTGGTTATCACGTTCGCTTTACACGCGAAAGGTCCTCAGTTCGAAACTGGGCGGAAACAAGTAAAGGGGTTTTTAATATACGTGCTGAAATTCGCAACAAAGTTTTTGGACTATTGAAATTAGGTGAGGGCAATTGTACCAAAGAGCTGTAGGCAGACTGCCATTCCGAATGAGCTCTTATCTGTTGTTTGTGGAATTTAAACAGCTTGTCACAATGCTTGCAGGAAAGATTATGGGATGGAGCCATTTTCGAAAAAGCACATATCTTACATAAGGAGGTTTCTGTAGTGTAGTGGTGATCACGTTCGCCTAACACGCGAAAGGGCCTCGGTTCGAAACCGAGCAGAAACAGCAGTTGGCTTTTGGCAGAAAATTTAAACTGTTTGCCACAACAGGAGGGCTCAGCTCACTTTTCCTTTGTACACTTTTTAACAAGCCTGCACCAGAAGATTTCTGTCTGCACATAAAGGGCTTGTTTCCGTAGTGTAGTGGTTATCACGTTCGCCTCACACGCGAAAGGTCCCCAGTTCGAAACTGGGCGGAAACTGTGGATGGTCTTTGCTAACATTTTTCAGTGGTTTTCTGTTGAGCAGGTCAGAACACTTGCAGGGCGATTTGCGGTGTAAATTCTTTAGAAAAGGACTAAAACAAAACAAATGACCATTGAAGTTTCCTGTAGAGTAATAAAAAATGTTAAGTCTGCCAACAAAAATAGCAGCTTTTTGCCATTTTAAGGACAGTGGGCAGTCTATCGTTTCAGTCGCTTTTGAACAAGCGTACGCTAAAAGAGGTCGGACTGTCTTCCAAGTTAAGTTTCCGTAGTGTAGTGGTTATCACGTTCGCTTTACACGCGAAAGGTCCTCAGTTCGAAACTGGGCGGAAACAAGTAAAGGGGTTTTTAATATACGTGCTGAAATTCGCAACAAAGTTTTTGGACTATTGAAATTAGGTGAGGGCAATTGTACCAAAGAGCTGTAGGCAGACTGCCATTCCGAATGAGCTCTTATCTGTTGTTTGTGGAATTTAAACAGCTTGTCACAATGCTTGCAGGAAAGATTATGGGATGGAGCCATTTTCGAAAAAGCACATATCTTACATAAGGAGGTTTCTGTAGTGTAGTGGTGATCACGTTCGCCTAACACGCGAAAGGGCCTCGGTTCGAAACCGAGCAGAAACAGCAATTGGCTTTTGGCAGAAAATTTAAACTGTTTGCCACAACAGGAGGGCTCAGCTCACTTTTCCTTGGTACACTTTTTAACAAGCCTGCACCAGAAGATTTCTGTCTGCACCTGAAGGGCTTGTTTCCGTAGTGTAGTGGTTATCACGTTCGCCTCACACGCGAAAGGTCCCCAGTTCGAAACTGGGCGGAAACTGTGGATGGTCTTTGCTAACATTTTTTCAGTGGTTTTCTGTTGAGCGGGTCAGAACACTTGCAGGGCGATTTGTGGTGTAAATTCTTTAGAAAAGGACTAAAACAAAACAAATGACCATTGAAGTTTCCTGTAGAGTAATAAAAAATGTTTAGTCTGCCAACAAAAATAGCAGCTTTTTGCCATTTTAAGGACAGTGGGCAGTCTATCGTTTCAGTCGCTTTTGAACAAGCGTACGCTAAAAGAGGTCGGACTGTCTTCCAAGATAAGTTTCCGTAGTGTAGTGGTTATCACGTTCGCTTTACACGCGAAAGGTCCTCAGTTCGAAACTGGGCGGAAACAAGTAAAGGGGTTTTTAATATACGTGCTGAAATTCGCAACAAAGTTTTTGGACTATTGAAATTAGGTGAGGGCAATTGGACCAAAGAGCTGTAGGCAGACTGCCATTCCGAATGAGCTCTTATCTGTTGTTTGTGGAATTTAAACAGCTTGTCACAATGCTTGCAGGAAAGATTATGGGATGGAGCCATTTTCAAAAAAGCACATATCTTACATAAGGAGGTTTCTGTAGTGTAGTGGTGATCACGTTCGCCTAACACGCGAAAGGGCCTCGGTTCGAAACCGAGCAGAAACAGCAGTTGGCTTTTGGCAGAAAATTTAAACTGTTTGCCACAACAGGAGGGCTCAGCTCACTTTTCCTTTGTACACTTTTTAACAAGCCTGCACCAGAAGATTTCTGTCTGCACATAAAGGGCTTGTTTCCGTAGTGTAGTGGTTATCACGTTCGCCTCACACGCGAAAGGTCCCCAGTTCGAAACTGGGCGGAAACTGTGGATGGTCTTTGCTAACATTTTTTCAGTGGTTTTCTGTTGAGCGGGTCAGAACACTTGCAGGGCGATTTGTGGTGTAAATTCTTTAGAAAAGGACTAAAACAAAACAAATGACCATTGAAGTTTCCTGTAGAGTAATAAAAAATGTTTAGTCTGCCAACAAAAATAGCAGCTTTTTGCCATTTTTAAGGACAGTGGGCAGTCTATCGTTTCAGTCGCTTTTGAACAAGCGTACGCTAAAAGAGGTCGGACTGTCTTCCAAGTTAAGTTTCCGTAGTGTAGTGGTTATCACGTTCGCTTTACACGCGAAAGGTCCTCAGTTCGAAACTGGGCGGAAACAAGTAAAGGGGTTTTTAATATACGTGCTGAAATTCGCAACAAAGTTTTTGGACTATTGAAATTAGGTGAGGGCAATTGTACCAAAGAGCTGTAGGCAGACTGCCATTCCGAATGAGCTCTTATCTGTTGTTTGTGGAATTTAAACAGCTTGTCACAATGCTTGCAGGAAAGATTATGGGATGGAGCCATTTTCGAAAAAGCACATATCTTACATAAGGAGGTTTCTGTAGTGTAGTGGTGATCACGTTCGCCTAACACGCGAAAGGGCCTCGGTTCGAAACCGAGCAGAAACAGCAATTGGCTTTTGGCAGAAAATTTAAACTGTTTGCCACAACAGGAGGGCTCAGCTCACTTTTCCTTTGTACACTTTTTAACAAGCCTGCACCAGAAGATTTCTGTCTGCACATAAAGGGCTTTTTTCCGTAGTGTAGTGGTTATCACGTTCGCCTCACACGCGAAAGGTCCCCAGTTCGAAACTGGGCGGAAACTGTGGATGGTCTTTGCTAACATTTTTCAGTGGTTTTCTGTTGAGCAGGTCAGAACACTTGCAGGGCGATTTGCGGTGTAAATTCTTTAGAAAAGGACTAAAACAAAACAAATGACCATTGAAGTTTCCTGTAGAGTAATAAAAAATGTTTAGTCTGCCAACAAAAATAGCAGCTTTTTGCCATTTTAAGGACAGTGGGCAGTCTATCGTTTCAGTCGCTTTTGAACAAGCGTACGCTAAAAGAGGTCGGAATGTCTTCCAAGATAAGTTTCCGTAGTGTAGTGGTTATCACGTTCGCCTCACACGCGAAAGGTCCCCAGTTCGAAACTGGGCGGAAACTGTGGATGGTCTTTGCTAACATTTTTCAGTGGTTTTCTGTTGAGCAGGTCAGAACACTTGCAGGGCGATTTGCGGTGTAAATTCTTTAGAAAAGGACTAAAACAAAACAAATGACCATTGAAGTTTCCTGTAGAGTAATAAAAAATGTTAAGTCTGCCAACAAAAATAGCAGCTTTTTGGCATTTTAAGGACAGTGGGCAGTCTATCGTTTCAGTCGCTTTTGAACAAGCGTACGCTAAAAGAGGTCGGACTGTCTTCCAAGTTAAGTTTCCGTAGTGTAGTGGTTATCACGTTCGCTTTACACGCGAAAGGTCCTCAGTTCGAAACTGGGCGGAAACAAGTAAAGGGGTTTTTAATATACGTGCTGAAATTCGCAACAAAGTTTTTGGACTATTGAAATTAGGTGAGGGCAATTGTACCAAAGAGCTGTAGGCAGACTGCCATTCCGAATGAGCTCTTATCTGTTGTTTGTGGAATTTAAACAGCTTGTCACAATGCTTGCAGGAAAGATTATGGGATGGAGCCATTTTCGAAAAAGCACATATCTTACATAAGGAGGTTTCTGTAGTGTAGTGGTGATCACGTTCGCCTAACACGCGAAAGGGCCTCGGTTCGAAACCGAGCAGAAACAGCAATTGGCTTTTGGCAGAAAATTTAAACTGTTTGCCACAACAGGAGGGCTCAGCTCACTTTTCCTTGGTACACTTTTTAACAAGCCTGCACCAGAAGATTTCTGTCTGCACCTGAAGGGCTTGTTTCCGTAGTGTAGTGGTTATCACGTTCGCCTCACACGCGAAAGGTCCCCAGTTCGAAACTGGGCGGAAACTGTGGATGGTCTTTGCTAACATTTTTTCAGTGGTTTTCTGTTGAGCGGGTCAGAACACTTGCAGGGCGATTTGTGGTGTAAATTCTTTAGAAAAGGACTAAAACAAAACAAATGACCATTGAAGTTTCCTGTAGAGTAATAAAAAATGTTTAGTCTGCCAACAAAAATAGCAGCTTTTTGCCATTTTAAGGACAGTGGGCAGTCTATCGTTTCAGTCGCTTTTGAACAAGCGTACGCTAAAAGAGGTCGGACTGTCTTCCAAGATAAGTTTCCGTAGTGTAGTGGTTATCACGTTCGCTTTACACGCGAAAGGTCCTCAGTTCGAAACTGGGCGGAAACAAGTAAAGGGGTTTTTAATATACGTGCTGAAATTCGCAACAAAGTTTTTGGACTATTGAAATTAGGTGAGGGCAATTGTACCAAAGAGCTGTAGGCAGACTGCCATTCCGAATGAGCTCTTATCTGTTGTTTGTGGAATTTAAACAGCTTGTCACAATGCTTGCAGGAAAGATTATGGGATGGAGCCATTTTCGAAAAAGCACATATCTTACATAAGGAGGTTTCTGTAGTGTAGTGGTGATCACGTTCGCCTAACACGCGAAAGGGCCTCGGTTCGAAACCGAGCAGAAACAGCAATTGGCTTTTGGCAGAAAATTTAAACTGTTTGCCACAACAGGAGGGCTCAGCTCACTTTTCCTTGGTACACTTTTTAACAAGCCTGCACCAGAAGATTTCTGTCTGCACCTGAAGGGCTTGTTTCCGTAGTGTAGTGGTTATCACGTTCGCCTCACACGCGAAAGGTCCCCAGTTCGAAACTGGGCGGAAACTGTGGATGGTCTTTGCTAACATTTTTTCAGTGGTTTTCTGTTGAGCGGGTCAGAACACTTGCAGGGCGATTTGTGGTGTAAATTCTTTAGAAAAGGACTAAAACAAAACAAATGACCATTGAAGTTTCCTGTAGAGTAATAAAAAATGTTTAGTCTGCCAACAAAAATAGCAGCTTTTTGCCATTTTAAGGACAGTGGGCAGTCTATCGTTTCAGTCGCTTTTGAACAAGCGTACGCTAAAAGAGGTCGGACTGTCTTCCAAGATAAGTTTCCGTAGTGTAGTGGTTATCACGTTCGCTTTACACGCGAAAGGTCCTCAGTTCGAAACTGGGCGGAAACAAGTAAAGGGGTTTTTAATATACGTGCTGAAATTCGCAACAAAGTTTTTGGACTATTGAAATTAGGTGAGGGCAATTGTACCAAAGAGCTGTAGGCAGACTGCCATTCCGAATGAGCTCTTATCTGTTGTTTGTGGAATTTAAACAGCTTGTCACAATGCTTGCAGGAAAGATTATGGGATGGAGCCATTTTCAAAAAAGCACATATCTTACATAAGGAGGTTTCTGTAGTGTAGTGGTGATCACGTTCGCCTAACACGCGAAAGGGCCTCGGTTCGAAACCGAGCAGAAACAGCAGTTGGCTTTTGGCAGAAAATTTAAACTGTTTGCCACAACAGGAGGGCTCAGCTCACTTTTCCTTTGTACACTTTTTAACAAGCCTGCACCAGAAGATTTCTGTCTGCACATAAAGGGCTTGTTTCCGTAGTGTAGTGGTTATCACGTTCGCCTCACACGCGAAAGGTCCCCAGTTCGAAACTGGGTGGAAACTGTGGATGGTCTTTGCTAACATTTTTTCAGTGGTTTTCTGTTGAGCGGGTCAGAACACTTGCAGGGCGATTTGTGGTGTAAATTCTTTAGAAAAGGACTAAAACAAAACAAATGACCATTGAAGTTTCCTGTAGAGTAATAAAAAATGTTTAGTCTGCCAACAAAAATAGCAGCTTTTTGCCATTTTAAGGACAGTGGGCAGTCTATCGTTTCAGTCGCTTTTGAACAAGCGTACGCTAAAAGAGGTCGGACTGTCTTCCAAGTTAAGTTTCCGTAGTGTAGTGGTTATCACGTTCGCTTTACACGCGAAAGGTCCTCAGTTCGAAACTGGGCGGAAACAAGTAAAGGGGTTTTTAATATACGTGCTGAAATTCGCAACAAAGTTTTTGGACTATTGAAATTAGGTGAGGGCAATTGTACCAAAGAGCTGTAGGCAGACTGCCATTCCGAATGAGCTCTTATCTGTTGTTTGTGGAATTTAAACAGCTTGTCACAATGCTTGCAGGAAAGATTATGGGATGGAGCCATTTTCGAAAAAGCACATATCTTACATAAGGAGGTTTCTGTAGTGTAGTGGTGATCACGTTCGCCTAACACGCGAAAGGGCCTCGGTTCGAAACCGAGCAGAAACAGCAATTGGCTTTTGGCAGAAAATTTAAACTGTTTGCCACAACAGGAGGGCTCAGCTCACTTTTCCTTGGTACACTTTTTAACAAGCCTGCACCAGAAGATTTCTGTCTGCACCTGAAGGGCTTGTTTCCGTAGTGTAGTGGTTATCACGTTCGCCTCACACGCGAAAGGTCCCCAGTTCGAAACTGGGCGGAAACTGTGGATGGTCTTTGCTAACATTTTTTCAGTGGTTTTCTGTTGAGCGGGTCAGAACACTTGCAGGGCGATTTGTGGTGTAAATTCTTTAGAAAAGGACTAAAACAAAACAAATGACCATTGAAGTTTCCTGTAGAGTAATAAAAAATGTTTAGTCTGCTAACAAAAATAGCAGCTTTTTGCCATTTTAAGGACAGTGGGCAGTCTATCGTTTCAGTCGCTTTTGAACAAGCGTACGCTAAAAGAGGTCGGACTGTCTTCCAAGATAAGTTTCCGTAGTGTAGTGGTTATCACGTTCGCTTTACACGCGAAAGGTCCTCAGTTCGAAACTGGGCGGAAACAAGTAAAGGGGTTTTTAATATACGTGCTGAAATTCGCAACAAATTTTTTGGACTATTGAAATTAGGTGAGGGCAATTGTACCAAAGAGCTGTAGGCAGACTGCCATTCCGAATGAGCTCTTATCTGTTGTTTGTGGAATTTAAACAGCTTGTCACAATGCTTGCAGGAAAGATTATGGGATGGAGCCATTTTCGAAAAAGCACATATCTTACATAAGGAGGTTTCTGTAGTGTAGTGGTGATCACGTTCGCCTAACACGCGAAAGGGCCTCGGTTCGAAACCGAGCAGAAACAGCAATTGGCTTTTGGCAGAAAATTTAAACTGTTTGCCACAACAGGAGGGCTCAGCTCACTTTTCCTTTGTACACTTTTTAACAAGCCTGCACCAGAAGATTTCTGTCTGCACATAAAGGGCTTGTTTCCGTAGTGTAGTGGTTATCACGTTCGCCTCACACGCGAAAGGTCCCCAGTTCGAAACTGGGCGGAAACTGTGGATGGTCTTTGCTAACATTTTTCAGTGGTTTTCTGTTGAGCAGGTCAGAACACTTGCAGGGCGATTTGCGGTGTAAATTCTTTAGAAAAGGACTAAAACAAAACAAATGACTATTGAAGTTTCCTGTAGAGTAATAAAAAATGTTTAGTCTGCCAACAAAAATAGCAGCTTTTTGCCATTTTAAGGACAGTGGGCAGTCTATCGTTTCAGTCGCTTTTGAACAAGCGTACGCTAAAAGAGGTCGGACTGTCTTCCAAGATAAGTTTCCGTAGTGTAGTGGTTATCACGTTCGCTTTACACGCGAAAGGTCCTCAGTTCGAAACTGGGCGGAAACAAGTAAAGGGGTTTTTAATATACGTGCTGAAATTCGCAACAAAGTTTTTGGACTATTGAAATTAGGTGAGGGCAATTGTACCAAAGAGCTGTAGGCAGACTGCCATTCCGAATGAGCTCTTATCTGTTGTTTGTGGAATTTAAACAGCTTGTCACAATGCTTGCAGGAAAGATTATGGGATGGAGCCATTTTCGAAAAAGCACATGTCTTACATAAGGAGGTTTCTGTAGTGTAGTGGTGATCACGTTCGCCTAACACGCGAAAGGGCCTCGGTTCGAAACCGAGCAGACACAGCAATTGGCTTTTGGCAGAAAATTTAAACTGTTTGCCACAACAGGAGGGCTCAGCTCACTTTTCCTTGGTACACTTTTTAACAAGCCTGCACCAGAAGATTTATGTCTGCACCTGAAGGGCTTGTTTCCGTAGTGTAGTGGTTATCACGTTCGCCTCACACGTGAAAGGTCCCCAGTTCGAAACTGGGCGGAAACTGTGGATGGTCTTTGCTAACATTTTTTCAGTGGTTTTCTGTTGAGCGGGTCAGAACACTTGCAGGGCGATTTGTGGTGTAAATTCTTTAGAAAAGGACTAAAACAAAACAAATGACCATTGAAGTTTCCTGTAGAGTAATAAAAAATGTTTAGTCTGCCAACAAAAATAGCAGCTTTTTGCCATTTTAAGGACAGTGGGCAGTCTATCGTTTCAGTCGCTTTTGAACAAGCGTACGCTAAAAGAGGTCGGACTGTCTTCCAAGATAAGTTTCCGTAGTGTAGTGGTTATCACGTTCGCTTTACACGCGAAAGGTCCTCAGTTCGAAACTGGGCGGAAACAAGTAAAGGGGTTTTTAATATACGTGCTGAAATTCGCAACAAAGTTTTTGGACTATTGAAATTAGGTGAGGGCAATTGGACCAAAGAGCTGTAGGCAGACTGCCATTCCGAATGAGCTCTTATCTGTTGTTTGTGGAATTTAAACAGCTTGTCACAATGCTTGCAGGAAAGATTATGGGATGGAGCCATTTTCGAAAAAGCACATATCTTACATAAGGAGGTTTCTGTAGTGTAGTGGTGATCACGTTCGCCTAACACGCGAAAGGGCCTCGGTTCGAAACCGAGCAGAAACAGCAATTGGCTTTTGGCAGAAAATTTAAACTGTTTGCCACAACAGGAGGGCTCAGCTCACTTTTCCTTTGTACACTTTTTAACAAGCCTGCACCAGAAGATTTCTGTCTGCACATAAAGGGCTTGTTTCCGTAGTGTAGTGGTTATCACGTTCGCCTCACACGCGAAAGGTCCCCAGTTCGAAACTGGGCGGAAACTGTGGATGGTCTTTGCTAACATTTTTCAGTGGTTTTCTGTTGAGCAGGTCAGAACACTTGCAGGGCGATTTGCGGTGTAAATTCTTTAGAAAAGGACTAAAACAAAACAAATGACTATTGAAGTTTCCTGTAGAGTAATAAAAAATGTTTAGTCTGCCAACAAAAATAGCAGCTTTTTGCCATTTTAAGGACAGTGGGCAGTCTATCGTTTCAGTCGCTTTTGAACAAGCGTACGCTAAAAGAGGTCGGACTGTCTTCCAAGATAAGTTTCCGTAGTGTAGTGGTTATCACGTTCGCTTTACACGCGAAAGGTCCTCAGTTCGAAACTGGGCGGAAACAAGTAAAGGGGTTTTTAATATACGTGCTGAAATTCGCAACAAAGTTTTTGGACTATTGAAATTAGGTGAGGGCAATTGTACCAAAGAGCTGTAGGCAGACTGCCATTCCGAATGAGCTCTTATCTGTTGTTTGTGGAATTTAAACAGCTTGTCACAATGCTTGCAGGAAAGATTATGGGATGGAGCCATTTTCGAAAAAGCACATGTCTTACATAAGGAGGTTTCTGTAGTGTAGTGGTGATCACGTTCGCCTAACACGCGAAAGGGCCTCGGTTCGAAACCGAGCAGACACAGCAATTGGCTTTTGGCAGAAAATTTAAACTGTTTGCCACAACAGGAGGGCTCAGCTCACTTTTCCTTGGTACACTTTTTAACAAGCCTGCACCAGAAGATTTATGTCTGCACCTGAAGGGCTTGTTTCCGTAGTGTAGTGGTTATCACGTTCGCCTCATACGTGAAAGGTCCCCAGTTCGAAACTGGGCGGAAACTGTGGATGGTCTTTGCTAACATTTTTTCAGTGGTTTTCTGTTGAGCGGGTCAGAACACTTGCAGGGCGATTTGTGGTGTAAATTCTTTAGAAAAGGACTAAAACAAAACAAATGACCATTGAAGTTTCCTGTAGAGTAATAAAAAATGTTTAGTCTGCCAACAAAAATAGCAGCTTTTTGCCATTTTAAGGACAGTGGGCAGTCTATCGTTTCAGTCGCTTTTGAACAAGCGTACGCTAAAAGAGGTCGGACTGTCTTCCAAGATAAGTTTCCGTAGTGTAGTGGTTATCACGTTCGCTTTACACGCGAAAGGTCCTCAGTTCGAAACTGGGCGGAAACAAGTAAAGGGGTTTTTAATATACGTGCTGAAATTCGCAACAAAGTTTTTGGACTATTGAAATTAGGTGAGGGCAATTGTACCAAAGAGCTGTAGGCAGACTGCCATTCCGAATGAGCTCTTATCTGTTGTTTGTGGAATTTAAACAGCTTGTCACAATGCTTGCAGGAAAGATTATGGGATGGAGCCATTTTCGAAAAAGCACATGTCTTACATAAGGAGGTTTCTGTAGTGTAGTGGTGATCACGTTCGCCTAACACGCGAAAGGGCCTCGGTTCGAAACCGAGCAGACACAGCAATTGGCTTTTGGCAGAAAATTTAAACTGTTTGCCACAACAGGAGGGCTCAGCTCACTTTTCCTTGGTACACTTTTTAACAAGCCTGCACCAGAAGATTTATGTCTGCACCTGAAGGGCTTGTTTCCGTAGTGTAGTGGTTATCACGTTCGCCTCACACGTGAAAGGTCCCCAGTTCGAAACTGGGCGGAAACTGTGGATGGTCTTTGCTAACATTTTTTCAGTGGTTTTCTGTTGAGCGGGTCAGAACACTTGCAGGGCGATTTGTGGTGTAAATTCTTTAGAAAAGGACTAAAACAAAACAAATGACCATTGAAGTTTCCTGTAGAGTAATAAAAAATGTTTAGTCTGCCAACAAAAATAGCAGCTTTTTGCCATTTTAAGGACAGTGGGCAGTCTATCGTTTCAGTCGCTTTTGAACAAGCGTACGCTAAAAGAGGTCGGACTGTCTTCCAAGTTAAGTTTCCGTAGTGTAGTGGTTATCACGTTCGCTTTACACGCGAAAGGTCCTCAGTTCGAAACTGGGCGGAAACAAGTAAAGGGGTTTTTAATATACGTGCTGAAATTCGCAACAAAGTTTTTGGACTATTGAAATTAGGTGAGGGCAATTGTACCAAAGAGCTGTAGGCAGACTGCCATTCCGAATGAGCTCTTATCTGTTGTTTGTGGAATTTAAACAGCTTGTCACAATGCTTGCAGGAAAGATTATGGGATGGAGCCATTTTCGAAAAAGCACATATCTTACATAAGGAGGTTTCTGTAGTGTAGTGGTGATCACGTTCGCCTAACACGCGAAAGGGCCTCGGTTCGAAACCGAGCAGAAACAGCAATTGGCTTTTGGCAGAAAATTTAAACTGTTTGCCACAACAGGAGGGCTCAGCTCACTTTTCCTTGGTACACTTTTTAACAAGCCTGCACCAGAAGATTTCTGTCTGCACCTGAAGGGCTTGTTTCCGTAGTGTAGTGGTTATCACGTTCGCCTCACACGCGAAAGGTCCCCAGTTCGAAACTGGGCGGAAACTGTGGATGGTCTTTGCTAACATTTTTTCAGTGGTTTTCTGTTGAGCGGGTCAGAACACTTGCAGGGCGATTTGTGGTGTAAATTCTTTAGAAAAGGACTAAAACAAAACAAATGACCATTGAAGTTTCCTGTAGAGTAATAAAAAATGTTTAGTCTGCCAACAAAAATAGCAGCTTTTTGCCATTTTAAGGACAGTGGGCAGTCTATCGTTTCAGTCGCTTTTGAACAAGCGTACGCTAAAAGAGGTCGGACTGTCTTCCAAGTTAAGTTTCCGTAGTGTAGTGGTTATCACGTTCGCTTTACACGCGAAAGGTCCTCAGTTCGAAACTGGGCGGAAACAAGTAAAGGGGTTTTTAATATACGTGCTGAAATTCGCAACAAAGTTTTTGGACTATTGAAATTAGGTGAGGGCAATTGTACCAAAGAGCTGTAGGCAGACTGCCATTCCGAATGAGCTCTTATCTGTTGTTTGTGGAATTTAAACAGCTTGTCACAATGCTTGCAGGAAAGATTATGGGATGGAGCCATTTTCGAAAAAGCACATATCTTACATAAGGAGGTTTCTGTAGTGTAGTGGTGATCACGTTCGCCTAACACGCGAAAGGGCCTCGGTTCGAAACCGAGCAGAAACAGCAATTGGCTTTTGGCAGAAAATTTAAACTGTTTGCCACAACAGGAGGGCTCAGCTCACTTTTCCTTGGTACACTTTTTAACAAGCCTGCACCAGAAGATTTCTGTCTGCACCTGAAGGGCTTGTTTCCGTAGTGTAGTGGTTATCACGTTCGCCTCACACGCGAAAGGTCCCCAGTTCGAAACTGGGCGGAAACTGTGGATGGTCTTTGCTAACATTTTTTCAGTGGTTTTCTGTTGAGCGGGTCAGAACACTTGCAGGGCGATTTGTGGTGTAAATTCTTTAGAAAAGGACTAAAACAAAACAAATGACCATTGAAGTTTCCTGTAGAGTAATAAAAAATGTTTAGTCTGCCAACAAAAATAGCAGCTTTTTGCCATTTTAAGGACAGTGGGCAGTCTATCGTTTCAGTCGCTTTTGAACAAGCGTACGCTAAAAGAGGTCGGACTGTCTTCCAAGTTAAGTTTCCGTAGTGTAGTGGTTATCACGTTCGCTTTACACGCGAAAGGTCCTCAGTTCGAAACTGGGCGGAAACAAGTAAAGGGGTTTTTAATATACGTGCTGAAATTCGCAACAAAGTTTTTGGACTATTGAAATTAGGTGAGGGCAATTGTACCAAAGAGCTGTAGGCAGACTGCCATTCCGAATGAGCTCTTATCTGTTGTTTGTGGAATTTAAACAGCTTGTCACAATGCTTGCAGGAAAGATTATGGGATGGAGCCATTTTCGAAAAAGCACATATCTTACATAAGGAGGTTTCTGTAGTGTAGTGGTGATCACGTTCGCCTAACACGCGAAAGGGCCTCGGTTCGAAACCGAGCAGAAACAGCAATTGGCTTTTGGCAGAAAATTTAAACTGTTTGCCACAACAGGAGGGCTCAGCTCACTTTTCCTTGGTACACTTTTTAACAAGCCTGCACCAGAAGATTTCTGTCTGCACCTGAAGGGCTTGTTTCCGTAGTGTAGTGGTTATCACGTTCGCCTCACACGCGAAAGGTCCCCAGTTCGAAACTGGGCGGAAACTGTGGATGGTCTTTGCTAACATTTTTTCAGTGGTTTTCTGTTGAGCGGGTCAGAACACTTGCAGGGCGATTTGTGGTGTAAATTCTTTAGAAAAGGACTAAAACAAAACAAATGACCATTGAAGTTTCCTGTAGAGTAATAAAAAATGTTTAGTCTGCCAACAAAAATAGCAGCTTTTTGCCATTTTAAGGACAGTGGGCAGTCTATCGTTTCAGTCGCTTTTGAACAAGCGTACGCTAAAAGAGGTCGGACTGTCTTCCAAGATAAGTTTCCGTAGTGTAGTGGTTATCACGTTCGCTTTACACGCGAAAGGACCTCAGTTCGAAACTGGGCGGAAACAAGTAAAGGGGTTTTTAATATACGTGCTGAAATTCGCAACAAATTTTTTGGACTATTGAAATTAGGTGAGGGCAATTGTACCAAAGAGCTGTAGGCAGACTGCCATTCCGAATGAGCTCTTATCTGTTGTTTGTGGAATTTAAACAGCTTGTCACAATGCTTGCAGGAAAGATTATGGGATGGAGCCATTTTCGAAAAAGCACATATCTTACATAAGGAGGTTTCTGTAGTGTAGTGGTGATCACGTTCGCCTAACACGCGAAAGGGCCTCGGTTCGAAACCGAGCAGAAACAGCAATTGGCTTTTGGCAGAAAATTTAAACTGTTTGCCACAACAGGAGGGCTCAGCTCACTTTTCCTTTGTACACTTTTTAACAAGCCTGCACCAGAAGATTTCTGTCTGCACATAAAGGGCTTGTTTCCGTAGTGTAGTGGTTATCACGTTCGCCTCACACGCGAAAGGTCCCCAGTTCGAAACTGGGCGGAAACTGTGGATGGTCTTTGCTAACATTTTTCAGTGGTTTTCTGTTGAGCAGGTCAGAACACTTGCAGGGCGATTTGCGGTGTAAATTCTTTAGAAAAGGACTAAAACAAAACAAATGACTATTGAAGTTTCCTGTAGAGTAATAAAAAATGTTTAGTCTGCCAACAAAAATAGCAGCTTTTTGCCATTTTAAGGACAGTGGGCAGTCTATCGTTTCAGTCGCTTTTGAACAAGCGTACGCTAAAAGAGGTCGGACTGTCTTCCAAGATAAGTTTCCGTAGTGTAGTGGTTATCACGTTCGCTTTACACGCGAAAGGTCCTCAGTTTGAAACTGGGCGGAAACAAGTAAAGGGGTTTTTAATATACGTGCTGAAATTCGCAACAAAGTTTTTGGACTATTGAAATTAGGTGAGGGCAATTGTACCAAAGAGCTGTAGGCAGACTGCCATTCCGAATGAGCTCTTATCTGTTGTTTGTGGAATTTAAACAGCTTGTCACAATGCTTGCAGGAAAGATTATGGGATGGAGCCATTTTCGAAAAAGCACATGTCTTACATAAGGAGGTTTCTGTAGTGTAGTGGTGATCACGTTCGCCTAACACGCGAAAGGGCCTCGGTTCGAAACCGAGCAGACACAGCAATTGGCTTTTGGCAGAAAATTTAAACTGTTTGCCACAACAGGAGGGCTCAGCTCACTTTTCCTTGGTACACTTTTTAACAAGCCTGCACCAGAAGATTTATGTCTGCACCTGAAGGGCTTGTTTCCGTAGTGTAGTGGTTATCACGTTCGCCTCACACGTGAAAGGTCCCCAGTTCGAAACTGGGCGGAAACTGTGGATGGTCTTTGCTAACATTTTTTCAGTGGTTTTCTGTTGAGCGGGTCAGAACACTTGCAGGGCGATTTGTGGTGTAAATTCTTTAGAAAAGGACTAAAACAAAACAAATGACCATTGAAGTTTCCTGTAGAGTAATAAAAAATGTTTAGTCTGCCAACAAAAATAGCAGCTTTTTGCCATTTTAAGGACAGTGGGCAGTCTATCGTTTCAGTCGCTTTTGAACAAGCGTACGCTAAAAGAGGTCGGACTGTCTTCCAAGTTAAGTTTCCGTAGTGTAGTGGTTATCACGTTCGCTTTACACGCGAAAGGTCCTCAGTTCGAAACTGGGCGGAAACAAGTAAAGGGGTTTTTAATATACGTGCTGAAATTCGCAACAAAGTTTTTGGACTATTGAAATTAGGTGAGGGCAATTGTACCAAAGAGCTGTAGGCAGACTGCCATTCCGAATGAGCTCTTATCTGTTGTTTGTGGAATTTAAACAGCTTGTCACAATGCTTGCAGGAAAGATTATGGGATGGAGCCATTTTCGAAAAAGCACATATCTTACATAAGGAGGTTTCTGTAGTGTAGTGGTGATCACGTTCGCCTAACACGCGAAAGGGCCTCGGTTCGAAACCGAGCAGAAACAGCAATTGGCTTTTGGCAGAAAATTTAAACTGTTTGCCACAACAGGAGGGCTCAGCTCACTTTTCCTTTGTACACTTTTTAACAAGCCTGCACCAGAAGATTTCTGTCTGCACATAAAGGGCTTGTTTCCGTAGTGTAGTGGTTATCACGTTCGCCTCACACGCGAAAGGTCCCCAGTTCGAAACTGGGCGGAAACTGTGGATGGTCTTTGCTAACATTTTTCAGTGGTTTTCTGTTGAGCAGGTCAGAACACTTGCAGGGCGATTTGCGGTGTAAATTCTTTAGAAAAGGACTAAAACAAAACAAATGACCATTGAAGTTTCCTGTAGAGTAATAAAAAATGTTTAGTCTGCCAACAAAAATAGCAGCTTTTTGCCATTTTAAGGACAGTGGGCAGTCTATCGTTTCAGTCGCTTTTGAACAAGCGTACGCTAAAAGAGGTCGGAATGTCTTCCAAGATAAGTTTCCGTAGTGTAGTGGTTATCACGTTCGCCTCACACGCGAAAGGTCCCCAGTTCGAAACTGGGCGGAAACTGTGGATGGTCTTTGCTAACATTTTTCAGTGGTTTTCTGTTGAGCAGGTCAGAACACTTGCAGGGCGATTTGCGGTGTAAATTCTTTAGAAAAGGACTAAAACAAAACAAATGACCATTGAAGTTTCCTGTAGAGTAATAAAAAATGTTAAGTCTGCCAACAAAAATAGCAGCTTTTTGCCATTTTAAGGACAGTGGGCAGTCTATCGTTTCAGTCGCTTTTGAACAAGCGTACGCTAAAAGAGGTCGGACTGTCTTCCAAGTTAAATTTCCGTAGTGTAGTGGTTATCACGTTCGCTTTACACGTGAAAGGTCCTCAGTTCGAAACTGGGCGGAAACAATTAAAGGGGTTTTTAATATACGTGCTGAAATTCGCAACAAAGTTTTTGGACTATTGAAATTAGGTGAGGGCAATTGTACCAAAGATCTGTAGGCAGACTGCCATTCCGAATGAGCTCTTATCTGTTGTTTGTGGAATTTAAACAGCTTGTCACAATGCTTGCAGGAAAGATTATGGGATGGAGCCATTTTCAAAAAAGCACATGTCTTACATAAGGAGGTTTCTGTAGTGTAGTGGTGATCACGTTCGCCTAACACGCGAAAGGGCCTCGGTTCGAAACCGAGCAGAAACAGCAATTGGCTTTTGGCAGAAAATTTAAACTGTTTGCCACAACAGGAGGGCTCAGCTCACTTTTCCTTGGTACACTTTTTAACAAGCCTGCACCAGAAGATTTCTGTCTGCACCTGAAGGGCTTGTTTCCGTAGTGTAGTGGTTATCACGTTCGCCTCACACGCGAAAGGTCCCCAGTTCGAAACTGGGCGGAAACTGTGGATGGTCTTTGCTAACATTTTTTCAGTGGTTTTCTGTTGAGCGGGTCAGAACACTTGCAGGGCGATTTGTGGTGTAAATTCTTTAGAAAAGGACTAAAACAAAACAAATGACCATTGAAGTTTCCTGTAGAGTAATAAAAAATGTTTAGTCTGCCAACAAAAATAGCAGCTTTTTGCCATTTTAAGGACAGTGGGCAGTCTATCGTTTCAGTCGCTTTTGAACAAGCGTACGCTAAAAGAGGTCGGACTGTCTTCCAAGTTAAGTTTCCGTAGTGTAGTGGTTATCACGTTCGCTTTACACGCGAAAGGTCCTCAGTTCGAAACTGGGCGGAAACAAGTAAAGGGGTTTTTAATATACGTGCTGAAATTCGCAACAAAGTTTTTGGACTATTGAAATTAGGTGAGGGCAATTGTACCAAAGAGCTGTAGGCAGACTGCCATTCCGAATGAGCTCTTATCTGTTGTTTGTGGAATTTAAACAGCTTGTCACAATGCTTGCAGGAAAGATTATGGGATGGAGCCATTTTCGAAAAAGCACATATCTTACATAAGGAGGTTTCTGTAGTGTAGTGGTGATCACGTTCGCCTAACACGCGAAAGGGCCTCGGTTCGAAACCGAGCAGAAACAGCAATTGGCTTTTGGCAGAAAATTTAAACTGTTTGCCACAACAGGAGGGCTCAGCTCACTTTTCCTTGGTACACTTTTTAACAAGCCTGCACCAGAAGATTTCTGTCTGCACCTGAAGGGCTTGTTTCCGTAGTGTAGTGGTTATCACGTTCGCCTCACACGCGAAAGGTCCCCAGTTCGAAACTGGGCGGAAACTGTGGATGGTCTTTGCTAACATTTTTTCAGTGGTTTTCTGTTGAGCGGGTCAGAACACTTGCAGGGCGATTTGTGGTGTAAATTCTTTAGAAAAGGACTAAAACAAAACAAATGACCATTGAAGTTTCCTGTAGAGTAATAAAAAATGTTTAGTCTGCCAACAAAAATAGCAGCTTTTTGCCATTTTAAGGACAGTGGGCAGTCTATCGTTTCAGTCGCTTTTGAACAAGCGTACGCTAAAAGAGGTCGGACTGTCTTCCAAGATAAGTTTCCGTAGTGTAGTGGTTATCACGTTCGCTTTACACGCGAAAGGACCTCAGTTCGAAACTGGGCGGAAACAAGTAAAGGGGTTTTTAATATACGTGCTGAAATTCGCAACAAATTTTTTGGACTATTGAAATTAGGTGAGGGCAATTGTACCAAAGAGCTGTAGGCAGACTGCCATTCCGAATGAGCTCTTATCTGTTGTTTGTGGAATTTAAACAGCTTGTCACAATGCTTGCAGGAAAGATTATGGGATGGAGCCATTTTCGAAAAAGCACATATCTTACATAAGGAGGTTTCTGTAGTGTAGTGGTGATCACGTTCGCCTAACACGCGAAAGGGCCTCGGTTCGAAACCGAGCAGAAACAGCAATTGGCTTTTGGCAGAAAATTTAAACTGTTTGCCACAACAGGAGGGCTCAGCTCACTTTTCCTTTGTACACTTTTTAACAAGCCTGCACCAGAAGATTTCTGTCTGCACATAAAGGGCTTGTTTCCGTAGTGTAGTGGTTATCACGTTCGCCTCACACGCGAAAGGTCCCCAGTTCGAAACTGGGCGGAAACTGTGGATGGTCTTTGCTAACATTTTTCAGTGGTTTTCTGTTGAGCAGGTCAGAACACTTGCAGGGCGATTTGCGGTGTAAATTCTTTAGAAAAGGACTAAAACAAAACAAATGACTATTGAAGTTTCCTGTAGAGTAATAAAAAATGTTTAGTCTGCCAACAAAAATAGCAGCTTTTTGCCATTTTAAGGACAGTGGGCAGTCTATCGTTTCAGTCGCTTTTGAACAAGCGTACGCTAAAAGAGGTCGGACTGTCTTCCAAGATAAGTTTCCGTAGTGTAGTGGTTATCACGTTCGCTTTACACGCGAAAGGTCCTCAGTTCGAAACTGGGCGGAAACAAGTAAAGGGGTTTTTAATATACGTGCTGAAATTCGCAACAAAGTTTTTGGACTATTGAAATTAGGTGAGGGCAATTGTACCAAAGAGCTGTAGGCAGACTGCCATTCCGAATGAGCTCTTATCTGTTGTTTGTGGAATTTAAACAGCTTGTCACAATGCTTGCAGGAAAGATTATGGGATGGAGCCATTTTCGAAAAAGCACATGTCTTACATAAGGAGGTTTCTGTAGTGTAGTGGTGATCACGTTCGCCTAACACGCGAAAGGGCCTCGGTTCGAAACCGAGCAGACACAGCAATTGGCTTTTGGCAGAAAATTTAAACTGTTTGCCACAACAGGAGGGCTCAGCTCACTTTTCCTTGGTACACTTTTTAACAAGCCTGCACCAGAAGATTTATGTCTGCACCTGAAGGGCTTGTTTCCGTAGTGTAGTGGTTATCACGTTCGCCTCACACGTGAAAGGTCCCCAGTTCGAAACTGGGCGGAAACTGTGGATGGTCTTTGCTAACATTTTTTCAGTGGTTTTCTGTTGAGCGGGTCAGAACACTTGCAGGGCGATTTGTGGTGTAAATTCTTTAGAAAAGGACTAAAACAAAACAAATGACCATTGAAGTTTCCTGTAGAGTAATAAAAAATGTTTAGTCTGCCAACAAAAATAGCAGCTTTTTGCCATTTTAAGGACAGTGGGCAGTCTATCGTTTCAGTCGCTTTTGAACAAGCGTACGCTAAAAGAGGTCGGACTGTCTTCCAAGTTAAGTTTCCGTAGTGTAGTGGTTATCACGTTCGCTTTACACGCGAAAGGTCCTCAGTTCGAAACTGGGCGGAAACAAGTAAAGGGGTTTTTAATATACGTGCTGAAATTCGCAACAAAGTTTTTGGACTATTGAAATTAGGTGAGGGCAATTGTACCAAAGAGCTGTAGGCAGACTGCCATTCCGAATGAGCTCTTATCTGTTGTTTGTGGAATTTAAACAGCTTGTCACAATGCTTGCAGGAAAGATTATGGGATGGAGCCATTTTCGAAAAAGCACATATCTTACATAAGGAGGTTTCTGTAGTGTAGTGGTGATCACGTTCGCCTAACACGCGAAAGGGCCTCGGTTCGAAACCGAGCAGAAACAGCAATTGGCTTTTGGCAGAAAATTTAAACTGTTTGCCACAACAGGAGGGCTCAGCTCACTTTTCCTTGGTACACTTTTTAACAAGCCTGCACCAGAAGATTTCTGTCTGCACCTGAAGGGCTTGTTTCCGTAGTGTAGTGGTTATCACGTTCGCCTCACACGCGAAAGGTCCCCAGTTCGAAACTGGGCGGAAACTGTGGATGGTCTTTGCTAACATTTTTTCAGTGGTTTTCTGTTGAGCGGGTCAGAACACTTGCAGGGCGATTTGTGGTGTAAATTCTTTAGAAAAGGACTAAAACAAAACAAATGACCATTGAAGTTTCCTGTAGAGTAATAAAAAATGTTTAGTCTGCCAACAAAAATAGCAGCTTTTTGCCATTTTAAGGACAGTGGGCAGTCTATCGTTTCAGTCGCTTTTGAACAAGCGTACGCTAAAAGAGGTCGGACTGTCTTCCAAGTTAAGTTTCCGTAGTGTAGTGGTTATCACGTTCGCTTTACACGCGAAAGGTCCTCAGTTCGAAACTGGGCGGAAACAAGTAAAGGGGTTTTTAATATACGTGCTGAAATTCGCAACAAAGTTTTTGGACTATTGAAATTAGGTGAGGGCAATTGTACCAAAGAGCTGTAGGCAGACTGCCATTCCGAATGAGCTCTTATCTGTTGTTTGTGGAATTTAAACAGCTTGTCACAATGCTTGCAGGAAAGATTATGGGATGGAGCCATTTTCGAAAAAGCACATATCTTACATAAGGAGGTTTCTGTAGTGTAGTGGTGATCACGTTCGCCTAACACGCGAAAGGGCCTCGGTTCGAAACCGAGCAGAAACAGCAATTGGCTTTTGGCAGAAAATTTAAACTGTTTGCCACAACAGGAGGGCTCAGCTCACTTTTCCTTTGTACACTTTTTAACAAGCCTGCACCAGAAGATTTCTGTCTGCACATAAAGGGCTTGTTTCCGTAGTGTAGTGGTTATCACGTTCGCCTCACACGCGAAAGGTCCCCAGTTCGAAACTGGGCGGAAACTGTGGATGGTCTTTGCTAACATTTTTCAGTGGTTTTCTGTTGAGCAGGTCAGAACACTTGCAGGGCGATTTGCGGTGTAAATTCTTTAGAAAAGGACTAAAACAAAACAAATGACCATTGAAGTTTCCTGTAGAGTAATAAAAAATGTTTAGTCTGCCAACAAAAATAGCAGCTTTTTGCCATTTTAAGGACAGTGGGCAGTCTATCGTTTCAGTCGCTTTTGAACAAGCGTACGCTAAAAGAGGTCGGAATGTCTTCCAAGATAAGTTTCCGTAGTGTAGTGGTTATCACGTTCGCCTCACACGCGAAAGGTCCCCAGTTCGAAACTGGGCGGAAACTGTGGATGGTCTTTGCTAACATTTTTCAGTGGTTTTCTGTTGAGCAGGTCAGAACACTTGCAGGGCGATTTGCGGTGTAAATTCTTTAGAAAAGGACTAAAACAAAACAAATGACCATTGAAGTTTCCTGTAGAGTAATAAAAAATGTTAAGTCTGCCAACAAAAATAGCAGCTTTTTGCCATTTTAAGGACAGTGGGCAGTCTATCGTTTCAGTCGCTTTTGAACAAGCGTACGCTAAAAGAGGTCGGACTGTCTTCCAAGTTAAATTTCCGTAGTGTAGTGGTTATCACGTTCGCTTTACACGTGAAAGGTCCTCAGTTCGAAACTGGGCGGAAACAATTAAAGGGGTTTTTAATATACGTGCTGAAATTCGCAACAAAGTTTTTGGACTATTGAAATTAGGTGAGGGCAATTGTACCAAAGATCTGTAGGCAGACTGCCATTCCGAATGAGCTCTTATCTGTTGTTTGTGGAATTTAAACAGCTTGTCACAATGCTTGCAGGAAAGATTATGGGATGGAGCCATTTTCAAAAAAGCACATGTCTTACATAAGGAGGTTTCTGTAGTGTAGTGGTGATCACGTTCGCCTAACACGCGAAAGGGCCTCGGTTCGAAACCGAGCAGAAACAGCAATTGGCTTTTGGCAGAAAATTTAAACTGTTTGCCACAACAGGAGGGCTCAGCTCACTTTTCCTTGGTACACTTTTTAACAAGCCTGCACCAGAAGATTTCTGTCTGCACCTGAAGGGCTTGTTTCCGTAGTGTAGTGGTTATCACGTTCGCCTCACACGTGAAAGGTCCCCAGTTCGAAACTGGGCGGAAACTGTGGATGGTCTTTGCTAACATTTTTTCAGTGGTTTTCTGTTGAGCGGGTCAGAACACTTGCAGGGCGATTTGTGGTGTAAATTCTTTAGAAAAGGACTAAAACAAAACAAATGACCATTGAAGTTTCCTGTAGAGTAATAAAAAATGTTTAGTCTGCCAACAAAAATAGCAGCTTTTTGCCATTTTAAGGACAGTGGGCAGTCTATCGTTTCAGTCGCTTTTGAACAAGCGTACGCTAAAAGAGGTCGGACTGTCTTCCAAGATAAGTTTCCGTAGTGTAGTGGTTATCACGTTCGCTTTACACGCGAAAGGTCCTCAGTTCGAAACTGGGCGGAAACAAGTAAAGGGGTTTTTAATATACGTGCTGAAATTCGCAACAAATTTTTTGGACTATTGAAATTAGGTGAGGGCAATTGTACCAAAGAGCTGTAGGCAGACTGCCATTCCGAATGAGCTCTTATCTGTTGTTTGTGGAATTTAAACAGCTTGTCACAATGCTTGCAGGAAAGATTATGGGATGGAGCCATTTTCGAAAAAGCACATATCTTACATAAGGAGGTTTCTGTAGTGTAGTGGTGATCACGTTCGCCTAACACGCGAAAGGGCCTCGGTTCGAAACCGAGCAGAAACAGCAATTGGCTTTTGGCAGAAAATTTAAACTGTTTGCCACAACAGGAGGGCTCAGCTCACTTTTCCTTTGTACACTTTTTAACAAGCCTGCACCAGAAGATTTATGTCTGCACCTAAAGGGCTTGTTTCCGTAGTGTAGTGGTTATCACGTTCGCCTCACACGTGAAAGGTCCCCAGTTCGAAACTGGGCGGAAACTGTGGATGGTCTTTGCTAACATTTTTTCAGTGGTTTTCTGTTGAGCGGGTCAGAACACTTGCAGGGCGATTTGTGGTGTAAATTCTTTAGAAAAGGACTAAAACAAAACAAATGACCATTGAAGTTTCCTGTAGAGTAATAAAAAATGTTTAGTCTGCCAACAAAAATAGCAGCTTTTTGCCATTTTAAGGACAGTGGGCAGTCTATCGTTTCAGTCGCTTTTGAACAAGCGTACGCTAAAAGAGGTCGGACTGTCTTCCAAGATAAGTTTCCGTAGTGTAGTGGTTATCACGTTCGCTTTACACGCGAAAGGTCCTCAGTTCGAAACTGGGCGGAAACAAGTAAAGGGGTTTTTAATATACGTGCTGAAATTCGCAACAAATTTTTTGGACTATTGAAATTAGGTGAGGGCAATTGTACCAAAGAGCTGTAGGCAGACTGCCATTCCGAATGAGCTCTTATCTGTTGTTTGTGGAATTTAAACAGCTTGTCACAATGCTTGCAGGAAAGATTATGGGATGGAGCCATTTTCGAAAAAGCACATATCTTACATAAGGAGGTTTCTGTAGTGTAGTGGTGATCACGTTCGCCTAACACGCGAAAGGGCCTCGGTTCGAAACCGAGCAGAAACAGCAATTGGCTTTTGGCAGAAAATTTAAACTGTTTGCCACAACAGGAGGGCTCAGCTCACTTTTCCTTTGTACACTTTTTAACAAGCCTGCACCAGAAGATTTCTGTCTGCACATAAAGGGCTTGTTTCCGTAGTGTAGTGGTTATCACGTTCGCCTCACACGCGAAAGGTCCCCAGTTCGAAACTGGGCGGAAACTGTGGATGGTCTTTGCTAACATTTTTCAGTGGTTTTCTGTTGAGCAGGTCAGAACACTTGCAGGGCGATTTGCGGTGTAAATTCTTTAGAAAAGGACTAAAACAAAACAAATGACTATTGAAGTTTCCTGTAGAGTAATAAAAAATGTTTAGTCTGCCAACAAAAATAGCAGCTTTTTGCCATTTTAAGGACAGTGGGCAGTCTATCGTTTCAGTCGCTTTTGAACAAGCGTACGCTAAAAGAGGTCGGACTGTCTTCCAAGATAAGTTTCCGTAGTGTAGTGGTTATCACGTTCGCTTTACACGCGAAAGGTCCTCAGTTCGAAACTGGGCGGAAACAAGTAAAGGGGTTTTTAATATACGTGCTGAAATTCGCAACAAAGTTTTTGGACTATTGAAATTAGGTGAGGGCAATTGTACCAAAGAGCTGTAGGCAGACTGCCATTCCGAATGAGCTCTTATCTGTTGTTTGTGGAATTTAAACAGCTTGTCACAATGCTTGCAGGAAAGATTATGGGATGGAGCCATTTTCGAAAAAGCACATGTCTTACATAAGGAGGTTTCTGTAGTGTAGTGGTGATCACGTTCGCCTAACACGCGAAAGGGCCTCGGTTCGAAACCGAGCAGACACAGCAATTGGCTTTTGGCAGAAAATTTAAACTGTTTGCCACAACAGGAGGGCTCAGCTCACTTTTCCTTGGTACACTTTTTAACAAGCCTGCACCAGAAGATTTATGTCTGCACCTAAAGGGCTTGTTTCCGTAGTGTAGTGGTTATCACGTTCGCCTCACACGTGAAAGGTCCCCAGTTCGAAACTGGGCGGAAACTGTGGATGGTCTTTGCTAACATTTTTTCAGTGGTTTTCTGTTGAGCGGGTCAGAACACTTGCAGGGCGATTTGTGGTGTAAATTCTTTAGAAAAGGACTAAAACAAAACAAATGACCATTGAAGTTTCCTGTAGAGTAATAAAAAATGTTTAGTCTGCCAACAAAAATAGCAGCTTTTTGCCATTTTAAGGACAGTGGGCAGTCTATCGTTTCAGTCGCTTTTGAACAAGCGTACGCTAAAAGAGGTCGGACTGTCTTCCAAGTTAAGTTTCCGTAGTGTAGTGGTTATCACGTTCGCTTTACACGCGAAAGGTCCTCAGTTCGAAACTGGGCGGAAACAAGTAAAGGGGTTTTTAATATACGTGCTGAAATTCGCAACAAAGTTTTTGGACTATTGAAATTAGGTGAGGGCAATTGTACCAAAGAGCTGTAGGCAGACTGCCATTCCGAATGAGCTCTTATCTGTTGTTTGTGGAATTTAAACAGCTTGTCACAATGCTTGCAGGAAAGATTATGGGATGGAGCCATTTTCGAAAAAGCACATATCTTACATAAGGAGGTTTCTGTAGTGTAGTGGTGATCACGTTCGCCTAACACGCGAAAGGGCCTCGGTTCGAAACCGAGCAGAAACAGCAATTGGCTTTTGGCAGAAAATTTAAACTGTTTGCCACAACAGGAGGGCTCAGCTCACTTTTCCTTGGTACACTTTTTAACAAGCCTGCACCAGAAGATTTCTGTCTGCACCTGAAGTGCTTGTTTCCGTAGTGTAGTGGTTATCACGTTCGCCTCACACGCGAAAGGTCCCCAGTTCGAAACTGGGCGGAAACTGTGGATGGTCTTTGCTAACATTTTTTCAGTGGTTTTCTGTTGAGCGGGTCAGAACACTTGCAGGGCGATTTGTGGTGTAAATTCTTTAGAAAAGGACTAAAACAAAACAAATGACCATTGAAGTTTCCTGTAGAGTAATAAAAAATGTTTAGTCTGCCAACAAAAATAGCAGCTTTTTGCCATTTTAAGGACAGTGGGCAGTCTATCGTTTCAGTCGCTTTTGAACAAGCGTACGCTAAAAGAGGTCGGACTGTCTTCCAAGTTAAGTTTCCGTAGTGTAGTGGTTATCACGTTCGCTTTACACGCGAAAGGTCCTCAGTTCGAAACTGGGCGGAAACAAGTAAAGGGGTTTTTAATATACGTGCTGAAATTCGCAACAAAGTTTTTGGACTATTGAAATTAGGTGAGGGCAATTGTACCAAAGAGCTGTAGGCAGACTGCCATTCCGAATGAGCTCTTATCTGTTGTTTGTGGAATTTAAACAGCTTGTCACAATGCTTGCAGGAAAGATTATGGGATGGAGCCATTTTCGAAAAAGCACATATCTTACATAAGGAGGTTTCTGTAGTGTAGTGGTGATCACGTTCGCCTAACACGCGAAAGGGCCTCGGTTCGAAACCGAGCAGAAACAGCAATTGGCTTTTGGCAGAAAATTTAAACTGTTTGCCACAACAGGAGGGCTCAGCTCACTTTTCCTTTGTACACTTTTTAACAAGCCTGCACCAGAAGATTTCTGTCTGCACATAAAGGGCTTGTTTCCGTAGTGTAGTGGTTATCACGTTCGCCTCACACGCGAAAGGTCCCCAGTTCGAAACTGGGCGGAAACTGTGGATGGTCTTTGCTAACATTTTTCAGTGGTTTTCTGTTGAGCAGGTCAGAACACTTGCAGGGCGATTTGCGGTGTAAATTCTTTAGAAAAGGACTAAAACAAAACAAATGACTATTGAAGTTTCCTGTAGAGTAATAAAAAATGTTTAGTCTGCCAACAAAAATAGCAGCTTTTTGCCATTTTAAGGACAGTGGGCAGTCTATCGTTTCAGTCGCTTTTGAACAAGCGTACGCTAAAAGAGGTCGGACTGTCTTCCAAGATAAGTTTCCGTAGTGTAGTGGTTATCACGTTCGCTTTACACGCGAAAGGTCCTCAGTTCGAAACTGGGCGGAAACAAGTAAAGGGGTTTTTAATATACGTGCTGAAATTCGCAACAAAGTTTTTGGACTATTGAAATTAGGTGAGGGCAATTGTACCAAAGAGCTGTAGGCAGACTGCCATTCCGAATGAGCTCTTATCTGTTGTTTGTGGAATTTAAACAGCTTGTCACAATGCTTGCAGGAAAGATTATGGGATGGAGCCATTTTCGAAAAAGCACATGTCTTACATAAGGAGGTTTCTGTAGTGTAGTGGTGATCACGTTCGCCTAACACGCGAAAGGGCCTCGGTTCGAAACCGAGCAGACACAGCAATTGGCTTTTGGCAGAAAATTTAAACTGTTTGCCACAACAGGAGGGCTCAGCTCACTTTTCCTTGGTACACTTTTTAACAAGCCTGCACCAGAAGATTTATGTCTGCACCTAAAGGGCTTGTTTCCGTAGTGTAGTGGTTATCACGTTCGCCTCACACGTGAAAGGTCCCCAGTTCGAAACTGGGCGGAAACTGTGGATGGTCTTTGCTAACATTTTTTCAGTGGTTTTCTGTTGAGCAGGTCAGAACACTTGCAGGGCGATTTGTGGTGTAAATTCTTTAGAAAAGGACTCAAACAAAACAAATGACCATTGAAGTTTCCTGTAGAGTAATAAAAAATGTTTAGTCTGCCAACAAAAATAGCAGCTTTTTGCCATTTTAAGGACAGTGGGCAGTCTATCGTTTCAGTCGCTTTTGAACAAGCGTACGCTAAAAGAGGTCGGACTGTCTTCCAAGTTAAGTTTCCGTAGTGTAGTGGTTATCACGTTCGCTTTACACGCGAAAGGTCCTCAGTTCGAAACTGGGCGGAAACAAGTAAAGGGGTTTTTAATATACGTGCTGAAATTCGCAACAAAGTTTTTGGACTATTGAAATTAGGTGAGGGCAATTGTACCAAAGAGCTGTAGGCAGACTGCCATTCCGAATGAGCTCTTATCTGTTGTTTGTGGAATTTAAACAGCTTGTCACAATGCTTGCAGGAAAGATTATGGGATGGAGCCATTTTCGAAAAAGCACATATCTTACATAAGGAGGTTTCTGTAGTGTAGTGGTGATCACGTTCGCCTAACACGCGAAAGGGCCTCGGTTCGAAACCGAGCAGAAACAGCAATTGGCTTTTGGCAGAAAATTTAAACTGTTTGCCACAACAGGAGGGCTCAGCTCACTTTTCCTTGGTACACTTTTTAACAAGCCTGCACCAGAAGATTTCTGTCTGCACCTGAAGGGCTTGTTTCCGTAGTGTAGTGGTTATCACGTTCGCCTCACACGCGAAAGGTCCCCAGTTCGAAACTGGGCGGAAACTGTGGATGGTCTTTGCTAACATTTTTTCAGTGGTTTTCTGTTGAGCGGGTCAGAACACTTGCAGGGCGATTTGTGGTGTAAATTCTTTAGAAAAGGACTAAAACAAAACAAATGACCATTGAAGTTTCCTGTAGAGTAATAAAAAATGTTTAGTCTGCCAACAAAAATAGCAGCTTTTTGCCATTTTAAGGACAGTGGGCAGTCTATCGTTTCAGTCGCTTTTGAACAAGCGTACGCTAAAAGAGGTCGGACTGTCTTCCAAGTTAAGTTTCCGTAGTGTAGTGGTTATCACGTTCGCTTTACACGCGAAAGGTCCTCAGTTCGAAACTGGGCGGAAACAAGTAAAGGGGTTTTTAATATACGTGCTGAAATTCGCAACAAAGTTTTTGGACTATTGAAATTAGGTGAGGGCAATTGTACCAAAGAGCTGTAGGCAGACTGCCATTCCGAATGAGCTCTTATCTGTTGTTTGTGGAATTTAAACAGCTTGTCACAATGCTTGCAGGAAAGATTATGGGATGGAGCCATTTTCGAAAAAGCACATATCTTACATAAGGAGGTTTCTGTAGTGTAGTGGTGATCACGTTCGCCTAACACGCGAAAGGGCCTCGGTTCGAAACCGAGCAGAAACAGCAATTGGCTTTTGGCAGAAAATTTAAACTGTTTGCCACAACAGGAGGGCTCAGCTCACTTTTCCTTGGTACACTTTTTAACAAGCCTGCACCAGAAGATTTCTGTCTGCACCTGAAGGGCTTGTTTACGTAGTGTAGTGGTTATCACGTTCGCCTCACACGCGAAAGGTCCCCAGTTCGAAACTGGGCGGAAACTGTGGATGGTCTTTGCTAACATTTTTTCAGTGGTTTTCTGTTGAGCGGGTCAGAACACTTGCAGGGCGATTTGTGGTGTAAATTCTTTAGAAAAGGACTAAAACAAAACAAATGACCATTGAAGTTTCCTGTAGAGTAATAAAAAATGTTTAGTCTGCCAACAAAAATAGCAGCTTTTTGCCATTTTAAGGACAGTGGGCAGTCTATCGTTTCAGTCGCTTTTGAACAAGCGTACGCTAAAAGAGGTCGGACTGTCTTCCAAGATAAGTTTCCGTAGTGTAGTGGTTATCACGTTCGCTTTACACGCGAAAGGTCCTCAGTTCGAAACTGGGCGGAAACAAGTAAAGGGGTTTTTAATATACGTGCTGAAATTCGCAACAAATTTTTTGGACTATTGAAATTAGGTGAGGGCAATTGTACCAAAGAGCTGTAGGCAGACTGCCATTCCGAATGAGCTCTTATCTGTTGTTTGTGGAATTTAAACAGCTTGTCACAATGCTTGCAGGAAAGATTATGGGATGGAGCCATTTTCGAAAAAGCACATATCTTACATAAGGAGGTTTCTGTAGTGTAGTGGTGATCACGTTCGCCTAACACGCGAAAGGGCCTCGGTTCGAAACCGAGCAGAAACAGCAATTGGCTTTTGGCAGAAAATTTAAACTGTTTGCCACAACAGGAGGGCTCAGCTCACTTTTCCTTTTTACACTTTTTAACAAGCCTGCACCAGAAGATTTCTGTCTGCACATAAAGGGCTTGTTTCCGTAGTGTAGTGGTTATCACGTTCGCCTCACACGCGAAAGGTCCCCAGTTCGAAACTGGGCGGAAACTGTGGATGGTCTTTGCTAACATTTTTCAGTGGTTTTCTGTTGAGCAGGTCAGAACACTTGCAGGGCGATTTGCGGTGTAAATTCTTTAGAAAAGGACTAAAACAAAACAAATGACTATTGAAGTTTCCTGTAGAGTAATAAAAAATGTTTAGTCTGCCAACAAAAATAGCAGCTTTTTGCCATTTTAAGGACAGTGGGCAGTCTATCGTTTCAGTCGCTTTTGAACAAGCGTACGCTAAAAGAGGTCGGACTGTCTTCCAAGATAAGTTTCCGTAGTGTAGTGGTTATCACGTTCGCTTTACACGCGAAAGGTCCTCAGTTCGAAACTGGGCGGAAACAAGTAAAGGGGTTTTTAATATACGTGCTGAAATTCGCAACAAAGTTTTTGGACTATTGAAATTAGGTGAGGGCAATTGTACCAAAGAGCTGTAGGCAGACTGCCATTCCGAATGAGCTCTTATCTGTTGTTTGTGGAATTTAAACAGCTTGTCACAATGCTTGCAGGAAAGATTATGGGATGGAGCCATTTTCGAAAAAGCACATGTCTTACATAAGGAGGTTTCTGTAGTGTAGTGGTGATCACGTTCGCCTAACACGCGAAAGGGCCTCGGTTCGAAACCGAGCAGACACAGCAATTGGCTTTTGGCAGAAAATTTAAACTGTTTGCCACAACAGGAGGGCTCAGCTCACTTTTCCTTGGTACACTTTTTAACAAGCCTGCACCAGAAGATTTATGTCTGCACCTGAAGGGCTTGTTTCCGTAGTGTAGTGGTTATCACGTTCGCCTCACACGTGAAAGGTCCCCAGTTCGAAACTGGGCGGAAACTGTGGATGGTCTTTGCTAACATTTTTTCAGTGGTTTTCTGTTGAGCGGGTCAGAACACTTGCAGGGCGATTTGTGGTGTAAATTCTTTAGAAAAGGACTAAAACAAAACAAATGACCATTGAAGTTTCCTGTAGAGTAATAAAAAATGTTTAGTCTGCCAACAAAAATAGCAGCTTTTTGCCATTTTAAGGACAGTGGGCAGTCTATCGTTTCAGTCGCTTTTGAACAAGCGTACGCTAAAAGAGGTCGGACTGTCTTCCAAGTTAAGTTTCCGTAGTGTAGTGGTTATCACGTTCGCTTTACACGCGAAAGGTCCTCAGTTCGAAACTGGGCGGAAACAAGTAAAGGGGTTTTTAATATACGTGCTGAAATTCGCAACAAAGTTTTTGGACTATTGAAATTAGGTGAGGGCAATTGTACCAAAGAGCTGTAGGCAGACTGCCATTCCGAATGAGCTCTTATCTGTTGTTTGTGGAATTTAAACAGCTTGTCACAATGCTTGCAGGAAAGATTATGGGATGGAGCCATTTTCGAAAAAGCACATATCTTACATAAGGAGGTTTCTGTAGTGTAGTGGTGATCACGTTCGCCTAACACGCGAAAGGGCCTCGGTTCGAAACCGAGCAGAAACAGCAATTGGCTTTTGGCAGAAAATTTAAACTGTTTGCCACAACAGGAGGGCTCAGCTCACTTTTCCTTGGTACACTTTTTAACAAGCCTGCACCAGAAGATTTCTGTCTGCACCTGAAGGGCTTGTTTCCGTAGTGTAGTGGTTATCACGTTCGCCTCACACGCGAAAGGTCCCCAGTTCGAAACTGGGCGGAAACTGTGGATGGTCTTTGCTAACATTTTTTCAGTGGTTTTCTGTTGAGCGGGTCAGAACACTTGCAGGGCGATTTGTGGTGTAAATTCTTTAGAAAAGGACTAAAACAAAACAAATGACCATTGAAGTTTCCTGTAGAGTAATAAAAAATGTTTAGTCTGCCAACAAAAATAGCAGCTTTTTGCCATTTTAAGGACAGTGGGCAGTCTATCGTTTCAGTCGCTTTTGAACAAGCGTACGCTAAAAGAGGTCGGACTGTCTTCCAAGTTAAGTTTCCGTAGTGTAGTGGTTATCACGTTCGCTTTACACGCGAAAGGTCCTCAGTTCGAAACTGGGCGGAAACAAGTAAAGGGGTTTTTAATATACGTGCTGAAATTCGCAACAAAGTTTTTGGACTATTGAAATTAGGTGAGGGCAATTGTACCAAAGAGCTGTAGGCAGACTGCCATTCCGAATGAGCTCTTATCTGTTGTTTGTGGAATTTAAACAGCTTGTCACAATGCTTGCAGGAAAGATTATGGGATGGAGCCATTTTCGAAAAAGCACATATCTTACATAAGGAGGTTTCTGTAGTGTAGTGGTGATCACGTTCGCCTAACACGCGAAAGGGCCTCGGTTCGAAACCGAGCAGAAACAGCAATTGGCTTTTGGCAGAAAATTTAAACTGTTTGCCACAACAGGAGGGCTCAGCTCACTTTTCCTTTGTACACTTTTTAACAAGCCTGCACCAGAAGATTTCTGTCTGCACATAAAGGGCTTGTTTCCGTAGTGTAGTGGTTATCACGTTCGCCTCACACGCGAAAGGTCCCCAGTTCGAAACTGGGCGGAAACTGTGGATGGTCTTTGCTAACATTTTTCAGTGGTTTTCTGTTGAGCAGGTCAGAACACTTGCAGGGCGATTTGCGGTGTAAATTCTTTAGAAAAGGACTAAAACAAAACAAATGACCATTGAAGTTTCCTGTAGAGTAATAAAAAATGTTTAGTCTGCCAACAAAAATAGCAGCTTTTTGCCATTTTAAGGACAGTGGGCAGTCTATCGTTTCAGTCGCTTTTGAACAAGCGTACGCTAAAAGAGGTCGGAATGTCTTCCAAGATAAGTTTCCGTAGTGTAGTGGTTATCACGTTCGCCTCACACGCGAAAGGTCCCCAGTTCGAAACTGGGCGGAAACTGTGGATGGTCTTTGCTAACATTTTTCAGTGGTTTTCTGTTGAGCAGGTCAGAACACTTGCAGGGCGATTTGCGGTGTAAATTCTTTAGAAAAGGACTAAAACAAAACAAATGACCATTGAAGTTTCCTGTAGAGTAATAAAAAATGTTAAGTCTGCCAACAAAAATAGCAGCTTTTTGCCATTTTAAGGACAGTGGGCAGTCTATCGTTTCAGTCGCTTTTGAACAAGCGTACGCTAAAAGAGGTCGGACTGTCTTCCAAGTTAAATTTCCGTAGTGTAGTGGTTATCACGTTCGCTTTACACGTGAAAGGTCCTCAGTTCGAAACTGGGCGGAAACAATTAAAGGGGTTTTTAATATACGTGCTGAAATTCGCAACAAAGTTTTTGGACTATTGAAATTAGGTGAGGGCAATTGTACCAAAGATCTGTAGGCAGACTGCCATTCCGAATGAGCTCTTATCTGTTGTTTGTGGAATTTAAACAGCTTGTCACAATGCTTGCAGGAAAGATTATGGGATGGAGCCATTTTCAAAAAAGCACATGTCTTACATAAGGAGGTTTCTGTAGTGTAGTGGTGATCACGTTCGCCTAACACGCGAAAGGGCCTCGGTTCGAAACCGAGCAGAAACAGCAATTGGCTTTTGGCAGAAAATTTAAACTGTTTGCCACAACAGGAGGGCTCAGCTCACTTTTCCTTGGTACACTTTTTAACAAGCCTGCACCAGAAGATTTCTGTCTGCACCTGAAGGGCTTGTTTCCGTAGTGTAGTGGTTATCACGTTCGCCTCACACGTGAAAGGTCCCCAGTTCGAAACTGGGCGGAAACTGTGGATGGTCTTTGCTAACATTTTTTCAGTGGTTTTCTGTTGAGCGGGTCAGAACACTTGCAGGGCGATTTGTGGTGTAAATTCTTTAGAAAAGGACTAAAACAAAACAAATGACCATTGAAGTTTCCTGTAGAGTAATAAAAAATGTTTAGTCTGCCAACAAAAATAGCAGCTTTTTGCCATTTTAAGGACAGTGGGCAGTCTATCGTTTCAGTCGCTTTTGAACAAGCGTACGCTAAAAGAGGTCGGACTGTCTTCCAAGATAAGTTTCCGTAGTGTAGTGGTTATCACGTTCGCTTTACACGCGAAAGGTCCTCAGTTCGAAACTGGGCGGAAACAAGTAAAGGGGTTTTTAATATACGTGCTGAAATTCGCAACAAATTTTTTGGACTATTGAAATTAGGTGAGGGCAATTGTACCAAAGAGCTGTAGGCAGACTGCCATTCCGAATGAGCTCTTATCTGTTGTTTGTGGAATTTAAACAGCTTGTCACAATGCTTGCAGGAAAGATTATGGGATGGAGCCATTTTCGAAAAAGCACATATCTTACATAAGGAGGTTTCTGTAGTGTAGTGGTGATCACGTTCGCCTAACACGCGAAAGGGCCTCGGTTCGAAACCGAGCAGAAACAGCAATTGGCTTTTGGCAGAAAATTTAAACTGTTTGCCACAACAGGAGGGCTCAGCTCACTTTTCCTTTGTACACTTTTTAACAAGCCTGCACCAGAAGATTTCTGTCTGCACATAAAGGGCTTGTTTCCGTAGTGTAGTGGTTATCACGTTCGCCTCACACGCGAAAGGTCCCCAGTTCGAAACTGGGCGGAAACTGTGGATGGTCTTTGCTAACATTTTTCAGTGGTTTTCTGTTGAGCAGGTCAGAACACTTGCAGGGCGATTTGCGGTGTAAATTCTTTAGAAAAGGACTAAAACAAAACAAATGACTATTGAAGTTTCCTGTAGAGTAATAAAAAATGTTTAGTCTGCCAACAAAAATAGCAGCTTTTTGCCATTTTAAGGACAGTGGGCAGTCTATCGTTTCAGTCGCTTTTGAACAAGCGTACGCTAAAAGAGGTCGGACTGTCTTCCAAGATAAGTTTCCGTAGTGTAGTGGTTATCACGTTCGCTTTACACGCGAAAGGTCCTCAGTTCGAAACTGGGCGGAAACAAGTAAAGGGGTTTTTAATATACGTGCTGAAATTCGCAACAAAGTTTTTGGACTATTGAAATTAGGTGAGGGCAATTGTACCAAAGAGCTGTAGGCAGACTGCCATTCCGAATGAGCTCTTATCTGTTGTTTGTGGAATTTAAACAGCTTGTCACAATGCTTGCAGGAAAGATTATGGGATGGAGCCATTTTCGAAAAAGCACATGTCTTACATAAGGAGGTTTCTGTAGTGTAGTGGTGATCACGTTCGCCTAACACGCGAAAGGGCCTCGGTTCGAAACCGAGCAGACACAGCAATTGGCTTTTGGCAGAAAATTTAAACTGTTTGCCACAACAGGAGGGCTCAGCTCACTTTTCCTTGGTACACTTTTTAACAAGCCTGCACCAGAAGATTTATGTCTGCACCTAAAGGGCTTGTTTCCGTAGTGTAGTGGTTATCACGTTCGCCTCACACGTGAAAGGTCCCCAGTTCGAAACTGGGCGGAAACTGTGGATGGTCTTTGCTAACATTTTTTCAGTGGTTTTCTGTTGAGCGGGTCAGAACACTTGCAGGGCGATTTGTGGTGTAAATTCTTTAGAAAAGGACTAAAACAAAACAAATGACCATTGAAGTTTCCTGTAGAGTAATAAAAAATGTTTAGTCTGCCAACAAAAATAGCAGCTTTTTGCCATTTTAAGGACAGTGGGCAGTCTATCGTTTCAGTCGCTTTTGAACAAGCGTACGCTAAAAGAGGTCGGACTGTCTTCCAAGTTAAGTTTCCGTAGTGTAGTGGTTATCACGTTCGCTTTACACGCGAAAGGTCCTCAGTTCGAAACTGGGCGGAAACAAGTAAAGGGGTTTTTAATATACGTGCTGAAATTCGCAACAAAGTTTTTGGACTATTGAAATTAGGTGAGGGCAATTGTACCAAAGAGCTGTAGGCAGACTGCCATTCCGAATGAGCTCTTATCTGTTGTTTGTGGAATTTAAACAGCTTGTCACAATGCTTGCAGGAAAGATTATGGGATGGAGCCATTTTCGAAAAAGCACATATCTTACATAAGGAGGTTTCTGTAGTGTAGTGGTGATCACGTTCGCCTAACACGCGAAAGGGCCTCGGTTCGAAACCGAGCAGAAACAGCAATTGGCTTTTGGCAGAAAATTTAAACTGTTTGCCACAACAGGAGGGCTCAGCTCACTTTTCCTTGGTACACTTTTTAACAAGCCTGCACCAGAAGATTTCTGTCTGCACCTGAAGGGCTTGTTTCCGTAGTGTAGTGGTTATCACGTTCGCCTCACACGCGAAAGGTCCCCAGTTCGAAACTGGGCGGAAACTGTGGATGGTCTTTGCTAACATTTTTTCAGTGGTTTTCTGTTGAGCGGGTCAGAACACTTGCAGGGCGATTTGTGGTGTAAATTCTTTAGAAAAGGACTAAAACAAAACAAATGACCATTGAAGTTTCCTGTAGAGTAATAAAAAATGTTTAGTCTGCCAACAAAAATAGCAGCTTTTTGCCATTTTAAGGACAGTGGGCAGTCTATCGTTTCAGTCGCTTTTGAACAAGCGTACGCTAAAAGAGGTCGGACTGTCTTCCAAGATAAGTTTCCGTAGTGTAGTGGTTATCACGTTCGCTTTACACGCGAAAGGTCCTCAGTTCGAAACTGGGCGGAAACAAGTAAAGGGGTTTTTAATATACGTGCTGAAATTCGCAACAAATTTTTTGGACTATTGAAATTAGGTGAGGGCAATTGTACCAAAGAGCTGTAGGCAGACTGCCATTCCGAATGAGCTCTTATCTGTTGTTTGTGGAATTTAAACAGCTTGTCACAATGCTTGCAGGAAAGATTATGGGATGGAGCCATTTTCGAAAAAGCACATGTCTTACATAAGGAGGTTTCTGTAGTGTAGTGGTGATCACGTTCGCCTAACACGCGAAAGGGCCTCGGTTCGAAACCGAGCAGACTCAGCAATTGGCTTTTGGCAGAAAATTTAAACTGTTTGCCACAACAGGAGGGCTCAGCTCACTTTTCCTTGGTACACTTTTTAACAAGCCTGCACCAGAAGATTTATGTCTGCACCTAAAGGGCTTGTTTCCGTAGTGTAGTGGTTATCACGTTCGCCTCACACGTGAAAGGTCCCCAGTTCGAAACTGAGCGGAAACTGTGGATGGTCTTTGCTAACATTTTTTCAGTGGTTTTCTGTTGAGCGGGTCAGAACACTTGCAGGGCGATTTGTGGTGTAAATTCTTTAGAAAAGGACTAAAACAAAACAAATGACCATTGAAGTTTCCTGTAGAGTAATAAAAAATGTTTAGTCTGCCAACAAAAATAGCAGCTTTTTGCCATTTTAAGGACAGTGGGCAGTCTATCGTTTCAGTCGCTTTTGAACAAGCGTACGCTAAAAGAGGTCGGACTGTCTTCCAAGTTAAGTTTCCGTAGTGTAGTGGTTATCACGTTCGCTTTACACGCGAAAGGTCCTCAGTTCGAAACTGGGCGGAAACAAGTAAAGGGGTTTTTAATATACGTGCTGAAATTCGCAACAAAGTTTTTGGACTATTGAAATTAGGTGAGGGCAATTGTACCAAAGAGCTGTAGGCAGACTGCCATTCCGAATGAGCTCTTATCTGTTGTTTGTGGAATTTAAACAGCTTGTCACAATGCTTGCAGGAAAGATTATGGGATGGAGCCATTTTCGAAAAAGCACATATCTTACATAAGGAGGTTTCTGTAGTGTAGTGGTGATCACGTTTGCCTAACACGCGAAAGGGCCTCGGTTCGAAACCGAGCAGAAACAGCAATTGGCTTTTGGCAGAAAATTTAAACTGTTTGCCACAACAGGAGGGCTCAGCTCACTTTTCCTTGGTACACTTTTTAACAAGCCTGCACCAGAAGATTTCTGTCTGCACCTGAAGGGCTTGTTTCCGTAGTGTAGTGGTTATCACGTTCGCCTCACACGCGAAAGGTCCCCAGTTCGAAACTGGGCGGAAACTGTGGATGGTCTTTGCTAACATTTTTTCAGTGGTTTTCTGTTGAGCGGGTCAGAACACTTGCAGGGCGATTTGTGGTGTAAATTCTTTAGAAAAGGACTAAAACAAAACAAATGACCATTGAAGTTTCCTGTAGAGTAATAAAAAATGTTTAGTCTGCCAACAAAAATAGCAGCTTTTTGCCATTTTAAGGACAGTGGGCAGTCTATCGTTTCAGTCGCTTTTGAACAAGCGTACGCTAAAAGAGGTCGGACTGTCTTCCAAGATAAGTTTCCGTAGTGTAGTGGTTATCACGTTCGCTTTACACGCGAAAGGTCCTCAGTTCGATACTGGGCGGAAACAAGTAAAGGGGTTTTTAATATACGTGCTGAAATTCGCAACAAATTTTTTGGACTATTGAAATTAGGTGAGGGCAATTGTACCAAAGAGCTGTAGGCAGACTGCCATTCCGAATGAGCTCTCATCTGTTGTTTGTGGAATTTAAACAGCTTGTCACAATGCTTGCAGGAAAGATTATGGGATGGAGCCATTTTCGAAAAAGCACATGTCTTACATAAGGAGGTTTCTGTAGTGTAGTGGTGATCACGTTCGCCTAACACGCGAAAGGGCCTCGGTTCGAAACCGAGCAGAAACAGCAATTGGCTTTTGGCAGAAAATTTAAACTGTTTGCCACAACAGGAGGGCTCAGCGCACTTTTCCTTTGTACACTTTTTAACAAGCCTGCACCAGAAGATTTCTGTCTGCACATAAAGGGCTTGTTTCCGTAGTGTAGTGGTTATCACGTTCGCCTCACACGCGAAAGGTCCCCAGTTCGAAACTGGGCGGAAACTGTGGATGGTCTTTGCTAACATTTTTCAGTGGTTTTCTGTTGAGCAGGTCAGAACACTTGCAGGGCGATTTGCGGTGTAAATTCTTTAGAAAAGGACTAAAACAAAACAAATGACCATTGAAGTTTCCTGTAGAGTAATAAAAAAAAATGTTTAGTCTGCCAACAAAAATAGCAGCTTTTTGCCATTTTTAAGGACAGTGGGCAGTCTATCGTTTCAGTCGCTTTTGAACAAGCGTACGCTAAAAGAGGTCGGACTGTCTTCCAAGTTAAGTTTCCGTAGTGTAGTGGTTATCACGTTCGCTTTACACGCGAAAGGTCCTCAGTTCGAAACTGGGCGGAAACAAGTAAAGGGGTTTTTAATATACGTGCTGAAATTCGCAACAAAGTTTTTGGACTATTGAAATTAGGTGAGGGCAATTGTACCAAAGAGCTGTAGGCAGACTGCCATTCCGAATGAGCTCTTATCTGTTGTTTGTGGAATTTAAACAGCTTGTCACAATGCTTGCAGGAAAGATTATGGGATGGAGCCATTTTCGAAAAAGCACATATCTTACATAAGGAGGTTTCTGTAGTGTAGTGGTGATCACGTTCGCCTAACACGCGAAAGGGCCTCGGTTCGAAACCGAGCAGAAACAGCAATTGGCTTTTGGCAGAAAATTTAAACTGTTTGCCACAACAGGAGGGCTCAGCTCACTTTTCCTTGGTACACTTTTTAACAAGCCTGCACCAGAAGATTTCTGTCTGCACCTGAAGGGCTTGTTTCCGTAGTGTAGTGGTTATCACGTTCGCCTCACACGCGAAAGGTCCCCAGTTCGAAACTGGGCGGAAACTGTGGATGGTCTTTGCTAACATTTTTTCAGTGGTTTTCTGTTGAGCGGGTCAGAACACTTGCAGGGCGATTTGTGGTGTAAATTCTTTAGAAAAGGACTAAAACAAAACAAATGACCATTGAAGTTTCCTGTAGAGTAATAAAAAATGTTTAGTCTGCCAACAAAAATAGCAGCTTTTTGCCATTTTAAGGACAGTGGGCAGTCTATCGTTTCAGTCGCTTTTGAACAAGCGTACGCTAAAAGAGGTCGGACTGTCTTCCAAGATAAGTTTCCGTAGTGTAGTGGTTATCACGTTCGCTTTACACGCGAAAGGTCCTCAGTTCGATACTGGGCGGAAACAAGTAAAGGGGTTTTTAATATACGTGCTGAAATTCGCAACAAATTTTTTGGACTATTGAAATTAGGTGAGGGCAATTGTACCAAAGAGCTGTAGGCAGACTGCCATTCCGAATGAGCTCTTATCTGTTGTTTGTGGAATTTAAACAGCTTGTCACAATGCTTGCAGGAAAGATTATGGGATGGAGCCATTTTCGAAAAAGCACATGTCTTACATAAGGAGGTTTCTGTAGTGTAGTGGTGATCACGTTCGCCTAACACGCGAAAGGGCCTCGGTTCGAAACCGAGCAGAAACAGCAATTGGCTTTTGGCAGAAAATTTAAACTGTTTGCCACAACAGGAGGGCTCAGCGCACTTTTCCTTTGTACACTTTTTAACAAGCCTGCACCAGAAGATTTCTGTCTGCACATAAAGGGCTTGTTTCCGTAGTGTAGTGGTTATCACGTTCGCCTCACACGCGAAAGGTCCCCAGTTCGAAACTGGGCGGAAACTGTGGATGGTCTTTGCTAACATTTTTCAGTGGTTTTCTGTTGAGCAGGTCAGAACACTTGCAGGGCGATTTGCGGTGTAAATTCTTTAGAAAAGGACTAAAACAAAACAAATGACCATTGAAGTTTCCTGTAGAGTAATAAAAAAAAATGTTTAGTCTGCCAACAAAAATAGCAGCTTTTTGCCATTTTTAAGGACAGTGGGCAGTCTATCGTTTCAGTCGCTTTTGAACAAGCGTACGCTAAAAGAGGTCGGACTGTCTTCCAAGTTAAGTTTCCGTAGTGTAGTGGTTATCACGTTCGCTTTACACGCGAAAGGTCCTCAGTTCGAAACTGGGCGGAAACAAGTAAAGGGGTTTTTAATATACGTGCTGAAATTCGCAACAAAGTTTTTGGACTATTGAAATTAGGTGAGGGCAATTGTACCAAAGAGCTGTAGGCAGACTGCCATTCCGAATGAGCTCTTATCTGTTGTTTGTGGAATTTAAACAGCTTGTCACAATGCTTGCAGGAAAGATTATGGGATGGAGCCATTTTCGAAAAAGCACATATCTTACATAAGGAGGTTTCTGTAGTGTAGTGGTGATCACGTTCGCCTAACACGCGAAAGGGCCTCGGTTCGAAACCGAGCAGAAACAGCAATTGGCTTTTGGCAGAAAATTTAAACTGTTTGCCACAACAGGAGGGCTCAGCTCACTTTTCCTTGGTACACTTTTTAACAAGCCTGCACCAGAAGATTTCTGTCTGCACCTGAAGGGCTTGTTTCCGTAGTGTAGTGGTTATCACGTTCGCCTCACACGCGAAAGGTCCCCAGTTCGAAACTGGGCGGAAACTGTGGATGGTCTTTGCTAACATTTTTTCAGTGGTTTTCTGTTGAGCGGGTCAGAACACTTGCAGGGCGATTTGTGGTGTAAATTCTTTAGAAAAGGACTAAAACAAAACAAATGACCATTGAAGTTTCCTGTAGAGTAATAAAAAATGTTTAGTCTGCCAACAAAAATAGCAGCTTTTTGCCATTTTAAGGACAGTGGGCAGTCTATCGTTTCAGTCGCTTTTGAACAAGCGTACGCTAAAAGAGGTCGGACTGTCTTCCAAGATAAGTTTCCGTAGTGTAGTGGTTATCACGTTCGCTTTACACGCGAAAGGTCCTCAGTTCGAAACTGGGCGGAAACAAGTAAAGGGGTTTTTAATATACGTGCTGAAATTCGCAACAAAGTTTTTGGACTATTGAAATTAGGTGAGGGCAATTGTACCAAAGAGCTGTAGGCAGACTGCCATTCCGAATGAGCTCTTATCTGTTGTTTGTGGAATTTAAACAGCTTGTCACAATGCTTGCAGGAAAGATTATGGGATGGAGCCATTTTCAAAAAAGCACATATCTTACATAAGGAGGTTTCTGTAGTGTAGTGGTGATCACGTTCGCCTAACACGCGAAAGGGCCTCGGTTCGAAACCGAGCAGAAACAGCAGTTGGCTTTTGGCAGAAAATTTAAACTGTTTGCCACAACAGGAGGGCTCAGCTCACTTTTCCTTGGTACACTTTTTAACAAGCCTGCACCAGAAGATTTCTGTCTGCACCTGAAGGGCTTGTTTCCGTAGTGTAGTGGTTATCACGTTCGCCTCACACGCGAAAGGTCCCCAGTTCGAAACTGGGCGGAAACTGTGGATGGTCTTTGCTAACATTTTTTCAGTGGTTTTCTGTTGAGCGGGTCAGAACACTTGCAGGGCGATTTGTGGTGTAAATTCTTTAGAAAAGGACTAAAACAAAACAAATGACCATTGAAGTTTCCTGTAGAGTAATAAAAAATGTTTAGTCTGCCAACAAAAATAGCAGCTTTTTGCCATTTTAAGGACAGTGGGCAGTCTATCGTTTCAGTCGCTTTTGAACAAGCGTACGCTAAAAGAGGTCGGACTGTCTTCCAAGATAAGTTTCCGTAGTGTAGTGGTTATCACGTTTGCTTTACACGCGAAAGGTCCTCAGTTCGAAACTGGGCGGAAACAAGTAAAGGGGTTCTTAATATACGTGCTGAAATTCGCAACAAAGTTTTTGGACTATTGAAATTAGGTGAGGGCAATTGTACCAAAGAGCTGTAGGCAGACTGCCATTCCGAATGAGCTCTTATCTGTTGTTTGTGGAATTTAAACAGCTTGTCACAATGCTTGCAGGAAAGATTATGGGATGGAGCCATTTTCAAAAAAGCACATATCTTACATAAGGAGGTTTCTGTAGTGTAGTGGTGATCACGTTCGCCTAACACGCGAAAGGGCCTCGGTTCGAAACCGAGCAGAAACAGCAATTGGCTTTTGGCAGAAAATTTAAACTGTTTGCCACAACAGGAGGGCTCAGCTCACTTTTCCTTGGTACACTTTTTAACAAGCCTGCACCAGAAGATTTCTGTCTGCACGTGAAGGGCTTGTCCGTAGTGTAGTGGTTATCACGTTCGCCTCACACGCGAAAGGTCCCCAGTTCGAAACTGGGCGGAAACTGTGGATGGTCTTTGCTAACATTTTTCAGTGGTTTTCTGTTGAGCAGGTCAGAACACTTGCAGGGCGATTTGCGGTGTAAATTCTTTAGAAAAGGACTAAAACAAAACAAATGACCATTGAAGTTTCCTGTAGAGTAATAAAAAATGTTAAGTCTGCCAACAAAAATAGCAGCTTTTTGCCATTTTAAGGACAGTGGGCAGTCTATCGTTTCAGTCGCTTTTGAACAAGCGTACGCTAAAAGAGGTCGGACTGTCTTCCAAGTTAAATTTACGTAGTGTAGTGGTTATCACGTTCGCTTTACACGTGAAAGGTCCTCAGTTCGAAACTGGGCGGAAACAATTAAAGGGGTTTTTAATATACGTGCTGAAATTCGCAACAAAGTTTTTGGACTATTGAAATTAGGTGAGGGCAATTGTACCAAAGATCTGTAGGCAGACTGCCATTCCGAATGAGCTCTTATCTGTTGTTTGTGGAATTTAAACAGCTTGTCACAATGCTTGCAGGAAAGATTATGGGATGGAGCCATTTTCGAAAAAGCACATATCTTACATAAGGAGGTTTCTGTAGTGTAGTGGTGATCACGTTCGCCTAACACGCGAAAGGGCCTCGGTTCGAAACCGAGCAGAAACAGCAATTGGCTTTTGGCAGAAAATTTAAACTGTTTGCCACAACAGGAGGGCTCAGCTCACTTTTCCTTGGTACACTTTTTAACAAGCCTGCACCAGAAGATTTCTGTCTGCACCTGAAGGGCTTGTTTCCGTAGTGTAGTGGTTATCACGTTCGCCTCACACGCGAAAGGTCCCCAGTTCGAAACTGGGCGGAAACTGTGGATGGTCTTTGCTAACATTTTTTCAGTGGTTTTCTGTTGAGCGGGTCAGAACACTTGCAGGGCGATTTGTGGTGTAAATTCTTTAGAAAAGGACTAAAACAAAACAAATGACCATTGAAGTTTCCTGTAGAGTAATAAAAAATGTTTAGTCTGCCAACAAAAATAGCAGCTTTTTGCCATTTTAAGGACAGTGGGCAGTCTATCGTTTCAGTCGCTTTTGAACAAGCGTACGCTAAAAGAGGTCGGACTGTCTTCCAAGATAAGTTTCCGTAGTGTAGTGGTTATCACGTTCGCTTTACACGCGAAAGGTCCTCAGTTCGAAACTGGGCGGAAACAAGTAAAGGGGTTTTTAATATACGTGCTGAAATTCGCAACAAATTTTTTGGACTATTGAAATTAGGTGAGGGCAATTGTACCAAAGAGCTGTAGGCAGACTGCCATTCCGAATGAGCTCTTATCTGTTGTTTGTGGAATTTAAACAGCTTGTCACAATGCTTGCAGGAAAGATTATGGGATGGAGCCATTTTCGAAAAAGCACATGTCTTACATAAGGAGGTTTCTGTAGTGTAGTGGTGATCACGTTCGCCTAACACGCGAAAGGGCCTCGGTTCGAAACCGAGCAGAAACAGCAATTGGCTTTTGGCAGAAAATTTAAACTGTTTGCCACAACAGGAGGGCTCAGCGCACTTTTCCTTTGTACACTTTTTAACAAGCCTGCACCAGAAGATTTCTGTCTGCACATAAAGGGCTTGTTTCCGTAGTGTAGTGGTTATCACGTTCGCCTCACACGCGAAAGGTCCCCAGTTCGAAACTGGGCGGAAACTGTGGATGGTCTTTGCTAACATTTTTCAGTGGTTTTCTGTTGAGCAGGTCAGAACACTTGCAGGGCGATTTGCGGTGTAAATTCTTTAGAAAAGGACTAAAACAAAACAAATGACCATTGAAGTTTCCTGTAGAGTAATAAAAAATGTTTAGTCTGCCAACAAAAATAGCAGCTTTTTGCCATTTTAAGGACAGTGGGCAGTCTATCGTTTCAGTCGCTTTTGAACAAGCGTACGCTAAAAGAGGTCGGACTGTCTTCCAAGATAAGTTTCCGTAGTGTAGTGGTTATCACGTTTGCTTTACACGCGAAAGGTCCTCAGTTCGAAACTGGGCGGAAACAAGTAAAGGGGTTCTTAATATACGTGCTGAAATTCGCAACAAAGTTTTTGGACTATTGAAATTAGGTGAGGGCAATTGTACCAAAGAGCTGTAGGCAGACTGCCATTCCGAATGAGCTCTTATCTGTTGTTTGTGGAATTTAAACAGCTTGTCACAATGCTTGCAGGAAAGATTATGGGATGGAGCCATTTTCAAAAAAGCACATATCTTACATAAGGAGGTTTCTGTAGTGTAGTGGTGATCACGTTCGCCTAACACGCGAAAGGGCCTCGGTTCGAAACCGAGCAGAAACAGCAATTGGCTTTTGGCAGAAAATTTAAACTGTTTGCCACAACAGGAGGGCTCAGCTCACTTTTCCTTGGTACACTTTTTAACAAGCCTGCACCAGAAGATTTCTGTCTGCACGTGAAGGGCTTGTCCGTAGTGTAGTGGTTATCACGTTCGCCTCACACGCGAAAGGTCCCCAGTTCGAAACTGGGCGGAAACTGTGGATGGTCTTTGCTAACATTTTTCAGTGGTTTTCTGTTGAGCAGGTCAGAACACTTGCAGGGCGATTTGCGGTGTAAATTCTTTAGAAAAGGACTAAAACAAAACAAATGACCATTGAAGTTTCCTGTAGAGTAATAAAAAATGTTAAGTCTGCCAACAAAAATAGCAGCTTTTTGCCATTTTAAGGACAGTGGGCAGTCTATCGTTTCAGTCGCTTTTGAACAAGCGTACGCTAAAAGAGGTCGGACTGTCTTCCAAGTTAAATTTCCGTAGTGTAGTGTTTATCACGTTCGCTTTACACGTGAAAGGTCCTCAGTTCGAAACTGGGCGGAAACAAGTAAAGGGGTTTTTAATATACGTGCTGAAATTCGCAACAAAGTTTTTGGACTATTGAAATTAGGTGAGGGCAATTGGACCAAAGAGCTGTAGGCAGACTGCCATTCCGAATGAGCTCTTATCTGTTGTTTGTGGAATTTAAACAGCTTGTCACAATGCTTGCAGGAAAGATTATGGGATGGAGCCATTTTCGAAAAAGCACATGTGTTACATAAGGAGGTTTCTGTAGTGTAGTGGTGATCACGTTCGCCTAACACGCGAAAGGGCCTCGGTTCGAAACCGAGCAGAAACAGCAATTGGCTTTTGGCAGAAAATTTAAACTGTTTGCCACAACAGGAGGGCTCAGCTCACTTTTCCTTGGTACACTTTTTAACAAGCCTGCACCAGAAGATTTCTGTCTGCACCTGAAGGGCTTGTTTCCGTAGTGTAGTGGTTATCACGTTCGCCTCACACGTGAAAGGTCCCCAGTTCGAAACTGGGCGGAAACTGTGGATGGTCTTTGCTAACATTTTTTCAGTGGTTTTCTGTTGAGCGGGTCAGAACACTTGCAGGGCGATTTGTGGTGTAAATTCTTTAGAAAAGGACTAAAACAAAACAAATGACCATTGAAGTTTCCTGTAGAGTAATAAAAAATGTTTAGTCTGCCAACAAAAATAGCAGCTTTTTGCCATTTTAAGGACAGTGGGCAGTCTATCGTTTCAGTCGCTTTTGAACAAGCGTACGCTAAAAGAGGTCGGACTGTCTTCCAAGATAAGTTTCCGTAGTGTAGTGGTTATCACGTTCGCTTTACACGCGAAGGCCAGTCGCGCGTAGGTGTAGAGCGCTGCCAGCCAATAGGAACGCAGGAAATTTCAGGGAGGCGGGCCAGAAAAAATACACAAAATCATAGGTTCGAGTCCCGTCTCGACCACAAATATCATATATTGTATCTAGATTAAAAAATGATTACAAATTCATGTCAAGTACGATTTACATATAATAAACTAAATTTTTGCTGAAAATAGAATAAAACTTTTAAGATTTGTTTTTGTGTAGGATGTACGAAATGTCCAATTATCTCAATAAACATTTAAATTATAATAGGGTATAGTTCTCTTTTAATATAGAAAATATTTGAATGTGAATAATTGTAAAGAACATTTTGATAATGTTTTATATACCTTTATTTTATTTTTTTAGAGATTTTCACATTATATTTCTTTAACTATGCACAAAAATCCAATATATATATATGAAAAACAACCAGTAAACACCAAATAGTAAATTTATCATTTTATTTATAATACAATAATATACATATTATTATGTAAAACTGAAAAAGGTACTGTATTAAATACTTATAGATTAAAAAACAATAACATGAATAATAACAATAATAATAACAACATAAAGCTGGGGAAAAAACAAGATTTAAAAAAATAACAAATAATTATGTACAATGTTTAATTAACAGTTATTAATAGTGTTTACACATCTGACCAAGATAAAATAATGCAAGTCAATAAAATTAACTTTAAAAACACACCAAATTGCAATGCAAACAAGGACTAAACTGTTTGATTTTAATGGACAATGGAAAGAAATTTAACAATTTAAAATTATAGATTAAATAACAGCAATAATAATATGGTTGTGGAGAAAATGAAAAAAAAAAAACAAGAACATTTTTAAAAGTAAATAATTATGTACAGTGTTTAATAGTAACAATACTTAATATTTAGTGTTTTTTCAAATCTGAGCAAGATAAAATAATGCTAGTCAATAAATGAACTTACAATGCAATGCAATAAAATACAATACTTTTGTAATTTTAATGAACATCCATATATATATATATATATATATATATATATATATATATATATATACAGTGGTGTGAATAAGTGTTTGCATGGTTTTACTTCAGTTAGCCTAATAGCTGGTTTGATTTGCATTGAAAGATGATCTTATGGAAAGTACTACCCCATGCCAATCTCTAGGTGTGGTGGAAGGTGTGTGATGATGTGGGGATATTTTAATTCCAAAGGCCAAGGGAACTTTATCAGGATGCATATTATCCTGGATCCATGAAATAACTGGCTTTTAAAAATAAAAATCTGCCTGACTCTATGGGAATTTAACAATGACTTATGCACCCTGTATTTTAAGGAAAAACATTTATTTATTTATGATACATTATTCATTCACAAAGAAAATTTGTGTCCTTAAAGGTTGGAGTTTTCCACATTTTTCTAATTAAGGCATTAAGATCAATATCCAAAAGATTATTTTTATTCCTCTTTTTAGGCAACTTTAGCATGGGGGCAAACACTTATTCACATCACTATATATATATATTAAAAGTGCATTAATATGTATAATATTGTATATGCGTGAATAACACATTTAATACACGTGTGTAATGCACGTCTTTACTTTTGTGTTTAAGTAGCTGGGAACAGGGGTTTCAGTGAGTGCAGACAGCATTGGTGCAGGTGTAGAGGCTGATTGTTCTGCGTGAGATGGTGCAAAGCCTTCACCCTGTGATGAAGGCCTACACACAGGAGCCGATGTTGTTGGAGGAGCTGCAAGGAAAAGCACAGGGAGGAAATTAAAAACTGAATGTACATATGTATTTGATTGTCTTGACTACATTAAATGACTAATCATTATTTATTCTTTTATTCTATTTATTCTGTTATTTGTTCTAGTAATGCACATTCTGATAATGTTCAAATGCTTGTAAGTAAATAGTCAATTTTTTCCACAACAAATAACAGTTTAGCATGCATACAATTCATGAAGTGCACCCACCTTCACCACTGGTATATTCAAACCTTAACAGTAGTTAGAACAAAAGAACATGGAGGATAAGTATGTAATTGAATAAGCCTCCAAAATGGATGTGTAAAGTAACCTGTTGTAAATAAGACTGTGGATCCTGTGGCTGCAGATGAGCCTAAAAATTACGCATTATAATTTGAATGGTTTCTCTCCAGTATGTTCAATTTTTATTCCAATTTTATAAGAATTTGACATGGGTATATATAACACACATGACAAGATACTTGATTTACTTACTCAGCTGTGTGAGATATTTTGTTGGAGAAAAACTTTCCAGTTCTTCTTCCTCCTCCATTACTATAAAATAAATAAATAAAATAATATATAAAAATATATATGCAGAAATGTATGCATGTATATATAAAAAGTTAACAAGTTTAACTAATTAAAAATGTTAAATTGTACTATTAAATTGCACACATATATCTATTTGTTCATAATTTAAATGTAATATGTGTGTGTGATATTAATTACAATATAGGAGGACCAAACCTGCAGAAATTAAACATTAATAAGTAAAAAAAAAAAGATACATTTGATAATAGGAAAATAAATTAAGGAATAAATGACTTGATAAAATAAATATGATTTATTCTTATTTAAAATCATTTTTGTATTTTTTTCCCTTCCCTTTCTGCTTTTATTTATGTGTTAATTAATATTTATATTTGGTAAGCAAGACCAACCAACCTAATTATCATGCACATCAATAAATGAAATACTGTAAAAATAGATATAAAACTAAAGAAAGAAAATTTAAATAAATAAAGGTTAAAACAAATATATCTGGAAATAAAAACAAATTGGAATAAATAAATATATATATTAATATAATATATTAATAATATATAAATATACAGTATATATTATATAAAATAAATATATAATTAAATGAATGCATAAATAAATATAAGAATAAACTGAACAAAGAAATAAAATAATAAATAAATACAATTAAAACGAATACAAATACATTAAAACATAAAAGCAAAAAATGATATATTTGGGGGAAATTATACAAAAATATATTTGATTAAAATCTTATCATAATTATTTTATCAAGTCGTTTATTCCTTTATGTATTTTCCTATTATCACATTTAATTTTATTTATTTATTTATTTATTCATTCATTCATTTATTTATTTATTCATTCATTAATTTTTAACTGCAGGTTTGGTCCTCCATACTACTGCACATTACATCTTTCTGCAATGTTAACTTATATATTAAACATAGTTAGAGATTATGATGAAACATTCACCTTTACAAACAAAGATACTCTTATAAAATAGCTGTTTCTTATCGTCACAATCCATTCAACACGATAACAATACGATTACATGACAATATACATGCAATTTAAATGATAAAATATTTGAATAATAAAGTATATGCACTCACCTGAGTTAAAGTCTGTCTGCAGGTAGTTTAGACACTAACAAAACGAAACAAGTTTGCTGACAAGTCGGTAAACAAATATCTCTCCGGTAATAAAACGGGTAGACAGATGACGCTTCGCTTTTTAAATTCCCCGCCACGGAAAAGCGAAACAGCGCCGGGAAGTCTACGTGTGGCCAAAAGTAGATTGCATCCGTAGTGTTAAGCACTACCATAGAGAATGAATGGGAAAAGTTAAGGGAAGTTAAGCTTAACCATTTTCGGCTCCCGCGCGGAAGGTCCTCAGTTCGAAACTGGGCGGAAACAAGTAAAGGGGTTTTTAATATACGTGCTGAAATTCGCAACAAAGTTTTTGGACTATTGAAATTAGGTGAGGGCAATTGTACCAAAGAGCTGTAGGCAGACTGCCATTCCGAATGAGCTCTTATCTGTTGTTTGTGGAATTTAAACAGCTTGTCACAATGCTTGCAGGAAAGATTATGGGATGGAGCCATTTTCGAAAAAGCACATATCTTACATAAGGAGGTTTCTGTAGTGTAGTGGTGATCACGTTCGCCTAACACGCGAAAGGGCCTCGGTTCGAAACCGAGCAGAAACAGCAATTGGCTTTTGGCAGAAAATTTAAACTGTTTGCCACAACAGGAGGGCTCAGCTCACTTTTCCTTTGTACACTTTTTAACAAGCCTGCACCAGAAGATTTCTGTCTGCACATAAAGGGCTTGTTTCCGTAGTGTAGTGGTTATCACGTTCGCCTCACACGCGAAAGGTCCCCAGTTCGAAACTGGGTGGAAACTGTGGATGGTCTTTGCTAACATTTTTCAGTGGTTTTCTGTTGAGCAGGTCAGAACACTTGCAGGGCGATTTGCGGTGTAAATTCTTTAGAAAAGGACTAAAACAAAACAAATGACCATTGAAGTTTCCTGTAGAGTAATAAAAAATGTTTAGTCTGCCAACAAAAATAGCAGCTTTTTGCCATTTTAAGGACAGTGGGCAGTCTATCGTTTCAGTCGCTTTTGAACAAGCGTACGCTAAAAGAGGTCGGACTGTCTTCCAAGATAAGTTTCCGTAGTGTAGTGGTTATCACGTTCGCTTTACACGCGAAAGGTCCTCAGTTCGAAACTGGGCGGAAACAAGTAAAGGGGTTTTTAATATACGTGCTGAAATTCGCAACAAAGTTTTTGGACTATTGAAATTAGGTGAGGGCAATTGTACCAAAGAGCTGTAGGCAGACTGCCATTCCGAATGAGCTCTTATCTGTTGTTTGTGGAATTTAAACAGCTTGTCACAATGCTTGCAGGAAAGATTATGGGATGGAGCCATTTTCGAAAAAGCACATATCTTACATAAGGAGGTTTCTGTAGTGTAGTGGTGATCACGTTCGCCTAACACGCGAAAGGGCCTCGGTTCGAAACCGAGCAGAAACAGCAGTTGGCTTTTGGCAGAAAATTTAAACTGTTTGCCACAACAGGAGGGCTCAGCTCACTTTTCCTTTGTACACTTTTTAACAAGCCTGCACCAGAAGATTTCTGTCTGCACATAAAGGGCTTGTTTCCGTAGTGTAGTGGTTATCACGTTCGCCTCACACGCGAAAGGTCCCCAGTTCGAAACTGGGCGGAAACTGTGGATGGTCTTTGCTAACATTTTTCAGTGGTTTTCTGTTGAGCAGGTCAGAACACTTGCAGGGCGATTTGCGGTGTAAATTCTTTAGAAAAGGACTAAAACAAAACAAATGACCATTGAAGTTTCCTGTAGAGTAATAAAAAAAAATGTTTAGTCTGCCAACAAAAATAGCAGCTTTTTGCCATTTTAAGGACAGTGGGCAGTCTATCGTTTCAGTCGCTTTTGAACAAGCGTACGCTAAAAGAGGTCGGACTGTCTTCCAAGTTAAGTTTCCGTAGTGTAGTGGTTATCACGTTCGCTTTACACGCGAAAGGTCCTCAGTTCGAAACTGGGCGGAAACAAGTAAAGGGGCTTTTAATATACGTGCTGAAATTCGCAACAAAGTTTTTGGACTATTGAAATTAGGTGAGGGCAATTGTACCAAAGAGCTGTAGGCAGACTGCCATTCCGAATGAGCTCTTATCTGTTGTTTGTGGAATTTAAACAGCTTGTCACAATGCTTGCAGGAAAGATTATGGGATGGAGCCATTTTCGAAAAAGCACATATCTTACATAAGGAGGTTTCTGTAGTGTAGTGGTGATCACGTTCGCCTAACACGCGAAAGGGCCTCGGTTCGAAACCGAGCAGAAACAGCAATTGGCTTTTGGCAGAAAATTTAAACTGATTGCCACAACAGGAGGGCTCAGCTCACTTTTCCTTGGTACACTTTTTAACAAGCCTGCACCAGAAGATTTCTGTCTGCACGTGAAGGGCTTGTTTCCGTAGTGTAGTGGTTATCACGTTCGCCTCACACGCGAAAGGTCCCCAGTTCTAAAACTGGGCGGAAACTGTGGATGGTCTTTGCTAACATTTTTCAGTGGTTTTCTGTTGAGCAGGTAAGAACACTTGCAGGGCGATTTGCGGTGTAAATTCTTTAGAAAAGGACTAAAACAAAACAAATGACCATTGAAGTTTCCTGTAGAGTAATAAAAAATGTTAAGTCTGCCAACAAAAATAGCAGCTTTTTGCCATTTTAAGGACAGTGGGCAGTCTATCGTTTCAGTCGCTTTTGAACAAGCGTACGCTAAAAGAGGTCGGACTGTCTTCCAAGTTAAATTTCCGTAGTGTAGTGGTTATCACGTTCGCTTTACACGTGAAAGGTCCTCAGTTCGAAACTGGGCGGAAACAATTAAAGGGGTTTTTAATATACGTGCTGAAATTCGCAACAAAGTTTTTGGACTATTGAAATTAGGTGAGGGCAATTGGACCAAAGAGCTGTAGGCAGACTGCCATTCCGAATGAGCTCTTATCTGTTGTTTGTGGAATTTAAACAGCTTGTCACAATGCTTGCAGGAAAGATTATGGGATGGAGCCATTTTCGAAAAAGCACATATCGTACATAAGGAGGTTTCTGTAGTGTAGTGGTGATCACCTTCGCCTAACACGCGAAAGGGCCTCGGTTCGAAACCGAGCAGAAACAGCAATTGGCTTTTGGCAGAAAATTTAAACTGTTTGCCACAACAGGAGGGCTCAGCTCACTTTTCCTTTGTACACTTTTTAACAAGCCTGCACCAGAAGATTTCTGTCTGCACATAAAGGGCTTGTTTCCGTAGTGTAGTGGTTATCACGTTCGCCTCACACGCGAAAGGTCCCCAGTTCGAAACTGGGCGGAAACTGTGGATGGTCTTTGCTAACATTTTTTCAGTGGTTTTCTGTTGAGCGGGTCAGAACACTTGCAGGGCGATTTGTGGTGTAAATTCTTTAGAAAAGGACTAAAACAAAACAAATGACCATTGAAGTTTCCTGTAGAGTAATAAAAAATGTTTAGTCTGCCAACAAAAATAGCAGCTTTTTGCCATTTTAAGGACAGTGGGCAGTCTATCGTTTCAGTCGCTTTTGAACAAGCGTACGCTAAAAGAGGTCGGACTGTCTTCCAAGTTAAGTTTCCGTAGTGTAGTGGTTATCACGTTCGCTTTACACGCGAAAGGTCCTCAGTTCGAAACTGGGCGGAAACAAGTAAAGGGGTTTTTAATATACGTGCTGAAATTCGCAACAAAGTTTTTGGACTATTGAAATTAGGTGAGGGCAATTGGACCAAAGAGCTGTAGGCAGACTGCCATTCCGAATGAGCTCTTATCTGTTGTTTGTGGAATTTAAACAGCTTGTCACAATGCTTGCAGGAAAGATTATGGGATGGAGCCATTTTCGAAAAAGCACATATCGTACATAAGGAGGTTTCTGTAGTGTAGTGGTGATCACCTTCGCCTAACACGCGAAAGGGCCTCGGTTCGAAACCGAGCAGAAACAGCAATTGGCTTTTGGCAGAAAATTTAAACTGTTTGCCACAACAGGAGGGCTCAGCTCACTTTTCCTTTGTACACTTTTTAACAAGCCTGCACCAGAAGATTTCTGTCTGCACATAAAGGGCTTGTTTCCGTAGTGTAGTGGTTATCACGTTCGCCTCACACGCGAAAGGTCCCCAGTTCGAAACTGGGCGGAAACTGTGGATGGTCTTTGCTAACATTTTTCAGTGGTTTTCTGTTGAGCAGGTCAGAACACTTGCAGGGCGATTTGCGGTGTAAATTCTTTAGAAAAGGACTAAAACAAAACAAATGACCATTGAAGTTTCCTGTAGAGTAATAAAAAATGTTTAGTCTGCCAACAAAAATAGCAGCTTTTTGCCATTTTAAGGACAGTGGGCAGTCTATCGTTTCAGTCGCTTTTGAACAAGCGTACGCTAAAAGAGGTCGGACTGTCTTCCAAGATAAGTTTCCGTAGTGTAGTGGTTATCACGTTCGCTTTACACGCGAAAGGTCCTCAGTTCGAAACTGGGCGGAAACAAGTAAAGGGGTTTTTAATATACGTGCTGAAATTCGCAGCAAAGTTTTTGGACTATTGAAATTAGGTGAGGGCAATTGTACCAAAGAGCTGTAGGGAGACTGCCATTCCGAATGAGCTCTTATCTGTTGTTTGTGGAATTTAAACAGCTTGTCACAATGCTTGCAGGAAAGATTATGGGATGGAGCCATTTTCGAAAAAGCACATATCTTACATAAGGAGGTTTCTGTAGTGTAGTGGTGATCACGTTCGCCTAACACGCGAAAGGGCCTCGGTTCGAAACCGAGCAGAAACAGCAATTGGCTTTTGGCAGAAAATTTAAACTGTTTGCCACAACAGGAGGGCTCAGCTCACTTTTCCTTTGTACACTTTTTAACAAGCCTGCACCAGAAGATTTCTGTCTGCACATAAAGGGCTTGTTTCCGTAGTGTAGTGGTTATCACGTTCGCTTCACACGCGAAAGGTCCCCAGTTCGAAACTGGGCGGAAACTGTGGATGGTCTTTGCTAACATTTTTCAGTGGTTTTCTGTAGAGCGGGTCAGAACACTTGCAGGGCGATTTGTGGTGTAAATTCTTTAGAAAAGGACTAAAACAAAACAAATGACCATTGAAGTTTCCTGTAGAGTAATAAAAAAAAATGTTTAGTCTGCCAACAAAAATAGCAGCTTTTTGCCATTTTAAGGACAGTGGGCAGTCTATCGTTTCAGTCGCTTTTGAACAAGCGTACGCTAAAAGTGGTCGGACTGTCTTCCAAGTTAAGTTTCCGTAGTGTAGTGGTTATCACGTTCGCTTTACACGCGAAAGGTCCTCAGTTCGAAACTGGGCGGAAACAAGTAAAGGGGTTTTTAATATACGTGCTGAAATTCGCAACAAAGTTTTTGGACTATTGAAATTAGGTGAGGGCAATTGTACCAAAGAGCTGTAGGCAGACTGCCATTCCGAATGAGCTCTTATCTGTTGTTTGTGGAATTTAAAGAGCTTGTCACAATGCTTGCAGGAAAGATTATGGGATGGAGCCATTTTCGAAAAAGCACATGTCTTACATAAGGAGGTTTCTGTAGTGTAGTGGTGATCACGTTCGCCTAACACGCGAAAGGGCCTCGGTTCGAAACCGAGCAGAAACAGCAATTGGCTTTTGGCAGAAAATTTAAACTGTTTGCCACAAAAGGAGGGCTCAGCTCACTTTTCCTTTGTACACTTTTTAACAAGCCTGCACCAGAAGATTTCTGTCTGCACATAAAGGGCTTGTTTCCGTAGTGTAGTGGTTATCACGTTCGCTTCACACGCGAAAGGTCCCCAGTTCGAAACTGGGCGGAAACTGTGGATGGTCTTTGCTAACATTTTTCAGTGGTTTTCTGTTGAGCAGGTCAGAACACTTGCAGGGCGATTTGCGGTGTAAATTCTTTAGAAAAGGACTAAAACAAAACAAATGACCATTGAAGTTTCCTGTAGAGTAATAAAAAAAAATGTTTAGTCTGCCAACAAAAATAGCAGCTTTTTGCCATTTTAAGGACAGTGGGCAGTCTATCGTTTCAGTCGCTTTTGAACAAGCGTACGCTAAAAGTGGTCGGACTGTCTTCCAAGTTAAGTTTCCGTAGTGTAGTGGTTATCACGTTCGCTTTACACGCGAAAGGTCCTCAGTTCGAAACTGGGCGGAAACAAGTAAAGGGGTTTTTAATATACGTGCTGAAATTCGCAACAAAGTTTTTGGACTATTGAAATTAGGTGAGGGCAATTGTACCAAAGAGCTGTAGGCAGACTGCCATTCCGAATGAGCTCTTATCTGTTGTTTGTGGAATTTAAACAGCTTGTCACAATGCTTGCAGGAAAGATTATGGGATGGAGCCATTTTCGAAAAAGCACATATCTTACATAAAGAGGTTTCTGTAGTGTAGTGGTGATCACGTTCGCCTAACACGCGAAAGGGCCTCGGTTTCGAAACCGAGCAGAAACAGCAATTGGCTTTTGGCAGAAAATTTAAACTGTTTGCCACAACAGGAGGGCTCAGCTCACTTTTCCTTGGTACACTTTTTAACAAGCCTGCACCAGAAGATTTCTGTCTGCACCTGAAGGGCTTGTTTCCGTAGTGTAGTGGTTATCACGTTCGCCTCACACGCGAAAGGTCCCCAGTTCGAAACTGGGCGGAAACTGTGGATGGTCTTTGCTAACATTTTTTCAGTGGTTTTCTGTTGAGCGGGTCAGAACACTTGCAGGGCGATTTGTGGTGTAAATTCTTTAGAAAAGGACTAAAACAAAACAAATGACCATTGAAGTTTCCTGTAGAGTAATAAAAAATGTTTAGTCTGCCAACAAAAATAGCAGCTTTTTGTCATTTTAAGGACAGTGGGCAGTCTATCGTTTCAGTCGCTTTTGAACAAGCGTACGCTAAAAGAGGTCGGACTGTCTTCCAAGATAAGTTTCCGTAGTGTAGTGGTTATCACGTTCGCTTTACACGCGAAAGGTCCTCAGTTCGAAACTGGGCGGAAACAACTAAAGGGGTTTTTAATATACGTGCTGAAATTCGCAACAAAGTTTTTGGACTATTGAAATTAGGTGAGGGCAATTGTACCAAAGAGCTGTAGGCAGACTGCCATTCCGAATGAGCTCTCATCTGTTGTTTGTGGAATTTAAACAGCTTGTCACAATGCTTGCAGGAAAGATTATGGGATGGAGCCATTTTCGAAAAAGCACATGTCTTACACAAGGAGGTTTCTGTAGTGTAGTGGTGATCACGTTCGCCTAACACGCGAAAGGGCCTCGGTTCGAAACCGAGCAGAAACAGCAATTGGCTTTTGGCAGAAAATTTAAACTGTTTGCCACAAAAGGAGGGCTCAGCTCACTTTTCCTTTGTACACTTTTTAACAAGCCTGCACCAGAAGATTTCTGTCTGCACATAAAGGGCTTGTTTCCGTAGTGTAGTGGTTATCACGTTCGCCTCACACGCGAAAGGTCCCCAGTTCGAAACTGGGCGGAAACTGTGGATGGTCTTTGCTAACATTTTTCAGTGGTTTTCTGTTGAGCAGGTCAGAACACTTGCAGGGCGATTTGCGGTGTAAATTCTTTAGAAAAGGACTAAAACAAAACAAATGACCATTGAAGTTTCCTGTAGAGTAATAAAAAAAATGTTTAGTCTGCCAACAAAAATAGCAGCTTTTTGCCATTTTAAGGACAGTGGGCAGTCTATCGTTTCAGTCGCTTTTGAACAAGCGTACGCTAAAAGAGGTCGGACTGTCTTCCAAGTTAAGTTTCCGTAGTGTAGTGGTTATCACGTTCGCTTTACACGCTAAAGGTCCTCAGTTCGAAACTGGGCGGAAACAAGTAAAGGGGTTTTTAATATACGTGCTGAAATTCGCAACAAAGTTTTTGGACTATTGAAATTAGGTGAGGGCAATTGGACCAAAGAGCTGTAGGCAGACTGCCATTCCGAATGAGCTCTTATCTGTTGTTTGTGGAATTTAAACAGCTTGTCACAATGCTTGCAGGAAAGATTATGGGATGGAGCCATTTTCGAAAAAGCACATATCGTACATAAGGAGGTTTCTGTAGTGTAGTGGTGATCACGTTCGCCTAACACGCGAAAGGGCCTCGGTTCGAAACCGAGCAGAAACAGCAATTGGCTTTTGGCAGAAAATTTAAACTGTTTGCCACAACAGGAGGGCTCAGCTCACTTTTCCTTGGTACACTTTTTAACAAGCCTGCACCAGAAGATTTCTGTCTGCACCTGAAGGGCTTGTTTCCGTAGTGTAGTTGTTATCACGTTCGCCTCACACGCGAAAGGTCCCCAGTTCGAAACTGGGCGGAAACTGTGGATGGTCTTTGCTAACATTTTTTCAGTGGTTTTCTGTTGAGCGGGTCAGAACACTTGCAGGGCGATTTGTGGTGAAAATTCTTTAGAAAAGGACTAAAACAAAACAAATGACCATTGAAGTTTCCTGTAGAGTAATAAAAAATGTTTAGTCTGCCAACAAAAATAGCAGCTTTTTGCCATTTTAAGGACAGTGGGCAGTCTATCGTTTCAGTCGCTTTTGAACAAGCGTACGCTAAAAGAGGTCGGACTGTCTTCCAAGTTAAGTTTCCGTAGTGTAGTGGTTATCACGTTCGCTTTACACGCGAAAGGTCCTCAGTTCGAAACTGGGCGGAAACAAGTAAAGGGGTTTTTAATATACGTGCTGAAATTCGCAACAAAGTTTTTGGACTATTGAAATTAGGTGAGGGCAATTGTACCAAAGAGCTGTAGGCAGACTGCCATTCCGAATGAGCTCTTATCTGTTGTTTGTGGAATTTAAACAGCTTGTCACAATGCTTGCAGGAAAGATTATGGGATGGAGCCATTTTCGAAAAAGCACATATCTTACATTAAGAGGTTTCTGTAGTGTAGTGGTGATCACGTTCGCCTAACACGCGAAAGGGCCTCGGTTCGAAACCGAGCAGAAACAGCAATTGGCTTTTGGCAGAAAATTTAAACTGTTTGCCACAACAGGAGGGCTCAGCTCACTTTTCCTTGGTACACTTTTTAACAAGCCTGCACCAGAAGATTTCTGTCTGCACCTGAAGGGCTTGTTTCCGTAGTGTAGTGGTTATCACGTTCGCCTCACACGCGAAAGGTCCCCAGTTCGAAACTGGGCGGAAACTGTGGATGGTCTTTGCTAACATTTTTTCAGTGGTTTTCTGTTGAGCAGGTCAGAACACTTGCAGGGCGATTTGTGGTGTAAATTCTTTAGAAAAGGACTAAAACAAAACAAATGACCATTGAAGTTTCCTGTAGAGTAATAAAAAATGTTTAGTCTGCCAACAAAAATAGCAGCTTTTTGCCATTTTAAGGACAGTGGGCAGTCTATCGTTTCAGTCGCTTTTGAACAAGCGTACGCTAAAAGAGGTCGGACTGTCTTCCAAGTTAAGTTTCCGTAGTGTAGTGGTTATCACGTTCGCTTTACACGCGAAAGGTCCTCAGTTCGAAACTGGGCGGAAACAACTAAAGGGGTTTTTAATATACGTGCTGAAATTCGCAACAAAGTTTTTGGACTATTGAAATTAGGTGAGGGCAATTGTACCAAAGAGCTGTAGGCAGACTGCCATTCCGAATGAGCTCTCATCTGTTGTTTGTGGAATTTAAACAGCTTGTCACAATGCTTGCAGGAAAGATTATGGGATGGAGCCATTTTCGAAAAAGCACATGTCTTACACAAGGAGGTTTCTGTAGTGTAGTGGTGATCACGTTCGCCTAACACGCGAAAGGGCCTCGGTTCGAAACCGAGCAGAAACAGCAATTGGCTTTTGGCAGAAAATTTAAACTGTTTGCCACAAAAGGAGGGCTCAGCTCACTTTTCCTTTGTACACTTTTTAACAAGCCTGCACCAGAAGATTTCTGTCTGCACATAAAGGGCTTGTTTCCGTAGTGTAGTGGTTATCACGTTCGCTTCACACGCGAAAGGTCCCCAGTTCGAAACTGGGCGGAAACTGTGGATGGTCTTTGCTAACATTTTTCAGTGGTTTTCTGTTGAGCAGGTCAGAACACTTGCAGGGCGATTTGCGGTGTAAATTCTTTAGAAAAGGACTAAAACAAAACAAATGACCATTGAAGTTTCCTGTAGAGTAATAAAAAAAATGTTTAGTCTGCCAAAAAAAATAGCAGCTTTTTGCCATTTTAAGGACAGTGGGCAGTCTATCGTTTCAGTCGCTTTTGAACAAGCGTACGCTAAAAGAGGTCGGACTGTCTTCCAAGTTAAGTTTCCGTAGTGTAGTCGTTATCACGTTCGCTTTACACGCGAAAGGTCCTCAGTTCGAAACTGGGCGGAAACAAGTAAAGGGGTTTTTAATATACGTGCTGAAATTCGCAACAAAGTTTTTGGACTATTGAAATTAGGTGAGGGCAATTGTACCAAAGAGCTGTAGGCAGACTGCCATTCCGAATGAGCTCTTATCTGTTGTTTGTGGAATTTAAACAGCTTGTCACAATGCTTGCAGGAAAGATTATGGGATGGAGCCATTTTCGAAAAAGCACATGTCTTACATAATGAGGTTTCTGTAGTGTAGTGGTGATCACGTTCGCCTAACACGCGAAAGGGCCTCGGTTCGAAACCGAACAGAAACAGCAATTGGCTTTTGGCAGAAAATTTAAACTGTTTGCCACAAAAGGAGGGCTCAGCTCACTTTTCCTTTGTACACTTTTTAACAAGCCTGCACCAGAAGATTTCTGTCTGCACCTAAAGGGCTTGTTTCCGTAGTGTAGTGGTTATCACGTTCGCTTCACACGCGAAAGGTCCCCAGTTCGAAACTGGGCGGAAACTGTGGATGGTCTTTGCTAACATTTTTCAGTGGTTTTCTGTTGAGCAGGTCAGAACACTTGCAGGGCGATTTGCGGTGTAAATTCTTTAGAAAAGGACTAAAACAAAACAAATGACCATTGAAGTTTCCTGTAGAGTAATAAAAAAAAATGTTTAGTCTGCCAACAAAAATAGCAGCTTTTTGCCATTTTAAGGACAGTGGGCAGTCTATCGTTTCAGTCGCTTTTGAACAAGCGTACGCTAAAAGAGTTTGGACTGTCTTCCAAGTTAAGTTTCCGTAGTGTAGTGGTTATCACGTTCGCTTTACACGCGAAAGGTCCTCAGTTCGAAACTGGGCGGAAACAAGTAAAGGGGTTTTTAATATACGTGCTGAAATTCGCAACAAAGTTTTTGGACTATTGAAATTAGGTGAGGGCAATTGGACCAAAGAGCTGTAGGCAGACTGCCATTCCGAATGAGCTCTTATCTGTTATTTGTGGAATTTAAACAGCTTGTCACAATGCTTGCAGGAAAGATTATGGGATAGAGACATTTTCGAAAATGCACATATCTTACATAAGGAGGTTTCTGTAGTGTAGTGGTGATCACGTTCGCCTAACACGCGAAAGGGCCTCGGTTCGAAACCGAGCAGAAACAGCAATTGGCTTTTGGCAGAAAATTTAAACTGTTTGCCACAACAGGAGGGCTCAGCTCACTTTTCCTTTGTACACTTTTTAACAAGCCTGCACCAGAAGATTTCTGTCTGCACCTAAAGGGCTTGTTTCCGTAGTGTAGTGGTTATCACGTTCGCCTCACACGCGAAAGGTCCCCAGTTCGAAACTGGGCGGAAACTGTGGATGGTCTTTGCTAACATTTTTTCAGTGGTTTTCTGTTGAGCAGGTCAGAACACTTGCAGGGCGATTTGCGGTGTAAATTCTTTAGAAAAGGACTAAAACAAAACAAATGACCATTGAAGTTTCCTGTAGAGTAATAAAAAAAAATGTTTAGTCTGCCAACAAAAATAGCAGCTTTTTGCCATTTTAAGGACAGTGGGCAGTCTATCGTTTCAGTCGCTTTTGAACAAGCGTACGCTAAAAGTGGTCGGACTGTCTTCCAAGTTAAGTTTCCGTAGTGTAGTGGTTATCACGTTCGCTTTACACGCGAAAGGTCCTCAGTTCGAAACTGGGCGGAAACAAGTAAAGGGGTTTTTAATATACGTGCTGAAATTCGCAACAAAGTTTTTGGACTATTGAAATTAGGTGAGGGCAATTGTACCAAAGAGCTGTAGGCAGACTGCCATTCCGAATGAGCTCTTATCTGTTGTTTGTGGAATTTAAACAGCTTGTCACAATGCTTGCAGGAAAGATTATGGGATGGAGCCATTTTCGAAAAAGCACATATCTTACATAAAGAGGTTTCTGTAGTGTAGTGGTGATCACGTTCGCCTAACACGCGAAAGGGCCTCGGTTTCGAAACCGAGCAGAAACAGCAATTGGCTTTTGGCAGAAAATTTAAACTGTTTGCCACAACAGGAGGGCTCAGCTCACTTTTCCTTGGTACACTTTTTAACAAGCCTGCACCAGAAGATTTCTGTCTGCACCTGAAGGGCTTGTTTCCGTAGTGTAGTGGTTATCACGTTCGCCTCACACGCGAAAGGTCCCCAGTTCGAAACTGGGCGGAAACTGTGGATGGTCTTTGCTAACATTTTTTCAGTGGTTTTCTGTTGAGCGGGTCAGAACACTTGCAGGGCGATTTGTGGTGTAAATTCTTTAGAAAAGGACTAAAACAAAACAAATGACCATTGAAGTTTCCTGTAGAGTAATAAAAAATGTTTAGTCTGCCAACAAAAATAGCAGCTTTTTGTCATTTTAAGGACAGTGGGCAGTCTATCGTTTCAGTCGCTTTTGAACAAGCGTACGCTAAAAGAGGTCGGACTGTCTTCCAAGTTAAGTTTCCGTAGTGTAGTGGTTATCACGTTCGCTTTACACGCGAAAGGTCCTCAGTTCGAAACTGGGCGGAAACAACTAAAGGGGTTTTTAATATACGTGCTGAAATTCGCAACAAAGTTTTTGGACTATTGAAATTAGGTGAGGGCAATTGTACCAAAGAGCTGTAGGCAGACTGCCATTCCGAATGAGCTCTCATCTGTTGTTTGTGGAATTTAAACAGCTTGTCACAATGCTTGCAGGAAAGATTATGGGATGGAGCCATTTTCGAAAAAGCACATGTCTTACACAAGGAGGTTTCTGTAGTGTAGTGGTGATCACGTTCGCCTAACACGCGAAAGGGCCTCGGTTCGAAACCGAGCAGAAACAGCAATTGGCTTTTGGCAGAAAATTTAAACTGTTTGCCACAAAAGGAGGGCTCAGCTCACTTTTCCTTTGTACACTTTTTAACAAGCCTGCACCAGAAGATTTCTGTCTGCACATAAAGGGCTTGTTTCCGTAGTGTAGTGGTTATCACGTTCGCCTCACACGCGAAAGGTCCCCAGTTCGAAACTGGGCGGAAACTGTGGATGGTCTTTGCTAACATTTTTCAGTGGTTTTCTGTTGAGCAGGTCAGAACACTTGCAGGGCGATTTGCGGTGTAAATTCTTTAGAAAAGGACTAAAACAAAACAAATGACCATTGAAGTTTCCTGTAGAGTAATAAAAAAAATGTTTAGTCTGCCAACAAAAATAGCAGCTTTTTGCCATTTTAAGGACAGTGGGCAGTCTATCGTTTCAGTCGCTTTTGAACAAGCGTACGCTAAAAGAGGTCGGACTGTCTTCCAAGTTAAGTTTCCGTAGTGTAGTGGTTATCACGTTCGCTTTACACGCTAAAGGTCCTCAGTTCGAAACTGGGCGGAAACAAGTAAAGGGGTTTTTAATATACGTGCTGAAATTCGCAACAAAGTTTTTGGACTATTGAAATTAGGTGAGGGCAATTGGACCAAAGAGCTGTAGGCAGACTGCCATTCCGAATGAGCTCTTATCTGTTGTTTGTGGAATTTAAACAGCTTGTCACAATGCTTGCAGGAAAGATTATGGGATGGAGCCATTTTCGAAAAAGCACATATCGTACATAAGGAGGTTTCTGTAGTGTAGTGGTGATCACGTTCGCCTAACACGCGAAAGGGCCTCGGTTCGAAACCGAGCAGAAACAGCAATTGGCTTTTGGCAGAAAATTTAAACTGTTTGCCACAACAGGAGGGCTCAGCTCACTTTTCCTTGGTACACTTTTTAACAAGCCTGCACCAGAAGATTTCTGTCTGCACCTGAAGGGCTTGTTTCCGTAGTGTAGTTGTTATCACGTTCGCCTCACACGCGAAAGGTCCCCAGTTCGAAACTGGGCGGAAACTGTGGATGGTCTTTGCTAACATTTTTTCAGTGGTTTTCTGTTGAGCGGGTCAGAACACTTGCAGGGCGATTTGTGGTGAAAATTCTTTAGAAAAGGACTAAAACAAAACAAATGACCATTGAAGTTTCCTGTAGAGTAATAAAAAATGTTTAGTCTGCCAACAAAAATAGCAGCTTTTTGCCATTTTAAGGACAGTGGGCAGTCTATCGTTTCAGTCGCTTTTGAACAAGCGTACGCTAAAAGAGGTCGGACTGTCTTCCAAGTTAAGTTTCCGTAGTGTAGTGGTTATCACGTTCGCTTTACACGCGAAAGGTCCTCAGTTCGAAACTGGGCGGAAACAAGTAAAGGGGTTTTTAATATACGTGCTGAAATTCGCAACAAAGTTTTTGGACTATTGAAATTAGGTGAGGGCAATTGTACCAAAGAGCTGTAGGCAGACTGCCATTCCGAATGAGCTCTTATCTGTTGTTTGTGGAATTTAAACAGCTTGTCACAATGCTTGCAGGAAAGATTATGGGATGGAGCCATTTTCGAAAAAGCACATATCTTACATTAAGAGGTTTCTGTAGTGTAGTGGTGATCACGTTCGCCTAACACGCGAAAGGGCCTCGGTTCGAAACCGAGCAGAAACAGCAATTGGCTTTTGGCAGAAAATTTAAACTGTTTGCCACAACAGGAGGGCTCAGCTCACTTTTCCTTGGTACACTTTTTAACAAGCCTGCACCAGAAGATTTCTGTCTGCACCTGAAGGGCTTGTTTCCGTAGTGTAGTGGTTATCACGTTCGCCTCACACGCGAAAGGTCCCCAGTTCGAAACTGGGCGGAAACTGTGGATGGTCTTTGCTAACATTTTTTCAGTGGTTTTCTGTTGAGCAGGTCAGAACACTTGCAGGGCGATTTGTGGTGTAAATTCTTTAGAAAAGGACTAAAACAAAACAAATGACCATTGAAGTTTCCTGTAGAGTAATAAAAAATGTTTAGTCTGCCAACAAAAATAGCAGCTTTTTGCCATTTTAAGGACAGTGGGCAGTCTATCGTTTCAGTCGCTTTTGAACAAGCGTACGCTAAAAGAGGTCGGACTGTCTTCCAAGTTAAGTTTCCGTAGTGTAGTGGTTATCACGTTCGCTTTACACGCGAAAGGTCCTCAGTTCGAAACTGGGCGGAAACAACTAAAGGGGTTTTTAATATACGTGCTGAAATTCGCAACAAAGTTTTTGGACTATTGAAATTAGGTGAGGGCAATTGTACCAAAGAGCTGTAGGCAGACTGCCATTCCGAATGAGCTCTCATCTGTTGTTTGTGGAATTTAAACAGCTTGTCACAATGCTTGCAGGAAAGATTATGGGATGGAGCCATTTTCGAAAAAGCACATGTCTTACACAAGGAGGTTTCTGTAGTGTAGTGGTGATCACGTTCGCCTAACACGCGAAAGGGCCTCGGTTCGAAACCGAGCAGAAACAGCAATTGGCTTTTGGCAGAAAATTTAAACTGTTTGCCACAAAAGGAGGGCTCAGCTCACTTTTCCTTTGTACACTTTTTAACAAGCCTGCACCAGAAGATTTCTGTCTGCACATAAAGGGCTTGTTTCCGTAGTGTAGTGGTTATCACGTTCGCTTCACACGCGAAAGGTCCCCAGTTCGAAACTGGGCGGAAACTGTGGATGGTCTTTGCTAACATTTTTCAGTGGTTTTCTGTTGAGCAGGTCAGAACACTTGCAGGGCGATTTGCGGTGTAAATTCTTTAGAAAAGGACTAAAACAAAACAAATGACCATTGAAGTTTCCTGTAGAGTAATAAAAAAAATGTTTAGTCTGCCAAAAAAAATAGCAGCTTTTTGCCATTTTAAGGACAGTGGGCAGTCTATCGTTTCAGTCGCTTTTGAACAAGCGTACGCTAAAAGAGGTCGGACTGTCTTCCAAGTTAAGTTTCCGTAGTGTAGTCGTTATCACGTTCGCTTTACACGCGAAAGGTCCTCAGTTCGAAACTGGGCGGAAACAAGTAAAGGGGTTTTTAATATACGTGCTGAAATTCGCAACAAAGTTTTTGGACTATTGAAATTAGGTGAGGGCAATTGTACCAAAGAGCTGTAGGCAGACTGCCATTCCGAATGAGCTCTTATCTGTTGTTTGTGGAATTTAAACAGCTTGTCACAATGCTTGCAGGAAAGATTATGGGATGGAGCCATTTTCGAAAAAGCACATGTCTTACATAATGAGGTTTCTGTAGTGTAGTGGTGATCACGTTCGCCTAACACGCGAAAGGGCCTCGGTTCGAAACCGAACAGAAACAGCAATTGGCTTTTGGCAGAAAATTTAAACTGTTTGCCACAAAAGGAGGGCTCAGCTCACTTTTCCTTTGTACACTTTTTAACAAGCCTGCACCAGAAGATTTCTGTCTGCACCTAAAGGGCTTGTTTCCGTAGTGTAGTGGTTATCACGTTCGCTTCACACGCGAAAGGTCCCCAGTTCGAAACTGGGCGGAAACTGTGGATGGTCTTTGCTAACATTTTTCAGTGGTTTTCTGTTGAGCAGGTCAGAACACTTGCAGGGCGATTTGCGGTGTAAATTCTTTAGAAAAGGACTAAAACAAAACAAATGACCATTGAAGTTTCCTGTAGAGTAATAAAAAAAAATGTTTAGTCTGCCAACAAAAATAGCAGCTTTTTGCCATTTTAAGGACAGTGGGCAGTCTATCGTTTCAGTCGCTTTTGAACAAGCGTACGCTAAAAGAGTTTGGACTGTCTTCCAAGTTAAGTTTCCGTAGTGTAGTGGTTATCACGTTCGCTTTACACGCGAAAGGTCCTCAGTTCGAAACTGGGCGGAAACAAGTAAAGGGGTTTTTAATATACGTGCTGAAATTCGCAACAAAGTTTTTGGACTATTGAAATTAGGTGAGGGCAATTGGACCAAAGAGCTGTAGGCAGACTGCCATTCCGAATGAGCTCTTATCTGTTATTTGTGGAATTTAAACAGCTTGTCACAATGCTTGCAGGAAAGATTATGGGATAGAGACATTTTCGAAAATGCACATATCTTACATAAGGAGGTTTCTGTAGTGTAGTGGTGATCACGTTCGCCTAACACGCGAAAGGGCCTCGGTTCGAAACCGAGCAGAAACAGCAATTGGCTTTTGGCAGAAAATTTAAACTGTTTGCCACAACAGGAGGGCTCAGCTCACTTTTCCTTTGTACACTTTTTAACAAGCCTGCACCAGAAGATTTCTGTCTGCACCTAAAGGGCTTGTTTCCGTAGTGTAGTGGTTATCACGTTCGCCTCACACGCGAAAGGTCCCCAGTTCGAAACTGGGCGGAAACTGTGGATGGTCTTTGCTAACATTTTTTCAGTGGTTTTCTGTTGAGCAGGTCAGAACACTTGCAGGGCGATTTGCGGTGTAAATTCTTTAGAAAAGGACTAAAACAAAACAAATTACCATTGAAGTTTCCTGTAGAGTAATAAAAAATGTTTAGTCTGCCAACAAAAATAGCAGCTTTTTGCCATTTTAAGGACAGTGGGCAGTCTATCGTTTCAGTCGCTTTTGAACAAGCGTACGCTAAAAGAGGTCGGACTGTCTTACAAGATAAGTTTCCGTAGTGTAGTGATTATCACGTTCGCTTTACACGCGAAAGGTCCTCAGTTCGAAACTGGGCGGAAACAAGTAAAGGGGTTTTTAATATACGTGCTGAAATTTGCAACAAATTTTTTGACTATTGAAATTAGGTGAGGGCAATTGTACCAAAGAGCTGTAGGCAGACTGCCATTCCGAATGAGCTCTTATCTGTTGTTTGTGGAATTTAAACAGCTTGTCACAATGCTTGCAGGAAAGATTATGGGATGGAGCCATTTTCGAAAAAGCACATGTCTTACATAAGGAGGTTTCTGTAGTGTAGTGGTGATCACGTTCGCCTAACACGCGAAAGGGCCTCGGTTCGAAACCGAGCAGAAACAGCAATTGGCTTTTGGCAGAAAATTTAAACTGTTTGCCACAACAGGAGGGCTCAGCTCACTTTTCCTTGGTACACTTTTTAACAAGCCTGCACCAGAAGATTTCTGTCTGCACGTGAAGGGCTTGTTTCCGTAGTGTAGTGGTTATCACGTTCGCCTCACACGCGAAAGGTCCCCAGTTCGAAACTGGGCGGAAACTGTGGATGGTCTTTGCTAACATTTTTCAGTGGTTTTCTGTTGAGCAGGTCAGAACACTTGCAGGGCGATTTGTGGTGTAAATTCTTTAGAAAAGGACTAAAAAAAAACAAATGACCATTGAAGTTTCCTGTAGAGTAATAAAAAATGTTTAGTCTGCCAACAAAAATAGCAGCTTTTTGCCATTTTAAGGACAGTGGGCAGTCTATCGTTTCAGTCGCTTTTGAACAAGCGTACGCTAAAAGAGGTCGGACTGTCTTCCAAGTTAAGTTTCCGTAGTGTAGTGGTTATCACGTTCGCTTTACACGCGAAAGGTCCTCAGTTCGAAACTGGGCGGAAACAACTAAAGGGGTTTTTAATATACGTGCTGAAATTCGCAACAAAGTTTTTGGACTATTGAAATTAGGTGAGGGCAATTGTACCAAAGAGCTGTAGGCAGACTGCCATGCCGAATGAGCTCTCATCTGTTGTTTGTGGAATTTAAACAGCTTGTCACAATGCTTGCAGGAAAGATTATGGGATGGAGCCATTTTCGAAAAAGCACATGTCTTACACAAGGAGGTTTCTGTAGTGTAGTGGTGATCACGTTCGCCTAACACGCGAAAGGGCCTCGGTTCGAAACCGAGCAGAAACAGCAATTGGCTTTTGGCAGAAAATTTAAACTGTTTGCCACAAAAGGAGGGCTCAGCTCACTTTTCCTTTGTACACTTTTTAACAAGCCTGCACCAGAAGATTTCTGTCTGCACATAAAGGGCTTGTTTCCGTAGTGTAGTGGTTATCACGTTCGCCTCACACGCGAAAGGTCCCCAGTTCGAAACTGGGCGGAAACTGTGGATGGTCTTTGCTAACATTTTTCAGTGGTTTTCTGTTGAGCAGGTCAGAACACTTGCAGGGCGATTTGCGGTGTAAATTCTTTAGAAAAGGACTAAAACAAAACAAATGACCATTGAAGTTTCCTGTAGAGTAATAAAAAAAATGTTTAGTCTGCCAACAAAAATAGCAGCTTTTTGCCATTTTAAGGACAGTGGGCAGTCTATCGTTTCAGTCGCTTTTGAACAAGCGTACGCTAAAAGAGGTCGGACTGTCTTCCAAGTTAAGTTTCCGTAGTGTAGTGGTTATCACGTTCGCTTTACACGCGAAAGGTCCTCAGTTCGAAACTGGGCGGAAACAAGTAAAGGGGTTTTTAATATACGTGCTGAAATTCGCAACAAAGTTTTTGGACTATTGAAATTAGGTGAGGGCAATTGGACCAAAGAGCTGTAGGCAGACTGCCATTCCGAATGAGCTCTTATCTGTTGTTTGTGGAATTTAAACAGCTTGTCACAATGCTTGCAGGAAAGATTATGGGATGGAGCCATTTTCGAAAAAGCACATATCGTACATAAGGAGGTTTCTGTAGTGTAGTGGTGATCACGTTCGCCTAACACGCGAAAGGGCCTCGGTTCGAAACCGAGCAGAAACAGCAATTGGCTTTTGGCAGAAAATTTAAAACTGTTTGCCACAACAGGAGGGCTCAGCTCACTTTTCCTTTGTACACTTTTTAACAAGCCTGCACCAGAAGATTTCTGTCTGCACATAAAGGGCTTGTTTCCGTAGTGTAGTTGTTATCACGTTCGCCTCACACGCGAAAGGTCCCCAGTTCGAAACTGGGCGGAAACTGTGGATGGTCTTTGCTAACATTTTTTCAGTGGTTTTCTGTTGAGCGGGTCAGAACACTTGCAGGGCGATTTGTGGTGTAAATTCTTTAGAAAAGGACTAAAACAAAACAAATGACCATTGAAGTTTCCTGTAGAGTAATAAAAAATGTTTAGTCTGCCAACAAAAATAGCAGCTTTTTGCCATTTTAAGGACAGTGGGCAGTCTATCGTTTCAGTCGCTTTTGAACAAGCGTACGCTAAAAGAGGTCGGACTGTCTTCCAATTTAAGTTTCCGTAGTGTAGTGGGTATCACGTTCGCTTTACACGCGAAAGGTCCTCAGTTCGAAACTGGGCGGAAACAAGTAAAGGGGTTTTTAATATACGTGCTGAAATTCGCAACAAAGTTTTTGGACTATTGAAATTAGGTGAGGGCAATTGTACCAAAGAGCTGTAGGCAGACTGCCATTCCGAATGAGCTCTTATCTGTTGTTTGTGGAATTTAAACAGCTTGTCACAATGCTTGCAGGAAAGATTATGGGATGGAGCCATTTTCGAAAAAGCACATGTCTTACATAATGAGGTTTCTGTAGTGTAGTGGTGATCACGTTCGCCTAACACGCGAAAGGGCCTCGGTTCGAAACCGAACAGAAACAGCAATTGGCTTTTGGCAGAAAATTTAAACTGTTTGCCACAAAAGGAGGGCTCAGCTCACTTTTCCTTTGTACACTTTTTAACAAGCCTGCACCAGAAGATTTCTGTCTGCACCTAAAGGGCTTGTTTCCGTAGTGTAGTGGTTATCACGTTCGCTTCACACGCGAAAGGTCCCCAGTTCGAAACTGGGCGGAAACTGTGGATGGTCTTTGCTAACATTTTTCAGTGGTTTTCTGTTGAGCAGGTCAGAACACTTGCAGGGCGATTTGCGGTGTAAATTCTTTAGAAAAGGACTAAAACAAAACAAATGACCATTGAAGTTTCCTGTAGAGTAATAAAAAAAAATGTTTAGTCTGCCAACAAAAATAGCAGCTTTTTGCCATTTTAAGGACAGTGGGCAGTCTATCGTTTCAGTCGCTTTTGAACAAGCGTACGCTAAAAGAGTTTGGACTGTCTTCCAAGTTAAGTTTCCGTAGTGTAGTGGTTATCACGTTCGCTTTACACGCGAAAGGTCCTCAGTTCGAAACTGGGCGGAAACAAGTAAAGGGGTTTTTAATATACGTGCTGAAATTCGCAACAAAGTTTTTGGACTATTGAAATTAGGTGAGGGCAATTGGACCAAAGAGCTGTAGGCAGACTGCCATTCCGAATGAGCTCTTATCTGTTATTTGTGGAATTTAAACAGCTTGTCACAATGCTTGCAGGAAAGATTATGGGATAGAGACATTTTCGAAAATGCACATATCTTACATAAGGAGGTTTCTGTAGTGTAGTGGTGATCACGTTCGCCTAACACGCGAAAGGGCCTCGGTTCGAAACCGAGCAGAAACAGCAATTGGCTTTTGGCAGAAAATTTAAACTGTTTGCCACAACAGGAGGGCTCAGCTCACTTTTCCTTTGTACACTTTTTAACAAGCCTGCACCAGAAGATTTCTGTCTGCACCTAAAGGGCTTGTTTCCGTAGTGTAGTGGTTATCACGTTCGCCTCACACGCGAAAGGTCCCCAGTTCGAAACTGGGCGGAAACTGTGGATGGTCTTTGCTAACATTTTTTCAGTGGTTTTCTGTTGAGCAGGTCAGAACACTTGCAGGGCGATTTGCGGTGTAAATTCTTTAGAAAAGGACTAAAACAAAACAAATTACCATTGAAGTTTCCTGTAGAGTAATAAAAAATGTTTAGTCTGCCAACAAAAATAGCAGCTTTTTGCCATTTTAAGGACAGTGGGCAGTCTATCGTTTCAGTCGCTTTTGAACAAGCGTACGCTAAAAGAGGTCGGACTGTCTTACAAGATAAGTTTCCGTAGTGTAGTGATTATCACGTTCGCTTTACACGCGAAAGGTCCTCAGTTCGAAACTGGGCGGAAACAAGTAAAGGGGTTTTTAATATACGTGCTGAAATTTGCAACAAATTTTTTGACTATTGAAATTAGGTGAGGGCAATTGTACCAAAGAGCTGTAGGCAGACTGCCATTCCGAATGAGCTCTTATCTGTTGTTTGTGGAATTTAAACAGCTTGTCACAATGCTTGCAGGAAAGATTATGGGATGGAGCCATTTTCGAAAAAGCACATGTCTTACATAAGGAGGTTTCTGTAGTGTAGTGGTGATCACGTTCGCCTAACACGCGAAAGGGCCTCGGTTCGAAACCGAGCAGAAACAGCAATTGGCTTTTGGCAGAAAATTTAAACTGTTTGCCACAACAGGAGGGCTCAGCTCACTTTTCCTTGGTACACTTTTTAACAAGCCTGCACCAGAAGATTTCTGTCTGCACGTGAAGGGCTTGTTTCCGTAGTGTAGTGGTTATCACGTTCGCCTCACACGCGAAAGGTCCCCAGTTCGAAACTGGGCGGAAACTGTGGATGGTCTTTGCTAACATTTTTCAGTGGTTTTCTGTTGAGCAGGTCAGAACACTTGCAGGGCGATTTGTGGTGTAAATTCTTTAGAAAAGGACTAAAAAAAAACAAATGACCATTGAAGTTTCCTGTAGAGTAATAAAAAATGTTTAGTCTGCCAACAAAAATAGCAGCTTTTTGCCATTTTAAGGACAGTGGGCAGTCTATCGTTTCAGTCGCTTTTGAACAAGCGTACGCTAAAAGAGGTCGGACTGTCTTCCAAGTTAAGTTTCCGTAGTGTAGTGGTTATCACGTTCGCTTTACACGCGAAAGGTCCTCAGTTCGAAACTGGGCGGAAACAACTAAAGGGGTTTTTAATATACGTGCTGAAATTCGCAACAAAGTTTTTGGACTATTGAAATTAGGTGAGGGCAATTGTACCAAAGAGCTGTAGGCAGACTGCCATGCCGAATGAGCTCTCATCTGTTGTTTGTGGAATTTAAACAGCTTGTCACAATGCTTGCAGGAAAGATTATGGGATGGAGCCATTTTCGAAAAAGCACATGTCTTACACAAGGAGGTTTCTGTAGTGTAGTGGTGATCACGTTCGCCTAACACGCGAAAGGGCCTCGGTTCGAAACCGAGCAGAAACAGCAATTGGCTTTTGGCAGAAAATTTAAACTGTTTGCCACAAAAGGAGGGCTCAGCTCACTTTTCCTTTGTACACTTTTTAACAAGCCTGCACCAGAAGATTTCTGTCTGCACATAAAGGGCTTGTTTCCGTAGTGTAGTGGTTATCACGTTCGCCTCACACGCGAAAGGTCCCCAGTTCGAAACTGGGCGGAAACTGTGGATGGTCTTTGCTAACATTTTTCAGTGGTTTTCTGTTGAGCAGGTCAGAACACTTGCAGGGCGATTTGCGGTGTAAATTCTTTAGAAAAGGACTAAAACAAAACAAATGACCATTGAAGTTTCCTGTAGAGTAATAAAAAAAATGTTTAGTCTGCCAACAAAAATAGCAGCTTTTTGCCATTTTAAGGACAGTGGGCAGTCTATCGTTTCAGTCGCTTTTGAACAAGCGTACGCTAAAAGAGGTCGGACTGTCTTCCAAGTTAAGTTTCCGTAGTGTAGTGGTTATCACGTTCGCTTTACACGCGAAAGGTCCTCAGTTCGAAACTGGGCGGAAACAAGTAAAGGGGTTTTTAATATACGTGCTGAAATTCGCAACAAAGTTTTTGGACTATTGAAATTAGGTGAGGGCAATTGGACCAAAGAGCTGTAGGCAGACTGCCATTCCGAATGAGCTCTTATCTGTTGTTTGTGGAATTTAAACAGCTTGTCACAATGCTTGCAGGAAAGATTATGGGATGGAGCCATTTTCGAAAAAGCACATATCGTACATAAGGAGGTTTCTGTAGTGTAGTGGTGATCACGTTCGCCTAACACGCGAAAGGGCCTCGGTTCGAAACCGAGCAGAAACAGCAATTGGCTTTTGGCAGAAAATTTAAAACTGTTTGCCACAACAGGAGGGCTCAGCTCACTTTTCCTTTGTACACTTTTTAACAAGCCTGCACCAGAAGATTTCTGTCTGCACATAAAGGGCTTGTTTCCGTAGTGTAGTTGTTATCACGTTCGCCTCACACGCGAAAGGTCCCCAGTTCGAAACTGGGCGGAAACTGTGGATGGTCTTTGCTAACATTTTTTCAGTGGTTTTCTGTTGAGCGGGTCAGAACACTTGCAGGGCGATTTGTGGTGTAAATTCTTTAGAAAAGGACTAAAACAAAACAAATGACCATTGAAGTTTCCTGTAGAGTAATAAAAAATGTTTAGTCTGCCAACAAAAATAGCAGCTTTTTGCCATTTTAAGGACAGTGGGCAGTCTATCGTTTCAGTCGCTTTTGAACAAGCGTACGCTAAAAGAGGTCGGACTGTCTTCCAAGTTAAGTTTCCGTAGTGTAGTGGTTATCACGTTCGCTTTACACGCGAAAGGTCCTCAGTTCGAAACTGGGCGGAAACAAGTAAAGGGGTTTTTAATATACGTGCTGAAATTCGCTACAAAGCTTTTGGACTATTGAAATTAGGTGAGGGCAATTGTACCAAAGAGCTGTAGGCAGACTGCCATTCCGAATGAGCTCTTATCTGTTGTTTGTGGAATTTAAACAGCTTGTCACAATGCTTGCAGGAAAGATTATGGGATGGAGCCATTTTCGAAAAAGCACATGTCTTACATAAGGAGGTTTCTGTAGTGTAGTGGTGATCACGTTCGCCTAACACGCGAAAGGGCCTCGGTTCGAAACCGAGCAGAAACAGCAATTGGCTTTTGGCAGAAAATTTAAACTGTTTGCCACAACAGGAGGGCTCAGCTCACTTTTCCTTGGTACACTTTTTAACAAGCCTGCACCAGAAGATTTCTGTCTGCACCTAAAGGGCTTGTTTCCGTAGTGTAGTGGTTATCACGTTCGCCTCACACGCGAAAGGTCCCCAGTTCGAAACTGGGCGGAAACTGTGGATGGTCTTTGCTAACATTTTTCAGTGGTTTTCTGTTGAGCAGGTCAGAACACTTGCAGGGCGATTTGCGGTGTAAATTCTTTAGAAAAGGACTAAAACAAAACAAATGACCATTGAAGTTTCCTGTAGAGTAATAAAAAAAAATGTTTAGTCTGCCAACAAAAATAGCAGCTTTTTGCCCTTTTAAGGACAGTGGGCAGTCTATCGTTTCAGTCGCTTTTGAACAAGCGTACGCTAAAAGAGGTCGGACTGTCTTCCAAGTTAAGTTTCCGTAGTGTAGTGGTTATCACGTTCGCTTTACACGCGAAAGGTCCTCAGTTCGAAACTGGGCGGAAACAAGTAAAGGGGTTTTTAATATACGTGCTGAAATTCGCAACAAAGTTTTTGGACTATTGAAATTAGGTGAGGGCAATTGTACCAAAGAGCTGTAGGCAGACTGCCATTCCGAATGAGCTCTTATCTGTTATTTGTGGAATTTAAACAGCTTGTCACAATGCTTGCAGGAAAGATTATGGGATAGAGACATTTTCGAAAACGCACATATCTTACATAAGGAGGTTTCTGTAGTGTAGTGGTGATCACGTTCGCCTAACACGCGAAAGGGCCTCGGTTCGAAACCGAGCAGAAACAGCAATTGGCTTTTGGCAGAAAATTTAAACTGTTTGCCACAACAGGAGGGCTCAGCTCACTTTTCCTTTGTACACTTTTTAACAAGCCTGCACCAGAAGATTTCTGTCTGCACCTAAAGGGCTTGTTTCCGTAGTGTAGTGGTTATCACGTTCGCCTCACACGCGAAAGGTCCCCAGTTCGAAACTGGGCGGAAACTGTGGATGGTCTTTGCTAACATTTTTTCAGTGGTTTTCTGTTGAGCAGGTCAGAACACTTGCAGGGCGATTTGCGGTGTAAATTCTTTAGAAAAGGACTAAAACAAAACAAATTACCATTGAAGTTTCCTGTAGAGTAATAAAAAATGTTTAGTCTGCCAACAAAAATAGCAGCTTTTTGCCATTTTAAGGACAGTGGGCAGTCTATCGTTTCAGTCGCTTTTGAACAAGCGTACGCTAAAAGAGGTCGGACTGTCTTACAAGATAAGTTTCCGTAGTGCAATGGTTATCACGTTCGCTTTACACGCGAAAGGTCCTCAGTTCGAAACTGGGCGGAAACAAGTAAAGGGGTTTTTAATATACGTGCTGAAATTTGCAACAAATTTTTTGACTATTGAAATTAGGTGAGGGCAATTGTACCAAAGAGCTGTAGGCAGACTGCCATTCCGAATGAGCTCTTATCTGTTATTTGTGGAATTTAAACAGCTTGTCACAATGCTTGGAGGAAAGATCATGGGATAGAGACATTTTCGAAAATGCACATATCTTACATAAGGAGGTTTCTGTAGTGTAGTGGTGATCACGTTCGCCTAACACGCGAAAGGGCCTCGGTTCGAAACCGAGCAGAAACAGCAATTGGCTTTTGGCAGAAAATTTAAACTGTTTGCCACAACAGGAGGGCTCAGCTCACTTTTCCTTTGTACACTTTTTAACAAGCCTGCACCAGAAGATTTCTGTCTGCACCTAAAGGGCTTGTTTCCGTAGTGTAGTGGTTATCACGTTCGCCTCACACGTGAAAGGTCCCCAGTTCGAAACTGGGCGGAAACTGTGGATGGTCTTTGCTAACATTTTTTCAGTGGTTTTCTGTTGAGCAGGTCAGAACACTTGCAGGGCGATTTGCGGTGTAAATTCTTTAGAAAAGGACTAAAACAAAACAAATTACCATTGAAGTTTCCTGTAGAGTAATAAAAAATGTTTAGTCTGCCAACAAAAATAGCAGCTTTTTGCCATTTTAAGGACAGTGGGCAGTCTATCGTTTCAGTCGCTTTTGAACAAGCGTACGCTAAAAGAGGTCGGACTCTCTTACAAGATAAGTTTCCGTAGTGTAGTGGTTATCACGTTCGCTTTACACGCGAAAGGTCCTCAGTTCGAAACTGGGCGGAAACAAGTAAAGGGGTTTTTAATATACGTGCTGAAATTTGCAACAAATTTTTTGACTATTGAAATTAGGTGAGGGCAATTGTACCAAAGAGCTGTAGGCAGACTGCCATTCCGAATGAGCTCTTATCTGTTGTTTGTGGAATTTAAACAGCTTGTCACAATGCTTGCAGGAAAGATTATGGGATGGAGCCATTTTCGAAAAAGCACATGTCTTACATAAGGAGGTTTCTGTAGTGTAGTGGTGATCACGTTCGCCTAACACGCGAAAGGGCCTCGGTTCGAAACCGAGCAGAAACAGCAATTGGCTTTTGGCAGAAAATTTAAACTGTTTGCCACAACAGGAGGGCTCAGCTCACTTTTCCTTGGTACACTTTTTAACAAGCCTGCACCAGAAGATTTCTGTCTGCACGTGAAGGGCTTGTTTCCGTAGTGTAGTGGTTATCACGTTCGCCTCACACGCGAAAGGTCCCCAGTTCGAAACTGGGCGGAAACTGTGGATGGTCTTTGCTAACATTTTTCAGTGGTTTTCTGTTGAGCAGGTCAGAACACTTGCAGGGCGATTTGCGGTGTAAATTCTTTAGAAAAGGACTAAAACAAAACAAATGACCATTGAAGTTTCCTGTAGAGTAATAAAAAATGTTAAGTCTGCCAACAAAAATAGCAGCTTTTTGCCATTTTAAGGACAGTGGGCAGTCTATCGTTTCAGTTGCTTTTGAACAAGCGTACGCTAAAAGAGGTCGGACTGTCTTCCAAGTTAAATTTCCGTAGTGTAGTGGTTATCACGTTCGCTTTACACGTGAAAGGTCCTCAGTTTGAAACTGGGCGGAAACAAGTAAAGGGGTTTTTAATATACGTGCTGAAATTCGCAACAAAGTTTTTGGACTATTGAAATTAGGTGAGGGCAATTGTACCAAAGAGCTGTAGGCAGACTGCCATTCCGAATGAGCTCTTATCTGTTGTTTGTGGAATTTAAACAGCTTGTCACAATGCTTGCAGGAAAGATTATGGGATGGAGCCATTTTCGAAAAAGCACATGTGTTACATAAGGAGGTTTCTGTAGTGTAGTGGTGATCACGTTCGCCTAACACGCGAAAGGGCCTCGGTTCGAAACCGAGCAGAAACAGCAATTGGCTTTTGGCAGAAAATTTAAACTGTTTGCCACAACAGGAGGGCTCAGCTCACTTTTCCTTGGTACACTTTTTAACAAGCCTGCACCAGAAGATTTCTGTCTGCACCTGAAGGGCTTGTTTCCGTAGTGTAGTGGTTATCACGTTCGCCGCACACGCGAAAGGTCCCCAGTTCGAAACTGGGCGGAAACTGTGGATGGTCTTTGCTAACATTTTTTCAGTGGTTTTCTGTTGAGCGGGTCAGAACACTTGCAGGGCGATTTGTGGTGTAAATTCTTTAGAAAAGGACTAAAACAAAACAAATGACCATTGAAGTTTCCTGTAGAGTAATAAAAAATGTTTAGTCTGCCAACAAAAATAGCAGCTTTTTGCCATTTTAAGGACAGTGGGCAGTCTATCGTTTCAGTCGCTTTTGAACAAGCGTACGCTAAAAGAGGTCGGACTGTCTTCCAAGATAAGTTTCCGTAGTGTAGTGGTTATCACGTTCGCTTTACACGCGAAAGGTCCTCAGTTCGAAACTGGGCGGAAACAAGTAAAGGGGTTTTTAATATACGTGCTGAAATTCGCAACAAATTTTTTGGACTATTGAAATTAGGTGAGGAAAATTGTACCAAAGAGCTGTAGGCAGACTGCCATTCCGAATGAGCTCTTATCTGTTGTTTGTGGAATTTAAACAGCTTTTAACAATGCTTGCAGGAAAGATTATGGGATGGAGCCATTTTCAAAAAAGCACATATCTTACATAAGGAGGTTTCTGTAGTGTAGTGGTGATCACGTTCGCCTAACACGCGAAAGGGCCTCGGTTCGAAACCGAGCAGAAACAGCAATTGGCTTTTGGCAGAAAATTTAAACTGTTTGCCACAACAGGAGGGCTCAGCTCACTTTTCCTTTGTACACTTTTTAACAAGCCTGCACCAGAAGATTTCTGTCTGCACATAAAGGGCTTGTTTCCGTAGTGTAGTGGTTATCACGTTCGCCTCACACGCGAAAGGTCCCCAGTTCGAAACTGGGCGGAAACTGTGGATGGTCTTTGCTAACATTTTTCAGTGGTTTTCTGTAGAGCAGGTCAGAACACTTGCAGGGCGATTTGTGGTGTAAATTCTTTAGAAAAGGACTAAAACAAAACAAATGACCATTGAAGTTTCCTGTAGAGTAATAAAAAATGTTTAGTCTGCCAACAAAAATAGCAGCTTTTTGCCATTTTAAGGACAGTGGGCAGTCTATCGTTTCAGTCGCTTTTGAACAAGCGTACGCTAAAAGAGGTCGGACTGTCTTCCAAGTTAAGTTTCCGTAGTGTAGTGGTTATCACGTTCGCTTTACACGCGAAAGGTCCTCAGTTCGAAACTGGGCGGAAACAAGTAAAGGGGTTTTTAATATACGTGCTGAAATTCGCAACAAAGTTTTTGGACTATTGAAATTAGGTGAGGGCAATTGTACCAAAGAGCTGTAGGCAGACTGCCATTCCGAATGAGCTCTTATCTGTTGTTTGTGGAATTTAAACAGCTTGTCACAATGCTTGCAGGAAAGATTATGGGATGGAGCCATTTTCGAAAAAGCACATATCTTACATAAGGAGGTTTCTGTAGTGTAGTGGTGATCACCTTCGCCTAACACACGAAAGGGCCTCGGTTCGAAACCGAGCAGAAACAGCAATTGGCTTTTGGCAGAAAATTTAAACTGTTTGCCACAACAGGAGGGCTCAGCTCACTTTTCCTTTGTACACTTTTTAACAAGCCTGCACCAGAAGATTTCTGTCTGCACATAAAGGGCTTGTTTCCGTAGTGTAGTGGTTATCACGTTCGCCTCACACGCGAAAGGTCCCCAGTTCGAAACTGGGCGGAAACTGTGGATGGTCTTTGCTAACATTTTTCAGTGGTTTTCTGTTGAGCAGGTCAGAACACTTGCAGGGCGATTTGCGGTGTAAATTCTTTAGAAAAGGACTAAAACAAAACAAATGACCATTGAAGTTTCCTGTAGAGTAATAAAAAATGTTTAGTCTGCCAACAAAAATAGCAGCTTTTTGCCATTTTAAGGACAGTGGGCAGTCTATCGTTTCAGTCGCTTTTGAACAAGCGTACGCTAAAAGAGGTCGGACTGTCTTCCAAGATAAGTTTCCGTAGTGTAGTGGTTATCACGTTCGCTTTACACGCGAAAGGTCCTCAGTTCGAAACTGGGCGGAAACAAGTAAAGGGGTTTTTAATATACCTGCTGAAATTCGCAACAAAGTTTTTGGACTATTGAAATTAGGTGAGGGCAATTGTACCAAAGAGCTGTAGGCAGACTGCCATTCCGAATGAGCTCTTATCTGTTGTTTGTGGAATTTA